>NC_138032.1:23860963-24460963 GCF_964106645.2 Podarcis pityusensis
AGACAGGCCATTGGTCCACCTAGTTCAGAATTGTCTGCACTGATTGGCTCTCCAGTATTTCAAGCAGCAGACCTTCTGAACCTGGATTGAACCTGGGAACTTCTTACTGTAAGCTGCAGCAATGTTTTCCGGGGGGACGGGGACCTTTTTATGAGGGGACAGCTTAAGCGAGAGAGAGGAAATGTGGAGCCAAACACTCTTATAGTTTAAGTGCTTGAACAAGAAGAGGGAAATTAAAAATATATATTATACCAATAGCGCTTTCAAGCACTTCATGTGCATCATCTAGTCGTAATCATTGCAACAGCCCTGCAAGGTAAGGTGATTCTTATCTCCCGTTATTGAAATTTGAGGAACTGAGGCTGAGAGACAGTGGGTTGCCTAAGGTCACCTCATGAATTCATGCACTCCTGCCAATGTGTTTGCACCACCTTGCGTCTTCCAGTAAGCAACAGTGACCCACCTTGGTGGCTCTGCCTCACCTGACAAGCGACTTCTGCTTGTCTCTGCATTCCTTGCCAAATCAATGTCACCCTCAAGTGTCTGCCCCACTCCCTGTCCTGCAAAGGAACTAGAGATCTGGCTCTGAGGGAGATATCTGGGGGTGTAGGCGTTCTGGGGTCATCAGAGTGGCCCCAAGACTGAGATGTCCCATTCATGAAGGACAGATAATCTTGATGGTCTGTAGCTCATACGCAATGGAGATTTGGTCAACCGTACGCATACCTAGTTCGGCTTGTACTCAGCAGGATCCAAGGGCCACCCTGCAATACTGGGAGGAATCAGAAGAGAGAGCTCTGCTGGGTACCACTTAAGGAGGTGAGCAATTGATGTGTGTTGCTTTTCCATGTTTCTGTTGAGTTTGATCATGTCGCTGTTGAGTAACAACAGCCAAAACCCCGAGCAGTGTGCTTTTCTTCCAGATGAACGTGAAGATGACAAGAAGAAATCGTACTTCCTCCTTTTATTCTTCAGCATTAAATTAAAGTTTGGTTTAAAATTTAGGTATAAGAGGGTGTGAATTGCAGAGGTGCCATGAAACAAGGACTGAAGGGCAGGGCAGTCTTCTGTATTTTAAGCCAAATCGTCTTCACAATATTAGGCTCAAGGCTGAAATTCCTTTTGTTGTGGTTTTGCTTTGGGGGTAGAGCTGTTTCCCCTTTTTTTCGTGACTGTTTCCTTAAGGTTGCTTATATGCATTTGCTCTCTTTTCCAGGGCTAGCATAACAACAAATGGATGGATTTTGTAGTCAGTTCAAAGATTAGGGTAATAATATGTTTGAACAGGTGGCATCATGAGTGGGATTCTTATAATGGGTCTAAACCACAGTTCCCTATATTGGCCACTGGCCCATTCCTTCTGCCATTTTGCTTTTCCACTGCTTAGAAGTTGCGAGTGACAAAGATAACTCTTGTGCCTCAAAGACAACAAAGGAGCTTGGAGTTTGCTTTGAGACATTAATTATTCAGCTTGCTTACACGTCTTATGTTGTGTCTACTGAAAAGGGAGGCATTGGATGCAGTTGCTGTTGATCAATCCGGAAAACTTTTGGGAAGATCAGTCTCAATGCAGACAGATAAGAGCTGGCTTTATGACCGCTACAAGAAAAGGCGTAAGTAACAGGCTGCTTGTGCTATCTATCTATCTATCTATCTATCTATCTATCTATCTGTCTCTCACACATGTACACAGACACACACAGAATAGCAGCGAAAAAATCTCCACTGTAATCTCCATGCATAGAATTAACAATTTAGCTACATAAGAAACTGCCCCAAGCCTGATCTGATTATTTGCCTGTGTAAACATAGGTTGTCCACTCTGACTGGCAGTGCCTCTCCAGGGTCTCAGAAGGGGTCTTCCCCTCATCTCCTTTAAATCAGAGATGTTAGGGATTTAAAGCAGAGCCTTTTACTTGCAAAACATGTGATTATTCTGCTGCAATGTGTTATAGGTTGGGTTGCGTTTGGCAAAGGCTGTTCTATAGTTAGGCCAGATGTTATGTTCTTTTTTGTTTGCTTTGCAGATCCAAAGGAAGACAAGCTTCGTCCTGAGAATGGTAAATTGGTCCTCAGCACATCAATTTCTCCTTCATTTTGAGCCCTGCCTTGTTTTGTTTTTTTAGTCTTGTGTGACTCCATGGAGGGGATTGGGTGTGAAATCTAGGCGGTATAACCCCAGCTCAGCCATAAACTCGAGAGAATGTGGGAACCTTGCTATTCCTCAGTGTTAAATCATGGTCTGTAAAATGGGAATGTTAACAACCTGCTTTACATTGCAAGGCGATGATCGATGAAATGTGTATTGTGACACACTGAAGGTGGAGGCAGACTTGTGTGCAATCCTACGGTTGCCTATGGCGAACAGGTTTTGCAGGCTTTTTATTGCTTCGAAAGCTTGCAAAACTGATCCGAAGAGTGGTGGCGGGTCAAAAAAGGAAAGAAAGAAAAATTTACATCACAGGAAATGATGCTACTCTCACTGTCTGTCTCCAGCCTCAGACTGGATTTATGTCAGCACTTCTTGTTCTGTTTCTTCAGCATCTCGTTGTTCCAAGATATTATTCGGTTGCTTTTTTTTTTTGTGTGAATTTGTGCTTTTCCCTTGTGAATATCAGCACACAAATACTTGCAGCAGCTACTCTGGCCTGCGCTCTGAGGCATCTGTTTCCAAGTTTCCCATTTTAAATGGCAAGCTGTAGCCTTGACAGGTAGACAACCCCATCCGATGGTTTAAACTGGCAAGCGCTTCTTCTTTTAACCTCTGGCAATGCTCCATTGCTGCTTATTTGCTGGGTAGAATCCAGATGCGGCTCCTCAAGGAGCACATTCCCCACCCTGCCCAATTTTTCACAGTTTACTATTCCACTCTTCCTTCAGTAATGGAACCACATGGGCAGGCGCTGGCTGTTCCTTTGAGCCTCCCTCCCTCCCCTCTCGCCACGTTGTGGCTTTTATTCTATTCTGACCACTATATTTTTAATGCTGTGAGGCTGAGTGCTCCCCCACTGCACTCCTAAGGCACGGGCATTCTGCCTAAAAACAAATTCAGGCTTGTCTTTGGGCAGCCCACCGTAAGCAGACAAAAGCAATAACGGCATGGCAGCAGGCCGGTCTAGATAACGCATGCAAATCCATGGAAGTAACTAAGGCAAGGCTTTTTGGGGGGGAGCTCAAAAAGCACCTGAACGCGTGCAAAGAGGCCTACAGCAGGCTTGATAGCACAGTATGTCTCCTTGAAAGTAAGAGCCACTGAGCTTTTGGGAATATCTGTTGATAACCAGTCTTAAGACAGTTCTTTGCCAGCTTGAGGCAAAACAGGATGTGCCATTTTGGCCTGACTCTGTTGCCATTCCCACCACCACCACTTACCTGCTCCTGGTCCCACCTTGCCACATCCACCGCTGGGGGAGAAGTGACACAACCATTGGCACCAATTTGGGGCAAAATCATGTCAATTTTATTTATTTTTTCCCCATTTTTTTAATTGATTTTCCAAATTTAAAACAAACACACAAAAAGAAAAGACATTACATTATTAGAAATAGAAACAAACAAACAAACAAACAAACAAACAAACAAACATATAAACACCTAATTGTTAAAGGCCCAATTTAATTTACATTGTTAAGTGAATTCCTCAAATCTCTCCTAACTGAATTTCAATAAATTTCATTGTAACGGTTTTCCAATATCTACTTTTCGATAAAATTTGCTTATTTAAATTTATATCTTCCTTCCTTTTCATAACATTTTCAGTTCATAATGTTATAGAATTCAACATATTTTAATCCTAGGCCAATTTAGTACTTTCAAGTGATTCTACTTATGTGATATTCGAATATCTAGCTAAATAATCCTTAAATTTCTTCCACTCTTCTTGATGTTCCTCTTCTTTCTGATTGCGGATTCTTCCGGTCAGGTCAGCCAGCTCCAAAAAGTCCAACATCTTCATCTGCCATTCTTCCACTGTTGGTATTTCTAAAATCATGCCAATTTTAAGTGACGCCTTGCAGGCTCTGCAAGATCTGGCATGATTTCAGGCAAGAATTCACCCAAAATGGAGGCGCTCTTGCCCAAAATCGGTGCTGCTGGCAGAGGCAGTGGTGCAAGCGGGACACCCATGGGCCTGAAGCAGCATCTTCACCTTGCCTAATGACTGGACTGGCTTTGCTTGCCAGTGTACATTCACCGACATGTGGAACTGGAGGACCAGTCTTCTAAGGACACTTCCAAGAGAGATAGTTGATGGTCTAGTGACATCATGCACAAACACAATGGAACACAATGGAACATGTGCAGTGTCTCTGGGAAAGGGGTATTCCCCCCCCCCCCAGAACATCTTGAGCTGAACAGCTGGCTCTGCCATCAGTCCATGTCCACTGGGCATATGGATGGGCACAAGCTGCGGCACCCTGCTCTTTGTGTACTGGGAAGGATTTGCACATGGCAGAGGTAGCCAACATGGTGTCCTCCAGATGCTTTGAACTGCAACTCCCATCATCCCTCACCATTGGCCACACTGGCTCGGTATGATGGGAGCTGTAGTCTGAAACATGTTCAAGGTATCACAATTGGGTGCCACAGTTGGCTGTTGCTGGCCTATTACTACTTCAGCATCCCCAGTCCTAAATAAGCCATGTGGCTGTGTCCTTTGATTCAGACCTTAAAAGCAAGAACGGACCAATTTCCTAACCCATTCTCCTTGTGTATGTTTAGATATCTACGCCGTCTGGTATGAGGACCTCAGCTGCTTAGACATTTTGTGTGACACGGAGGTATTTGTCACTCGTGGTCTCTGCACATTTTGGTCAAAGTATCCTCCCAACTCAACGTCCCCACCTCCATCCCTTTCCCTTTCAGCCAAATCAAGGCTGATGCCATTCATCTTTGGGAACATTCTGGGCAACGGGGTTCGAGATTTGAAATGGAATTAATCTCTTGTATTGTATTGTTTTCTTTTTCTTTTAAGTTTCAAGAAGACTTCTTAAAGCTGTTTCAGGAATCTCTACGCACCCTGTCCAGCGTTGGTCCGCCAACAATACTAGCCTTTAGGCCAGAATCAGCAAGAGAAGACATTAATTTTGAGGTGGTGTCTCTATCCATTCTGTGGTTTGTGCATGTAGTATAACCAGGGAGATGCGTGTGTAAAATAACACACAGGGAAATGTGTGGTGCATTGCACACTTTTGTGCAAACCTACAGTGTAGTGCTTTTGAAGTGTCACCACTTATGAATGCATGTCTTTGTGTGACTGAATGTCCCATTTCCTCTAAACACACACACACACACACACACTTCTCTCTGATGTACTAACTTTCTGTATGCATATTTCAACATGTAACCCCAAACCCCTGCCACCAGCACCTGCATCTCAGAAGGGGCTATACCACATACTTTTAAAAACATACTGATTTGCTTAGGTAAGTAGCCTAAGAAGAACGCCACATAAAGACAAAATAAAATGGTAAGGAGCATTCAGAAGTGGAAGAGTTGAAACTATTTGGTTTCTAGAGGCAGGTGTACTCCAGAAACATATGCGGGGAAGCCTCGTCCTGTGTCTAGATTGCCGTTTGTCATGCTTTCCAGGAAACAGATGGCTCTAAGATCCTTAAAGAAATTGGATCATTTACAGTTACCTGTAATCCCTTGAGAAAGGGAAAGGGAAACAAGACTCTCCAAGCCATCCTTGATGTTAATCAAGATTAACAAGTCTGGATTTGGGAGAGGAGACCAGGAAAGGAACAACATGTGATATAGTTCAGTGGTCTTGGTGTGTTACTGTTTGACACCACCTGTTCCAGTAAAAAATGAGAGCTGCAGGCAAGTTGAAGAGGTGTATGGGTCTTTTTTTAGAAATGTGCAAGAATTTGAGGAAGCAAGCTTTGTTGAACTGATAGTGGAAATTAGATTATTGGATTAGGAAAAGGCACCCGTTCTTTAAACCTTATGTTACTTTCCCTCTCTCCATTCAGCATTTTGCTAGCCAAATTTTACATAAGTCATTTTAAAATTTATTTTTAAAAGAGCAGCCACATGAATTGCCTGAACACTGTAGTAAATTCTGATGAAAATCCATTGCAGAAACATCGCCATTTTCAATTTACAGGGTGTAGGATGGGTAGGGAGAATAATAGTATTATTGCAAAAGCCAAAAACCATCAGGGTTGAATGACCTCCTTGCATCACCTCTTTTAAGGTGATCGATTGAGAATTCATTTAAGAAAAGCAATATTCTGAAATCCAATGATTTGAGATTTTCCCCAGGAGCAGGGAAATTATAATCATTTAGTGTTTTCATTACTTACTTTGTTGGAGAGATGAATTAGTCATAATTATCTATAAGAAAGCAGCAGCTACGTTATTCCTATATGCAGAATTGACTGGTTCTGGCACTTTGTTTGCATAAAGTTTGTTCCACGGGTTCTTATTAAAAGGGCACAGTGCCTTATTGTCTAATGATGTACACAAGTTGCTGGTATGTACCAAATTTTGAAGTAATACTGATGGAACCTGCCAAGTTCCAGTTCTGCTTAATTTAGGCACACAAAGTTCTGCCTGACTTCAGTCAGGAGATGAATCTCACAACCTTGATATTGTATACAGGAATCTCAACTCTCTTTTTGCATTTTGCAGAGTGAGATGTTGCATGTTATGGACATTTAGGAGGCAGTCCTGTGAAAGTTAAATACTTATAAATCTCACTGATTTCCGTGAGAGTGAGCTAAGCACAGATTTCAACTCTCCCTTCAAAGTAATGGGACTTTTAGGAGTTATTAATGGTCATGCTGAGCTGCTCGCTAAAATAATATCCGACAGCTAAATGCAAAAAATGTAGCCTCTGGGTTGTAGCCAAAATATGTATTTGCAATATTTTATTTAAATGCCTTAAAAGGAAGCGTCGTGGGAATAACAGGAAGGGGCATTCTTTTAAAGCCATCAGAGTTTGTCAGCTGTAGCCTGAGAATTTGCATGTTCAGCATGCATCCTGTTTCTGCATTTGAACTTGAGGGTGGCTGTGGTCAAAATGATTTGCTCTCCACTGTCAAAAAAAAATATGAATATACTGCAGGGCCAAGGGAAGATATTCCCACCTGCTCTGCAGTCTTTTCACAGCACCTGAATGAGACTTGCAGACAGCAGTCTGAGAACCTCTGTATTATGGGGATAGAGATCTGAGAAAAAGCTGGGAAGTAGGGATTATTTGCTTAGCATGATAACTAGGCCATATCCTTCTTCGACAAACTGGCACCCTCCAGATTTTCTGGACTACAACGCCCATCAACCCTATCTTTTTAAATAGGGTACGTTTCCAGTACGTTTCCGAGCACAATTCATAGTGTTGGTGCTGACGTTTAAAGCCCTAAATGGCCTCAGTCCTGTATACCTGAAGGAGCGTCTCCACCCCCATCGTTCAGCCCAGACACTGAGATCCAGCGCCGAGGGCCTTCTGGCGGTTCCCTCATTGCGCGAAGTGAGGTTACAGGGAATCAGACACAGGGGCTTCTTGGTAGTGGCACCCTCCCTGTGGAACGCCCTCCCTTCAGATGTGAAGGAAATAAGTAGCTATCCTATCTTTAAAAGACATCTGAAGGCAGCCCTGTTCAGGGAAGTTTTTAATATTTAACGCTGTATTGTTTTTAATACTTGATTGGGAGCCGCCCAGAGTGGCTGGGGAAACTCAGCCGGATGGGCAGGGTATAAATAATAAATTATTATTATTATTATTAAATAAACTTTCTCATAATGCTTTTTTTCACTTCAGAAACTTTTCACGATTCTGGGGACAAGCAACCAAAACAGGAGAGGACTGCACCCCAGTTCCCACCCTTGCCTAGCCCTGCAAGCCTTTCCTTCGAATGAGCAGCCTCCTTTGTTCAGTAGATGCAGCCCTCAGTGCTGGTCACTGCATGTTATGAGTAAATGCAATGCAGTAATTTTAATTTTCGATTTGGATGCATGGCCTCTATTTTATTAGGGATGGCATTCCCGACAACTTTAACATTGCCCCCTGCTGCTCATTCACTGTAGCGCTGCATTGAATTATTTCTGCTGCTGTTTATTCTTTCCCTGGAGCTTTGGAAAGCCAAGGAGCTGCTTGTTTTCTTATGCCATTTACAGAAGGAGGCTTAAAATAAGCCTGTTCAGATTGCTTGCTGTGGCCTTTTAGCATGCCTTTGGGGAGAATTTATGCCCAGGTAATACAAAAAAAACCATGCAGTCCTTAACACAGGAACCTCCCCTCCATTTTCCTCATCTACTTAGTTTTGGACGAAAGTGAATGCTGTCAGGTGACTTGGAGGGCTTCAGTTTCACTTATTTACACTCAGAGAGGTTGAAAAAATACTTAATTCTGACCAAGAGCAGAGTCTTGCACATTGTTGTTGCTGTTATTCCATTTTCAGTACATGCTTGCACCTTTAAAACACATTTGAAGCACATCCTTTCCCTCAAAAAATTCTAGGCACTGTAGTTACCGGGAATTGGAACACTGGGAGGGAATAAGCTACACGTATTTATTTTGCTTTAACTTTTGTGTTAAGAAGATACAGGGGTAGGATTTGTGTTTTACCAGATGCACTGCGATTTGTGCATCTGAGGCTTGACTATGACAAAATCATAAGTTTGTAATGACCAGCACCAGCATACCTCACATGCCTCAAAGTTGGCAAAATGGCTAAAAACAGTTGCAAAAGAATCTGTTGCAAATGTAAACATAACATGTCGTGAGCTGGATCCAGAGCGGGTGCACCAACTCCTAGGAGTAGGGTGAATTCAGCCCCCTCAAAATCAGCTGGCACAGGGCTGGGCTCTGCGCTTGGCCTCCTCCCGATGATGCGATGTTGCATGTGCATTGCGTGTATGATGTCACACTTGTGCAACACATGCTGGGCCCATGACATCGCATGTGAACGCTGTGCACCAGGAACCACCTCCCCCCCAATATTGGGTGCAAAATGGCAACTCTGATCCAGAATTACTCTCAGCAGAGTTCTGCTTGCTCTGGAGGAAGGAGATAGGATTGTTGATTGTTCCTCCCCGGCCCCTTGCTGCTTGTGACCCTCAACCCTTTGGAGCAGCTTGCGAGGTAGCACAGGGGGCTGCACAGGGGAAGAGAAATTGGCTAAAACAGCTCCCCCATCCCTTCTCCAGTGGAGAAGTTTTTAATGTTTGATGTTTTATCGTGTTTTTAATATTCTGTTGGGAGCCGCCCAGAGTGGCTGGGGAAACCCAGCCAGGTGGGCGGGGTATAAATAAATTATTATTATTATTATTATTATTATTATTATTACTATTACTATTGCCTCCACAGGGTCTCGGTGCCTTACATGAATGGAAAGAGCCTTTTTGTCCATGGAATGACCATGGATCAGACGCAATAAAACAGACAACAGGAATGAAATAGCTGCAAAATAAGATTACAAGAATGGGAGCATTTCTCCATTAAGCAAATCTAAAATGGTGACATTTGGGGTGACATCCCCCTCCAATAAAAAACCATTGGAAAGGGCTTGGAGACATTTCAGCTGCCTTTACCATAGGCTAGAGCACTTTCCAGCTTTCTTTATTAACATAGGCTAGATCCCTTTTCAGCCTAGCTACTTTTCAGTCCTAAAAAAGATTTAAAAATTACAAGCCTAATATTGAACTTTCCCGCAAGGTGATTGTCATCACTAATGTCTTCAAAATGTTCCGTTTCCTCTCTGCAGTTGGAAAAACACTATGGAGAACTCTGTGAGTTCTGTGGCAGCCCACTGAGAAATTATCCGTCATTTGAAAGTCTAGAACAAATAGCAGAATATGGAAACGTAAGTAATGGGGAAATCATCCTAATGGCATCGCTACAAAGTCAAGGGCGACGTGGCCGCGAGATAACTGTAGGATCTTGCCTTCCAGCTTTTCTGTTGCCAGCAATGCAGAGATCTTCACGAGTTCATTGTCAATGAAAAAAAGCGCTATGCGAAGGAAGGAGTTCAGCTGATTGATATCACCACTAAGCAGGTCGAAGGAACTGCGGAAGAGAGGAAAAAAGCCAGAGAAAGAGCTCGCCAAAGGTATTGCCAGTCGGTTGGTGTACATGCTATTTTCAGGAACAATTTTGGTATCATTTGGAGCAAGCATTTCTGAAGTGTTTTGCAAGGAAGAGCAGGGTAATGATTACAGTGGTACCTTGGTTCTCGAACGGCTTGGCTCCCAAACAAATTGGCTCCCGAGCACTGCAAACCCGGAAGTAAGTGTTCCAGTTTGCGAACATTTTTCAGAAGCCGAATGTCCAACATGGCTTCCGTGGCTTCCGACTGAGTGCAGGAAGCAGCCAATCAGAAGCCGCACCTTGGTTTTCGAACGGCTTCGGGAGTCGAACGGACTCTCGGAACAGATTAAGTTTGAGAACCAAGGTACCACTTTATATTGAGTTTTGAGCTTTCCTGCTACTTCAGGAGGTCTGGCCCTGATTCATAGGCTTTAGCTAATTGTTACACACAAACATGTGCAGTCAAACTTTCTGTTATAGAAAAAGACATCACTGAGCAAGGCCAGGGTGATCTGCAGCAGAGGAGCATCTCTTCGGTTTCAGTGGCTGAAAGATCAGCTAGTCACCTTGCCAGCCCTCCAAGAGCATCTGGAATTCAACGTTTAAGAAATTGGGGGTTCATGCCACATACGTTTTGATTTTGCAGGTTGAAGGAGAAACAAATGGCCCAACAGGCTGTCCACCTCCCAAGAGAGAAAGCAGAGAGAGAAAAGGACGTCTCTCCAACTCATGTCTTTGACTGTGAGTTCTAATTTTTCTGCAAGTTATCATGGACAGTACTCATTAGTGGGTGAAACCATGAGAATGGCTCTTACATAGCAGAGATTGAAAATGGCACATATTCACTCTTACACTAGAATCTTGCCCTGTCCCCAGCCAGATGATGGCACTTGTAGTTCAACAACATCTGGACGGTCAGAGTTACCCATCCCTGGATTAAATGGTCTCTTGGGTCAGATCTAGCATGTTCCTACTACTACTACTACTACTACTAATAATAATAATAATAATAATTTATTTATACCACGCCCATCTGGCTGGGTTTCCCCAGCCACTCTGGGAAGCTTCCAACAAAATACTAAAATACAATAACCTATTAAACATTAAAAGCTTCCCTAAACAGGGCTGCCTTCAGATGTCTTCTAAAAGTTTGGTAGTTATTTTTCTCTTTGACACCTGGTGGGAGGGCGTTCCACAGGGCGGGTGCCACTACCGAGAAGGCCCTCTGCCTGGTTCCCTGTAACTTGGCTTCTTGCAGCGAGGGAACCGCCAGAAGGCCCTTGGCACTGGACCTCAGTGTCCAGGCAGAACGATGGAGGTGGAGACGCTCCTTCAGGTATACTGGACTGAGGCAGTTTAGGGCTTTAAAGGTCAGCACCAACACTATGAATTGTGCTCGGAAATGTACTGGGAGCCAGTGTAGGTCTTTCAAGACCAATGTTATATGGTCTCGGTGGCCACTCCCAGTCACCAGTCCAGCTGCCGCATTCTGGATTAGTTGTAGTTTCCGGGTCACCAACACACCTAGATAAGAGATGTGCATTGTATTTTTTTTTAACTCTCTGTTTTATTGTTTCAGGTTAGTAAACAGGTTCATTTAAGACTCTTAATATAAACATATGTTGTAATTTTTACCTTAGCTGCTAATCCAATTTGTGTTGCTGCTGTGTTTTGCTATAATTTCTTTATTCGTTTTTAACTCCATTATAGTGGTTTTTAATTTCATATTGGGAGCCGCGCTAATAATTTGTATTGAAAAGCAAGCTATTAAAAACCCAAATGAAACAAAATAAATCTGAACTAAATTGAAATTGGTTTTTGTTCTACTTAGTTCAAGTTTATTGAATAACCTTTATTGAACAACATTCTGTGCTGCTTCATGTTCCCTAGATACTCGGCAACTCAGCACCATTTCCTACTGCCTGTCCCAATATAGACCTTCTATAACGGGCTGGACAAAGATGCCTCTCCAGGGAATTAAATTCCGAAGTCCCACGAGCCAAGACGCTAGCTACAGCATCTCTAGCTGTGATTTCACTATTGCAGGTGGAAAGGTAAGCACCTGGATTTTCCTGCACTGGAACCCCATTAATGGACCTGCTTCTTCTTCCAGGATAAAAACATTCATAGGACAGAGCATTCTGCATTTGACTATGGCAACAGCTGCACCACACATTTTAAGCACCATAATACCACTTTTTTTAGGGACGCGGGTGGCACTAGGGACGCGGATGGCACTGTGGGTTAAACCACTGAGCCTAGGACTTGCAGATCAGAAGGTCAGCGGTTCGAATCCCTGCGACGGGGTGAGCTCCCGTTGCTCAGTCCCTGCTCCTGCCAACCTAGCAGTTTGAAAGGATGTCAAAGTGCAAGTAGATAAATAGCTACCGCTCCAGTGGGAAGGTAAACGGCGTTTCCGTGCACTGCTCTGGTTCGCCAGAAGCGGCTTAGTCATCCTGGCCACATGACCTGGAAGCTGTACACCAGCTCCTGCGGCCAATAAAGCAAGATGAGCTCCGCAACCCCAGAGTCGGTCCCGACTGGACCTAATGGTCAGGGGTCCCTTTACCTTTACCTTTAATACCACTTTAACAGTCATGGCTCCCCACCCCCACATCCTGGAGACTGTCATTTGTTAAAGATGATGAGAGTTCTTAGAAGACCCCTGTTTCCCTCCCAGAACGACAATTCCCAAAGTGATTTAACCACCAGTCCCTCTTCCTATGGAGTTCTGGGATTTGTAGTTCTATCAGGGATGCTGGAGCAGCAGACTTCCTGCACTGGCAGAGGGCTGGGTTTGAAGCCACTTTCCAACTCTAGGGTTCCACCTTTTGTATGGGCAGTGATTGGTTTTGGAATGGACTTTAGCTGCTGGCAGAATGCAGGCTTGAATGTTTGCCTATGTAACATCCAACATTGGTTGCCGCGGAGGACAGGCCTGCGACCGCTTGACTGAGATCTTGCACTCTGGTGCCCCCATTCCCAGAACTGTCAACTATTAACCGTCACTTGGCTACAGGATCACAGAGCTGGGAGGCAGCAGGTGTGACTAGAAACTCATCAAATCATAGAAGGAGAAAACTGGGAAGGGACAATTCAGTCGGGCAGCGTAGCTTTTTGTTACCTAATCCCACCACCCTTTTTGCATAGTGACCTTTTTCTTCTTCTTGCCTTTTGTATACTAATTCTCCTGAAAACAAAATATTGTTTTAAATACGTGTCTTGTTTTCCCTTCGTGTGCAGTTGCTGAAAAACCAGTTCTTCCAGCAATACTACAAAAACGGTGTGAAGTTTCTTACCATGTTTCCAGATGGCAGTGCACAAATATTGTATCCTTTTTGTGGTTTTGGTTTTTTTGACTTGCGGCAATATCTGAGGCGCATCTTTACGGTATTAAGGGTATAATTCAGCCAAAGCTAAGCACATTTTAAGTCCCATCAATTTCATTGTGAAAAGGTTAAGAACTCAACTCAAATTCAACTATGCATGTAACTTTACCTCACCTTTTAACCACCCTGTCATGGTCACAGTCAATATTGTGGTAAAGAGGATGGTTTTTTCCTATTTCTATCTATGCTTATACAAGAGGAGCAGATTCCCGTCCTCCTTAGTAATATTGTGAATGTTGGACCAAGGAATTAGTGCTTTACAAAGCTATAAGGAAGTGATCTTTGTTCTTGCAAATATCAGGGCTGCTATACTGTTTTGTTTCCAATCAGTGCATGTCCCATAACTTCCCCCTGAAATCCTGTAACTTTTTATACCACAAATGTTACAGGGTCTTTTTGTCCCGCTTTGCTTGGGCTGTAGTGCGAGAGTAACGCCCCCGCTGATGGCAGTAATGCAATACCGTTGGAGAAATATTACAAAACTAATAAAACAGAATATGTGGATGTTCCAGTATAAATCCACCGCTATTACTGTATCAGTGACGCATTGCAGAATGCGCCTGCGGAAAATCACCGGTCTGGAGGGGTCCCAATTGTCCACATCTTGGGACTTGGAAAAGAGCAGCTAGTACAGGTTATTAGTAAGCTATTAACTATGCAATCCTAAAGCCATCAAGGACAGTGGTTCTCAAAGGGTGTGGTGCGCCCCTGGCACTGGTGTGGCAGGAAGATTCAAGGACAATCAAAGAAACATTTAAATATTTCAGTGCAGTGCAGTATAGTATAGTATAGTATCAAAATAATGTTTTTATTTCCAGAATATGGATAGATATTCAGGAGCACTGGCTAGTCTTCTACAGTTCTCCAGAATCTATTGTCAGCAAGGATTTTCAATTAATATGAAAGATCAGAAAAGAGAAAGACTTCTT
The DNA here is from genome assembly GCF_964106645.2 of Podarcis pityusensis. Taxonomy (NCBI): domain Eukaryota; kingdom Metazoa; phylum Chordata; class Lepidosauria; order Squamata; family Lacertidae; genus Podarcis; species Podarcis pityusensis. Next base: position 23,875,315 of record NC_138032.1, read on the forward strand.
TGTGTTGATGAGATGAGAGTTTGTTTGTCTGTCTCAGATTAGGCCTAAGAAGCAAGCTCACACTTCTCATTGAGTTTGTATGCCTACTTAATGCAAAAGGCTTGTTTATAATTATATTTGGGGAACAACCCGTGTTCTTATGTAGCTGCATCCTTTTATACTTTCTGGATGTCCCATGGCCATATTATTAAAAAGTTGTGTTCTGTGTTATAAATCAGGCACCACAAAGAGTCGTTTCTTTTTGTTATGCAGTGTATTTCTTATCAGTTAGAAAAGCAGTGAGCTAATTTTTAACCTGAAAGTGTTGCCCGGAGAAAAAAGTTGGAGAACCTCTGTACTAGGAGTAAGCCACACCGAATTCAGTGGAATATAACTTCTCAGTAGGTGTGTATAGTGTTGCACTGCAAAGGCTTTAAAGGCTATTAATGGCTCATAACTGAGTCTGGGGGAAAATGGGTGACCATGCTACTAGATAAAGGTGAAGATGGAACTAGATAAAAAGAAGCATGTTCCAAACTCCATGCCTGGCAACCGCATTTTGGACCAGTTGAAGGATTTTCCTAGGAGCTACTATTTCACTTTATCTATTGAAGGTGGTGAGATTTTGCCGCAATCTTAGCCACTCTGTTTTGCTAAACCCTGGAAGGGGTAGTAACAGTGTTTGTTTGGGGTTGTTTGCTTGTTTTTATTGAATATTTTATTGGGTTACAGAAGTACACATAGTGTTTCTGGTGTTTGTTGTGATATGGGTGCAAAAGCATAGCAGAAAGTAGGACTGAGTCGTTCAGAAGTGGTATCCAAGAACACACACGCACACAAAGAACTAATCAGTTAAAGCCATGCGCACAGCTTGATAATGCGACAATGTTCCTCAGCATGTTAATGGGCCCATTGGAACCTTATCTACATACAGCTATCCCTCTGGAAATCTGGCGATTATCATTGTACGGAGGAATGAGGGCACAGGCTACGTTGCCATAGTACAAGACGACAAGCCTGAGAATGCAGAAATCCAAGCAGTGTTCGATTCCTGTGGCAATGGGACTTGCTATCATTCAAATGGAAATGTGTGGTACGTTCAGTTCAATCAGTTTGCTCTTGTTGTTTTACGTTTAGGTTGTAAAATGTATACCAGTGTTTTGTACTTAATTTGAAGGGTGATCAGGACCTCGTTTTCTAATTCAAAAACATGCTGTGTCCTTTGTTAACCAAACGGCAAATACAGAATACTGGAGGTTACTGGTGAATGTAAAAATTCCAACTGAACTTTTAAAATGGATTTCCCGCTGAGAAAACCAAAAGAATTGGAAACTTGAGAGCCATTTTGAAAGGTTCACATGGATTTCCCGCCAAGAAAACCACAAGAATTGGAAATTTGAGAGCCATTTTGAAAGGTTCATGTTTGTTCCCAGAATAGTCACGTGTTTCAGCCCTGCTGTGAGAAAGGGAAGTTATAAGACAGAATGGTGTTTTAGCTGCTGGGCCGTGGCTTCCTTTCAGCAGAGGCAGGCTGGCAGAATTAGCAGCAAGAGGAAGAGGTTAGCATCTGAGCAAGGGACCAGGGACCATGGCTGAATGCCAGTCAGGGACGGAGAAGTAAGCTGGGTGCAAGAACAGCCTGACAGGAAGATGTTCAGTACATGAGGTTTGTCCCATTGCAACAACACTGCGCTGGGAGAAACGGCATCCTCTGAACTTGCTGAGCTCTGGGGTATTAAAAACCCCAGAAGCCAAAATTGTAGTTCTGCCTCCTGATGAAAGAAATGCTAGGTGAGAAATTGTATGGGTTTTAATGAGTCGGTCAGCTCATTAAATACATTTACATTTTCCTGGAAGTAAAATCAACCAGTGCCAGTGTGGTGTAGTGATTAGGAGTGGTAGACTCGTAATCTGGGGAAGCGGGTTCGCGTCTCCACTCTTCCACATGCAGCTGCTGGGTGACCTTGGGCCAGTCACACTTCTCTGAAGTCTCTCAGCCCCACTCACCTCACAGAGTGTTTGTTGTGGGGGAGGAAGGGAAAGGAGATTGTTAGCTGCTTTAGACTCCTTCGGGTAGTGATAAAGCAGGATATCAAATCCAAACTCTTCTTCTTCTTCAACCTTTTTTTTAAAAAGAAGACATGTTCCTTGTTTTCACATTGACGAATACCTATGCCACAGCAACTATATTAGAAAATGTACTCCCTCCTATGTCAAAAGAGAAGGAACAACTCTTCTGGGATGGTGTCTGTGTCAAATTAATTGGGGGCAGCTTGCTAGCCAGTGAAAAGGTTTTTAATGGAATAATTAGTTAAACACTATCCTATTTATCTAGCAATGGAGACGATGATCTTAAGAGTTGAGTGGGGTAACTCTGTTAGCAGGCAGGCTGATCTTTGATGAGGCAAGTGACCCTGGTGTGGAGGCAAGCCAGTATTTGGTTATTGTTGATCCAACCTTGGAGCTTGCCCTTGTACCTTTGCCATTTCCCCCCTGTTTGATTTGGCAGTACAGTGGTACCTCGGGTTACAGACGCTTCAGGTTACATACTCCGCTAACCCAGAAATAGTACCTCAGGGACTTCCAGGGTGGCGCCATCGGCAATGGCGGACTCCCTCTGATCTGGAGGGACTAGCTCCACGCGAAATGGGTCTTTTCCGCTACGGCGAAGCGGGGACCCTTTCAAAAACCACAGGCGGATGAAGCCTGTGACCATGGGACTTGGCGGGCACCTTTAGCGCCCCCCCAACCTGCAAAGGAACCCACTAACGGGCTCCGGAGCGAAGAGGGGGAAGTGGCGTGGTGCTGAGAGTCAACTGCTTCTTCCGTGGAGTGAAGCCGCACAGCCGTTGCCGGAGAGCGCTGCCTTTTTCCTGGGACAATTTGGCTTCTAAAATAATCACCCGTGAGTACTTAAATCTCGGACAATTGGACTTTAAATAAGGACTTGCGAGCAGAAAGGAAAATTGGACTTAAAAGTTTATTTCAATTTGGCACAGAAACGGGAAGGTCTAAACAGGAAGTCAGCCTTCCGTTTCTTTGTAGATAGATTGAAGCAAAGACATGGCAAACTAGAGCCCAGAAAATCGCTTGTAAAAGGTTAACTTTCATCATTTAAAATTGTTGAACCCCCTTCGGAAGCAGGAGAAGAGGGGGGATTTTTTTCAGACTGTTTAAACCTGCAGGAGTGAGTGCAAAACAAAGTAACTTTCCACCGTCTTGATCCTGGAGCGGGGTGTCAGGACTGACGTTTTTTGAAGCTCATTGACCAGAGACAAACGTCTTTGACAGATAGCTAAAAGAAGAGAAACATAGTGATTCCATTGTTCCCCTTCGCATTTTAAAGGAACAAATATTGACAAAATATCTGAAAAAGGAAACTTTGTTGTCAGACTTGTCTTTAAAAGAAAGAACAAATAGAAGTTTTCCTCCTAGAGGGAGACTGTGAAACTGTAACCAATTTTGGGGAGCTTGCAGCTGTTACTGATTACAATCGTGGGAATAGACTTCTGACCTTGCAGGACAATGTATTTAGAAGCTCTGTTGTGTGCTCTCTGTAAAACAAATGCCCTACTGGAACAGCTACATGAGAAGACGGACTTGATGACTGATGCGATCAGAAATTTTGAACAGGCAGCGGGAAATTATATGGAGCCCACCCAGGAATTAAATCAGGAGTGTGCCCTGACAGAACAGATGAGGGAAGAGGATGTTGCTGAATCTGGGGCGCCAGAGATGGAGGGAGCTGTGGCCCAGCAGGATCATGAGCTTTTGGATTTGACAAATGAACTTGGAAAAAGCCAGATTTGGAAAGATAAAGTTTGGTCTGGTTTGGAAATGGGGGGTTGGATAGACCCCCCTATGCAGGGATGGTTGGACTTTTCAAGTCTGGCAATGGGCCGTGAGATGTTTGGGGTTGTGGGGGCTCTTAATTTTGGAGGGACTTTGAAACATGTTCTTAAATACCATATGGAGTTTAGTGTGGACTATGGAAAATCGAGAAGGGTCAAAAACATTGTTAAGCTGGAGTTCCCACGAGTGAAAGAAGCAGGAGACAAAGGAAAATACAGCTATAAATATGAAGAAGAGCCGCGGAAGGGACATGGAAGAGACTTAAGGGCCTCGGATACAAGACTACCAGGTTAATGCGCTAGATTGATGGGATAAAAAGGACTGACGAAACCCGGGACCAGGAGGAAGGGACGTTGGATGAAGATTGGATTGTTTTTACTTTGTTTTTTTTTATTATTATTATTAGGATTGTCTTATAAAATTGATGTTAGAAAAATGTTGGAATGAAATTACTTGGCTTTAGCAAAAATGTTTAAAGAATTATGTAAGAATATTATGGTTATGAGAAGTTGGTAAAAATAAGACTTACATTTTAAGCTTTAAGGTTTTTGATAGTAAGATAAGATTAAAATAGATTAAGGTAATGTAATGACAGAATATTATGAAATATGGAAAGGATTTGCTGCGACAATTAACTACCAGGATACAAAAAAAGGGAGGAGGAGGAGGTCAAAGAAAGAAGGTAATGACAGTTAAGGATTTGAGAATGATGGATTTGTTTTTGAGTGTTTGTGGTGTATTTTTGTTTTTTGAACTTGTATTGTTTGATGTGGTTTGTTTTTTCTTGTTTTTTCTTTTTTTCTGCTTTGTTCTCTTTTGTAATTCTAAAAAATTTTCAATAAATATCATTTAAAAAAAACAAACAGAAATAGTACCTCAGGTTAAGAACTTTGCTTCAGGATGAGAACAGAAATCGTGTGGCGGCAGCGGGAAGCCTCATTAGCTAAAGTGGTACCTCAGGTTAAGAACAGTTTCAGGTTAAGAAAGGACCTCCGGAACGAATTAAGTTCTTAACCCGAGCTACCACTGTATCTGGATGTGAAGATATTTTCAGACAAGGGCTTGGGCTGTACAGCCAGGTTTCACCCCCTTCCCGTTCGGAGGTCCTCTCAAGTTGTTATTTTCCATGTTTAGGATAAATGTTACGATTCGAGGAGGACATTATTCGGACGAAGCTGGCAACAAAGTGAAAACGTGGATCTGGCCCAACAATTTGCAGAAGTGCGTCTCGAGAGCACCGTTTAAGCCAGTCTTTCTATCCTTGAACCAGAACATTGGTGTCAGGATAGTTGAGCAAGACAGAGTAGCCATTTCTTTCCTTGCAAACGGCAAGCAGGCAAAAATCAACATAGGAGCAAAAGTAAAGGTACTTTATTTCAGAGTTAATATGGAGGAGGGTGGATGAGTTTACATGTTCTTAAGGCACAGCTGAACAAGAGAGGGTGGGATTGTTTGGGGGGGTAAATATAGAAAACGTTTTTGAAAAAAGGAATGGAGCAGTTTGCTTCGAACTTACAGAGCTACTTGAAAAACGAAGTTAAATTGGCCAAAGACTGACACATAGTTTATCTGGTTTGTACAAGACAATGCCTATAGTTCAGCATCACTTGACCAAATAAACCAAAATGTCAGTCAGATGGAATTTGGGGTCCCCCCCCAGTGAACAAAAAGAGGGAAACAAATTATAAATTCAAAAAGATTTATGAAAGCATTTACAGAGAGGAATTTGTATAATCAAGAATTCAGGCTGAGACTCAAATGATGTGGCTTATAGGATAAGTTAAGAAAAAAGCAGACTGAGAACAGGCCAAGGAAGAATATTATATAAAACTTTAAAATTAAAAATCTAGTAGGTAGAACACTCTTCAGCCATGAAGTTTAAAAATTCCTTATGTAATCTGATCCATGCAGATTATCAGTGTGCCCATAACTGTTCTTGAACTTCTCTCAAGCGCACATTGCTTAGCAATATAGTTCCATACATTAAATTTCAGCAAATTTGAAAATGAGAGCAGGAACGGCATGCTTTTTTTTTTAACAGGGAGCACAGAAAATAGCAGTTTTAAGAGAATAAAAGGACATTGGGATAGATCCATCTAAGTTCTATTCATAGTAGATCCATTGAAATTAATGGACCTAAGTTAGCCATTCCCATTAATTTCAATGGGTCTACTATGAGTAGGAATAATATTGGACATATTAGCAAATGTCAGAGAATCCTGCCCTTCTTGAGGTTTCAGCAAATGTGGTGCCCATGTGCATGCAAAGAGGGAAGCTTCTGAAATACTCATCTGACCTGAGTTGGTTTTATGCCTTTTGCTATTTCTGCAGTTTTAATGAGGTTGAATAAAAATAGGGTTGGTGTTGTTTTTTTTGAAAGCAACTTTTAAAAGAAAGGCTTTGGGAAGGGAAAACTGAAGGTGGCTCATCCACTTAATTCCATGTTCTCATGTGGGTAGAAATTAGTGCTCTTTGAACTCCTCATTCCTTTTCCAATTTGTTTTTGGCTTGTTTTTTTGTTTTGTTTTTTACATTATTTCCCCTCCCACTGGGAAGCATAAGAGGGAAATTAAAGTGAACCAACAATGCCAACTTCAGGGCTGGCGTAGTTAACCCCTGGTCTGAGGGCATGCCAGGGAATGGGGAAGTTCTCCAAACCACCCTCTTTTTAGCCTTGCCAACATCAACAAGGTCTGACCATCAGTAAATTCCAGATAAGAAGAGGGAATCTGGTCCTTGCCTCTCTTCACACTCAGAGAGAAATAAGACTGCTACGTTGGTCAGTCTCACAGTAACACTGATTTAATTTCCCTTGATTTAAAACAATACTCACTGTTAGGTTTCCTTCCCTGTGCGACCTTTCTGAGAACTGCCATGTGACTTGGGAACTACATTAACTCGTTGATTTTTTGCTTCCTTAAAAGCCGCTCCCTGAGCATCACCCGTGGCCGAAGTTTGTGTCTGAAGATGACCTCTTCCTGTTTGCCTGCCGGATAAAGATTCTCCGCATCTTTGCTAAACTGCAAGGGTGTTTAGATTTTCCTAACAACGACTGGTGGGCTAAGCTCCAGCTGCCTTCATTTCTTTTCACTAAGGCTTTGAAGTTAATGAACCTTTGTAAGGAATGTGAAATAAGTTCTGCTCTGGACACCTTAATCATGGAAACATTAAATTCACCAGCCTGATCATGATTATGTTATGTGAAGATACTTGTTTCGTTGTTCAAATGAATATTTACCAGTATGTTGAATTCTAGAGGTATCGGAAATCAGATCTCAGGATTCATTTAATAACAGTTCCATTTATGCTGGTCACATAACATGCAGTACCTTCTTATGTTATACAGCAGAAAAAGGGGACACTGAGCCTACTTTAGGCAGGAAGTTAAATTAGATTGGCATTTTAGTACCACCCAACTATGATCTAGGTGCTCTTATGGTGCTGTTATAGAGTCCAGACTCTAATTGAGGAATTGAGCTTAGACAGGTGGACTCATCCATTGTCTCCCGAGACAGACAGATGCAACTGTAATGGTCCTGGCAGCATGGCTTGGATCTTTGTGAGGTTTACAACTCACAAAGGAGCCAAAACTTCCTCACATCTGATCTGCAGCATGAGTTGATTCCTATCATATATGACTTTGTACTGTGGCCTTTCACAAGCAATTGAAGGGTGTAGCAATACTAGAAACCAATTGCTTATGTGCCATGCCTGTCAAGTTTCCCTGAATAGCCCTGCATGGCCACTAATTTCTGTTCTCCGTCTTGTTAGAAAACAGGCAGCAACTCAGTGGAAGCAACAGCTATATGGGACGTCCTCCCAAGAACAGGGCAGGGGGGCGGGCGGTTAAGTTTAACAATTTAATAAATAACAATGTAATACAGCAGTAAGGGTGGGAGAAGAACGTAAAGGCTGGAGATAGATTTGGGTTTTTATTTAAGTTTGTTTATCGATGCTTGGATTAAATTAACTGCATAGAAATTGGTACTGAAACTAGACCCAACACATTTCCCCTTCTAGTTCGTTTATCTAGCCACATGTGGAACCAGATAACCAGGCAAAAAGGAACATATATCTTACAAAGGGAAGGTAGACTGGATAACACCACGTACAAAATTCTGCGTTAGGGTAAAATTATTTGCACATTTATTCCCAGAAGGCACTTATTAAAAAGAACACTAAGAGGGGAAATATATGCAGCACTGTTTTCTTAGCTCACTGTTGATCTCTGCGTCACCAAATTATGGTTAACTGCCCAGTAGTGGAATAGATAGAATAGGAAGCCCAAACCTTAGTTCAGAAAACTTGGTTGCGCATTTGGACTTTTTCTGCATTACCTTTTTTTACTGATGATCAGTGCACAATAAGCTTTCCATCTGCTTTATGGTGGGTTTCCTCTCTTCCGCCTTGAATCAAGAAATGGTGAGTACTCCTCTGAAACTGTTGAAGGGAGGAGATTTAGGCGGTTGATCCCCAGATGAATTTCCTCCGCAGGGTAAGTCACTTTGGTTTAGGATGTTGAAATGGGTCACTGCCAACCTGTTAGACCTGTGGGGCTTTATTTGTCCCTTTCCCTTACACTTCAACATTTTGACCAACTGGGTTCTTATATCCTTGCTGTATAGCGAATAGATAAAAGGATTTATCAGAGAATTGGCTTCTCCTAAAATGTATAACAAGTCCTTCAGCCGTGAGCTCAGGATGCAGGAGGTACAAGTAGCTTTCACAATGGCAGCTACATAATAAGGGCTCCAGAAGAGGACAAAACAGATAATCACAATGAGGACTGTCCTCAGAGCTTTGAAATGGCGGAGAGGAGCAGTAGGGGTATCTGGGTGCAAGCAGACACGCTGGATCTGCTTCTGATGAAGATAAGCAATCCTCCCCACCGAGATATGTAAACAGACCAAGGTCAGCAAGGCAGGGATATAGATGCCAAAGCAGATTATGTACAGGTAGTCACTCTTGGCTGCTGCCAGGACCCCACAGCTACCCGAGAATTCACTCTGTTGAAGTTGTGAGAAAATAAGTGGCATGTGTCCCACCAAGAAGGAAACCGTCCACAAGACAACAAGAGAGAAAACTATAGGTTTCTTGCTCATCAGTGTAGGGTAATGAAGAGGCAGCTTCACTGCCAAGTACCTGTCCAGAGAAACCAAAAGCAAGGTGAGAATGGACCCAATGCAAGGAGTGATGCTCATGCAGATCCGCAAGAGACAAATAAACAGATTTCGGTCAAATAGTGCATCTGTCGCATCATCCAAAGCTTCCCCAATGCACATCACACCAACCAGCAGATCAGCAGCTGCCAAGTTAAGGATGAAGACATAGTTTCTGCTTGGTTTCTTCTTTCTCAGCTGACAGATGACTATGATCACCAAGAGGTTGGATGATGGGATGAAGACGCTTAAGAAGGCATGTAGCACTGTACACAAGGTATCCGGCATCTTCTTTGGGAAGCAGCAGTGGAAACTACTGGGTTTAACATATGCGTTGCATACGCAACTTACAATCAATCCACAAGAGGCGACATCAGGCTAGGAGGAAACATACTACCATTGAGAAACTGGTAGAAGTAACAGCAGCAAGAAGTGATGATCCAGTGTCTAGAATCCATTGGCTCGGCTCTGCTGGTCAGATGGATCCTTTCAAACTTCTGGGCAATGTTTGCCATTGAGAGAGATTGCCAGCATCACTGTAGCTTCCGAGTTCTTTTCCCTGTGTGAATATAGGTTTTTCTTTTTCACCTGGCAGAGGTGTGTCTGAAGATGCATGAAGGCTTCGGGCACAGTGAACTCGTTGGCTTGAAGAGGAGGGGGAAAACACCTGGGGCGGGCAGTGCAGCCTTGTTCAATCAGTTCCTGAAACTGTCTTTGACGCAGAAAGATAAGGAAGGCGTTTGACAAACAGAGTGGAGAAACATTGTGAGCTCCCCCACCACCACCATTAGGCAGCTAAAAGGAGCTCGGGCAGTTTAAAAAGCATGCTCCGTATGCATGCAGGAAAATATTCCTGCATGTTTATGCTATTAATGTCAATGGAGTCAAATTATTTGATCTCGGGTAGAAAACATACTTCAGTCACTACAGCCAGAAAAAGGTCATTGTTTCCAGTTTAGTGGATATTGGATGTAAATACAAAGCTAGGATGTGAACTGGTAAAAGCTCACCAGAAACCACGCTTTCGAATACTGGTTGACTTTGTTAATCCAAAATTAAAATGGGGGCTTAGTACTTCCTACATTTTATTTAGGAATGCAGTCTTGGTGTATTTCTTTACTTGGATTATTAAGTCCCATTGAATTCAAATCTCTAAGACAACAAGAACAGGATCACACTGTTATCTTGACTAAACACTTTTTAAAAATCAATTGTTCCACATCCTCTAGCTGTCTTTCAGAGCAGGGAAGGCTTGGAGGTATATCACCTGCACTGCCTGCAACAAGTTCTAAGTTCAATCCCTGGCAAATCCATGTATGGCTAAGAGAGCTCTCTCCTTGAAAACTGTTGCCAGTCAGTGTAGAAAAAATGCTGAACTAGCTGGATTAATACAGTGGTACCTCAGGTTAAGTACTTAATTCGTTCCGGAGGTCCGTACTTAACCTGAAACTGTTCTTAACCTGAAGCACCACTTTAGCTAATGGGACCTCCCGCTGCTGCCGCGCCGCCGGAGCACAATTTCTGTTCTCATCCTGAAGCAAAGTTCTTAACCTGAAGCACTATTTCTGGGTTAGCGGAGTCTGTAACCCATAGCTGTCAAGTGTCCCTTATTTGGCGGGACAGTCCCTTATTCCAGCGCCATGTCCCGCTGCTGTCCCTTATTGATGATGTCTCTTAAATAAGCTACTGAAGGTAATGGGGCCCTTTCTATGTCCAGCTTGCTTTGTCAACAACAAATTGTTGCTTTTTGTGTGTGTTGAATATATGCTATATGTAATTTATGGACCTTATAGGTATCTAAAGCCATTTGCACGCAACAAAATAGGTATTTTATAAAAGTAATTGTTGATCCCTTATTTTGGCTGCTGATCCCTTATTTTCGAGGCTGCTGGTCCCTTATTTTCAAATCTGTTTGTTGACAGCTATGGTGTAACCTGAAGTGTATGTAACCTGAAGCGTATGTAACCTGAGGTACCACTGTATTCTGACTCTGTGTAAGGGAGCTTCCTAACACTTTCATGTTTTAGGTTGCCAAGAAATCTTGCATTTTCCTTCTAAGTTCAAGGCTATGCGTTTGAGAGTTGTGATTTAGGACAGGGGTAAAAAACAACGTGCTGTCTTTGAGGCATTTTGGTCTGTAATTCCTGTCAGCCCCAGACAGCATGGTCAAGGTTGACTGACAGTTCAACAGCATCTGTTCTACACAGGACACTCACAGGTTTCCATCCTCCAGAAATCAATGTTTTGCAATGACATTGCAATATAAAAGTGGCAGTAGAGAACGAAGAGTAAGAGGAGGGGTGATACAAGAAGGGGCAGAACAAATTAGTAAATCTCCTCCATCATCCCCCAAAGCCAAACCCAGCTTCCTGGCAGTTATAGAAACTAAGTCTGTTGCTTATATTTCTGAGAGTAACCAGAGAAGGGCCCCAAATAGAGAGGGACAAGAACAGATAAATTATGGAAAATTGGGTGCTGGAAAGAATAAGCAGTCCATAAATAGTTGCAACAAATAGAAACGTGCTCTGTTAAGGTCTGAGAGGAAAGAGAATTTTATAGTGTACGGACAAAGGTATACCCAACTGTGCTATATTTAGACAACTGCAAGGAACTGGTTCAACTCAGGACTCTAATATGTTGTCAATTTATCCTCTGTCCAAACAGTATTTTCATTAAGTTCACATTTACTGCAGTTTCCAGTTTTATTGTCAACCATTCCAAGATAGGCATCACTAGCGACTACTTGTTAATGGCCACCAGAAGAGTTTCAGTAATAGCTCCGCAAACACTGCTTTGGAGAGATTGTACCTTGTGGCTGTTCCTAAGCAATTCACACAGAACATCTGCCAAGCTTTTAGGGCCTGCAAGCTTCTAATCCTAGGTCTTTAAAACAGTGGCTAGTTACAGCTATGAGAAATAGGGACCCAACAGGGTAAAGCTCATAGGACCATCCTGCAGAATTGATGATGTACTGCCTATTGATAGTGTCCCCCAAGAAGTTTCAACTGGAAAAAAGAAAAAGAAAAGGGGTGGGGGTGGGGAGAAAGACAGAAATAATCTCTTTTCAAAGGCATTACCTGAAGTATTTTCGTATGGTTTCAAAACTGCAGCACCTTGAAAACAGGAAAGGCAAGGCAACAGAATTTAAGGTCCTATGAAGTAGGAAACAATCCATTTTATAATTTGAGCACCAAAGTATTATTTAATCACTTTGATTAGAAGCCCAAAAGAATATTGAGGAAAAACAGGTATATGGCTTTGGGTGCTCAGTAAAATTGTGCGTGAATTCACAATTGTGTGTGATTTCAGTGGGACTTTACTTTTTCCAGGGCCAAACCCTATGGTGTTCTCAGTCAAACGATTTGTGAGAGTCGCGTACTTTTGTCTTACTGAAGACCAGTTACGAAGGATTAAACAAGTGATGTTTCCCATATTGCAAGTGTAGGAAGTCTTCAGCCTTCCAGATTTATTTTTAGTTCAACTTTATCAGTGCCAGCTAGCACAGCTAATTGTCAGGGAGGTGTAGTCCAGAAATAACTGGAGGGCCACAGGGCGTCACACACCCACACATACACGTAGACTGACAGTATACAGAACATTATTTCTTGTTTAAACTCTCATTTTGTTGTTTTAAAAATACTGTGAGTCAGGGGTGGCTAACCTGTGGCCTTTCAAGTATTGAACTACAATTCCAATTAGTCCCAGCCAGCTTGGTCAGTGGTCAGAGACGATGGACAATATTTGGAAGGTCTCTCGTTAGCCACCCATGTTGCAGATCAGAAGTAGATAACCTGATCTGGCCACCAGGCTATTCTTTTGGCTCCTACCCCTTGTGGGCTGAATTTGGCGGGCAAGGTTACCCACCAGAAAATTGCCTGATGTCACAGTGATGTCACCAGGATTGCGAAAAACTCTGTGTGGTGTTTTGAACCAGTGATGATCAGCAGATTTGAAGTCATGCCCTATGAGCTGATGGGCAATGACTTCAACCATACCTTTTGCAGGGATTGGCTGCACGAGTGCATTCTCCAAGGGCAACCAGATCTTTATGGAGTCATGACTCTTTGCCCCATGCCTGACATCACATGACATCAGGTGTGGGAGAGGTGGGCATTGTTTCAGGTAAACAGTCTTGCAGGCCCAACTTGGTCCTCTGGCACAGGTCCCCCACCCCACCCTCCGACCTAAATAACTAAAATTAAAAGTTACTCTGTTATTAAAATAAACGAATGCTACAAGTAAAAGGGCTTTGGAATGATCTAGTATAAATTACGGGAACAAGCATAAATTACGTTGGTGCTAGAATGTGAAGAACGGAGGCAATCACAAGATTTGTATCCATAACAAACGAAGGTTTCCCTTTTGTTTACTTGATGAATACAAACACTGCTTCCAAGACATCATACCAAACCTGTTAAGAAGGGTAGGAACAAGCAGCTATTAACCTTGTAGCAGGTTAATGCCTGGGAGTGGAAGGCTTGACATGAATGTGGACAGGAGGCAGCTGGGGAGGAACCCAGCGGCATGTAGCAAAATAAAATTATGAAGGAGAATCTAGAGGACCACAACCACCAGTCAGTCTGGCCCAAATGCAACTCGTCCCTGGTTTTAGGATTCTTCTCTTGAACACCCCCTACTCAGTGCCGGATTTACGTATAAGCTAAACAAGCTATGGGATGCGGGTGGAGCTGTGGGTTAAACCAGAGCCTAGGACTTGCCGATCAGAAGGTCGGCAGTTCGAATCCCCGGGACGGGGTGAGCTCCCGTTGCTCGGTCCCTGCTCCTGCCAACCTAGCAGTTCGAAAGCACGTCAAAGTGCAAGTAGATAAATAGGTACCGCTCCGGTGGGAAGGTAAACGGTGTTTCCATGCGCTGCTCTGGTTCGCCAGAAGTGGCTTCGTCATGCTGGCCACATGACCCGGATGCTGTACGCCGGCTCCCTCAGCCAGTAAAGCGAGATGAGCACCGCAACCCCAGAGTCGGTCACGACTGGACCTCATGGTCAGGGGTCCCTTTACCTTTAAACAAGCTATAGCTTAGGTCACATGGGTAGGCAAACTAAGGCCCGGGGGCCGGATCCGGCCCAATTGCCTTCTCAATCTGGCCCGCGGATGGTCTGGGAATCAGCGTGTTTTTACATGAGTAGAATGTGTGCTTTTATTTAAAGTGCATCTCTGGGTTATTTGTGGGGCATAGGAATTCATTCATCCTCCCCCCAAATAAATATAGTCTGGCCCCCCACAACGTCTGAGGGACAATGGACCAGCCCCCTGCTGAAAAAGTTTGCTGAGGCCTGGCTTAGGACTCTCTTGGGGGCCCCAAAAAAATTTAAAGGGAAAAAACCTGGATGTGCATTTCCAAAATATAAGTTCAACAATTTGATAAAATATGTATTTTGTTATGTGCAAATGGCTTTAGATACCCATTAGGTCCATAAATTACCATATAGCATAGATTCAACACAAAAAACAGCTGCTGACAAAGGACAGCCGGACATATAAAGGGCCCCATTACCTTCAGTAGCTTAGGGCCTCATCAAACTAAATCCGGCCCTGTCCCTACTTGAGTGTTAAATTCCAAGTTGATTAAAATTCTGGTTCATTCTCAGAGTAACTGTCTCAGTGACTAGTACAGCAGCAAGTCCTCATCTCTGTTCTACCCCAGATTTCCAAGTGGGGCAACAGTGGGCTCACTGCATGGCCAGAAACTACAAGAAACCAACTTCCTAAGTGGGAAGAGATGCTGCACATTGCGCTTTTTACACAGCCCTGTTGCAATGCCATGAAGCTAGTTTTAAAACCATGCACTCTCAAAGCAGGAAGGTTCAAAAATAGTGTTGATGTTCTGTACGGCTACGGTTTATGGAAATTAACAACCTAGCAACACACCTGAGCAACCACAAACACAGGTGCACTCTGCTTGCTTGATACTAAAACTGTTTGTTCACATGGAGGTGCATTATTCATGGGAAAAGAAAATCCTTCCTTCACAAGATACATTCAGGGTGAGGGGAGGAATATACTGAATGCTGAGAGTTGGGGTGCATTTCACTGGTTATTCAAAAGGCTCAGGAGCTGATCAGCAGATTTGTCAGTAACATTTGATGGTTTGTAATTTACAATTCAAGCTGTGTTAAAGCCAACATGCACATGTAACTCATATCCATCAAGTATCTGTTTCACTCAGATACAGACTGAAAACTTCAAAGACAAATCACGTCACAAAATACTCAAATTAGAAACAAAACAGGTGAACGACCATTAAAAGCTCGTATTAAAGTTAGCTACATATGGATGAAAATTGCAGGCGTTTTAGTTACTGCCTACTGACTAAATAGCTTTTCCTTCCCTAACTCACTAGAGCAACAGTGATAAAATAAAATAAAAATAATAATTTACTTGTACCCCGCCCATCTGGCTGGGTTTCCCCAGCCACTCTGGGCGGCTTCCAACAAAGATTAAAAATACATTAAAATCTCAGACATTAAAAACTTCCCTAAACATAACCCTAAACTTCCCTAAAAATATACAGCTTTTCCAACAACATAGTGGCATAAAACCACTTACTTAGATGAAAATGCAATACACTACAGAATAAATTTACTGCAGTTCCTGTTGAAAAGCACAATGTCTGCTACAGGAGACGAATCACTTATTTGACTACTCCTGCACAGTTTTCCTGCATGTGGAGACTTCTTACTCATTCTGATTATTGTTGCCCAAGTTCCATCTTTCAGTTAGGTAAAGGTAAAGGTACCCCTGCCCGTATGGGCCAGTCGTGTCCGACTCTAGGGTTGTGCGCCCATCTCACTTAAGAGACCGGGGGCCAGCGCTGTCCGGAGACACTTCCGGGTCACGTGGCCAGCATTCAGTTAGTGCGTCACAATAATGATTATTTATTTGCATATGCTCACCAAATGCTGAGGAAAAGATGCTGTACATCAAATGTTTTCTCGTGAGCATCAACATTTTACGAACTTCAGACTTGCATATAGTGCTAGCAATCTAGTGCTAGCAATCTACTTGCAGAAAACATTTTAGGTATTTGTTTCTTTTTTAAATGAAACCTATGACTTTTCTACAATTTGGCTACAACAGACACAATAAACCAATTTTTAAAAAATACATTAGAAAAACTGAGCTCCCCTCTGCATTTACCTGGGGTTCCTAGTCTGGCTATGGAAGGGGACAAGCCACTGTTCATTTGTGTGTACATATGTATGAGGGACGCGGGTGGCGCTGTGGGTTAAACCACTGAGCCTAGGACTTGCCAATCAGAAGGTCGGTGGTTCAAATCCCCGCAACGGGGTGCGCTCCCGTTGCTCGGTCCCTGCTCCTGCCAACCTAGCAGTTTGAAAGCATGTCAAAGTGCAAGTAGATAAATAGGTACTGCTTCAGCAGGAAGGTAAATGGCGTTTCCATGCGCTGCTCTGGTTCGCCAGAAGCGGCTTCGTCATGCTGGCCACATGACCCAGAAGCTGTATGCCAGCTCCCTCGGCCAATAAAGCGAGATGAGTGCGCAACCCCAGAGTCGGTCACGACTGGACCTAACGGTCAGGGGTCCCTTTACCTTTATGTATGCCTGTAATTCAAGGCTTCAAAATGTTCCCTTGTTTCAGTTTAATTCTTCACAGATATATCATTAAACATGTGATATAGAAACACAGTGTGTGTCCCAAATTATTCTATTTTTGTTTTGCTCATTCTATTTTTTTTTACCCAGAATTCAAGTCTAAACAAAAGGATGAGTTATGTTTCCACCACCTCCAGCTGCTTCCAAGTAAGTTACTGTGTTAGAACTGAGTGCAGTTTTGGTCACAGAACACTCTCACAAATGGAGGCAAAAGGTAGGTGGTCGTTCCCCACCCCCCCAATTCTCCTTGCAATCACAGAAAAGCGCCATGGGTTGCTGTATAAGGAATTTGCAAAATACACTTGAGCTTGTGGAATCCTCTGGTGGTTTACAATCCCTTCTGTAAATAGAACAGCTGCACTGGATCCAACCAAACAGTCTTTTCTGCACGGCTTAAATATAAATAGTTGTGGTTTCTCATAGACTTCTAACACATTCTTCCAGCTCAGTAATTAGAATGTTTAATTTCCTTTCTATCTAAGAAGCCAGAGGAGAGGAAACGGCTGTTACTAGGCTAAAAGTATTCTATCACAGGCAATGTATTTGGTGCTTTCCAAACCTAAGTCTGTACCTGTAACTTGATGTGTTGTGAATTGCAGAAGTTGAAGTTTCAAACAAGAAAGCCTCCATAAACATTAAACATTGTCTTGTGTTTTTCTTCTTCTTCAAGCACAGTCGCCAGACAAACACATTCATAAAATGATTCAAGGTCTTTCACACAGTAGATGAAATTTCTTTATTTAAATTAGTTTGCTTAGCTCATATTTAGGACAGAATAAAGGCCAAGCTATTTGATCATTTAAGAGTGGCCCAGAAACAGACTTCAAAATTGCTGAGGGAATTCGAACAGCACTTGGTCTTCTTTGAAGTCATGACACTTAGGTACTTACTCTGCATATAGTTTTGTTTCTATAATTTATTATACAATGCACCATTCACTCAGCAATATACTCTGAAAATATACAAAACTTACATAACCAAATCTGCAATGTTTGACAGCCACCAATTTTTATCCAGACCAGTTTAAAGGATAACCAGTACTCCTAAGAGATCAATTTTAACTACAAATGGAACATAAATTTCACACACAGTAGATCAGACTTTTCCAATGAAAAAAATAAGGTTATTAAAGCATTTTGTCATCTTCTTAGAAATGAAAATAAAAGTGTTGGATCTAGGCTTTGGGTTGTATCCAACATTGGTCATACTTGGAGCAGACCCAGTAAATAATGAACTGTTCTGTTAATTTTAGTGGGTCTAGTTCAAGTAGAACTTAGCTGGTCTAGCCCTAAGTTAGATGCACTTATACTACATTGATTTCAATTGGAACTAAGTGCAATTAGCTATGGATCCAACCCAAAACACTGTTATTGGTTAATGTCTGCATTGTCTAGCTCTAGAGTGGTTGAATTAACTTTTAAAAAAACAACTATATAGTATTATTGCACTCCTTGAATGTGCAGTACTTTGAAATATACCAGCACCGAAAGGGGTCTTGCATTAAGGTATTCAGGAACAACATGAAAACGAGGAGAGCATCCAGTCTGTACCAACAAGTATTCTGTCTTCAGTACAGGCCGTCATTTATTTCGTTCATGTTGTCTTTTGAAAGTGTCGCTTAATGTCTGAAAAACATAGCAAAAACATAGCAGGTTGTGCTACAAAAATAGATCAAATAAATATACCCAAAGCCATTCTATATCCAATGTCGCCATGGAAAACCTACTATATTCAGTTAGAACAACAACACACTAGAAGCTCAGCAAACAGAAATAATGAATTGATATTTAATATGCATGCCACCAGGCTAGTACTACATGAGACAACATGTGTAGAAGTTATCTAGCAAAGGAAAGAGCTAACACTGACAGTCACCAAGTTCCAGAAGTTCCATGTTAAGCCTAGGTGGAACATGTGTATGAAACATTAATTGCATGAAAGTTAGTTGCGATATTTTTTTGCTAGCCTTCAAAGAGGCCAATAGTCTTTTTTTCCAAAGGAAGAGAAGCTCCTTCCTCCACAGCCAGCACAGAAAAACAACAGTCTGGAAAATAGGGATGGAATTATCTGTCCTTGATCCACCAGCCCACTTACTTGCCTGCATAAAATCCCTTGTCAGCCAAAAGCTATCAGGCCAGTGATTAAATACAAGGATTATTTATTACCATTTTATCTTGCAAATCAAATACCTAGCTGAGTAATCTTCAAAACAAACTTACAAGAAGTTTTCAGTACTGATGGATGGGGCTATGATCTATGGTGTGGCATTTGCTCCATGTGCACGTTGAGTTTCATTTCATTATCGAGGATTTGAACAAGTTGTTGCATGGAAGGAAGGTGCCCAGACTGTAGCTTAGACCACACTGGAACATCTAAATAAGAAGTGTAGGAGGTAAAGAACATGATTAGCATATTAAACTACTTTTTGTACAGTGTAGGAACTGCCAGTTGCTGCTCTTATTTTATGCTTGCCAGGATATCCAGAGAAAAACAACTGATACAAGCTTTTGAATACAGTATAGGTTCACTCTCACTCCCGTCTCCATCCCACAAATACCTTTTGTATATGCAACTAAGTATTACCAAGCTTCTGAAGAAACTAGATTAAAAAATATATATATACTTCTGTTTACAAGGTTTGCATGAAGAATTTGTGTGCAAAGTTCTTTCTTGACAAACAGATTACTCTGTCAATGTTCAATCAACTTACACTGGAGAGGTCTTTTAAATGGCACATTACTTAAGAACTGTTAATACTATAGCTTTAATAAAAAAATTCCTTCCTGTAGCACCTTAAAAATTCCTTCCTGTAGCACCTTAAAGACCAACTAAGTTAGTTCTTGGTATAAGCTTTCGTGTGCATGCACACTTCTTCAGAGAAAGCTTATACCAAGAACTAACTTAGTTGGTCTTTAAGGTGCTACAGGAAGGAATTTTTTTATTTCGACTATGGCAGACCAACACGGCTACCCATCTGTAACTATAGCTTTAGTTATTTGTGAAAGTTTAGGGATCACTCACATTAGTCACAACTTTGACATAGGGTCATCTTAAATAGACCCTTTATTTCGGTCTTCTGAACCAAATACAGCTGGTAGCTTCATAAATACTTAACAATGGGTACAATTAACACAAAATCCCTCTTAAGCTAACAAGAATGCACAAAAGCTGTTCAGAACTCACCATTTAAAGTTATTTCAAATGCACCTGTTGACATACAAATGTTCTCAGTCATGCTGCTCAGGAAGAAAACCATCATACAAGCATAGACCTAAAAATTAAACACATTAATCTAAATGCTAGTCTTTAAATGATGCAACATATTTATCAGTTCAGCTCTATATTCAGCTGATACTAATATTTGGTGAAAGTAATCTCCTTTCTTTGTGACTCTAAATTAAAATTTGTTCATTTTCCTTCCCTGTCTTGAATTCAGAGGGTTCATTTATAACACTTAAGTGAGATAAATACCAAGTGATAACCAGTATGACACACTGATTGCTAGAATAAAATCAGGACGGTTATTATTTCTAAAATAAAACCCCTTTTTATAAAGCAACTAAGCAAATACACATATGCTCTACATAAGTTGTCTTATTACTATTCCGTTTCAAACCCTAGAGGCATCGTTCCCTTTACTCCAGAATGTTAAATGTGCTTTTGGCGCTATACCCAAAGGATAAAATGATGCAATCTTCAGCAACAGGGCATAAAAAGATCTCATAGTGAAAGATTTATATTTCAGCTCATATTAAGATTGCAGCTTCTTGTACATGGATTAATTATCCAAGATCATGTGGTTATATATTTAACCCATTACTTCATAAGTTTAGTTATTTTTCAGAATTTCTAATACTAAAGATACTACTTAGACCAGAATCCTTGCCTCATCTGAAAAGTAGTGCTGCTGTTTTCTGCTCTTCTAGGTCTTCTGCACCAGCCACCAAAGAAGAAACCATAACTAATGGTGACATTCTTATTTGCAGCTCAAAAAGCTGATTATAACCAGTAGAAAGTTATTTTTTCCAGCCCTCTTAAAGACATACAGTCGTACCTTGGAAGTCAAATGGAATCCATTCCAGAAGTCCGTTCAACTTCCAAAACTGAATTGAGGCTTCTGATTGGCTGCAGGAAGCTCATGCAGCCAATCAGGAGCTGTGGAAGCCCTGTCAGATGTTCGGGTTCCGAAAGAACGCTCGCAAACCAGAACAATCACTTCCAGGTTTGCAGCGTTTGGGAGCCAAAACATACGAGTTCCAGGGCGTTCAATAACCAAGGTACGAACGGGGGGGGGGGGGTTGTGTGTGTTCTGAAGCAATTTCCCCTTCAAGCTATTATCAAAGTGCATGTTTGTGGGAGCATTTAGTTGTGTGAACACCAGGAAACCAATCTCCACTCCATGAAAAAAGTGATGTTGTAAAAGAAAAAGTAGTCTCTTTACCTTATTTTCTTGGCCCCACTGCCAAACGCTTGGAGCTTGCATGCCAAAGAAAGCAAAAGGATCCTTGCCAACAATAATGAAGCCTATTAACACTAGTTTGAAGACTGACAGGAAAGATGCTATATGTCTGGGAGAAGAAAGAGATATGTTAGTCGCCAAAGGCTATTCCTAAACTTATCTTATCAAAAACGACAAAGATTATGCCATACACCGCTGCATGTCACTATTCCAGTAACTTTAGTGATATTTCATCTTATCAATATTACGTATTTGAAAATGTTGCATTTAAAATGCAAGACTACATGTAACTCCCCACATGTGCGCTCAACTTGTGCATGGCGCTGGGAAAGAAATAATTCGATTTAAACTGCAAAAAGGTGTGGAAAAAGCAGGGAAACAGCAGTCCCATGAGCCTTTGCACTGCCCTTTGAGGCCTGCGGACAGTCGGAATTTGGATAGCAGCAAAAGAATCTGACCCACAGCCAAGCACCTTGGGGTACCAGTCTACCCAACTTGTCATTGTTTCCACATCATCCTCCAGTGATGAGGAAGACTGAGAGCCACTAATGCCACCATTCATGCCAGTCTGGTAAGTGGTGCTGGTTTTTCAAGGGTTTCCAGAGGTTTAAAAGGGTGTTTACAGGCTTTTTAGATGTGTGTTCCCCACTATATGTGATTTCAAGCATACGTGCAGTACCCAGGAACATAAGCTCCATGTAACTGGGGAGTCGCCTGTATTCCAATTAATGAATGCAATTCTGGGCTGAGATCTTAGTTCTTCAGGTTGCCATAATGCAAAAAACTCACTGCTTCTTTATGCTCTCTCTTCTGCATCGTCATTAGTGTAAACATTCTAACCACAGCAAAAGCAATCTATCATTACTAGTTTGCAAGTGTGGGTTGATTAGTTTAGCTAGCCTCATGAAACTGAACTCGTGCCATAGGTACCAAATTAGATTAACAAGAGGAATAATAGGTCTAAACTCATGTTTCTGTCATATTTTAATTCATAATAAACTTACCTATAAAGAGGCTGAGGGAGATAATTTTCCCCTTCAATGCGGATGTCTGGGTACCGCTGGCTAATAACCTGCATGTACTCCTCAAACACCCGTCTGTATCCTCAGGAAACACTGAACAGAAATATTTTATGATGATTAGTTTGTGTGTAGTTAAGCATAAACATTTTGCTAAGATTATATATTTGTAGGTAATCAATTGGAATTAGCATGCTTCCGGATTTCCCTAAAAACAATTTACTCCCTCAACTTCACCATCCTCATCTGCCCAAATGTTTCTTGGTCTCCATCTTAACTCCCACCGACTTTTCCCCCTCTGAACAGTGGTGACAGCTCTCTCTCCCCCCGCAAAGTCTTTCCTCAAAATCTACATTTTAATGCACTGCAAATTACTTTGAACACAATTCTGTAAATGCAAAAGTATATGTAAATTAATATTTAATCTAGTCTTTTATGTGGCATTTTGGATTACCCCTCAAATAACCAACTTTGAAATGCAGGCAACTGCATTTTTACACATTAAGCTCTAAACATGGTCTATTTTAAACAGTAAGTTCCCTAAGGAATAAGGCCTGTTTAGTTTTACCTATAGTTTGGTATGGTGCTACGTACACTGATGTATAACCACTTTCACAGGTAGCTTTTGGGACATTTTATCCCAAGGATAAAAGCCTGCTTCAAGTCCATCTCTGTCAGTGCTAGAAATTAGCCAAGTGCATTTTGCGACTAGCATGGGTTCAATTGCAGCCAGGTGGAGATCTCTAGGTGCCAGGTTGTAGACTAGGGAAGGCAAAACGTCACTTAAAGAAGGATCTGAAATATTTTCCTTGAAGCTTGGATTTATTTTATTCTGGATTGTTTTATTTGATATTTTAATGTGTTATAAACTGCTTTGAGATTTGTTCTTTAAAATATAAAGTGGTACAGAAATGAAATAAATAATAATAATAAATACCATAAAAGGTGCCTAGATATCCCATTGTGGCAAGTGCAACCTAGGTTTAAGGTGCCATTTGTAGATTAGATTATATATCTGAGTTTCTAACACTGATCTCAGTGTGTGTGTCCCATTTCCCCTACCTCTGGTTCTGGGGAATCAACTAAATATTTTATCTAAACTCATGCAATAGCTTGGATGGCAGCAAGAGCCTTCAGTATGATATGAAAATATTAACCAAGCCAGCTAGAAGGCGAAATACGAACTGTATGAGAGCTTCCAAAACATGTCTGTAGGTAATAATTAATTCCAATGCTGAAACGTAATGAGTCAACGGTTTGTTTTCCTTGAAAGTATCCGCAAAAAACAAGAAGAAAATGGAATACAGCCGAGAACTCTCCAAGAAGAAAATGACAGAAAATTAAAACACACTTTCTCCTCATGTCACAATACCACCTGGAAACTTGATTGTTGTATCAAAACTCTTTACGTTTTTGGTGTTCCCACTACAGCTCTGGGTATTATCTCTTCTGTTCCACATCATACATTTCTAAAGAGCCCAAGGACTTTAGTAATTGACTTCTCTTGTGTAGCTCACTGTACAGCTATGCCTTAGTAAAAACTATTACATTAAGCAATCACTACAAAAATCACTAGTAATGGCCCTCTAAAGAAAACTGTTTTTTTAAATTAAAGATTTCTTAGTTTACAAAAAGATTTGCATTGTCTCTTTTTTCAAGTTGTCCTTTCTGCATCTCAGTTTCATTTGTTGTGAGACAGTGTTGCATGCAATATTAGGTTGAGAAGAAGAGAGTGGTGGAGATAGAGAGGGGTTGTGAGGTGATGCTTCTATTCTTCTTTTGAGTGCATACGTGGGGTTTTGTGTCTGCGTCACTTGTATAGGCTCTTACTATTCGCTTGTTATATTTCCTTGGTGATGAGAGAGGTTGGGGGTGGCCTAGGGTGTGGTTGATTGTTTTTGGTTGGCTGTAGTGAGATTTGTTTATGTGCGTGAGCGTGTGAGGATGTGGATTTTTGGATCAGGTTAGCCATATTGATTTGTAGGCTATCAGTGGACTCTTGCTGTTGTCTTGTTGAGCTATGTATGTGATAAAGGAGAACCATACTGAGGTGAAGGCATCTTCTTCTATTTGTCCCTGTGTCAGTTTCAGTTGATTGGTTAGTTTTTCTAGTAAGGCTGTTTCCCGTATTATTTGATAGCACTGGACCATGTTTACTCCTGAATGGTCTCTCCAGTGTCTGGCTGAGGCTTCTGGCTGCTGAGAGTAGGTGGGTTATGAGCTCTTTATAATGTTAATGGGCATTATTATCTTGGAAGATGTTCGGTAGGGCCAGTTCTGGGGTGACTTCTAATACTTGCTTAGTTATTTTGAGCATTTCTTGTATGACTGATGTCCAGAAGAGTTGGATTTTGGGGCATTCCCATCACATGTGAAGGTATGTGCCCGTGGAGGTGCAGCTTCTCCAGCATTTTGGTGGTGTTAGGTACAATCTGAGTTTCAGGGTGAGTTTTTTTCTTTTAACCAACATTGATTTAAAGGGAAGTTTAGACCACATTCTAGTCCATTGTGTGGGGTTAACCTCATAGCCTATGTCATCCTCTCATTGTTTATTGCCTACGTTGAGGGGGTTTGTGGGATTTTAGAGCAGTGTTTAGTATATTGTGGATTCCATCCCCTTGCCGTGTCCATTTGTTGTTAGGAGGAGGCTTTTAAGAAAACTGTTTTGAAGCAAACTAGTCTCTAAAATGTTTCGAACACTAGCACAAATAATCCACAATTTCCTTCCAGGAAATTTATACATAATGGTGATCAGGTCATAGGGATACTGTACACCAGAAGAACAAAATTTCCAGATGATGTTTATGATTCTAGCCTTGAGTTTCCTTTACTTGCCTCCCAGTTTGATTCTCTTCTGAGTTTTATTTTGAGAGCCACAGTTTTGAGAGCCTCATGGTTGTCCTCTTCAAAGACAAGGGAGATTTATTTTAGGTTTGTTTGTTTTTTTAAAGAAAAGGAAAACTGGGATTTTCACATTTATAACAGGGCTTCTTGATTAAAAAAAAAGCTAAAAAGCTACTGAGGAATATACACAATTCACAAATATTACTCAAAACATTCAGTAATAGAACTGGGAACCTAGAAGACTAATGTGAAATGTTTTTTAAATGACTCTGCTTTTCTTTCCCTTTGGTCCCAACTGTGGTGCGTTGCTATGCTGATGTAACACTGCTAACACAAGGAGTAACAATGCCTGAAAAAAATTGCAATAAATAGATGGAGAAACTTTAAAAATGAAGAATGTTTCCAACACAAGAATGAACAATGCTGAAGCTGATAAAGAAAGCCTGAGGAAAGAACACGTTACAGAAAGAAAACTGGATTGCTAGATATGGGCAAATGCTGAAAAACTGCTTGAAATTCAGAATTCTAACCATTACTCCATTAAATAGTTATTTTTAGAGGAAAGTACTAACATTTTAGGCCCACACTTTAATTGACTTTCCTATTTTTGCTAATTCCAAATCCATTATTCATACTCAGACTGAAGTCTCATATCCAAATAGCAGTTTGCATATAAATATATTCTTAGCAACTTTGTTAATACTGTAAAATGTTGTTTGTGACTTGTCTAAGTTTTCCAACTTTAGCTACAAAATGCCTTACTGAAACCCATCACTAACTACAACTTGCTGTTTAGAAGTTCCTTTATATAAAACGTTGTGCAATTCTAAGCATGTTTACTCAGATACGAGCCTCAGCAACTTCATTAGGACAGTGTTTTATACAGTATAAGCTTACTCTGGATTGGAACCCAAAGCATTGACTCAATGTACACAGATCTAGGACTTCAGTTCAATGAACATGGTGGGACTGACTTTTGGGTAAACATGCACAGCATTTGTGTTGCATGTATTTGGCTTTCATCAATATAAATACAAAAGTACAGACTATTCCCCTTAATGGATCACAAACCTTATGACAGACATGAGTATCCAAAGGAAAAGAGCACTATTTAGAGGAGCACCATTTGGCAGCTCCACTTTTGACAGGTCAACACATTATGTACGGTATACCTTTAGGTCCTGAACAAGAACTAAGGTTCCTTTCATGTTATAAACTGCTTCCCTCAGTATAGAATCCTCACACATACTGGAGTGTGGACAAACCATGTCCTCCCAGCGTTAGAAGCTCAGATATATAAGCTAGGCACCAAATGGCTCCTTAAACCAGGGTTACAGTAGCCAAAACATTGTGGGGCAAGACGGCTCTAAAGTCTTATTTTTCAATGATGGACTGACTGATTGATTCTCAGTTAAACATCTGTCTAGTTCAGATGACAACCTTGAGTTGGGTTAAGAGCTTTGAGAACTTAAAGAAAAGCCACTTGATCCAGGGACAGTCCACACATATATTGTCCTATTCCAACCTCTTTTTCTTAATGGTGACTGCTCCTGCTCAGGCTGCACAGAAAAAGCATTTTGGTTCCAGAAATTCATTCCTATCGCACAGATAAAATATAACTGATAGAATTCTACAGGATGGGGTATTAATATATGAAAACAGACCAGATCCAATGATCCCAAGGCATGCACTTCTAGATTGGTAGAGGTGTCAGGTGCCATCCTGGTGCCTAGGCCTCTTCCCTTGGTTGCAAGTGGTAGAAAAGCCACCTGGCTAATTTCAAACTCTGCCTTACCTGCAGCTTCCAAGTGCCTATACCGCCCCCTCGACTTCTTGCACCACCGCACCATTTCTGAAAGCCCTTACATAAACACCTTTTTTATCACCAGGCACCCCCAACTCCCCCCCCCCCAGTCAACATAGTCCCACCAATCCGCCCTGCTACTCACACCACTTTTCATCCTCAAACCCCAACCTAATTGCCAACACCAATGTGGCCTCAATCTATTAATTGCTCAGGGCCTCCTTGTCTTTCCCCATCCTATTGAACACCTATCCACCTCAAGCCCTATATTTCACAATATACGGTATATATTCAAGGTGAGCCAAGCACAGCACCGAAAGGACAGCATTGCCCAACCCTCCCTCCTCTCATTTCAGCTTCATGCCTCCTGCCTATCAGAAAGCCAACATTATCGTAGCAACCCTAATGTCTTCCAACAAGGGCCACAGCATCCTAAGCCAGTCGTCTTCAACTGGTGGGCCATGGCCTGATCCGAGATGGGCCAAAACAGCTGCACTACCGCCATACAGATATTTGGGGGAGATGGGGGGGAGATGATAATAAGAAATGGGATCCCCAGATGCATGTTTATTTGAGGTTAAAGGTGAGTCTAAAGGCTAAAGCGACTGAAATCGGGGGGGGGGGCGCGAGAAGAGAGATAGATAAGAACCGCCCTGAGACCTCCGGGTATAGGGCGGTATATAAATTCAATAAATAAATTCAATAAGTAAGAGACAGAGACGTTTCCGGCCCTGGGAAAACAACTCTTATCTGAATTCCGACGTAGCCTGTCCTCTACTTTGCCCGAGGGCTTCTCCACACCTTCATGTGCGGACCTGCCGCCCTTCGCCCCCCAACATCTCCCCAGGGGCTCCCCTAATTCTCTCTCTCCCCCCCCCCCACACGCCCGGCGTAGTCAGCCTTCCCTTCGCCTCCCTTCCCTTTCCGGCCTCCGCAGGGCGAGGCTTCGGCGGGGAAGGGAGGCCAGAGGGACGGCGCGCGGTCGGCTGTGGGCTTCGCCCTCCCAACCCGGACGGAGGAAGGTCTGAGGAGGAGAAGGAAGGAGCAGAAGGCCTCTCACCAGATCTGGAACTTGAGCAGCGGCCCCGTCGCGTAGGCCATGCGCAGCTTCTTCCCGGGCGGCAACCCGTCCGGCTGAGCGCCAGAGCCGCCCAGCCCCGCAGCCAGCAGGAACAGCAACGCCAGCGCCGGCCTCATCTCGTCTTCTTCTTCTCCTCCTCCGCGCGACCACGGCCGGCTTTATAAACGCTCCTCGCTCCGTTTCCCTCTACCCCCTCCCACCTCCGCACGCACACCGCCTCGCGCTCTGCCGCTAGCGGGCGAGGGTCACGTGAGAGAGGGCGGCCGCAGTGCGCCTGCGCCAGGTTCCACCTATTCCTGGCCGCGGAAAGATTGGCGCCCGCCCCCCCAGTCGATGAGTTTGCCTCACGGGTGTTGTACATACGGGCTACTCGCACCCGGCTGAATGGCGGGGGGGGGGCTTCCGTTGCTCTGCCAAAATGGGAGACCCTAACCCTCCCCAGAGTGGCTTTAGTGCGGCATTAAAAGCAGTTGAAACAAAGCTGTCTCTCCCTACAGGCTTACATTCTAATAAAATCATCATCATCATCAGTGGGTTTTTTAAAAAAAATGTTTAGGGGTACTCTTATTTTCCTACTCATATTGAAATACTTTCAGTGAGGCCAAACTTAGGTTCACAAAATGTTTAGGGGTACGCATCCCCTCAGAAAAAAGCACTGATAATAATAAAGCAAGATTTATTCAGGATGCTCAGGGTCATGAAGTTTTGGAGTTGTTGGCAAGGGACCTTGCGGGTCATCTAGTCCAACCCGCTGCAATGAGGGAATCTCCACTAAAGCATCCATGACAGATGGCCATTCAACCTCTACTTAAAAACCGAGTCCACAATCTCCGGAGGGAGACCATTCCACTGTCAAATAGCTCTTACCACCATAAAGTTTTTCCTGGAGTTTAGTCAGAAGCTCCTTTCTTGTAACTTGAAGTCATTGCTTTGAGTCCTAGCCTCCAGAGCAGGAGTAAACAAGCTTGCTCCCTCTTCCATGTGACAACCCTTTAGATATTGGAACATGGCTATCCTATCTCCTCTCAATCTCCTTTTTTTGCAAGCTAAACATACTCAGCTTCTTCAACCAGTCCTCATAATACATTGTTTCCAGTCTCTTGAACATATTGTTCACCCACCTCTGCACACGTTCCAGCTTGTCAATATCCTCTCTAAATTGTGCTGCCCAGAACTGGACACAGTGTTCCAGGTTTGGTCTGACCAAGGCAGAACAGAGCAGGAATATTACTTCCCCTGATTGGGACACTATACTTCTGGAACAGCATTGTCCTTTTTTTTTGATCCTGTCATGAGAAGAGAAGACTCCCTGGAAAAGATCCTGATGTTGGGAAAGACGGAGGGCGCAAGGAGAAGGGGATGACAGAGGACGAGATTGTTGGACAGTGTTCTCGAAGCTACCAGCCTGAGTTTGACCAAAGTGCTGGAGGCAGTGGAAGACAGGAGGTGCCTGGTGTGCTCTGGTCCATGGGGTCACGAAGAGTCGGACTCGACTAAACGACTAAACAACAACAACACACTGCTGACTCATGTTAAAGCTTGTGGTCTACTAAGGCCCCAAGACCCTTTTCACGTGGACTATTGGTAAGCCAGATGTCCCCCATCTTATATTGTGTAGCTGGTTCTTCCTTCTTAAGTGCGGAACCTAACATTTGTGCGTATTGAAATTCATTTTGTTGGTTTGATCTGAAGTCAGTGCAGAATGCTGCAGCGTGATTCCTGACAGGTCTGAGCTCTTACCAGAGATCAGCACTGGTTGCTATTAATATACAAAGGCCTTAATAACCTGGGAGCAGTTTACCTACGAGATCACCTTACCCCCCACATGTGCATACCCAACCACTTCAACTGGCGAAATTTGACACTACCTGGAGGCGGTTGGAGGGTGGATGGTGGCTAATGGATTGAGGTTGAATCCTGACAAGACAGAAGTACTGTTCTTGGGGGACAGGGGGTGGGCTGGTGTGGAGGATTCCCTGATCCTGAATGGGGTAACTGTGCCACTGAAGGACAGGTGCGCAGCCTGGGAGTCATTTTGGACTCACAGCTGTCCATGGAGGCACAGGTTAATTCTTTGTCCAGGGCAGCTGTTTACCAGCTCCATCTGGTACGCAGGCTGAGACCCTATGTGCCTGCAGACTGTCTTGCCAGAGTGGTGCATGCTCTGGTTATCTCCCGCTTGGACTACTGCAATGCACTCTACGTGGGGCTACCTTTGAAGGTGACTCAAAAACTGCAATTAATCCAGAATGCGGCAGCTAGACTGGTGACTGGGAGTGGCCACCGAGACCATATAACACTGGTCCTGAAAGATCTTCATTGGCTCCCAGTACGTTTCCGAGCACAATTCAAAGTGTTGGTGCTGACCTTTAAAGCCCTAAATGGCCTCAGTCCTGTATACCTGAAGGAGCGTCTCCACCCCCATCATCCAGCGCGGACACTGAGATCCAGCACTGAGGGCCTTCTGGTGGTTCCCTCGCTGCAAGAAGTGAGGTTACAGGGAACCAGGCAGAGGGCCTTCTCGGTAGTGGCGCCTGCCCTGTGGAACGCCCTCCCAGCAGATGTCAAGGCAATAAACAACTATTTTACTTTTAAAAGACACCTGAAGACACCCTGTTTAGGGAAGTTTTTAATGTCTGACACTGTATTGCTTTTGATATTTGGTTGGAAGCCGCCCAGAGTGGCTGGGGAGACCCAGTAAGATGGGCGGGGTATAAATAATAAATTATTATTATTACTACTCCAGGTTCCACATAAAACCTGTTCTGCTTTTGCATGAACCCAACAGTTAGTGTGGCAGCACCTGCATTTTGGAACTCTCTGTCAGTTGATATCAAGCCTTCAGATTCAGGCACTATTGTAAACCACTTAGATACATTTTTGTGGTACAGCAGTTTGAGACCCATTGGCAACTCTCACTTGGTTTAGCTTCTTCACCATGCTCTTTTGTAATAATGAAAGATTAAATTTTCCAGTAATTTGCAGATGTGGCCACATTCTACATATGCATGTTTTCTCCAGAAATGGCATTCATGCATGGTGGTGATGGTGGTGGTTTTAAAGATCCTGAGCACTATGAAGATCAAAGACAATGTCTGCAAATGTGTTAGAATCACAGGACTGTAGAGCTGGAAGGGATCCACAGGGTCTCAGAGTCCAATCTGTTGCATTGCAGGAATCTCAGCTAAGGAATCCCTGACAGATGGCCATCCAACCTGTTTGAAAACTTCCCTCTCACAGAAGTCAATGACATTTAATCAGCCTAATCACATACAGAATTGCTGCTGAAGTCCAAAAGGACAGCTCACAAACAATATTGATGCGCCATGACAGCACAGCTTGTAGGGGAAGGGTTGCCCTTGGCTATAGATCAGCAAAACTATGCAGTAATGATTATGTACCTCAGAGCAACAATGAGCTCTTATTCACTTTAGTATCACAAAACTCAATTAAAGCCAATGGAAGTCACCCAACCAACAGCTGAAAATGTTATCTCCTCACGGTTGAGGAAAAACTACTTTCAGAAAGGTTGTCATTGTTTGAGGGGGGGTTGGTGGTGAAATATTTAGTGGAGGGGTTGAGACAGGAAAAAACCGCCACCTGAATACTTCCTGTCAAGCTCCCCTTCCCCCCACCCCCAGTGTGGATGGCCCAAAAGAAATAGCAATGAAAATGGTCCCTGAAAAGTTAGGAGTGTGTGGCACCTGTGGCTGTTTTGTGTGAAATTCGACACACTGTAAAAGGCCATAGAGATGAGTCCTCGCACACAGATGTCCCCCATCAGAGCAGGCCATGTTAGAATAGGGGAGACCCCCTAAGCTCTTGGGAGTAAATAGCAACTAACCAGAATAGAAACTGAATGGGGGGGGAACTCTTCTGCTGGGAAGGACATTGACCCATCAGAAACGGCATGATTATTCACCTTTTCATGCTGATGATAGCACAACCAATTCAGGACTGAAGCTACTGAGAATGTTTTGTGGGATGAATGTCACCTCTGCAATCAGCTGATGTGGACATGGTGCTGGCAGCAATGCATCTGATGGGGACTGACTGGTTGGGTCCAGATTGTGCTTAATGCTTCACTGTGTGAGGGGGTGGTCCTTGCTGCATTGAAAGAAACAGTGGTGCGACCTCTCTTAAAGAAATCTGCTCTGGATCCCTTGGATTTGAACAGCAACTGGCCAGTTACAAGAAAAAACACCAACCCTTTTTAGGGAAGGTGGCGGAAAGGACTTTGGTGGGGCCCCTGCAGGCA
This sequence comes from Podarcis pityusensis, assembly GCF_964106645.2. Lineage (NCBI taxonomy): Eukaryota > Metazoa > Chordata > Lepidosauria > Squamata > Lacertidae > Podarcis > Podarcis pityusensis. Next base: position 23,907,402 of record NC_138032.1, read on the forward strand.
TTCTTGGAGGACACAATTCATTTAGATCCATTCTGATCTGGATTTAGGCCTGGCCATGGGATGGAGTCAGCTTCAGTTGATCCTTGTAGAGAGCAGGATGGGGGAGTATGACCTTGTGCCTGCTTCTTGATCTCTCATTGGCATTTGAAACCATTGACCATGGTGTCCTCCTGGACCAGATCTGAGGAATGGGGATTGGGGGCACTTTATTACAGTGGTTCCAATCCGACCTTCAGGACCGTGTCTAGAGAGGAGTGCCTTCTGGCCACTTGGCAGTTATGCTATGGCAGCTACCTTATCCCCAGCACGATTTAATATCTACATGAAACTGCTGGGAGCGGTTATTAGGCGTTTTTGGGCGAGGTGCTATCAATAGGTTGATGATACTCAACTCTATTTCTCCATCATCTCTGAATCAGGAGAGGCTGTCCAGTCCCCTGGGGCATTGCCTGGGTACAGTTGTAAAATGGATGAGGACAAACAAACTGAGCTTGCAAGAAGAACAAACCTATCCAATTCTTAAGGAAATCAGCCCTGAGTGCTCACTGGAAGGACAGATCGTGAAGCTGAGGCTCCAATACTTTGGCCACCTCATGAGAATAGAAGACTCCCTGGAAAAGACCCTGATGTTGGGTAAGATGGAGGGCACAAGAAGGGGACGACAGAGGACGAGATGGTTGGATAGTGTTCTTGAAGCATGAGTTTGACCAAACTGTGGGAGGCAGTGGAAGACAGAAGTGCCTGGCGTGCTCTGGTCCATGGGGTCACGAAGAGTTGGACACAACTAAATGACTAAACAACAACAACATCTGAGGGACGCGGGTGGCGCTGTGGGTTAAACCACAGAGCCTAGGACTTGCCGATCAGAAGGTCAGCGGTTCGAATCCGCGATGGGATGGGGTGAGCTCCTGTTGCTCGGTCCCTGCTTCTGCCAACCTAGCAGTTTGAAAGCACATAAAAGTGCAAGTAGATAAATAGGTACCGCTCCGGCGGGAAGGTAAAAGGCGTTTCCGTGCGCTGCTCTGGTTCGCCAGAAGCGGCTTAGTCATGCTGGCCACATGACCCAGAAGCTGTACGCCAGCTCCCTCGGCCAATAAAGCGAGATGAGCACTGCAACCCCAGAGTCGTCCACGACTGGACCTAATGGTCAGGGGTCCTTTTACTATCTACAGGGGAACCTTTAATATCTGTTCTGGATTTGTAAGAATGCGATCATTTAGTCTGGCAGCACCTGCACTTTAGATGTCCTTAGCTGTGAGATCAAGCAAGCCCCTTCGCTGCATAAAAGTGCCTGCTGAAAACATTCTTGTTTAGACAAGCCACCTCAGGTGCTTAGAAAGTTGAGGTAATTTTAGTGCTGATATTCCAAGGGAGCAGAAAAGACTTCTTATGTACGAGGCGACAGCCAATTGGATGCTACTAGCCCAGAGATGGAAAGAAGATGAAGTCCCTACCAGAGAAGAATGGCAAATTAAACTGTTGGACTATGCCATAATGGCAAAACTGGCCGGAAAGCTCAGGAATCAAGACCAAAACTTTAACAAAGAATGGGGAAAAAATATAATTTATCTTGGAGACCACTGTGAGCAGATGAAATTAGCATGATTGCAATAACACTTGTAATGTAGCAAATATTATGGAGAAAATTGAGTGATATAAAATATGGACTATTGAAAAATACGCAGTAGAAAAGGTTAACAATAGGACCCATGGAGAAGGTGGGAAGTCCAGAGATTCAAAGGAATCTTTAAATGTGTATGGTTGTATTGTTATATCTTTATACTTGTGAAATCGAATAAAAGTTATATCAAAAAAATGAAAGGAAGTTGAGGTAATTTTAATCTGTTTTAGTATTTTAACTTTTGTATGCGGGGATGTGATTTTTTCCAAGATTTTACAGTCTTACCTTTTTGTAAACTGCTATGATGTGGGGGTTTTGTTTTTTAAAAAAACCAATCAAACAGTGTATAAATTATATGAAATAACTAAAAACATAATGGTGGGTGTGGGTTTCCCCCACCCGCCATCCTAGAAACTAATATACTGTTATTTTTTGTGTGGGATACCTTGACTCCTGTTCTAATTATGGGTTGCCAGACATTGAAATTAGCATGCTAAAACAGAGATGGGCTGGCTTCCTGATGAAGCAATTGCCTTGAGAGATGGACCATTAAAAGACCACAAAGAAATGGGCGATGACCCATTAGAAAGGCCATTAAAAGAGACACTGTGGGCCAACAGCAAATGAGGAAAGCCCCTCCTGAGGCGAGGGATAGTTAGGAAACACAAAAAACCCAGAGTTTCAGGAGTGAGCAACAGAATTGCAGTGGGCAGTGGTAGAGTAAGAAACATTTTTCCTCACCGTGAAAAAATGAAACTGCCCACCTGACCAGAGGCAGGGGGGATGGCTCTTTTCCCTGGAAAAGGAGGCAAAAGACTTGGAAGACCCTGCCTGCCCAGTCCAGTGCAAGGAGTAATCTTATTCACTGAATGTCTTCCACTCCACTCTGGCAAATGGAAAGTGCAATTCCAGTTTGGACACTTTAAAACACGGAGGGCTAACCTGTGGCCCCTCCAGATGTTGATGATTACAGCTCACAAAGTCGTTGCCCATATTCCACGCTGGCTAAGGCTGATGGGGGATCTCAACAACATTTGGAAGGTCACGGGCCAACCATTTCTGCTTTGTTCACTTTGACATCAATTTCTTTCGAAACGATGCAGACATTGCATGGCTATTCCACTAGAGGGCATCTCAGGCATTCATTTGGACACTCTTGTGTCCACCTAGGACGAAAATACCATGTGACATAAGTACACAAGGGTTTTTTCAAGCTCTAGGTCGACTTGGTTACTTCGAAAGTTTCTTTCAGCTGCATTTAAAATTATTGCATCATGGTCCATGCAGAAAGGGAGTTGAGGCAGAAGGAGCCAGCCACTTTTTAGCAGTTCACTGTGATTTTATTGGTGTTTCTGATGTTGCCTGCCATCTTTAGTTTCCATTGTGGAAGAATATGTTGATTTAATAACAACACAGAATCATAGACTTGTACTGTTGGAAGGCACTTCCAAGGGTCATCTAGTCCAACCCCCTGGAATGCATAGTCATATGGGCAGGGAAGGAGCTATTCTGAAAAGGCTATTTTCCATATCATTCCCACCCACACCCCATTTAATCTACACTATGACACTTCCTAATTTAGACACCAGGTAAGTGTGTAACGGATAGATCCCCTTGTGAATATTGACCAGTTACCTAATATTCCTCCTTTCACTTCTAGCACACCATGAAAACACGAATAAGTTCAGACATTTACTTCTAATTGATTTGGAACTGGGGTTTCCAGGAAGGCAAAACTTACTCCCTTTTCATCAGGGAGTTCATGAATCCCTCCTGTCTCCATTTCAGAGAAGGGACATGTCCTTTCTCCTTTATACTCAATCCCTTTTCTCAGTTGTGACTTTCTTGTACACACAGAGAGAGAGAAATCGAAATCCCAGTATCTAGGAAAATGTGTCTCAATCCACAAAAAGTCACACTGAAACAGAAATACAGCAGATTAGAAACATGCAAGACCTATAAAGAAAACACCAAAATCTTTATTAAATGGAAAATGCTTTTTATTATATTCTACAGTCTTCTTATTGCATAAGGGTCACTTCTATTGTATCTGGCCAAAGAGTAAATAGAGGGACCCACAGTACTTTATTTAGTTCAGTAATACCATTTTGGAATCACAGCAAGTTATTTGCCTCATTTTGATTTACAATACTTCTGCTCAAAATTTTTACATGTATCCATATATTAGGGACAAGGAAATAAAAATGTAGCTGTGTATAGTGTTTTTAAATGAGCATTTCCAGTCTTTTATTATTAAATGATTCTACAAAACGAACCCGTGAGTTTCATCTGTCTTCTTTCTAAACACCCAGCTCCAACTCTTCCAGCTCCTTTAGGAGGGCAGCCTCTTTCTGAATTTTCTCCAGCTAGGACATATACACAGAAGACACCATCAGATACTACTTAGCACAGGCAAAGGAAAAATTAAACTTGAGTACACAGAACAGTCATATCCGACAAAAGCTATCTACTTCTGAAAACCATTTCTTAACTTAAATCCAGATGGGAGATTCTTGGTGGGTATCAGTGGCTCTCAGTCGCAGCAGCCAAACGTAACGTCCATGTTTAGATGCTTTAGGACTCCATAGGAACTGGGTCAGAAAACTTACTTTCATGGCCTGCCAATGGGCTTCCTGGAAGCATCTCTCTGGCCACTAATTAAAAACAGGCTGTTGGGCTAGAACAGGTGTGAGGACTCTTGGGCCCTCTAACCACAACTGACATCATCCCTGGTCCCTGACCATGCTTGCTGGCGCTGATGGGAATTGTTGTTGTTGCTATTTATTAAATTTGTATACCGCCCTATACCCGTAGGTTTCAGGGCAGATCTCACTATAAAGGTACAACACAAAAAGCACAAAATACATAATGAAAATAATTTAAACAATTAACTATACTAATATACAAAAGCTAAGAAAAAATGCACTTCCCAACAAAGGCCCCTAACCATTACCCCAGCCCACAAATGCAAAATACAAATTAACATATATTTAAAAACAATTTTAAACCACCCCACCCAACCAAATAAACAGCACCCACTCAAGTTAAAAACCCCATCCCCGTTAGAACAGTAATTATAGCACAAGGGGGTGGCCCACCCCTTCGTTCCACCCCCAAAGGGATGGCCCCCTTTGGTTTCTCCCCTTCGGTGGTGGCCCCAAGTTGTAGTTCAGCAACATCCGGAGGGCCTGAGGGTTCCCATACATGGGCTAGATGGCGCTTTGGTCCAATCCAGCAGGGCTCATCTGATGTGCTCACAAACACTATTCATTTCAAGATGTCTGCCTGCCATGTGTGGGAAGGAGAGTCCCGTGCATTCAAGAGGTTCTAGGTCATGACTTCTGTCTCTAGTCCCACATTGCAACTTTAATAGGAGCACATTCAAGTAAGTTCAGAGCATTTGTTTCGATTGCAAGAAAAAACAGAACTTATTGAATCTCGGTTCTGGCAATTTTTTATTGTTTTCAGAAGAAAACAGAATAGTGCTTTTTTACATTTATAATGTACTAATAGTACATTTTAGTACTTTTAACGTGCTGTACAAGCCATCCCTAATAACAGAATAATATATGAATAGGCATACCTGGTTTTTCTCTAGCTGTTTGCCTGTAGCAGCCTGATCCTTCAGCTGTTCAATTGCTTTTAGTTTCTGCGGTGGTGGGAAAAAACACACGTTTTAAGACAACATTTGAATATTTATGCTGTAGGATTTGGGGGGGGGGGGGGAGGAGAGAGAGGAAGTGCCCTTTACTGTTCCCTAAGCATTTTTTTTAAACTGATATTTATTGAAAATTTTTAGAATTACAAAAGAGAACAAAGCAGAAAAAAGAAAGAAAAAAAAAAAGAAAAAGAAAAAACAAACCACATCAAATAATACAAATTCAAAAAAACAAAAATACACCACAAACACTCAAAAACAAATCCATCATTCTCAAATCCTCAACTGTCATTACCTTCTTTCTTTGACCTCCTCCTCCTCCCTTTTTTTGTATCCTAGTTGTTAATTGTCGCAGCAAATCCTTTCCATATTTCATAATATTCTGTTATTACATTACCTTAATCTATTTTAATCTTATCTTACTACAAAGAACCTTAAAGCTTAAAAACTTAAATCTTATTTTTACCAACTTCTCATAACCATAATATTCTTACATAATTCTTTAAACATTTTTGCTAAAGCCAAGTAATTTCGTTCCAACATTTTTCTAACATTCATCAATTTTATAAAACAATCCTAGTAGTAAAATAAAAAGAAATAAAAACAAAATTCCTCCTGGTCCCGGGTTTTGTCAGTCCTTATTATCCCATTGATCTAGCACATTAACCTGGTAACCTTGTATCCGAGGCCCTTAAGTCTCTTCCACATTCCTTCCGCAGCTCTTCTTCATATTTATAACTGTATTTTCCTTTGTCTCCTGCTCCTTTCACTCGTGGGAACTCCAGCTTAACAATGTTTTTGACCCTTCTCGATAAATCAGCCCCTTTTCCATAGTCCACACTAAACTCCATGTGGTTTTTAAGAACATGTTTCAAAATCCCTCCAAAATTAAGAGCCCCCACAACCCCAAACATCTCACGGCCCATTGCCAGACTTGAAAAGTCCAAACATCCCTGCATAGGGGGGTCTATCCAACCCCCCATTTCCAAACCAAACCAAACCAAACTTTATCTTTCCAAATCTGGCTTTTTCCAAGTTCATTTGTCAAGTCCAAAAGCTCATGTTCCTGCTGGGCCACAGCTCCCTTCATCTCTGGCGCCCAAGATTCAGCAACATCCTCTTCTCTCATCTGTTCTGTCAGGGCACACTCCTGATTTAATTCCTGGGTGGGCTCCGTATAATTTCCCACTGCCTGTTCAAAATTTCTGATCGCATCAGTCATCAAGTCCGTCTTCTCATGTAGCTGTTCCAATAGGGCATTTGTTTTACAGAGAGCACACAACAGAGCTTCTAAATACATTGTCCTGCAAGGTCAGAAGTCTATTCCCACGATTGTAATCTGTAACAGCTGCAAGCTCCCCAAAATTGGTTACAGTTTCACAGTCTCCCTCTAGGAGGAAAACTTCTATTTGTTCTTTTTTTTAAAGACAAGTCTAACAACAAGGTTTCCTTTTTCAGATATTTTGTCAATATTTGTTCCTTTAAAATGCGAAGGGGAACAATGGAATCAACGTTTCTCTTCTTATAGCTATCTGTCAAAAACGTTTGTCTCTGGTCAATGAGCTTCAAAAAACGTCAGTCCTGACACCCCGCTCCAGGATCAGGACGGTGGAAAGTTACTTTACTTTACACTCACTTCAGCAGGTTTAAACAGTCCGAAAAAATCCCCCCTCTTCTCCTGCTTCCGAAGGGGGGTTCAACAATTTTAAATGATGAAAGTTAACCTTTTACAAGCGATTTTCTGAGCTCTAGTTTGCCATGTCTTTGCTTTAATCTATCTACAAAGAAACGGAAGGCTGACTTCCTGTTTAGACCTTCCCGTTTCAGTGCCAAATTGAGGTAAACTTTTAAGTCCAATTTTCCTTTCTGCTCGCAAGTCCTTATTTAAAGTCCAATTGTCCGAAATTTAAGTACTCACAGGAGATTATTTTAGAAGCCAAATTGTCCCAGGAAAAAGGCAGCGCTCTCCGGCAACGGCTGTGCGGCTTCGCTCCACGGAAGAAGCAGTTGACTCTCAGCACCGCGCCACTGCCCCCTCTTCGCTCCGGAGCCCGTTAGTGGGTTCTTTTGCGGGTTGGGGGGGCGCTAAAGGTGCCCGCCGAGTCCCATGGTCACAGGCTTCATCCACCTGTGATTTTTAAAAGGGTCCCCGCTTCGCCGTAGCGGAAAAGAACCATTTCGCATGGAGCTAGTCCCTCCAGATCAGAGGGAGTCCGCCATTGCCGATGGCGCCACCCCGGAAGTCCTACTGTTCCCTAAGCATTATCCTCAAGGTCATGGATGCCTCCACGCTCCTTTGAAATATATTTTTCCCTGCGGAAAGGTGTAAACAGCACAGAGAGAGCCTGAATTATGCAGCCCAAACCACAGATCAGCAAGCGGGCAGCTGAGTGATTAAAATGCACACTGATTTCTTGCTTTCCTAAAGGAGATATGGTAGGTTCAAGCACTCTGTTGAGAGCAACAGCCGTCATATAGATTGCTGCTCTGCACCCTGGAGTGGTGGCTGCTGAATGGAAAGGATTTTGTGCCACATTAGTTTATAGCAGGCATAGGCAAACTCGGCCCTCCAGATGTTTTGGGACTACAAATCCCATCATCCCTAGCTAACAGGACCAGTGGTCAGGGATGATGGGAGCTGTAATCCCACAACATCTGGAGGGCTGAGTTTGCCTATGCCTGGTTTATTGCAAGATTAGAGAGCATATCTAGATAAGAACATTGTGCCTATCCCCACTTAAAATTGCTCTTCCAGATGCTTCCCATCCTGTAACTTTTCTGCTCCAGAAAGAAGAGGAGCTGGCAGACTATTTTGATTTTTTTGGGGGGGGGGACAGCAAGGGAGAGCTGATCACCCCTCTGCACCACTGCTCTCCTCAACCTTACAGGTTCCCATCCTTTTAAAAAAATAATAATAATACTTGCATATGTGTCTGCTGCATTTTCCCTACTTTTGGCACTCACAGGATTTCTCATACAGCCTGTCTAGCAGCTGCCACGCTGTTTCTAATACAATAGGGAAGAGACTGGAGGACTTTGGCTGCCTTGGGGAACATTGGCTCTGTACCTAATAGCCCTTATTGTGCACCTATGCATTATACTAACATAATAATAATAAAGAAGTTAGATGGTGAGAGAAGTGACAGCTGTCAGGTACTGGGGGTTGGGGTTGGAGAGAAGACCTTTTGCCAGAACAGACAAGCTTCTTCATTAGAAAAGCTCCCCACCTTCTTCAGGTTCTTTATCTTCTTATCAACCTCAGGATCTCCTGATGTTATGGAGGGAGCCGCATTCTGCGATGCATTCTGTACTGGTGAGGCCAGAGTAACTTCCTGGCTCCCTTCAGCTCTAGCCTCCTGTAAAAAACCAACAAATTAAATCAACATCTGGAACAATGTCTTTCGTATACAACCCCGTGGGACATTTACACGAATGGTATACATGTTAAGCTCCCCAGAATGTTGGAATTCAGCACATTTTGGCTCTGTTCAGGGTATAGGTAAACAGGTTTAGAAAATGTGAATGCAACTGTTTGCTCAAGAGAACTGAAGCAGCAGCCATACCTGTTTGGCAACTTTCTTTGCCTCGTGCTTCCTTTGATTTTTGAGTGCTGTTTTAGATAAAGGTTTATCGCCATTTTTGGATCTCATGTTCTGCGGTGGTTCATCCTCATGCTAAGAGAAAGCAAGGGGGGGGGGACAAAATTACCATAAGAAAACCCACACATAATTATCTGCTGCCTGATAAGAGGGGCTTGTGGTGTTGTTTTTTATGTTCACTTACGCCACATGTCTTATAGCAATGCCACAACTACACAACCCCTACACTAGGGATGGGAAACCTGTGGCCCTACCAGATGTGGTCAAACTCCAACTCCCATCAGCCATAGCCAACGTCACCAATTATGATGGGAGTTGTAGTCCAACATCTGGAGGGTCTCATGTTCTCCATCTCAGCCCTACAAAAGAGGACTTACTTCCATGTTAAGAAATTGTGTGAAACCCATGTAGATTGTCACTTATTAGTGTGTGTGCGTGTGCATTATTCAATTATGATTATCTGTTTCAGGGTTCACAAAGTATCCTGGGTACTCCCAGGATAATTCTATCCACTATAATGCAGTTAAGGGGCTGGTGGTGAGCTTATGTCACAGAAAGCAACTTTTGTGGATGAGAATGACATGTTATAGAGAGAGACAACACTGAAATGTGAAATGTCTGTCATTCTATCTGTTTCCCCTCTCTCTCTCTCTCTCTCTCTCACACACACACACACACATTTTGAAAGCAATTATTCCTTATATGTCCATTTTTTAAAAATTCCATCTTGATTAAAAAGTTGGTCGACTTGCCAAGGGACAGATCAATCCTTTTATGGGCCACCCGTGGCCTATAGACAACCAGCTGGTCATTCTCAATCTATATTATGCACAAGGATTCCACAGAATTTATTGTGCAAGTGTTGCTTCTGTGCATGGGAAGTGAAAACTTTTGAAGCATCCATTTCAGTAAAGACAGCCGGCAGGGGAGGGGAGGAACAGTTCTCTTCTTCTATTTTGCTTTTGTGTTTCAGGGGATGCTTGTTTCATTTCCACTGCTGCAGCCTTATTACTAACCATCCAAACATTTTTACCAGTCATCTTTGGCTTGCAAGAGACGACCATCTTATGAGTAAAAAAAACTGGTATAAAATCTGCAGTCAGTAAGTGGAGTAATCTCAGGAAGGAGGAAGAGGGAGCCAAGTCTCTTTTTCACCAGCCTGCTGTTTCCACGCTGCCCTTCGAGGAAAGGGCTTCGTTACTTTCACAACCAGTACAGAATCCAAGCGGCTGGCAAAAGCGAAAGAGAGGGCTCGGTTTCTCCTTCACAAGCCTGCTTGCTCACCTAGAGGGAATTCCAGACTTGCCTGTGGTAACCAAGTGAGGGATTAAAGACTGCACTACAGGCATTTCAGGTACACCTTTAAACCTTCATAAAATAATAAAGACAAGAGCTTTCCCCCTCTTCACTGTGCAGCTTAATTTTTTAATATATCATGTAGGTTAAATCCCCTAATGTTACTTGATTCCTAGCCTGCAGTCCCCTAAGTAACACCCACTTAACTATGGGAAGACCCCCAATGAACTTAATTCTGAGTGGACATGTAGTACCAGGGACGTCCAATTCCCAATGTACTGCAATCTACTCACAGTATAAAAAAACTGGCAGTGATCTACCCACTGTCGTTGGGAAGGGGGAGAAGGGGATCACTGAGGGGCCAGAGATCTACCGGGATCTACCAGGAAGACCCCACGATCTACCTGTTGGACATGCCTGTATTAGACTGTGCTATGAGCAACTTTAACCCACTACACACCTTAAAAAATTCAAAGAAGCTTAATATGTTTCTCAATGACCAGTTTTGTTCCTCTATCACATGCGATTAGGATTACATCAGCCTTCTTTCATAACAAACCTCTTATTAACTGTGCTTATGGAGTTAGTAAGACATAAGTCACTTGCAATGACCAGCAGTGTGGGAGAAACCAACACTCCTTTCAGTGCTGGTAGTCTCAGGTTACGCTCTTTCAAAAAGAAAATAAGAAAGAGGAAGTAAAGAGCTATGTTCTCAAACCTGTTTTTGAATACTGAAAAAGGAAAATAGGAGATTAATGACTCTCTACATAAAAGGCAAATGCAGATTAATATAGGTTTCCCATTCATTATAGCTAGGAGATGAAGAACTATGGGACTACCTTCCCGGAACAAATTCTCCTCTCCTATCTGAACTGCGGTTAAGGAATGAATTGGCACCTCACACGAAAAACAAGGAAAAAAATACCCAAGGGTCATTTTGTGCAAATAAATATAGGAGGGAAAAACCTGTAATGCCTGGGCAGGAAAAGCGACAAGACCTTACATTTGAGATGAAGGCATAGTAGTGACTCTGTATGTGAACTGACACAGGAAGCGTTAAATTCGTAAATCACAGAATCATAGAACTGTAGAGCTGGATGAGGCCACAAGGGTAATCTACTCCAACCCTCTGAAATGCAGGAATCTTTTGCCCAACATTGGGCTTGAACCCACGACCCTCATGCTCTAACAGCTGAGCTTCAGCCCTATAACTGAGGATGCAGCTGGGCTAGAGAGATAAGAGCTATCAGCAGTAACCGAACAGATAATAAAAAGAAAAGCACAGCATATTATTATTTAGACGGCTACTGCGATTCAGTTACTGCAACTTAGATTCTGTTTGAAATGTATCATGCCTTCGAGACTGTGTTCTTGCATGACACCCACAAGCATTATAGTTTCCCATTTATACTAGGAAATACCAGCTCCATTGTATCTTTGAAGTCGTAACCTAGGGTTCTCATATTTTGGTAGGGTATCAGTGCCTTAAACATCTTCCAGAGAGGCAAGAATCCAACAAATGAATGAAGAACTCTGGAGTCAAAGCCAGAACTCTGCATGCTGGCAGCTGTGGGAAAGCCCTGCAGGCTGTATACATGGTACCCATTTGCATGCGTGTCCCAAACAAGTTTTGAGAGGTTATTATGTTAGGAAGAAAATGATATTTCAGTGAATAGTACTGCTCTTGTATAATATTTTTAGTGACTGCTAACAAGCAGGCTCGCAGCTGTTCAGAAGTAAGCCCTGAGGAATTAATTCTTCGTACTACTATAAAAGGATAAAACCTAATTTGCCATCAAGCTTAGTTACTGCCACTTTTCTTTAACTTTCCTTTCGCTCTGTCATCTCAAGTCTTTAAAATGTTGTTGGGAGGTGCTTTCCCCTTCTCCACTATTGAGATGTGAGCAATCCACGGGATGCTTGCTTAATAAACCCCCATTAGTGTCAGAACCCATCAGGGATATGGTCATAACTGTTTAATCCTCATGGGAAAGAGAGGCCAATTACCAGAATCTCCTTGTGCAAATGGCATCTCCTGTGAGCCCCTTTTTCCCTGCGACACAACAGGGATACTGCTTGATCATGGAACAGGCTCCCATGATGCAGCAATAGGGAGGACGAATGATGGAGCAAGCTTGTTTTCTTCCGCTCCGGAGGGTAGGACACGAACCAATGGCTTCAAGTTACAAGAAAAGAAATTCTGACCAAAGATCAGGAAGAACTTTCTGATGGTAAGAGCTGATCAACAATGGAAGGGACTCCCTCGGGAGATTGTGGACTCTTGCTTCATTGCAGGTTTTTAAGCACAGCATGGATGGCCACCTGTCAGGGATGCTTTAGCTGAGATTCCTATATTGCAGGGGATTCAACTAGATGACCTTTGAGGTCCCTTCCAACTCTTACAATTCTATGATTACAGGGATGAGGAACTGGTAAAGAAGAATTCAGAGGAAGTGCTGCAGATAATGTACCAACAAATTCAAAGCATCTGGTAATGAATTTGTGGGATTAAATCCCAACCATATTCATTCTTTTAAAAATAAAAAGGCTACATGGTTTGAAACTTCTCTGCCATTGTTGAGCTATACCAAGTGTCTATCCTGGTGATGTGCCAGCAAGGCCTCCTACAGTAGTAGTTGGTTTACTTTATGAAGGTTTACAGCCTGATTTGCCCAAAAGAGCCAAAATTTACTCAAAAACAGGAGCATTTTCACAGAAATATATTTATTTGTTTTGGAAATATGAACTATATGTTAAAATTATAACGTTTTAATGTGCCACTTTTTCAGGTGACTGAAGGCCTTTATATTAAAAATAAAGTTGGGGGAAGAAGTTACTGTACTTCTATTGCACAGCCTGTTTGAAAAGAAATGAGTATTTAAGATTACCCTGCCTTTACTCCCACAGACTGAAAAAAACAACCATGTACTGATCTGACAGCAGAAAAACACTTGTGCAAACCAGTGCTTACATATACCTTTCCTATATTATGCGTACCTCAGCGGCTTTTATAAACAATACATGATTATAGTTGGGTGGGGCAAGTGGGTAGGGGAATCCAATCTTGGCATTTGCAAAGTCCTAGTTAAATGGCCTTCAATAGTGCTAATTACCAGTTGAAGCGGAAGAACAAAGGACTGGATTTAATATCGTGCCCCCTACCCTTTCCCAGAGCTGGGAAGACATTTTTCAGCAAGACATTTTACAACAGAGGCATCAGTTACTTACAAGTTTAGAGCTAGTCACAGGTTTGTTTCTCAGAGCTGGGGGCCTGTAAGCTTGGGCAGCCTTGGGCTCATCGTTTGGCGCTTTGCTCAGAACAGCATATGTTACCGCCTTCGCTGGAAAGACGCCATCCAAAAAGGGTTGCCAGGCAACTTGCCAAAGTTCTGCGTTCTGCTGGACTTCATACTTGTATAGGACAGGGCCTGTGTAATGCCAGATCTTGTACCCATTCCCAACCCGCAGCCTTGGAGAACATGTAGCTGTTACAATATGTTCCCCATCAGGGCACCAGGCAAAGTACGTGGAATCCGAGGCCTGTGGTTTGGAAATGAGTTTGTAGTTTTTAACGTCCCAAACGTCCAGTTGCCCATTGAGATTCCCAAATCCAGCTAAGACTAAGATGTGTCCTTGAGGGCTGTAGTAGGCAGCATTGTGTGGGCCGGTTCCAAAGTCAAACACGGGGTCGCATTTCAGATTGAAGATTGTAGCCTTGGCAGGCATAAAACCATAGACGACACAAAACTCTGTGGAATTGGGGCTCCAGGTTGCATCATAAATAGGACCATTTTTTGCTAGAGAAAAAGGAAACAGTTGAATTTTTTTTAAACTGTTATCTACATGTGCCTGAAGAAGGAATTGATTTTGAAGAACAGTTACAAGTCATGTTAGTTTCTGTTAACAAGCATAGGTATAACGTTAGCCTCCTTAAAACTGCAAGATATTAGAACAGGCCACCACAACTTGTAACCTGTGAAGCTGAAAACAGCCTTATTGTTCCTTAGCAGAGTGATTCAATAATCTTTTTTTTGCTGCCTCTTTCGGATTGCATGTGTGAGTGCACACACACACTGAAGGTGTGTATTTGTGTGTGGATTGTCAAGCATCTAGACACCACACTGTATGCCTGCTGTGCTACAGTAGGCTTGGAAGTACATAAGTTACTCAGGCCTACATTAGACTGTCATTATTATACCACAGCTGGATAACCGCATCTCTCCTGCCACTACTGAGGAGCAGCAGCCAGCAAGTAGCCTGGCCACGTGATGAGAGAAACACCTCCTTATTCAGTGGCCAGAACACTGCCCAAGTTTCTTTCAGCAGGATTAGCCCTGAAAGGCTATTCCACAAGGGCCGCACCTTTTCCTTCGTTTAGTTAACTCATTGCAATTAAAAACCTTAATCGGTTAAAACGGTCTACATGTTTTACAGATTTAAAGAGTAGTCTCATTAGTAGTAAACACTCTGGATATCGGGGCATTTGAAAGTATTGCAATTGGTCCAGACACTGTTAAGAGGGCTTTACTTTCTTAAAATGAACAGGTACCCTTTTCTTACTTAAGTTGTCACGCCCCAACTATCACGTGCTCAAGATGGATGATCTGTTTAAGCTTTGTAATATATACATATGTTGAATTATAATAAGTGCGACAGATTAAAAGCAATTCAACAATTGGGGGTTGGGGCTTTAAAACTGATTTGGAGTCCTAGTTTTAACCACTTTCTTTTCCCAATTCAAGAATCAGGGGCTCCTTAACGGAATTATGTGCTCCATCCTGTCCCCATCTCCTCTCTATAGTCCGCACTTTCGAGCTCAACTCTTATACTACCTCACTTCTTCTGAATGAATAGAACTTCAGATAGCAAAAGTCAAAACGAAAACATTCCAAAGGAATTTAATCTGTACAAGGTTGGTCATCAGAGCAAACACAGGAGACTGCAGTTTATTTCCAAAGAACATTACAGATCTTTTAGCATATATGGAGGACGATTTTTCAGTTCATTATACAATTACTAGGAGAGTCACTTACGTAGTTGTACGACAGCACTTTCCCCATTCGTTGCGATGTAATGCAGATTTTGTTCCCCATAATACGAAGCTCCCGTTTTATCAACTTCTGTACTAGCGATTACAAGCACAGCAGTAGCTATTTGGATATAAAAACAACAGTAATTAAATGTTTTCAGAAAGCAAACTACCCAATGATATTGATTTAAGGTTCAATAAAATGAAACTGGAATGCATGGCAGGGGCAGCAGCTCTTAAAGTACCAGCTGCTGGCGGTGGAACAACAACAGAGAGAGCAACAGTTTCTTGCAGGCACTGTGGAAGACAGATCCAGCAGGGCTCTTAGGTTCTTACATGTTGAACCCCCTTCTTCTCACTGACCAATTTGTACAGACTGTGGGAAAACCAGCAGCCTGGTACCATTTTCTGCTTTACTTACTGCAGCAAAGGACTGTTCCACCATAGCGGAAGAATCATCATTTAGCAAGATAAATCCAACTTGCAAATCTGCCTAATTTGTTTTTGAAAGAGAGCTCATGTGCCACGGTGCACAGATCAGCCATCAGAGCTGTATTCGCACCGAGTTTATATAAATGTCCCAAAGACCGTTTATGGCCACTGTGCTTGCTATAGTAATGCCACAACCCACCTCCACCCAACGTGTTTGCTTCCTGATCAGTATACAGTGGTACCTCGGGTTAAGTACTTAATTCGTTCCGGAGGTCCGTTCTTAACCTGAAACTGTTCTTAATCTGAAGCACCACTTTAGCTAATGGGGCCTGCCGCTGTCACTGCGCTGTTGCTGCACGATTTCTGTTCTCATCCTGAAGCAAAGTTCTTAACCCGACGTACTATTTCTGGGTTAGCGGAGTCTGTAACCTGAAGTGTATGTAACCTGAAGCGTATGTAACCCGAGGTAAAATTGTACTATATACAACTCACTGGAATACCAGCAACCCTAGCGTGCAAGGACTGGAGTTAACTCACAGAAACAAAGCAAAAGATTCCTTTGCATGTGCAAAAGGCACTCTGCACATTAATGTGATACTGTTGGAGAACTATAAAATGTGCCATGAAGTTGTATTTTCTTGGCAAAGCTTCGAAGACTGCATTACCGCTCAAAGAATCACAAGCATCCATTTATTACAGTATCCCTTGTGACGTTTTTAAAGACAGGCAATATATCTGGAACCTGTATAGAAGCTCCATTTAGAATGAATGGAAGATTTGCACAATTCATGTTGTTTGTCAGTTTAGTCTGTCTCAATGGCTTTTGAGTAATGCCTGTTACTCAGAAGCAAGTCTGATTGTACTCCCAAGGAAGGGTGCCTATGACTGCTACATGCTGGGAGTTACAGGGGATGGGACTGGTCTGGAAGAGTAGCTGCAAGTATAGTTTAAATGTCATAGAAGAAAATTGCAATTAGCACTTAGAATTACAAAACACTTGCACTAGTTACCTACACAGAAGAACACAGAGAATCAATACATTCACTTCTTGACAGATAAAGACAGGGGAAATTTGAAATTTCTTATACCTTTACTATTCCACAGCATCGTCACCTTATCAGCTTTAAAGAAACTCTTGTTGGCCAAGGCAGATTGCGGGCCTCCAAAGTTTGGGTACTGATAGAGCCTTACGAAAGATGGAGCTCCTTTGCTTCCAGGAACATAGACAGCAACCTGTGTCAATAACATTTAATCAGCTTGGTAATACAATTCTTAAGAGCAGCACAAAAGACAGAAGCGGAATAATTCATAAACCTTTTCAGGATTCCTACGAAATTAAAATGGTCGAAGAAATAAAAATCAAAAGAAGGCACCTTAGTTGGCTGATCCCCTGGCGATATCACAAAATCGGTGACTTTTTGCAAATGAAGTTTATTTGCAATTGTACCTGCAAAATCATAATTTTACTCAGGTTAATAAAAGTTTCCTAAATAATTGTTAGATTTTGCTGCTGATGAGCCTATGCTAGTGGCAAGTAAAAAGCAAACACACACAAAATGGTAAAGGCCTTCTTTATGTAGTAGAATAACCCCTTCAAAATTGGCTTACACTAAAGCTATATATTCTCACAGCATGATGCAAGTGAATCACATCTATCTATCTATCTATCTATCATCTATCTATCTATCTATCTATATTGGAGCAACAAACCACATTTTCTACAACTCTTAAAGCTTTTTCAGCTAAACTATCTATATTTTAAGGGGTGCGTTCAAAAAGTAAGTTTATACATGCATTCAGGCACAGCTCAAAGCAGCTCCTCAGCTTAAGTGTGGTCCAACCTCTTCTCTTAGCTATGTTCTTGAGTAGAGGTGAGGAACCTTAGACCTAAGAATTGCATATGGCCCTCCAGGCCTCTGCCAGGCTCTCAGAAATCCCCCAACACCATACCCCTCACCAGACCTACTCTGCACCATCCTTGTAGTGATGTAAAATACCATGAAATCTGTAATAATCTCCTGCTTGCCTGTATGGAGGATGCAGCAATGTGTGGGTGCGAGTAGAAACTTCTGACTTTTGCATGGCTGGAATGCAGCCTGTACAAAAGTATCACACACTTTTTGCCTCTGGCCCTTGCCCATCTCTGGTACGCATCCCTGCAAAAGGTTCCCCTATGAGAGAGCTTGGTCCTTGGGCTTTTCTTGAGTAAGTTAGCTACTTTGCTTCAGGCTGTCTTCACACTGTTGAATCAAGTGCTCCTATCTCTTTTATGTATCTGAGAGTCTGCCTCCAAACACCATTACATTTCCCAAAGGGCAAGCAGCTTCCTCCCTTAATGCTTAAACTAGACATTGGTCATGAGTCCCTACTGCTGATGCCTTGGCAAATTCCAAGTGTAAGGCACTGCTCATGATTAGTTAGAGCATCTGCAACAGGTTCAGAAAAGTTACCTGTGCAAGACTGTCCACCTGGAGCCCAAGTTTGGCTGCGGCTTACCAGGACTCATTTGCCCTCAATGTGAATGGGTGTGTCTGCACTGCCAGTGTGATGTTGTTGCATCACATATTGCATATGGCTACTCAACCTCATATCTGCCTCCATCACCACATTCAAGTAGCAACCATTTACACTTGCCTTGGAGAAAGTTCCATTGACCACAGTGGGACTTACTTCCGAGTGAACTTACACAAGGTTGCTTTCTTAGAGTTTGTCTCTCATTATCTTCCATGCATCTCTGGCTGAACCACAGGAGCAATTAATTCACAGACCTACCTGGCATTGCTGCCCCCTCTGTAAGGACCACTTTCTAAAAACATTTTTCAGAACTATTTCTGATTTTCATCCATTCAAGTATTCCTTAGGTATTAGGCCAATGTGGATTTTGTACTATAGAAGGGAGCTTCAAAACTGTGTCAAGGCCCTCAATAAACGCTATGGTTCCCCAGAATCGGTCAACTGTGATAAATGCAGGCGCTCAAAACACAAGAGAAATAAAGGCAAACTAAAAGGGAAAGCTTATCTAGAGAACAAGAAAGGGCTTGCATACTGAAGTTGTTGTTTTCAAAGAAGTGCAGTTCATTGTTAACACTCCTGGCGCATATGCTTTCATCATCTGACCAGCAAGGGCACCTAATGGTTAGAGAGGGGGGCAAGTGATTTAGAAACGTGGTTTGAAAATGTTTAAGAATTATTCAATTAGGAAAAAAGTATTGAAATGGTTACTGGTGCTATTTTTCAATTATCCCACTGCTTTCATTCTGGTCTGCTAAGACAGGCTGACATCCAATGACATCGCCTCACCAACAGAACAGATGTCCCTTGTGCAGCGAAGCGCATACTTCCTCTCTTTACTCTGCAACCCCCTACATGCCCCAAAAATCTGCTCTGGGAGTTTAGGGGACCTTTTGGAGCAGATTTGTGTTGGGGAAAGTCCTACTGCATGAGTAGAAGTCTTCTTCCGTGATGTCAAATATTGCTCACCATCTACAGGGTTGCTTGAAATGAAATATACCATGTTATGAACTGCAGAACAAAATCAGATACTGCAACTTCAAGTACAAAAGTTTTCAAGTCGCTTTCGTGAATAATAAATTATCCTGAATGCTACTTACCAGTTCTGCATCTTTTTCTGGATGAACGATTTTAAGAACTTTCCAGTATTCACATCAAAAAGTTGAAGGTTGGGCACTCCTGCTCCTCCATCTTTAGAAGCTACAACAAACAACATATATTGCAGTGGTGACCTTCAAAATAAGCACTAGATCTCCTTCCCTAATCTACAACATCCTGACCATGGGTTCTGTTGATGCGTTTTGTTAATGCCTTATAGGGAATGCTATACTAGAGGCTAGCACACAAGGACAAGAAAACAGGATGTTTTCTTTAGCATCTGCTTTCACAGATCCCGTATCTGTAAGTGTGAAAAAATATTTTCCTTCTTAAACAAACCTAGACACAACAGGTTTTTCCTGAAATAAAAATTCTCAGTCCCTAACACTCTTTAGAGATGCAATACGCAAGTTTATTTAAAATCCTTTATAAACCTCTTAATAGTTCATAAATGGTTCAAAAGTAGTGTGCAGTCTAAAAAAATACCTAGTTAAAACTTTAAAACAAAAAGACAACCTAAAACCAGTAAAACAGCAATATAGAAACACATAAAAGTATGTAAAAAGTGATTACAACAGATATTCAGAAGATTCAATCACATAAAACAGGGTCTAATCTTAGAGGGTCAGCAAAAGCCCGGGCTTATCCTATCAGATAAATTTACCCTCTGATGTCAAAATCCTTTGTAGATGCATTTTTTTGGCAAGAGTCGCCCTATTCTTTGCTTGAGTTCATCTGGAACTACTTGTGCCAAACAGTAATACATTTACTCTCCATTTGCGGGCCAAACGAGATGCGACATGGGAGATTCAACTGCAGATCTGCCAATGCCTTTTCCTTTTACCTAAGAGCAGCCACAGGGGAAATGGAATCAGGGCTGCTGCAGTGCTGGATGATTTTTTTTTTAACCCATTCCCTGGTTTAGATGCTTGCTCTCTGCCTACCCGAACCCCTGTCACTGGAAACCACTGTCTGGGGTGGGTAGACAAGCAAGATCTCTCTTCTCCTACCTCACAGCTAACAGCAGTTTTAGGGGGACAATTTAAGCGGAAAACACTGCAGGGTGTATTTTAATCCATTCCCTGTGCTATGGCTCTGATCTAAACCCCTAACTCCCTCTCCAAACACATACAGACACAGACACACACTCACTCCTGCCTTTAGAGAAAGAAAATAGCATCACATCTAATTGAGTATGCACTGGTTTTAGTTGGGGGCATGATGTCTGGAAGGCCTTGAACTGTGTTGGATGATGAATCAGACATAATGACTTTTTGGTGCTTTCCATCAGTATGATTCTTTCCATTATTATTATTAACCTACTGTAGCCTTCCCTAACCTGCTGCTCTAGGCTACAGCTCCCATCACCATGCATAATGGTTTTATGTGTTTCAAAACTGAAGTGATTTTTATCTATTTTAAAATTGCATTTTTTATAGTAGTGATTCTTATCTATTTTATAACTGTACTTTCCACTTGTTGCAACCTGCCGCTGGTGAAAAGCAGGTAATAAATTTTACAAATATATAAGCCCTCATTGGCTATGCTGGCTACAACTAATGGGAGCTGGAGTCAAAACCATCTGATGGGCACAAGATTGGGGAAGGCTGGCTGACACTAACAACAGAGAAAAAGTGGTGGGGAGGGGGGATCCTAAGGAAGAAATGCAAGTCCCTCTCCTGAAGAGCTTGCAGTCTATATTGAAGGGCATAGCAATGGGAAATTGGAAAAAGGAAAGTCAAGGGTACCATACACAACTTATTACTATGACACTTCAGAAGGAAGCTTTTTGATTTTTCTTCTGTATTCTTACAATCCTAGCATACAAAAGGTTGCAGTATTTATGAACCTTCCAATGTTTACAACATGCACGACTGCAGCCATGTGTACACTGAAGGAAGCTGGAACAGACACCTGAAGTACTCACTTGTGTAGGGCTGCCATGTTACCAGGACATTGCTCTTTGGAGAGAATTCAAGGCAAACTGTCTTCGGCTGATCAAAAGAACGCAGCACCTCATGGCTGGTGACATTCACGATGTTTACTCTGGAAGCAAAAGAGGTAACTTCAACAAAGCTTGATTAGGGTGGTTAATTTATAGCAGGCTTTATTTGTTCAGTGCCAAATTTGCTTTCTTTTGAACCACTTAATAGAATATAGAACTATATTTCCACTTACCATACTGTTCAATATTTCACTAATATAATTTTTTTCCCTATCAAGGTTGCATTCCTTTGGTGGGTAATTTAGCAATAGTAAGACAGCAACAGGCAGATCCAAGGCCAAAGGTAGATAGGGAAACCCTTCTCTCTCTGCCACCTCTTTCCACCATTTTGTTCCCTCCCAGACAATCACATATTAGGCTGAGGGCTGCAGGTTGCCCGCTGCTTAAGTTTCCTCAGTGTGTAACCACCAAACTCCAAACCTTCAAAGACTCGTGTGCACACGTTTCACTACCATGCCCTTGAGACTGAAGTCATGCAAGAGTCACATTGCAAATGACTGTGATAAGAGAACCTTTCTATTTTTGGCCTATTCACACACTACTTCGTCCCAATTGGCACAAAGTAAGATTGGGGAGCTGGCCTCAGGTTAAACAGTAACAGTCCCATCTGCTATATGTTAAGTGATATCTAAACTGCTGAGAATGGCACACATGTGCAATACAATACTCCAAGAACGACAAAACAGAACTAACATCTCTGGAAATGTACTAATTCAAAATGGAAAGGGGAGGATATTCAGTTTCAGAAACTACAATCCTACACATGCTTAGGTCAATGCATTTCAGTAAGCTAAGCCTGCCCAACTGCATCCATGATTCAAGCATTTTAGGCTGTCAATCCTACCAATCTAATCCTACCATCTGGAAAGCAATGCGTAAATTGGACAGAATTGTATGTGTTGGTAAAGCTTTAATCCTGTCCACTCTTCCTGGAAGTTCAACTGAGAACTGACTGAGGTTGGTTTTGAATGAACATACCTACAAATACATGTATTTGTAGCAATTTTCCTTCCTCAAGCAATTTTTTTAACACACTTTGCACAATTTAATATAGGCCCCCAAACTTCTTAACAAATGTTTAAAAAAGAAGGAGTTATACTGACTGTTCTCCATTGCACCAAGCAAAAAGGGAACCATCCTTGCTGAAAGCAAAAACTTTGCTGTTTTTCCCAGACTCCCTGGAAAAACAAATACATTTCTATCACAATTAAAGTATATGACACAAAATGCATAGAAAAATATTAATAGACTGTGTTCGATAAATATCCCTAGCAGTATATAAGTATACCAATTCTTACCTGTTATTGATTAACATCTGAATTTAATCAATTAGATATAGTTTTGATCATTTATGTGAAGCATTATCCATCAGTTGCCACCACCTCATAAAGAGATCTCCTTGACCAGGCTGTCCTTGACTCATAACATTGGATCCTATTATTACTGATTTTTTGTTTTTATACTGTTTCACTGTTTTCTATGTTGTATCTTTGTTTTTATGACACTGTTTTATTGTCTTTGTGTTATGCTTTTGCTTACAATGTTTTAGAAATGCTTTCAATAAATAAATAAAATTCCAATTAAAAATAGCACTTAACAATAGAGAAAAGTGAAGTACCTTTGAAATGCTGTATTCTCTGTGAAAAGAGGAGGCCCATTCACCATATAAAGTCCTTCAGATCCTCGCACTAGCAAAAAAAAAAAATAGCATTTATTTCACACTAATAGAATTAGCACTTAAATGTTTACATAACAAAAGCCTATATTAATGATCATACCTCACATTAATAAGCTGAAATATTAAAATTAGTAGGTGCCCCTTTGCTCCTCAAGCCTTCAAATAACAATTTCCCACTTCATCTGAATCAACTTTATAGTTTGGCAGCTTCAGAACAAGCAACAGTCATAAACTCAACTTCAAACTGTGCTTTTTCTGAAGTTGGTAGCCAGTTTCCTAGTTTGGACAAAAAGGAAATGATGGTGAAATAAGAGGCTTCCTGATTTGATTATTCATGCTAGAAAGGAATAAGTGAAGTCGCTGTGAGCATAGGGAAGTGTTTCACACATATCTAGGCCTATTAAGCAGAAAAATGACTGTCTGAATACAGTCAAAGTTTGAAGCTTGAATACTTGTATCTTTGCAGGGGAATGGCCAAGTTTATACTGAGAATTAGAATTGTTGATTGAATATAAATAAATGGCAGTCACACATTCACTGGGATGGGCACCTATCAATAACCTTACTGTTGCATTCTGGACCAGATGAAGTTTCCAGATATTTTTCAGAGGCAGTCTCACATAAGCCCAGTTGACACAATACCAAGCCATGTTTTATTTAACAAACCACAGGTTAACCACAAGTTCTCACACAGATGATCATACAAATAAAAATTTCTCCAAAAATTGTTTTTGCTGCTCTTGTCTCATTTGCTACTGGTTCTTTGGGTGAGCAACCAGGGTAGGTCATCAAACAAATACACATCTCCAAGCCATAGTTAAAACAAACCAAGATTTGTAAGCCAACAGCGAAGCATGGCTTCAGATTATGATTTGTTGTCCGCAATCAAGGCATAGTTAAGCTGCTGAGCAGGGTCCATATATAACACTAACCTATGGTTTAATGAACCATAGTTTAGTGTTATGTGCAAACTAGGCCATTGACTTTGCCGTAGTTACTCATTATATACATAACTAAAGCAGGTCTGAGCTTCCTAGAAATGCGTGCACTTGCCACACCAATGTAAGCTTGGTATAAAGCGCCCCCACCCCCCACAGCTGCCACCGCCTGTCTAGACATGAACAAAGCTGGGTCCAGGAGTACCCCAAGACTACATGCCTGATTTTTCAAAAGGAGTACTACCCTATATAATACAAGCTGAACCCTATCACCAGAGCACCTACGTTTTCCTTTAAAACTTATGAGTTCTGCTTGCTATAAAAAAGAAGGGGGAACTGCAAATAAAGAACTCAATAGAAAATTGGGGCAGAAAAAAATTGCAAAGATGGCACTATCTCCTTCAGCCTAACTTTCAAAACCTGTCTCAGTTGTAACCTGGCAACCAACAGTATGACACATAGGGCTCCCGCACTTTTAATTTTGTAGTTTAAGAAGGCACAAAGTTTCTCACCTCTTGCAGGCTTATGGCATGACATACATTACGCTCCAAAATCATTAAAATTATAAAAAGTATAGGAACTCTGTCCTATGTTGCTTTCAGATACTCTAGGCTTAAATATAATGATTTTGAGATCAGGTCACATTAATGACTTAAAAATAAGTTATCTACTGGGAATTTTTACATCAAATACTGAATCCCAATAGTGCAATTACTGCATTGTTGAACCCACTTCTACATAGAAACATAAGAAACTACCTTTTGCCGAGTCAGCTATTGGTCCATCTAACTCAGTACTGTACTTAACTGGCAGCTCTCTAGGGTTTCAGGTAGGAGTCTCTCCTAGTCCTTCATGCAAATGCCAGTGACTGAACATGGGACTTTCTGCATGCAATGCAGTTGCTCAATCACTGAGCTATGGCCCTTCTAACTTAGGAGAGGCAATAGAGTCTGAAACTGACATCCACAGATGAGATTCAAAAGGGAGATGGGGGGGTGTATTTTGCGTGTGCATGCACATAAGCATGTGCAACTGTCCATATCATTGCTGTAAAGCCTGATCCTATGCATATTTCCTCATTAGAAAAATCGCTTAGGATTTGCTCCACAGACTAAATGGATAAGACTGCAGCTTTACTCGTTGGTAGAGAAGCCCTATGAAACTCAGTGGCCCTCAGTCCCAGGTAAAACATCTAAGAGTGTGATCCTAGGAATACTGAGTAGGAGGAAGCCACACTGGGTGCCTTGCCCTTTACCTCCGAGTAAGGCGATAGAACTCATACACGCTTGCATTTGAAGAAGCCCCAATAAGCTTTTTAGGTCTTTGCATCTAAGTAAATTAATAAGAATCTGCTTTAGACCAAGCCATGCCATTAGTCCATCAAGCTCAGTTACTGTCTTCAGTGATGAAGTCAGGGGCTCTCACGGCTCTGAACAACGATTTTAGGGGGGCGGGGGGGGGAGACACACAAATTCCTTTAGCTGACAATGTGTCATGCTTAACTTGCTTCAAAGTGCAGTAAGCTAGCGCTGTCGCCTTGGGAGTCTTGCGCGCTCTTTCTGCTTAGCTTAGGGGGGCCCTGGACTTCCGTCCCGAAGTCTTGCCCCGCCTGCCTATTCCTCAAGGAGCAGCAGCCGTCCGCTTGAGTATGAATGCGCTCCGCTACTGAGGAACTGCGCTTCCCTGGGAGACCTTTAGGATCGCCCTGCGCGACGCGCAGGACTTCCCTCGCGCAACTCCGGCACGAGGATGCAGCTGAAACGGACACGGGGACAACACGCAGCGCCCCGGAGCAGCCGCCATAATGCACGCGGCGCTACATCGAAAAATAAAAAAAGATTTGTTAAAAAAAGCAGGCAACTTATGGATTCGCCCGCCTCAACCCACCTGCCAGAAGCGGCGTGGGTGGCGCCATCTTGAGCCAGGCCCAACCTTTTCTCCTTCCGGGTCGCGGGGGTCACGGCTCAGGACAGTACACGTCTCTCCTCCGCCAGCTCAAGAGCGGACGCCTTTTTCCGGGGTGACGTGTAGCAACCTCTCGAGAGGGGAGGGGCGGAGAGTTTCCCACGTCACGCGGCCTCCGCCCATTTCTGCCGGCCACCTTTAGCGTTAGACGGCGAAACGAAGAAGAGAAAAACCTGAGGGGAGAGGCGGTCGCTTCCGGGTTGGCGGCGGCGGCTCCGCCTCCCCGCTTCCGGAGGGCGGGGCCTGCGCGAGGGGCAGTTTGCTGCTTACGCGGCGGCTCGGCCGGAGGGAGCGCGTCAGGCGGTTCGGTCTCTTCCCCCCTCCCTTCCCTTCACGCTGCCCTCCCCTCACGCGCTTCATCCTCCTCCTCACACAAGCAGCGCGGCCACAGCTCAGTCGCGGCGTCTGTCTGTCAGGCAGCAGCAGCTTCGGCGGCGGCCAAGATGGTGGCGAAGCAGCGGATCCGGATGGCCAACGAGAAGCACAGCAAGAACATCACGCAGCGCGGGAACGTGGCCAAGACCTCGGTAGGGGCTCCTTCGCGGAGGAGGCCTCAGAAACCTCTTCTCCCCTTTCCCCTCAGCGCCCTCCTGCGACCGGGGAGGGCGGGGGTCCGTCTCCCCCTGCCGGTTTGCCCCTCGCGCGGGAAGCAGCCTCTGAAGGGGGAAACGCGCGAGGAAGATGGGAGGCTGGGGGGGGGGGGCTTGGCCTTTAACCGGTTCCTGAGGGGCTGAGGAGGAAGAGGAGGAGGGGGGGACTGCGGGGATCGTGGCCTCCCCCCCCCCCGGCCGCTGAGGGGCGGCTACCCCCGAAAGAAACCCCGCTCCTCCTCCTCTTCCTTTTCTTCTTCCTCCTCCTCTTCTTCTTCCTCACCCGAGCCGTCCTGACACGCTGGCTCTTCCCACAGAGAAACGCCCCCGAGGAGAAGGCGTCGGTGGGGCCCTGGCTGCTGGCCTTGTTCATCTTCGTGGTGTGCGGATCGGGTAAGCGCTGGCAGCTGGGCGGGATTGGGTCCCTTGTCCAACATCTCCATCAAGGGAATTTGATTTTTTGGGTGGGTGGGGGGTGGTTTTCAGGTGGGGAACCCCTTCCAGCCCGAAAGGTCTTGGGTTAGCAAAGGTAAACAAGCTGCGTTCATCTCAATAAGTTTTTTGGGTTGGCGGCGACACTTGTTTGCTTCCCACAGATGTTCCCCTGTGCTTCTCTGGTGTCCCGTAGTTTGTGGTCCTTAAATTGTTGGTTAGATTTGCCAAGACGTGATCAGGGAGAAGGAGGCGGTTCTCCTCTTAGAAGAGGCATTTTCTTTTTCTTTTTGAGTGGTGGAAGGTGTTTTCGCCTAAAAGGGGGGCAGCGCTGCTTCTCGCAAGTGGTGGGATGGGGAGCAGGTGTTCAGAAACATCTGGAGAGGTGTAGTGGATTTGCTGGGCAAGGTGGACCCCTAGGGCTGCTGCTGGCGTTGAGTGCCATATGGGCAACTCTGCCATATGGGCAACTCTACCATTGGACCTTATTCAGTTACCAGTTTAGCCCTTAGGTTCTCACATTGGTACTTTTTCATCATAGCTATGCTGGTTTCTTAAAAAACAACACAACCCTGCTTAAAATTACTAGACATTATATTGGAATCACTCTACACGTACACACACATTGCCTGACTTGATTGGACTAGTGATATTTGCCCACTTTTTATGAATACCCCCCCCCCACTGATCTTTATGTACATCTGTAGCAATGAGGACTTGCAAAAGATAAAGGCATCCTTAGAATTTTAGTTTCTCAATGCTGTCTTAAGCTTGTTTTCCCAGAAGTGACCCACAAATCCCAGTGGTATTGTCTGTCTAATATACCTGTGTTCAGGTTTGCACAGCAGACTAATATAGCTGGCCTTTTGGAAGTTGCTATTTGAGACTTACCTGTTTAAATAGCCAAATTGCAAGTAAGGTAATTTTTCCGGTATACCAGGTCGCTCAGGACAGAGCTTCACAAAAAGAAAGAAGGGGTATGCAAAACAGATTTTCTGAACGCTGTCAGGGAACACTGTTAATAATATGTGATGGTTCACCTAGTTCTATAAGCTTACTGGCTCCAATTTTTATATCCTTAGGAGTTGTGTTGATGGTTACAAATAAGATAAGGAGAGTAATAGTTGTTATTACTTAAATGAGGGGCTTTATTCACATGAAGTTTGCCTACTTCACAAATGAGGGAGACTGGTATCTTATTGTGGGTTCATAGCTGTTTTCAAATGTCACGCTTATACCCCTTATTGTGGCTACTTAGTTGTTGACATAGCAAGCAGTGATCTAAACTAATAAGTTACAAGTGTGCTGTCAATAGCAATTTTATACACTATGCTGAAAACAGGAAGATTTACATTGGCAACCATTGCTTTCTTTTAAAACAGCCTTCCTATCCACACTTACCTGAGAGTATGTTCTACTGTACATGGATCAGTTCACTTCTGAGTTATGTGTAGGACTGAGTGGGAAGTCATATTGCTGAAATCAAAACTGCTAATTAAAATAGGTTGATTTCAGCTGAGAAAACAGGAAAAAATTTGTGCCATATGGTATAGTTTCACACTTCACTTGGTCTTTCTAGTGTGGCTTTCTTGGAAGATATTTATATAAAATTGGGAGTAGTAAAATGTTCTGTCTTACACAGCTTAGTAAAATCAAGTGGAACTTGTTCAAAGGTTTTCTGAAATCTGGTTTACTCTGTGTATATAGCAATGCCAATGTACATAACTCTTTAAAATGGTGCATCATTTGATATATTCTAACATAGCAACATCTAAACCTGTTTCCTTTTGCAGCTATCTTCCAGATTATTCAGAGTATCAGAATGGGCATGTGAAGGAGCTGATCCTTAAACAAGATTGTTATATTATCTCCTGTGAACTATGAACTCTCATTCCTGATGTTTGATATCTTGGAATTTAAATTAGCTGTCGTCTTGCTTCTGAAGAACTTTCCATGTTGACCATATGTCATTCCAGGTTCCTTCACAAGTCATTCCAAGTTTTTTAGTCCATGCCACAGTGCCTTGAAAAAGCACCACATGTATAAAGCAATAAAGAGTTATTGTTAACTTACAATCGTGGACCTACTTATTCTGTGAATCAAACCCATGCTTTATGTTAGTATATTAAAGTGTAAGCAGTGTAGATACTTAGTGACTGCATTATATGTAAACACCGGTCTTTCTTATGTTTCTTCTGTATAAATGGAAGTTGTTTTATTTAAAATGGAGAAGTTAAGCTTATCAAACAGTGATTGTATGACTAGTTCAAAACACACTCAAGCAACTCGGTCAATGGATGTGTGCTGTGGTTTTTGCTTATCTAAAAAGAACATCTGTATGTGGTAGCTTAGTTTGACCTTAGCATGTGGCAACTTAAGTCTCAAATTGTTCTGATAGAAGACCTTACCCTATGCTTCTTGGAATATTGTTTTAATAAAACAATGTAGTTAAAACCAATGGTTTAATTGACCATATACATAAATGAACAAACCTCTTCAGTCTTAAAAAGCACCAGAAGTTTTACAAAATGCTTAATTGTTGTTATGCTGTACTTGAGTGTCAATGTTTCTCATGTCATCATTCCTTTCTTTGGGGTGGTTAATCCTCTTGGGAGCAACTGAAACTTAAGTGTAAAACATCACATGGTGACTTGTTCCACAATACTATAACGTTCTTGATAGCCCACCCAAAGAGCACTAACATGCCTGCATCCTGAATAATTCCCCAGTTCAGCTGAATAAGTTAACCAATCCAGAGTTTTATATTGCTGTGACTTAAATCTTTTTTTAAAAGAATCCTACAGCATTTTAATTTCATAGAAATCAAAACAATGTAAGAGTAAGTGGGTTGTATTTTCACAGGCTAGTAGACACAACTGAAGTATCCATCTTGTTGCAGAACATAGTGAGGTAAATATGAGGTTGGGCACTCTTCCAGGGAATGCCTTCACAAACAGGTAATTGGACCACAAATAAACTACTTAAAGGGCTACGTGTGGGCAAAGTTAACTAGGTAAATTACTCTGCAATTTTGCAGGGTTGCATTGCTGATGGGCAGGTGACTGGAAGGCTACATTTCTTACCATTAGCTGTCAGCACATTCTGTAAATGAGAAATGCTTGTTTGTAATCTAAGAACTATTTCCAATAAATTACTTTAAAATCTGAGGTGCGTTAATTTCTTTAAGTCCTTAACTTAAGTCTTTATTCAGGTAATAATAACCCTGCGATTCTTACGGGGAAATGGTTATATTAAGGGCACAGCACCGTGCTCAATTTATGATAACTTTTGAGCCCTCTAGGATTTTCTGCATAGCCCATGCTAGTGATATAATGTCAGCATCAAGGTTTTGCTGATGTTGACTCAACATTGTTGGCACAGCTGTCAGTGTCACTGGGGGAAGAGGAGGCTTAGTGTGAATCAAACAGGTCCCTCAGATTCTACTCCTGAGTACCAACGAGTTAAGTTACACCAACAAAAGAGATTGTGTAAATTAAAACATTCCTATTAGTGGAGACGCAGGACGCGGGTGGCGCTGTGGGTAAAACCTCAGC
Organism: Podarcis pityusensis; assembly: GCF_964106645.2. Classification (NCBI taxonomy): domain Eukaryota; kingdom Metazoa; phylum Chordata; class Lepidosauria; order Squamata; family Lacertidae; genus Podarcis; species Podarcis pityusensis. Next base: position 23,937,808 of record NC_138032.1, read on the forward strand.
GCCTAGGACTTGCCGGTCGCATGGTCGGCGGTTCGAATCCCCGCGGCGGGGTGCGCTCCCGTCGTTCAGTCCCAGCGCCTGCCAACCTAGCAGTTTGAAAGCACCCCCGGGTGCAAGTAGATAAATAGGGACCGCTTACCAGCGGGAAGGTAAACGGCGTTCCGTGTGCTGCGCTGGCTCGCCTGATGCAGCTTGTCACGCTGGCCACGTGACCCGGAAGTGTCTGCGGACAGCGCTGGCTCCCGGCCTATAGAGTGAGATGAGCGCACAACCCTAGAGTCTGTCAAGACTGGCCCGTATGGGCAGGGGTACCTTTACCTTTATTAGCAGAGAGTCAGAAAAGTCTTCCTGCCACTCTACTCACATCACTGCAGTGAAGCATAGGATTCAGACTGGCCGATCACAGCACACATAGAATAGTGCAGAAACCCTTAACATGGAGTCCATTTCTCAGATGCCAGCACATGCAGCTCTTATCTCTGGTCTTAAGCCCTGCACAGCAAAGGGAATGTTGATGTTGAGAACTGTGGAGAAATACATAAGAATAAAACTTGTGAAGACCCTCGGGACACCCAGCAAGAACTCCTGTACGACTCCGCAGGTAAGCAGATGGGGGGAGCTTGACTCGAGCTTTAAAGTATGGCTGCTACAGATATCTCCCATGTCTCTCTCCCACTTTCCACCCTCTGTCCATTTCAGTGTTCAGTGTTGTATTGGCTAATCCTTCCTCACCAGCCGGTGACGCCATCACATGGATAGAAGGCACTGTGTAGAAGGAGGGGTATTGGGGCCTGTGAACCATCACATTCAGGTAAGCTCTCTAGTGATTGAAGGGCACTCCTCTCACACCATCCTTACTATTGACTAAGCTATCATAACACCCTTCGCTCTGCAGAATTGCAGCCCGGCCACGTGGAGGTCAGTCAGTCACTATACATCGCAGTTCCCTAGCTGAGAGAAGAGTGCTCCTCTGAGGAGCATTTAGGTGGCAGCATTCTCACAAACGCATACTGGACATCTAGGTCCAAGACCTTCCTGTCAACTGCTGGCCATTGATCTATGCTGCCTTTTGGCCTCTTCCTGGGCAGCTTTCAGGCAGGCGCAACGAGCAACATAACTCTTATTTCTGTTGCTGTGCAGTGAGTAAAAGAAGCGTACCAGCAGTAGTAACCAGTATGATTCCAGCTGTTCCTCCGTGGCTTGCCAACTTGATATTCTAGCAGGCTCATGTATCTTTGCAAGTTGCTTGCTCGGCAGTTGCGAATGCAGTGTGGAGATGGCACAATGGGGTAAATGACATCTAAGCTGCCGTGGTACTTTCAAGATCACAGGAATCCTAAGCTAAGAATGTTGACGACTCTTATGTGTCTTTCAGAATCCACTAAAATGATGCTGTCCAGTAACCGCTGTCCACTTTGTTAGTGAGGATAAGCAGAGAAAGATCACTTCTATCCACCAAAGTTATTTTTTGCCTTCTCTTACCTGGAGATATGACTCTGGGAGGGATGGGGTCTTAACTTAATCTGCCATAACTTAGGGTAACTCTATCCTCTGGTAAGCTGGCAGGTTCTTCTGAGTTGTTGCTGCTGCACTGAACGAAGCATTTAGTAGTGGAGGGAGGGAGGGAGAACAGATGACAAAATTTGGGGCAATAATCAAAGGAGCATGTGTCCTGTGAGCTGGCAGTCTGACTGCGCTGCTACCTCTCTGACACCCCTCAGATGTGTCCCTATTTGAGATGTCTCCTGTTGTGCCGTCAAAAGCTTGGTTACAGTCATACTTTGGAAGTCGAGCAACTTAGTTCCTGAATGTTTTTGCTCTCGAACGTTCCAAACCCAGAAGTGACTGTTCCGGTTTGCAAACTATTTTTGGAAGCCAAACGTCTGACGGGGCTTCCAATTGGTTGCAAGAGCTTCCTGCAGCCAATCGGAAGCTGTGCTTTGGTTTTCAAACGTTTTGAAATGTTTTCAAACGTTCCGGAACAGATTCCGTACAACCTCCAAGGTACGACTGTATTAGCAATGATTGTGTGATACAGGTGAATTTGAACACCTGTTTGTAGAGAGATTTCCAGACGTTCCTTATTGCTGAATTGCTGCTTGCCCTAGGGGCTCTTTCAGTAGTGATTGGTGGGTTGCCTGTTGTGTATGGCTCGGGGGTGAGGTCTTGGAGATGTTTCCCTATTGCTGTGTGTGGAATGGGTCAGTCTATGCATGGCTACTGGGGCATTGTTGGCATGCTACTCTGTGATTGATTTGTGTCAGTGGTGTTGCCTTGGATGCTGGGGGAATAGGTAGCATTGTAGCTATGGTTTTTATAGTTCTAACTCTTCCCCCTCCTCCAGACTGGTGCTGGAAGTACATATGGGATCCTGACTAAATTATACTGGTGCAGCTAGGGTCACAGGAGTGCTATGTTACCCTGCAGTTCTGTTCAGTGACTTGGAAATAAGTTCCACTGGATCTGGTGCAACTGCAAAATAAATCACATAGTTTTGCCAACAAGCACATGGAAATGTGCCATTGTATCAATGTGCCTATGACATAGTAATAATAATAATAATAAAAAATTACTAGTCTTCTCTAGTTATTAATTACTAGTAGTCGCCTTTGGAGATCACTCGTAGCTGAGTAAGATTGTCTTCCATGAACACGGTTTTGGCAGTGAGTCCGTAAGTGACTGTGGAGATCAATTCTGGATCCACATGTCCTTCCACAGTGGGGACATAGGTTTCCTGGAGGGACTTTATCACGGTGCCAAGCATGCCTTCCTCTTAGCACATTTTTCCTTTTCGTCCTGAGTTTGAGTGTCTTCAAAGCCCATGACATCTTTGGTAAATGCTGTTCTCCAACTGGAGCGCTCATAGGCCAGTGTTTCCCAGTTGTTGATGTTTTTACTACATTTTTTTCAGATTTGCCTCGAAAGAGTCTTTAAACCTCTTTTGTTGACCACCAGCATTATGCCTTACATTTTTAAGTTCGGAATAGAGTAGTTGCTTTGGAAGACGATAATCAGACATCCGCACGACATGACCAGTTCAACAAAGTTGATGTTGAAGACTCATTGCTTCGACACTGGTGATCTTTGCTTCTTCCAGTATGGGCAGTTATCTTTCCACAAGTGCCAACACTGATGCTGAAATCCAGCATCGCCTCAGCTCTGTGAGTGCGGCTTTCTCCTGATTGAAGTGCAGAGTGTTTGAGGACTGGGACATTCTCAGGGAAACCAAAATGCTTGTTTACAAAGCTATTGTACTACCAACCTTACTGTATGCTTATGAAACATGGACCATTTATAAACGCCATCTCCAGCTCCTCGAAAGATTCCATCAACTGTGTCTCTGGAAATTTTTATTACTGGTACTCCACCCATCTGGCTAGGTTGCCCCAGCCACTCTGAACAGCTCATAAGAAACAGTGAAACATCAGATATTAAAAACTTCCTGATACAGGGCTGTCTTCAGATGTCTACGAAAGGTCAGATAGTTGTTTAGCCCTTAGATATCGGATGGGAGGACGTCCCACAGGACAGGCGCCACTACCGAGAAGGCCCTTTGCCTGGTTCCCTGTAACGTCACATCTTGCAATGAGGGAACCACCAGAAGGCCCTCAGAGCTGGACCTCGGTACGTGGGCTGAACAATGGGGCCATTTAGGGCTTTAAAGGTTAGCAGCAATACTTTGAATTGTGCTCAGTAACATGCTGGGGCGTAATAAGCACCTTGTCCCAAAAGATTTATTGCATGCCTTCAGCATGTAACAAAAGTGAGCATTAAGACTTGTGAAATCCTAAGAGTGAGTGCCTCATCTGTCTTCAGGAGTATTGGCATTGTGATCTTGGACCATATTCAAACACGGAAGGAGAAGAAATTACAACCAGAAACCGAAGGGTCTGTTGGTTTTATGTCTGATCTCAGTAAAGTGGGTTCACTTAAGATAAAGTGCTATTTTATTTTTCTGCTATGTCTGTTGAATGATACGGGGAATTTTGTTATTGAGATTGCCCACAGTCAATGAATAGTCTTGAAAGTATAGTCGCACCTTGGTATTCGAACGGAATCCGTTCGACTTCCGAAAGCACTCGAAAACCAAGGTGCAGCTTCTGATTGGCTGCAGGAGCTTCCTGCACTGAATCGGAAGCCATGTCGGACATTCAGCTTCCAAAAAAGTTCGCAAACTGAAACACTCCAGGGTTTGCGGCGTTCAGGAGCCAAAACATTTGAGTTGCAAGGCGTTTGAAAACCAAGGTACGACTGTATATGATCAGATACAGGTTTTATGAGCCTTGAACAAGAGACTATTTAAGCTACTCTGAACTCCTTGAAGGAAGAGGGTTCAAGTGTAAATCATATTCTGGTTTTTTTTCTACATCCCAGTAATCAATTTTTAAAAATAACCTCAATCATATTCTCCTAACAAAATATTATTTAGGAAAAAACATGCAGTTACGCTAGCCAGCAATGGCTCCAACCTGATAAGCAAACCAGTTGAGCTAGAATAGTTATTTTGATTGGACAAAGTCACCCCCTCTAAACATTTAAAGTAATATTTGTTGAAACTTGCCCTCTCCAAGTGAGATGAAATATTTTAAGCAAACTTCTCCAGCATTCCTTCTCAACTGAGAAGGCACGGTTAAATTTCTGTTCCATACAAGGTCAAACATTGTGAGTATCAAATGCATGACATGCAAGTATTAAGGGATAGTAACTTAATGCATCAGTTAATACCAAGATATACCCTGATGGTTAATAAATCAGAACCATGTTTTGATAAAACAGATAGAGCATTTTATATTGTCGTTCAATACTGAATTGGCAGAAATATGTCCCGCACTATATAAATCTTTGCCATTTACTTCTGTTGGAAATATTAAACTCTTTTCACATCAATATAGAACTAGTATTTTTAAAATCCTAAATTTATTGAGGGTAGCCGTTAAATTTCATGCCCAATATTGATTTTTACGTTTATTAGGTAGCCTGGCAAGTACATGACCTTGCCTTCAGGTGGAAATTCCTAATACCATTTAAAAGCCTCAATCATAACTAACTAAATAAACCAATAAGCAGTGAAGCAAAGTACAATCTATCCTGAAAAGATGCAAACAGCTTTGCACGTATGCAACTGTTAAGTTTCAAAGTCAAAAATGCCACTGAATGCTTTGTAAAGAATTAGTGTGATTCTCATGTGGTTTCCAGTAACTGGTATTCAGAAGCATACTACCTTGACATGAGCCAGCTGGGTTAGGAACCATTGGGCGCCTTATTCTCCATGGAGCTGTTGTGTTTTCTTTTATAGTCATCAAGGTTGTTGGCCATCACTGCTTCTTGTGGGTGCAGATTCCGTAGTTTGGCTGTGTGAAGTAGGGCTGGGAAATACCTGGTTTCCAACACTGTGATATATCACTAGCTAAACCAGGGGTCCCCAAACTAAGGCCCGCGGGTCGGATAAGGCCCAAGGGACTCGTTTATCTGGCCTGCAGCGACCCCCCCCACCGCTGCCGCCGCCCACTCTTACCTGCGCTGCGCGGCTGCCCACTTCCAGGTCGGAGGAGCACTGGAAATAGCTTGTGCACATGCGCAAGCGTTTCCGGTGCACATCCGGGTCGGAGGAGGCCCGTGCACATGCGCACAAGCTATTTCCAGTGCTCCTCAGACCCAGAAGTGCGCTGGAAATAGCGTGTGCGCACGCATATGGGCACATGCTCTCCAGCCCACCGCGCGATCGGCTCTGGAGACACCCACCCAAGGCGTGGTAAGTTTGCTGACCCCTGAGCTAAACACTGTGATATACTGATATGTCACAATGTCTAAAATAAGCATGGATCTATGTAGAGGCATTGGCTGGCTTCACAGTGTTTCCCACATTGTGATTTTTGCATAGGATGCGCACGCACACATCATGATTTGCAATATATTGCCGGGTCAAAAACTATGAAACTGATATCATGATATGGACTTCAAACTGGTTTTGGATGGTATATCGATATATTGCCCAGCCCTAATGTGAAGGAGTACTTTCTTTGTCCGAATCTTCATTGAATGCTCCTGATTTCTAGTATTATGAGACATTTGACAGAGTGCCTTAGACCCCTACTTCGCTCCTGCTGGCATCTGGGATGAGGGAGACTAAAAGCAGGTTGTGGGCACTTGAAGACAATGGAACAAGCCCTCCCCAACCCCAGTAGTTACTGCACTTTCCAGTTCTCATATTTGGGCCTGCCCACCATCCAATTATTCAGCATTCAGTGTCCTCTCTGGGCATAGCATGTTAGGTAATTTGTGAGTGGAAATGGCCACAGCACATAACAGCCAAATGCTTCCCGTTCGCATTCAAAGCCCCAGCCTGCTCACTAGAATTTTCCTTGCTAGTGGCTCCTGCTTCTTGAAAAAAACCTCAGGCAGTGCTTGTCTTTAGCGGTGAGAGGAGGAAGCTGTGGGTGGTTTCTTCCCTCCAGCAGGATCAGGATAAGAAACGAGACCAGCAGGATGGCAGAGAAGAAATAGTAACTGAGAAGAAATGGGTGTATTCTACCCTTATTTACTTTGGGAGTGAGGACAGTGGCAAGTCAGTCAAAGAGAATCTGATGCCCTTAATTCTATCCCTCTCTTATTCCATTTTCCCCATGTGCATGTTTATTTAAATTATTTAAATTAAATTTTGCCACAAAGGGAGACGGGGTGTGTGTGTGTGTATGTGTTCCTGGATGTTTGCTTTTCTAACTTCTCCTATAAATGGTTATCAGCGCAAGGAGAAATCATTCAAACAGGTTATTCTCTCTCTCTCTCTCTCTCTCTCTCTCTCTCTCACACACACACACACACACACACACACACACACATACACACACCTTTGCTAAACAGCAAAGCAAGAACCAAGGCTTGGTTTGAATAAGATGTTTTTCCTGAAGCAAGTGCATTACCAATTAGGGAGTGGAACAGTTTACCGGAGCTTTTTTAAGCATTTACCTGAGAGTAAGCCCAGTTGAACTTGGTGAGGTTTACTTATGTGTAGACATGTATATAATCAACTGGTTATGGTCCCATAGAATTCAAATGGCAATGCAATGGAATAAAATACAATATAAGAAATAAAGGAAGCAATGAAAATGCAATCAAAAATCAATGAGAAATCCACAGAAATGTGGTGGACCACCTGAATGAAGCTTGTGGACCACCTTGGGCACTCCCATCATGGTGTATTCTGATTCACAACTTGAACCTAATTATGGACCTTGAGCTTGTTTGAAGGTTCTATCAGGAGTGCAGCTATCTTGACTGAAGAACGGTACACTCCTTCTATCTGGGATGATCGGCCTGTTCCACTGAGCATGCAGGTTTGGGAGGGATAGGTGGCACCCGCCTAGCCAGTCAGATCAGCTGAATCTACCCTAGTGATCAGTGGGGTGGCAGATGTTACAGTCAAATCACCCTCACATCCACTTGAACCTAATTATTAAGATTCAGATAAAGACTCGTGACTCAGTTGATACGAGCCCCTAAAATCACACTGAAATTCTGATAGGGACGAGTGTTGAATCGTTTTTAACATCCACCAGGGTGCAGTCTGGGAGCTGTACAACAAAATCCCAAACTCTATTTGGGATCCACAGTAACACAGACTCTGAACAAAATTTATGTTGACCAACAGTGCCCCCTGTTGGCTAGATCAGCTACTTAATGGGGACACAAATCATCATGCAGCATAATCGGGAGAATAAATATCCAAGGCTGAACAAATCTTGAACTGCTGCAACTTTTTCACCTCTTTGCACAACTGATGCTTACAGACTTGCCTCTGGTGCTTGGGGAGTTGAAACAGATAAATATTGTTACTGTCAAGCTCTGGCAAAGCATTAGCTAGAACAGCTAAAATTTCAGACAATGAAAATAATGCTTGTGTTTAAGTTTGACGGCATAGAATTTCAGCTGCATTGCTCCTGTGTAACGTAGAGCCCACCCATGGAATGTATCCCTTGGGGTGGATTTGGGGCTGTGGGGATGGTGCACACAAGGGGGCGCCATCTCAAAACCCAGTAAGTGAGGTGTTGGGCTCTGATGGGGTCCTGGAGTCCTCCTGCCTGTTTCACATAGCCTAGTGAATGCTTTCCCGGCTTTTGGAAGAGGTAGGAGAGCTTTCCAACTCCACCAGAGCCCTTGCCCCTGCTTCCCAAAGCCAGGCGCCTCCTTACCTGGGAAAGGCTGGGAGAGGAGCGCCAAATTTTGGCCCAGCACAGGATTCCGTAGTACCCATGTCCGTCACTGTTCCCTTTGGGGTGGGGTGTGTATGTGGCATTGGAGCTTAAATAAGACCTGAATCTCTCTCCCTAAGGAACTCTATGCACTTAATGCACTGCACTGACAATTCACTGGGGTGGCCAGAGATGAAACACTTGACACTTCGGTCACATCATGTGCCTATGTCCAATACATAGCTGTCAACCGTCCCTTATTTGGCGGGAAACTCCCTTATCCCAGCGCCGTGTCCCGCTGCTGTCCCTTATTGATGATGTCCCTTAAATTTCCTGGGTTTCAAAGGAAGCAGCTCCTCTCCCTCCCTCCCTCCCTGCCGGCCAGGGAGGAGGGAGGCTCCAACTGTGTTGCTTGGCTGCCTGGCCCGCCCCCCTCCAGCCTCCTCTCACCAGCCTCGGCCCCCAGGAGCCCCTCCCCGCCGGGACTGGCGGGAGCCTCAGGCCCTTCCGCCGCCATCCTCCTTGTGGCTGCCGAACTGAGCGTCTCTGCCTGGGGCCTCCCTTCTGCCCGTCACCACCGCTCCCGCTAGGCCGTACTGCGGCTGTGCCGCTGAAGGACCCGGATGAGATGGGCAGCCTGGCATGGCCTATGAATTGCTGAGGAGCCTTGAGAGGAGAGTGAGGGCAACCATAGAGAAAGCAGTTCAGAGGGAGGAGGAGGAGGCGGAGGCACGGGCAGGTGTTCCAAGGGCTAACCATAGAGGGGGAAAGCGGAGGAAGGACCTCAAGCGCTTCTCCCATAGATTTGTAGTGGTAGACTAGCATAAATGGTCTGACCTGCGGGTTTACTTCGGGCACTATCCCCCCCCCCCTTCCTCCCGCCCAGTCTGATGGAACAGAGACCTGCAGATGGAGCACGAGAGAAAAGATACAGAACTGCAGCAGCATCTTCGTAGCTTGGACTTCGTTTTGCACGAAAAGTGGTTGCTGCTTATAGTTATTTAATTGCAGTGTTTCATCAGCTGGTGTCTTGAGCAGCAACCTCTGGAAACGAAGGGCTAAAAACCAGCGCTGCTCTCCCAAATTATCTGGTCCCTTTTAACTTCATATTTCAGCTGGTTGACTAAAATCCCTTATTTTGGCTGCTGGTCCTTTATTTTCAAATCTGTAAGTTGACAGCTATGGTCCAATAGTAAGTAGATCAGGCTAGTTTGCATTCTTCCAGGTTTTGAAAGCACCAAAAAGGGTACTTCAAAAACAGGTACCGGTTAGCAGTGTGGTGTTCAGTTGATCAGTTGGTTAATTGACTTAAAATTCAATTTGTTTATTTATTTCAATTGGTATACTGCCTTTCCTCCAAAGATCACAACATAAAAACACAAAATACAGAATAAAACAAAAACAAGCCAGTAACTCTGCTCCCTCAAAGACATTTAAAAGGCCCTAGGATGTTAATCAGCCAAAGGTCTGGTTATAGAGAAATGTTTTATTTATTTATTAAGTAATCAAGAAAGTGCCTTCATTCTCTCTGTCTATAATATTTATACTGGTCGGCTGGCAAACCGTCATGACAGTCTGAGCCACTAGGAGGTGCAAGAGGCACACAGACTGAGCCAGAAACATAGCCCAGAGCCTGAATGAGTCATCTCAGAAGTGGGAGGCACCACCATGACTTGCAGGAGAGAAACTCTCCTCCCCTTTTTTCTTTCACCCTGACACCAAGGGAGTCTTTTTCTGTCAGGGGAGGGAGGGAGGAGATATTGTTACCCTTTTGGAAGCTGAGGAAGCTGGAACATGTGGTCTTGGGAAGGAAATCGAGGCTGGGAGAGGGGAGCTGTCACAGAGAGGTAAATTCTAGGAGAGGGAATTTGAGACTGGGAGACGGGAGGCTGGGATGCAACCCCTCCAGTTAAGTAGATATTTGCAGGCACTCGTTCTGTGAGTACAGAACATGACCCAGTGGGCCTGCATGTCAGCAGGTTTCTCTCAACCAGCAGCTCTGACCAAGTAACTGAAGATCTTGGCACTGAGAGAGGAAGAGGAGGAGGACTGATTACACAAGAGGGAGCGTTCAAGAATCATCTTAACCCAACGAACCTGCGCATTACTAGATCCTTTTGCAGCTATATTTAAATTAAGAGTGTGGGGAAGTACAGAGGAAGTGCAAATACTGTTTCTCAGAAAATTGATGCAAGAACCCGCAGGCGTGGAAGGCAGCGTCGGATGAAGATCATTCGAGGTTTTTTTTTGAATGGCATGGAAGTAAAGAACATTTGCTACTTTTTCCTAATGAGGCGGATCCAGTTGAAACTCGTGAGGAGACATACCAGCTTTCTCCTTTTCACTTGTGTTCTGAACAGAGAGAACAGGGGAAAAGAATGGAGGAGGCCTGCCTGTCTTACACATTAAAAGGTTGTTCTAGGCCTAAGGCAAGCATTTGGTTAATCCCATCAAGTAATACCCCACAAAGTTGTTCTGTTAGCATAAGAAATTTGGACTATGTCCCCATAGCCCCTAAATCTGTTCAGGGGTTTTCCACAACTCTCCAGAGCAAATTTGGAGAGGACATGGGAGGCAATGAGAGTACCACTGTGCAACTGCAAATCCTTGCATTAAAGCACTTACTTTGTTGGGTACTGCCCTTGTAGTTTGCACTTCCTTGAAAGAACTTGGGGCACTACCCTATCTCATTTTTAACATGCAGCTCCTCTATGCATTAAGAAGATAGTGGCTTTTTCAAACCCAGCCAGTAAGATCCATGACATAGTGGGGATTTGACTTTGCAACACTCTCATCCTAGTCCAACAATTTTATCCTGCTCAGTATTCAAGGCGAAGGTAATAGATGCCATAATGACGTGTTTAAAAAACTGCTTGTTTTAAACCCTTCTGGCCAGCAGGTGGAGATACAGCACAAGGCAGCGTTCCCAAGTTAATCATTCTCAGAAAGGAAAAGTTTCACAAGAACCCATTACTGGGTATGCTGCAAGGCTCCGGAATTAGATTTGTGCATTTCGTACCATTAAAAAAAAATAAAAGGTCTATAGGAAACGGCAACAACATCTATATGACTCAGATCTCTAAGTTCTGGAAATCGCTGCTGTACTTAACAACTGGGGTGTTGCGGGGCTATTAATGGCTATTAACTGTGATGGCTATATGGAAATGCTGTGTCCAAAGGTATTTATGCCACTAAATCACAGTTGCTGGGAAGCAGGAGGAGGAAAGGACTATTGACTCTGTGCCCTGTTTGTAGGCGTCCCAGAAGCATCTGGTGGGTAGCTGAAAAACAGGATGAACTAAATTGGGAAAGGGGAGCTGTGTTCTTCCAGATTTTGTCAAGACTCCGAACATCTCTGATCACTGGTTTCCCCATCCCTGGACTACGTGGGCCTAAACACTACTCCAGCAGCATTCTCCACTCCCTGGGGCAATCATGGCATCTGTTGATTTATCAGTTTTATTATGCTAGGGCTTCCTCTGTTGACATTGGTGGAAAAATGGGTTTCGTTGTTGACAATTGCTAACGTTCACCAGTGTGTTTAATAAACTATTCTTCTATTTTCACATTGGTTTTTTACAAGGCTGCTGAACTTTTCCACTGTTTTGGTGAGCTGAGTGAATTAAATGTATTATAGCAGCGGATGTGGGGGAAACTCAAGTTCAAATTCCTGCTTGACCCTGAAAAAGCAAGTCACTCTCCACCCACCTTACTCCTTAAAGGTAAAGGGACCCCTGACCGTTAAGTCCAGTCGCGGACGACTCTGGGGTTGCAGCACTCATCTCGCTTTATTGGCCGAGGGAGCCGATGTTTGTCCGCAGACAGCTTCCGGGTCATGTGGCCTGCATGACTAAGCCGTTTTCTGGTGAAACCAGAGCAGCGCACGGAAACACTGTTTACCTTTCCATTAGAGTGGTACCTATTTATCTACTTGCACTTTGACGCCCTTTTGAACTGCTAGGTGGGCAGGAGCAGGGACCAAGCAACGGGATCTCACCCCATTGCGGGGATTCGAACCGCCGACCTTCCAATCAGCAAGCCCTAGGCTCTGTGGTTTAGACCACAGCACCACCCGCGTCCCTACCTTACTCCTTACAGGAGACTAAATTGATGCTCTGAGCTCAAGGTGGGGCAACATACATGTGATGTGTAAGCAGTGAGATTCGTTCAGATTCTAACACAATACTGAAGGGGGCTTTTAAAGGCCTACATGGTACATTAACTTGAGAAGCAAGCTTAATTTATCCTTCGCCCATGTCTAAAAAGTTTCTGCAGTGCGGATGCTGTTGATTCAAAGCACTTTTGCCTTTATTAAATGCTTGGCCGTTCAATTCCAGTGGAGGATCCTAGGCTCCCCCACCTGTGAGCTTTCGAAGAATCATCAAAATTTGAATTGGGGCAAAAATTCAGGAAGAAGCAGGGAAATAGCAGTGAAACAGAACCCCCTAATACGTTTCTACATGCATTTGCCTGGCATGGGGCCTATCTGCCTAATCCTAGTGCGCTCTCGCTCTCTCTCTCTCTCTCTCTCCTCCCTTTTGGTTTGGTTTGGCTCCTTTCTTGCATGTGCAGGCACCTATGTGGTATTGCTGAATAGTGCTAAAAAAAGATCCAACTGGCAGGCAGACCCAATAAGCAGGGAGCAGCTGGCATGGCTCCTCTGCAAGCATTCATAGCGTTGAAAACCCTCCTCCACCCCCCTGTTCAAAAGGTTTTGTTTTCTTTGTTAGCTGCTATCATGTGATGCAAACACGGACTGCAGCAGTTGATTGACTAAGCTGGTGCTGTCACACAGAAAACAAAGAGGAGGCTTTGCAGGATAGGATAGGGAGCTGCTGGCTGATACAGCCTGTAAAGACTAGCAACAGCACATATAAACAAACAATGGTGTGTTTGGCCCCGTCCCCTAACTCCACTCTCACCGACAGACCCAAGCAAAGAAACTTTGCAAACATTCCCGGCCTGCAATGTAAATCTTCAATTTTTTTATTTCTCTTATTCCTGTCTCCCACCTCCCCTTTCGCTGGGTTGACGACAAGGACTCAGAAGCAATTTCGGCCTGATCTTAAGGAGTTGCAGTAGCATGGAAGAAACAAACCCTTCAAACATTTTTTTTTTTTTTTAAAATGAGGACAGGAAAAGAGCAAGGGGCGGGGGGGGGGGAGGGGACACAGGCAATTCCTACAAAGTCCCGGCAACTCAGTGACAACTTCATTGTTTGTATTTCCATCAGCCGTTCAGCCACAAAATGGACCCCTGCAGCATCTCACACACACAAAAAAGAGGCTTTCAAAAACGCTTACAGAACGTGGTCCATGCAGGCCTCTAGAAAGGAAGGCATTCCAGAATGAGTGCCAAAACGGAAAATGTGCTTCTCTTTGTTGCCACCAGCTGGATCTCAGATGGTTGCAGCACTCTTGGACCACAGTCCCATCCGATGATCCAAGAGCACAGGGGAGGGTTTTAAGATACAATTCCAGATTCAGAAGCCCCAGTGTCTGTAGTCTGAGCCGCTGATGTCACCAGCTGCCTAAGTTCTTCAAACTTATTGGAAACACCTATCTTCTATCTGCTGCTGGATGAAAAGGCAGCAGCTGGCCTGAGAACAAGTGGGACTCAAATGCACAACATCTGGAGGGATTAAGTTGGCCATCATAATCGGTTGGCCGTGAAATGTGAATGTTCCACAATCCTGAACTCTTCGTTGTGATGGACCAAGCCCTATTCTTCAGTCACTTGCTATAATAAATGGCTTTACGAGCTGCCGAAGAAATAGAGCAAAACAATGGAAAGACTACGTTTGGGGGAAGACTGTAGCTCAGTTGTAGAGTACCTGCAATGTTTTCAAAAGATTCCAGGTTGAACCCTAGGAATCTTCAGGCTGGGAATATCCCATACGAAGCCCCTGAAGAGATGCTGTTGGTCAGTGTCAACAAAACTGGCCAAGACTGACCAATTCTGGTTCGGTACAAGGCAACTTCCTAGATTCCTAAACACCATGGAAACTCCAGGGAATAAATGTTTGTGGCAACCTGAAGAATTTGAGGAGGAAGTGCACAGTACAGACCAATCAAAATGTGTATTTTCAATTTTTATGATCAATTTTCCTAAACATCTTTGGAGTCTCACTAAATCAGTCAGATGTTGCCCACTTTGAGTTATAGCCAAGGATAGTTCTACTCAGAGAAGACCCATTGAAATGAATGGATCTAAATTAGTTGTACTCCGAGTAGAACCTAGCTGGATGCAACCCTTGGGTTTTGGCAGGAGAAAACTGGCAATTCCAGCTAATTGTCATATTGCAGCATGACAAGCTAAACTACTTGCCAGATCTGTCAAAGAGTTTCACCCAACTGTGAAAACAAAATGACGGGAGTATTTTAAATGTTATCATCTGCCATTTCATGCCATCATGCTTGTTTTCAATGTGTTCCTTTTCCTGGGTGATCATCAATGCCTTTGACCCTACAGCTGTTCTGCTATCCTCATTTCCTTTCTGAATCTTCCATTATACAGATGGGCTAAAAATGATTATCCCTAAAATGGATAATAAAATGTGTAAAACACACACATTCTTCCTGCTGTTAAAATCTGCTATGCAACATACAAGACATGTTAGCAATTCTAATGTGCAGGAAGTTTTCTGTGAAACTTGGGAGGTCATCTTTAATCTAAAATGAACTTTTGAGGATCTGGTTTTTTTTAAATCCACTAAATAATAATGAATTAAACACTATAAAGATGAGTTACCTTTCAAAAGTTCCACCAGGAAGAAATACTACTATGTATTGCTGTTTGATTTTCCAGGATTTCAGTTCTTTTTTGTTCAATGTGCTCTTAGCAATAGGCAGGAGAGGAGAGGAGCCTTGCCAGTAACTCCTATTCCTCTACATGGCTTAACCTTCCCATATACTTACCCCTAAAGTCCTTCCCCTCCACAGTATTCTCATCCAGGGATAGGTACACCAATTCTTCATACACTAAGCTGTCCAGCAGGTTTAACCCTATCAAACACTCCCGATCGCCATAATTATTCATAGAGGTTAAGGTTGTCAATCGCTACTATGATGGCTTTGATATGAATGTCAGCTGGCAATACATAGCACACAGACCGAATAGTTAAGCCATTGAGGCTTCCTGTAATTTGTCTCTGAATTCACAAGAATTGTAATTTCTGAAACACACACACACACAAAATCCTTTGGCAAGCCAGACTTGGCCATGTGTCTTGTTGCCTATCCAGAACTAAGTAACTCACACATAAAATTATAAAGTTGCTTCAGTGTGGTCATTTGATGCTGTCCAGAATGGCAGAAGTCATTATAGTTCAGATCCTAAGGCTCTATATATACCACTCTATATACTACCACAGCTATGGGCCCTTGTTAGGGGACTAGACCACTGAAGGATTAAGCAAAGTCATAGTGATATATTTTCTAGGCCGTGGGCTTAGTTGGCTTGTTAAAACATTATAATCGCCACTGTTGCTTACAGGAATGAAGTGTGGGCTTTTCCAGAGACTTCCTCTTTCACCAATACATTTTAAGTATATCTGTTTACTGAAATGGTGCCCGAAATAACGTTTAAGAGGGGGGAAATAGTACATTCTCCAGGGCTTGGTCACATAGATCACTGGGTGGCAACACAGTGCAACGTCATCACTTTGTGTTGTGGTCAACTGGGAATAACGCTTGCCAGTTCTGCAAGGCCAATTTAAGTAATACACTGCAAGAGACACATAATTGTCATATTCTTTTCCCTATGAAATGCACCAGACTACAGGGAGTTTATTGGTGCTATTTTATGAGACGTCTGTGTCCTACTAAAGCCAGAGTGTGCTTGGGTGGTCTTTGGTATTATAAACAAGGGCAATGTTGTACCACAGAAGTGCATCGGGACGTTTGCTGGTGATGATCCACATCCAAACACTTTTAACGGGAGCATTTGCAACAGCATGGTGGTGTAAAATGCGTAACAAAGATTCCATTTTATACCCCCAAGAGCTAGTAAAGTGAAAGACGACGTTAAGTTGCAAAGCAGTCTTGGTTTACTTTGCAGAACGAAACCTTGTTCTTGCATGAAAACTAAAAAGAGTGTGAAGTTGGGTGGAATCCAGCGAGTATCATTCCACTGACAGAAGGCATCTGCAATGGGACAGGGAGGCAACTTTTGAAAATTCCTTCTGCCCCCTGCAGCTGCCCACCCCCCAAATAAAAATCTGCTCAGGGGAGAAGTTGCCAAAAATTGCCTCCCCTTCCATTCTGTTGACAGCTGCCTTCTGTCAGTGGAGACACTCATTGGATTCCACCCATTCTACACTAATTACCTTAAAAGCCTATGTGGCCGTATATGTGACTCTCTTCTATATCCCTTAAAATAAAAAATTAGCTTATGACTAGATTCACACTAAACCTCAAACCACCCGCTCTATAATGTTTCAGAATTGTGCAGTGGTAATTGGCTTTGGTTTAAGTGACGCTTTGTATGTTCCTAAACTCACTTTGATATCCTGCATTTTAGCAGGGGAAGAATTTAGGACCACATTGGGGAAAAGGTGTGGGTGATGGTTATCCATTGCATACTTTCTCTCTAAAATGAGGTTTCAGCTTGTGTGAACCAGGCATAAAATCATAAACTATGAAGGATAAAGTTGAAACACTAATTCCAGTTACTTTGCTGAGAAAAAGTTGGTCCTCAGCCAAAAGGGCTAAGAAAACAGGCAGCACAATCCTATGTGTGTTCATTCAGAAATAAATCCACTACATTCAAGGGATTTACTCCCATGTAAGCATGTCTAGGATCGCAGCCTTGGTGTTCTTAATTTGCTCTTTTCAAGCTAACTCTAATCACTGACCTAAACCCTCATCACATTCTGAACACATGCAGAGGCAAATCTTTCAACAAAACTGCAGTTTAATTTCAGAAAGTGTTAAAATATACTGTACATCAACTTCTGACATACTACGTTAGTATACACAAATGGTCTCTTGAAACTGTATTTATGAAATGTACATTTTAATTTAAATACTCAGTATACACTGCACTTAATCTGCATGTTGCATTTATTAAATACATTAAAATCTGCAATGTAACAAAACGTTTTCTGCATACGAAATTCAAAACACCATTTTAAATGAACAAAAGATGGCTCACTTCATTTTTTAAACTAGTGCGTAACACACCAGCTCAGCTCCACCAACACTAGCTGTTCTTTCTTTTTTTTATTTGACATTGTTCACAGACTATTACATATCACAATAAGAGTGCTGGATAAAACATGAGGTACGAAAGTGGTTCAAAGATTATAGGTCATGCAGATCATGCTAGACAGCAAAGAAAAATGTGAATGAGAACACTAAATAAAAATACATAAAGAATGTGCATTATAAAATAAAAACTCAATTACACAGCTTTGCTTCTTTGGTTACAAAGTAGGTTGAACAATTTCACAGCTTTTTATTCCCACCCAAAAAATAATAATAATCATACGAAATGTCAAAAAGCAGAGGAATCATGGCAATTTCTCTATTAGAAAGTAGAAACAGAAATGAGCAAAGTTTTCTTCATCAAAATAGCCCATCAATTATCTCACAATGACTGGCGACTACCTGTACAGACGCACTATGGTCTTCATACTTACAATATACAAAAATTTACATTCAAGCTGGGTCTTAACTACTGAAAATAAATACCAAAAGGTAAATTGCCATTAGTGTTAGAAATATGCCAGGATTCTTTTGTTCAATTATTGCCTAAACATTTTATCTATTAAACTCAATCCTGCCTATATCAATTTTTACTGATACTTACATTTATTTTTTTTAAAAAATTAAAAGTTCTGTGACATTGTTCATGTACATTATGAATAGCAGCCCTGTAATAAATAAAAACACAAATAAATGAAACTAATGTAGGCAAATGTTACTTATAATTGAAAGAACAGTGGCTCTAAAGATGAGTTTGTTGCTATGTGAAAAAGCAAGGCTCAAAGTAATCCATGAGTAATGGAAACCTTGAAGAGCCTCACCAAAGCTCTTAAAGACCCCACTCATGTGCACCAAATAAATGCAGACTTTTGCATTATAACTCCTTCTATCATTTCCCTTTTGCACTGATGGCATAATTGAACACCAACTGTGCTGCATGACATCTCAGTGAGGGAAAGCTCTTGTAGAATGATTGTCTAATACTGAAAAGGCCAAAACACACAACTGAAGCATGGCTACTCGCTTTCATATAAAGTGGAAAGAACACCAGTGGCACACAAGGACAGATTGCTTTCAGTTTCTTAATGAGGCAAGAAAGCTTTATGCTGAGGAGACATTCGGCTGCTGCGGAGGTTGCGTTGGCTGTACTATCACTGTTTGCTGTTGAGAAGTGCTACTGGGGTTGGCCTGTTGGGTTGAGAGCTGGGATAACTGATCGTTGTTTGAGAGAGATTTTAACAGTGCATTTTCCCGTTCAAGTAAAGAGTTTCTTTCGACTAATTCTTTTATTTGTTCCTTCAGTACTTCCACTTCTTCTCTGACTGCGTACATCAAATGGCTTTTCACCAGATCCTGCAAACGGCAAATTAATCATTAGATTTAATTTCTATAAACAGACTTTTACTTTGCACCAAATTCTTGGGCGTAACTTCATTAACAGTTAAATTTGGATCCTAGCACCACAAGTTAAGTAGAAATATCTAGAAATCAAAATACACAGGATTAACTCCCCAGCATTGAATTCACTTGCTGTATTATGGCCAACTTCCAAAGCACTCAAAAAACACCAATGCTACATGTCTATATGTTGCTTTCAGGAAGGTAACCTAAATACAGGGATTTCTTACTCTCAAAAAGCTTCATAATATTTTTGTTGACAGAAATAGATAATAAGCAATGCTCTAGTTCAGAGAGCTCTCCAAAATGGTGGCTGAAAACCCATAAACATTAAAAAGGTAAAGGTACCCCTGACCATTAGGTCTAGTCACAGACGACTCGGGGGTTGAGCGCTCATCTCGCTCTATAGGCATTTGTATGCAGACAGCTTCCGGGTCATGTGGGCAGCATGACTAAGCCACTTCTGGCCAACCAGAGCAGCACACGGAAACGCTGTTTACCTTCCCGCCAGAGTGGTACCTATTTATCTACTTGCACTTTGATGTGCTTTCGAACTGGAGCTAGGACTGAGCAACGGGAGCTCACCCCGTCGCAGGGATTCGAACCGCTGACCTTCTGATCAGCAAGCCCTAGGCTCTACATTAATATCTCACACCTCAAGGAGCTCAGATAATTATATTTAAGCTTCAACACCCTTATGAAGTAAATCATAGTTGCTATTGCCCATCAAGTCAGCATCCTGGCTAAACAGGGACAGAACTTGTCTGTGACAAGTAAACTGTTGTAAACTGGATGAAAATGGTCTCTTTTCTCATGGGCAAATGTAAGAAAACAAACGCTGTGACCCAAGCTTCCTATTTTGGCTAATTTTTAAGAAGTTCTGCTCTTTTAAATCTGAGGATCACAACCACAGGCAAGCTATTTTTACAGAACCTATATTGTATGTATGATTAGATTGATTTTGTGTGCTTCTGAAGTAACCCCCAATTTTGCCATATTGCTTAGCTTTGAATTCTGTACATTCTTTATGATTACGTACAAACAAAATCTTTGTCTACTCTTGTTTGCAGCAGTGACACTGAGGCTAACAGAGCTGGTACTCTGGAAACTAATCCACTTGCACCACAGGGATCCCCACCAGCTCTCCATCACATGACCATAAATACTGATTAAAAACATGGGGCTTGCTAGTCTTGCCCAACTTGAACTGACGCGTTTTGAGTGGCAACACTTTTCTTATCAGAAAACCCATGGAAAGACTGGAGGATCACATGCCCCTGGATGAACCTGACCATTCAGTTCTATCTTCAGAGAGCCTGTTCCTGCCTTTAGAGACTAAGTAGGTGGCAACTGATCACAGGGCATTTTTCACTGGCAGGGCTCAGTCTTTGAAACACTCTCCTGAGAGCAGACCACTTAGCATCTATTTTTCTGCCTTTCACATATTAGAGGAAGGCACTCCATTTCCTGGGCTTTTTGCAGCAGCTGCTTTTTTACTTTTCATTATGACTAAGCTAGTAAAAACAAACCAGTTTTACCATTCCTATAGTGATCTGATGTACATTTATGAGGGAAGGCAGGTTATAAAATGTTTTCAATAAAGAATTTCAAGCAACTTGGAAATGAAGCTGTTTCCGGAGCCCAAAAGTATCTTTGCATAACTGGTGGGAGCCAACACAACAGGAAACAGCACATTAGTTTGGAACATTAAAGTAGACTACTGACTTTGGCATTTCATGGAATAGAATAATGCATTCGGACCAATATTCGCTTAGACTCAGGGCAGAAAGAAACACTGTTTTCTGTCCATGGTTTGCCCTACTATTTTTTTCAGTAGAATTTGTTCTCCCTTCATTTTTTTCCTCCAAAACTGCTGGAAAGCATGCAGATGTAACAGCTCTTCCTCTAGCTCCCAAGCCTTTTGTAAACTAAAATCCTTACACGTGCTATTTTTAAAAATGTCTGGATGCAGTACTGAACAGGCCCGCGGAAGGGGAGAGTGGCAGCCAAGTACACTTGCCCTGGGCCTCAGAGGGCTAATCCAGTCGGGGAGCCCGGCTAGGAGCCAGCTGCCTTTTTGCCTGAGCATAAAACTTTATTCTAACAAGACTCCTGGACCTGAGACAAGGTCTACACAGGCCTGGTACTGAAGCAATGGCCAACACATCAAAGATTTTGGATAGCAAAGCAATGCTTTTGATCATACCAAACAATGACGTGCTAAAGTAACGGCAGTCCTACTAGAGAATTAGCATTGTCTTGGTGTAAGCTAAAACTTTTGGACCTGGGTATGATGTACAGTGATACCTCTGGTTACGTACTTAATTCGTTCTGGAGGTCTGTTCTTATCCTGAAACTGTTCTTAACCTGAAGCACCACTTTAGCTAACGGGGCCTCCTGCTGCTGCCACCGCCGTGCGATTTCTGTTCTCATCCTGAAGCAAAGTTCTTAACCCGAGGTATTATTTCTGGGTTAGCGGAGTCTGTAACCTGAAGCGTATGTAACCCGAGATACCACTGTACATTAACTTCACTGTAGTAATATATCGGTTTACACATGGATTCTCCCACCCACCCCCCGAAAGTGCATGAACACATTTGGAATGGCACTACATGAACTTCCAGATGACTTTACAATTGGTGCTTCTTTGCTCATAATTGCATAAATGGCATGGCACAAGGGCACAGTGCCGGCAAGCAGCAGCAGGTTGAAGCCTAACATGTTCATGCTATACATGATACTGTATTATCATGTAAACTGCTGTTTTCCACCTATATGGAGTCCTCAACAGACAAACAATTGCTTGTGTCTGCTTTATGATTTTCTACCTTTAACATCTCTTCCTGATGTGGCCTTACAATCCATCAATGTAGGTTATGCAAAAATGACGACAGCAGGCTACAAACCCAGCGCTCTTTAAGAATTAAACAGTTCAGTTCTCTACTTACCATCGCCTGTTCTATTTTGTTGTCAATGGCTACAACACTCGCACCAGATGCACTGTTTAAAAGAAAAGACAAAACACATGTACATGAACTCCAGTGACCTCTGGAATGTTGTTCAGCAAAACTGAATGAAAGGCAAATTGCTCCTTGTGTATTTTATTATGGTTTCCCACAACAACAAAAATGCAGCATTTATATATAGTGCTTTTCAGTGCTCAAACTGCTTCTTATGTATCTCAGCAATAATTACAAACCTTTAAGGATGGTCAGTCGGATCTCCATATACTCAGGAACAAGATGGAAAAGAATTATATCCTCAGATCATAAAGATTCAATTCCAGAGAAAGTTAGACATATTTAAGTCCCATCAAAATCAATGGGTGTTAAGCATTTAAGTGCTTTCAATGGGACTTAGACATGGCTAGTTCTTGCCAGAATGGGCCCAAGGTGTATCTACGCAAACTGTGGCCCTTGTTTAAGCAGTGAACAGGCCTCTCAAGAGAGTACAATGAGATAGTGATGTCATTATCCTATTGGTTGTCATGGTTTGGTACCCTGAACACCCTTTTTGTGTAACTTAAGAGTTCACAATTATAACCAAGTCAACCGCTTTGGTGCTTTTGTGTATGTTAAAGTGGCATTTCGATGCAAGTTTGTTTTGTCTACTGTGACAGCCAGTATATACAGTATATACCTAGATATTATCCAGTATGACGGAAAGCCAACATTTATGTCTCAATTCAAACGATACTATAAGCAGGATGTACTGTAATTTGGACACCTCCAACATGTGGTACACAGAAAAATGAGACCAATTTTGTTGGGCTTTTTTTTTTTTTTAAAAAAGCTACTGGATGTTTGCATTTCAACTTTTTTCAGTATAACACCGAATGGGGCACAACTGTTGCCCTGGAGCATGTGATAAAACTTAAAAACATGTAGTTCCCAAGAGATTAGAGATCATCTTGAATAGAGGACTCTTGAATCCATTTCAAGATGCTCAGTGTGTTGGCCCGATGAGGAGCTTTCTTCAAAAGCCCAATGTGGCCTAGTTTTGTAAGCAGGAGATGTCATACCAACAACAGCACAACATGAATTTAATTGGTCAGAGACCCTGTGCTCACATTTACTTTTTTAAGTTTAAAAAATAAATAATTCTATGCCACTGTTCTGGACAAAGACCAAACAAAATGGCTTATAACATTGTGACTAAGTCTACAAGTGTTAAATTAGAGGCACATCATCCTGTATCTTAATAATCAAAACAAATGAAAGCACATTTCTGTAATTAGAAGAGAATTTGCAACTTACTTTTTTAAATTAGTATTTATACTTTCTAAATGCTACATAAATAAAGTAGGCTACATGTATGCATTAGGCAAGTGGAAGAACTGCTAGGTATCACGGATTTCCCCTGACCTCTGAAGTCCCCTGCCCAGCTGCTCCTAGGGGCAGGAGGGTCCTCCTGAGCATTATGGGATGTGGTGCAGAGGGCTGCCATGAAAGACCAGTGAAGATTGGATGGGGAGATCAGTGAAACTGGGTGCCTTTCCTTGCAAGAGGAGAAGTGTTTCTACTTGCCAACTAAGAAATTTTTATCTTAAGAGTTCAGTAAGGAGATTTGCAATTCAATAACTGCCAATTTTAAATTTTAAAGCTCAGGTTTACCATGGAGAGAAATTCATTTTGCCATATTTTAAAATGTGGCATTTTGTATCCAGCAGAAGACAACTCAAACAAGTTTTATCTACTTGTCATTTCTGACACCCACCCTACTTTTCCCTGCTGAAGACGTTTACATGTGATTACTCCTTTTTCATAATCCAGCATTCAAGCAGAAGACAAATTTAAATGCTCATAATTGGATTATATGTTATTACAAACCCTGCCCCAACATTGAGAACTTATTTCTCCTTTCAAATGATGCCGCTGCAGCACCAGAGGTCAACCTCAAATGTGCAGTATTGCTTAGTTCAGAACATATTTAATATGTTATGTAGAAATACTCATTTTGTGTATTGCAAGAAAAGCAAGTTTACTCCATTTAAGTAATGACTACTTAATACAGTGGTGCCCCGCAAGACGAAAAATTCGCTAGACGAAAGGGTTTTGCGTTTTTTGAGTCGTTCCGCAAGACGAATTTCCCTATGGACGAAACGTCTTGCGAGTTTGTTTCCTTTTTCTTAAAGCCGCTAAGCCGTTAGTAGCCGTGCTTCGCAAGACGAAAAAACCACAAGACGAAGAGACTCGCGGAACGGATTAATTTCGTCTTGCGAGGCACCACTGTATATTGATTTGTATTGTACCACACAACTTCTAACGCCAGTTTCTTGACCGTTTTATTAATGTAACTTAATGTATTTCAAATAAAAGGGGGGGGAAGCAACAAGACAAGACAGGTTGCTACTCACAAAATATTACTAAACAACCTTCATAAAATGTTTAAAAGGAAGTAATTAAACAGGGATAACTAGAGTCCAACTCTAAGAAAAGAAGCAAGGACTCTAGAAGTTTTAAAGGTTTATGTGTGTTCTATGGCCTATTCTAAAAAATGCACTTCTACATGGAGACACACCTGCTAGTCACGCAGGGCTGTTTCACCCCTTATGCTAGAATACTGTTTGAGAAAAGTTTGACTATGCTCAAAGCCTCTACCCTTTGGACTAGCCCTTACAAGAAGCAGCATAAGAACTATTCTAAACCTATCTGTCTTCCAGTCACAGCACTCCAATCAAGCTCTATCATTTGAAAATAGTTTTTCCCCCAGTTTGGCCATTCTTAAAGATTAAGCGAAGCCTATTAAAAGTGGTTATTCCAACTAGAAATGCCAGCATTAGCTAGCAGTAAATGGTTTTCAGTGAATGTAGGAACCAATACCAGCCATTTTGTACTATTTGAGAGCTTAACTAGATAGCAAACCAAAGAAATGCACATTTCCAATAAGAGTGCCATCTCAAAAAGCTGCTCTTAACATTCCCAACTATTTCAAAAGTAGTCTGCCTTCTGCACTGGGACAGAACAGTGTACAAGACACGCAAGTCTGAAACAAAAATAACTAGTTGTGTGGTTCTTTGATCCTGGCCAACCTTTCAAGGTGAAACACAATTACAGTATATGAATAGCTGGTTTCCTTGTTCCAACTTACCTCAAAAGTGAAAAATAAGTGTACAGCAGAAATTAATTTCACCTTTTCTATGTAATGTTTCCCTGAAACATTTAAATGTTTATACGAATAAATGAGAGAAACACTGAAATTAGTCTTCCTTGGATATTCAAAAATGAGCCAATTTAAAAGATCACCTGTATGATTTTAGAATTATTGTGCAATTTTTACTCATGTTGAAAGACAAAACAAAAATCAATTCTGTATTGAGTATATCTGAAGGAGCGTCTCCACCCCCATCGTTCTACCCGGACACTGAGGTCCAGCACCGAGGGCCTTCTGGCGGTTCCCTCACTGCGAGAAGCCAAGTTACAGGGAACCAGGCAGAGGGCCTTCTTGCTAGTGGCGCCCGCCCTGTGGAATGCCCTCCCACCAGATGTCAAAGAGAACAACAACTAGCAGACTTTTAGAAGACATCTGAAGGTGGCCCTGTTTAGGAGGCTTTTAATGTTTGATGTAGTACAGTATTTTAATATTTTTTTTGGAAGCCGCCCAGAGTGGCTGGGGAAGCCCAGCCAGATTATAAATAATAAGTTGTTGTTGTTGTTGTTGTTGTTGTTATTGTCATGGAGCAGTGTTCACAGATATGCAAAGCGCATATAGGAAACAAATGACCCATTTCAGTGGATGGAATAGTTTTACTTAAAAGTCCTATGTTTTCATCACAAAAGATGTGATTCTTGAAGAACCAATAACTATATCCTTCCTTTTGAGTTGGTACAATTATTGTGAACATGTCTAAAATAAACTTTTCAGTAATACAGTGGTGCCTCGCAAGACGAAAAGAATCCGTTCCGCGAGTCTCTTCGTCTTGCGGGTTCTTTCGTCTTGCGAAGCAAGCCCATTAGAGGTTTAGCGGCTTAGCGCTACAGTATTAGCGGCTTAGCCGGCTTAAAGATCAGCTGATAAGCGGCTTAACGATCAGCTGATAAGCGGCTTAGCATCAGCTGTTAAGCGGCTTAAAGATCAACTGATAAGCGGCTTAGCCATCAGCTGTTAAGCGGCTTAAAGATCAGCTGATAAGCTGCTTAGCCATCAGCTGATAAGCGGTTTAGCGGCTTGGGGAAAAGGGGGGGGAAAGGAAAAAAACCCCGCAGGAACTCGCAAGACATTTTCGTCTTGCGAAGCAAGCACGTAGGAAATTCGTTTTGCGAAGCACCTCCAAAACGGAAAACCCTTTCGTCTAGCGGGTTTTCCGTCTTGCGAGGCATTCGTCTTGCGGGGCACCACTGTATAAACACTCAAATATTGCTGAAGAGCATACTGTTTAAATATCCATGTTCAAATATGGACTTCTATATTTAGGAGGCTGATTTAGGGGGCTGATTTGAATTTGGAAGCAAAACTAAGTTTTTACTTCAAAAGCAGACAAGAAAGGAAATTGGCTTTTATGTTTGAGAGGTTTCATACCCTATTAAAAAAGCAGCCTTTTAATATTTTGCATGTTTACATTTTCAAATAGTCTTCATACACCTTGCGTATCAAGAGAACATTCCTCAGATCTTCTATGGCCCTTACATTCTTGTTTTTTGTTTGTTTTTTGATTTAAAAATAGTTGGCACACTTAATAGGTACTGTAAGAAATGGGAGCTTTAATACTGAAAATGCGTTTTATTTTTCCAGAGTCCCGCACACCCTTGACAAGGGAAACTGTAAGCGTTTACACACTAGTGCTGGAAGCCTCTGAGCCTAGGTGGGCAAACTGGAATGCCTGGTCTTAGAGGACAGTGTTAATACAGCTGGTGCAATGGATAACCAGTGGGACCCTGTTATCACTGGATATGGACCCTATAGGAAGGACAGAAGGGGACTCAGCGGAGATGGTGTTGCTCTTCATGTTGAAGAGGGCACTGAGTTCAAGAAAAAGAACTCTCAAAAGGGCAGACCCCTCCACATAATTGCTATACGTGGTGATACCAAGAGTAATATAATTCTGCGGGCATGCTAACAGCTCCCTGATCAAAATGTTCATGAAGATATTGCAATGAAGAATGAAATCAAGGAAGCACCCAAAAGAGGAATTGTTGTACTAATGGCCGACTTCAACTATCCTCAGACAGACTGACTACACATGTTCCAGTTACAAAAAAAGGCATAAGCATAAAATTTCTATGCTATTATTTTTAAATGAAACTCAAAGAGACTTAAACATATGAACATTATGATCATAGAATCATAGAATTGTAGATTTGAAAGGGTCGTCTAGTCCAACCCTCTGCAATGCAGGAAAATTAGCTAAAGCATAAATGACAGGTGGCCATCCAACCTCTGCTTAGAAACCTCCAAGGAAGGAGAGTCCAGTTTAGAAACAAGTATAAAGCAACCTGAGACCAGAGGTAATAAATTCATAATAAATAATAATAACAACCTAAATAAACAAGTATTTATATCTAGATATCCCAAATGATTGTGCCTTAGAACAGTTGGTCAAGGAACTGACCAGAAGGATGGTGACCCTTGACTTAGGTGGTGCCCAGAACCTGGTATGAGATATAAACGTTACTGAATCAGCTGGGAATAAGTGACCATATTGCTATTAAATTAAATACACATGTAAACAGCTAATTGTCCCCCAAATCCGCCATGGTCACATTTCAAAAAAGGAAACTTCCCCAAAATAAGTGTTTGGTAAAAAGGAAGGCAAGGTCAAGAAGATTGAATCTTTCCAAATTGCTTGGGAGTCATTTAGAAACACAGCATTAGAAGTTCAACTGGAGCGCATATGGAGATTAGGGCTGGGCGATATATCGATATATCGTCCAACACCGGTTTGAAGTACACATCGTGATAACTGTTTCATAATATTTGAGCTGGCAATATATCATAAATCACAATGTGTGTAAGGGCTAAGCGATATCTGGGTTTCAACATCGTGGTAACTCACCAGCTAAACGTTGCAAATGTTATCAGCAGCTAAACCTCACATCACCAACTAAACATCACAATATTACCAGCGAAACATTGCAATCTACCACAATGACTAAAATAAGGATGGAATTATACATACGCAAACAGGACAACATCCTGGCAACTGCTACTACTTAGGGGTCTAAAATGGATAAATGACAATATTATCAGTCACCACACACTCAGTTTCATCAGCAGGCAAGTCAAAATGGCCTGCTAGGAGGCAGAAGCAGCAGTGGCAGAAACATGACCACGATACGTGTCAGCAGTAGCGGCAACAGCCTGGTGGTGGTGGCACAATCAGTGGCGGCCAGCACATCCTTGTGGTGGCAACTGGAGGAAGCAGCAGTAGCAGTGGCACAAACAGTGGTGGTCTGCGAGTGATGACAGGGAGTGGCGGTGGCAGCCTGCGGCAATAGCAGCAGCGGCCTGCGAGACATGCAATGACGGCAGGGGGAGGTAGTAGCAGTGGCGGCTTGCAAGGCCTCAAGGCAGTGACAGGGAGTAGCAGTGGACTGCGAGGCCTCACAGTGGCGATGGGAAGTGGCAACAGTAACAGGACTGGCCTGAGATGCCTCGCAGAAGTGCCAGGATTTGGCAGCAGCAGCAGTGGTGGCCTGCGGGGAGCCGCATCACTGACAGGAGGTGATGGCAGCAGTAGCGGCATCCTGTGAGGCCTTGCACTAGCGACGGGAGATGGCAATAGTAGTGGCAACCTGTGAGGCCTTGTGGCGACACAAGCAATGGGACTTGCGAGACCTCGCAGTGATGGCAAGAAGTGGCTGTGGCCTGCAAGTCCTCCTTGCGGTAGTGGGAGGTGGTGGTTGAAGCTGCGGCAGCCTGCCCCAGTGAGGCCTTGCAGGCCACTTCTGCTTCTGCCACTGTCTCCTGCCACCACTACAAGCCCTCATAGGCCACCACTACTGCCGCCACCACAAGGCCTCGTAGGCTGTTGCCGCTTCTGCCACAGCCGCCCACTGCCGTGGCAATGCTTCTGCTGCAGGCTGCTGATTATTGTGCCCCTGCTGCCAGGCTGCTGCCACTTCTGCCTACTAGCAGGCCTGTGGGCAACTGGCAGTCCTAGATTATTTGTATTCACTATGACTCATCACCATACTTTGGATTGTCCTGAATACCACCATTGGGTAGCCAAGCCCAAAACCAAAAGTCCTGATGGGCTGCATTTTGACTTGCCTGCTGATGAAACTTAGTGTGCGGTAATTGATAATATTGTCATTTATCCATTTTAGACCCCTAAGTAGTAGCAGTTGCCAGGACATTGTCCTGTTTGCCTCTGCGTAGTTCCTTCGTTATTTCAGATATCGTGATATACTGATATATCATGATGTTTAGCTGGCGATATATCGCGATATTGAAAACCAGTTATCGCCCAGCCCTAATGGAGATCAGGAAAGGTACCACAGGGATGAAGAAGATGCCAGCATGGTTAATTAGCAGAGTCAATAATGCAATTAGAAACAGTAATTTCCTTCAAAAAAGAACAAAAGAGGAATGCAAACTTTGGCAAAAGAAATGCAAGCTGACAAGAAGGGATGCTTTAGAAAAGAATTTGAGGGGTACGTTGCTAATAACATAAAAACCATCAACATTAAAAGACAACATTAGTAGCAGTGGTGGTTGAACCCTGAATGACAAGGGGCTCAGACGTGTGGTAAAGCAGGAGCAGATTTCAGAGAAACTAAATGAATTATTTAGATCTTCCTGCCTGAACTAACTTGACTAGGAAGGGAATGTGAGAAACTGAGGCAAACAGTGATAATGAGAAATGAAGTTCTAGATAGACCTAATAGACAGAATAAAAAGACAAATTACAGGGTCCAAATGGCAGTCACCAAGAGTTTTCAAAGTACTCAAATGTGAAACTGGAGATTAAAAACAAAACAAAAACTAAACACATTTAACTTGTCACTTAGAACAGTCCCTGTATTTGAGGACTGCAAAGTGCCCAATGTTAACATCTATTTTTTAAAGAGAGACCTGGGAGGATCCTGGAAATTACAGGCTAGTTAGCTTAACAACTGTCCAAGGAAAACAGGTGGAAAGTTTTGTTAAAGATAAAATAACCAGGCATGTAGAACAACAAACCTTGCTGAAGCAGCACAAGCAAGGCTTCTGCAAGGATAAGCCTTGCCTCACTAAACTTTGTTCTTTGAGAGTGTCAACAAGCATATAGAGCAGCTGACATAAAACCATCTATGTACAAGATATAGGTACCAGCAACTTCAGTAGAACCCGAATATTTGCAGAAATACCAAAAAGGGAGGAAATACAAGGGGGGGGGGGATCTCAAGCAATGGATCCAAAACAGACCAATGCTTAATGGTCACATATTGTGGCTACCTGCTGGCAGGGGGGACGGGAAAATTGTTTGGTTGAGGAATGGGATGGAGTGCCCTATACGGAAGTCATTTTCGTAGAAGACAAAGCAATACTAAATTGGACAAATGTATTTCATTTATATATCCAGCTCTTGCGAGGAAAATCTGAACCTAAATAACAAGTAAGTTAAAAGTGAATTATTTAGCTTTGATTTGTACTCCACTATAAACTTGTGATGCTGAAGTTGTACCCTATTCCACCATTCCATAAGATATAGGCTCAGATAAAGGTAAAGGGGCCCCAGACCATTAGGTCCAGTCGTGACCGACTCTGGGGTTGCGGTGCTCATCTCGCTTTATTGGCCGAGGAAGCCGGCGTACGGCTTCCGGGTCATGTGGCCAGCATGACTAAGCCGCTTCTGGCAAACCAGAGCAGCACACGGAAACACCGTTTACCTTCCCGCCGGAGCGGTACCTATTAATCTATTTGCACTTTGACGTGCTTTTGAACTGCTAGGTTGGCAGGAGCAGGGACCGAGCAACGGGAGCTCACCCCGTCGCAGGGATTCGAACCACTGACCTTCTGATCGGCAAGTCCTAGGCTCTGTGGTTTAACCCACAGCGCCAACCGTAAAGCTCAAAAATTATACTCAGGACTGGTACCAATTTTATAGCACCATGAACCTGTTTTTCAAATATTATTTATCATCATTTGTACCTTTATACTACTATGCTGCTCTAATGTGTTAGAGTTGATGTGACAGGAAGGTCACGAGGAGGGCTGCATGCGTCATAATTCTGCAGAAAGTGATAGCAGGAACTGAATTCAGCTCTCTCCTCCCACAGCTTTCCAAAGCAAGTATTTAGCTTTACCGAGTGAATATATTCTTGAAAGTGTGTGTGTCTACTGTCTCCTGAAATCCTACAAATCAGAGCACTGACTATTTCCACTTATGGTGGGAGTGTCATTCAGTGGCAGCTTTGGAGAAGCTGGTATTCTTAGAAATTAATTTGACAACAAAATAAGAAATGACACCAACTCCCTCACTGGCATTATTGGGGATACAGAATATGCCAGATGAAGATGATTTTGATAAAGAATCTGATAAAGAATTGAAATTATATTTTTTGTTAGCTGTGAGGATAGCTGTTTTAAGACAATGGAAATATTTAGAAGGGTTAAATAAGGATTTGTGGTTACAGTCAAATCTGGTCTATAACTATTGCTGGAAAATTAAGGTATACTGGGGGATAAACAAAACAAAACAAAACAAAACAAAACAAAACAAAACAAAACAAAAAGATTCATTTTTAACTACCTCGCAAAAGTTTATTTTATATATAAATGATGAAAACGATTTTCAAATGCCCCCTGTGAAATATGCTACTATTTGGAATACTTAGTAACTTTTCAGCTTCATGTGAAAATACAGTGGTGCCTCGCAAGACGAAATTAATTCGTTCCGCAAGTCTCTTCGTCTTGCGGGTTTTTCGTCTTGCGATGCACGGTTTCCCATAGGAATGCATTGAAAATCAATTAATGCGTTCCTAGGGAAACCGCCTTCAGACCCGGTCTGGGGACAGTCTGTCCCCGGACCTCTTCTGAAGGCTGGGGGGGGGGATAAGGGCTTCTCTTCGCACCCCCAGCATTTTAAAAAACCCCGGGACAGCGGAGGACTTCTCCGCTGTCCGGGCAATCTTAAAATGCTGGCGGGCGGCATTTTAAAATCGCCCCGGGACAGCGGAGGACTTCTCCGCTATCCGGGGCGATTTAAAAGCCCCTGGGAAGGCAGGCAGGGGGGACAAAGACTTTTGCCCCCCGCCAGCCTTCAGAAGGTGTTCCCGCCCCCCGCCCCGCTTCGGAGCACCGGGAGAAGCGATCTCCCCGCAGCCCCTTGCTTCAAAAGAGGTCCGGGGGCAGCGGGGAAGAAGCGCTGCGCTTCGCGCTGTCCCCGGACCTCTTTTGAAGCAAGGGGCGATGGGGAGAAGCGATCTCCCCGCAGCCCCTTGCTTCAAAAGAGGTCGGGGACAGTGGGAAGCGCTTCCCGCTGTCCCCAGACCTGGGGCTGCGGGGAGAAGATCGCTTCTTCCCCGCTGTCCCCGGACCTCATTTGAAGCAAGGGGCTGCTGCCCCTTGCTTCAAAAGAGGTCCGGGGACAGCGGGGAAGAAGCGCTGCGCTTCCCACTGTCCCCGACCTCTTTTGAAGCAAGGGGCGGCGGGGAGAAGCGATCTCCCGCAGCCCCTTGCTTCAAAAGAGGTCCGGGGACAGCGGGAAGCGCTTCCCGCTGTCCCCGGACCAGGGGCTGCGGGGAGAAGATCGCTTCTCCCCGCCGCCCCTTGCTTCAAAAGAGGTCGGGGCAGCGCGAAGCGCTTCCCGCTGTCCCCGGACCTCTTTTGAAGCAAGGGGCGATGGGGAGAAGCGATCTCCCCGCAGCCCCTTGCTTCAAAAGAGGTCGGGGGCAGCGGGAAGCGCTTCCCGCTGTCCCCAGACCTGGGGCTGCGGGGAGAAGATCGCTTCTTCCCCGCTGTCCCCGGACCTCTTTTGAAGCAAGGGGCTGCTGCCCCTTGCTTCAAAAGAGGTCCGGGGACAGCGGGGAGGAAGCGCTGCGCTTCCCACTGTCCCCGACCTCTTTTGAAGCAAGGGGCGGCGGGGAGAAGCGATCTCCCGCAGCCCCTTGCTTCAAAAGAGGTCCGGGAACAGCGGGAAGCGCTTCCCGCTGTCCCCGGACCTGGGGCTGCGGGGAGAAGATCGCTTCTCCCCGCCGCCCCTTGCTTCAAAAGAGGTCGGGGGCAGCGGAAGCGCTTCCCGCTGCCCCCGGACCTGGGGCTGCGGGGAGAAGATCGCTTCTCCCTGCAGCCCCTTGCTTCAAAAGAGGTCCGGGGGCAGCGCGAAGCGCTTCCCGCTGTCCCCGGACCTGGGGCTGCGGGGAGAAGATCGCTTCTCCCCGCCGCCCCTTGCTTCAAAAGAGGTCGGGGGCAGCGGAAGCGCTTCCCGCTGTCCCCGGACCTGGGGCTGCGGGGAGAAGATCGCTTCTCCCCGCCGCCCCTTGCTTCCAAAGAGAAGACCCGCAGTTCCCGGGGCAAGCTTCGTTTTGCGAAGCAAGCCCATAGGGAAATTCGTCTTGCGAGGCAACTCGAAAACGAAAAAACCTTTCGTTTTGCGAGTTTTTCGTCTCGCGAGGCGTTCGTCTTGCGGGGCACCACTGTATCATAAGATGCAGAGGACAATATCCTGATTTTTATCAACAAAAAGGTGGATATGTTATTACCCTCCAATAAACAATGCTCATTGTTCCCAGGGATTGTGAAGGCAGAAGCCCAAAATTGTATCTTTTGTGTGTTTCATTTTTAAGCAATTTATTGTATTATCTTTATTTTTAAATTGAATAAATAAGAAGAAATGCCTTAAAAAAAAAAAAAACAGCGCTAGGAGCAGGACTGCAGCATTATTTCTCCACCGTGACTGGTAAAGGTGGAATACATTACGCAAAACAGCAAAAATCTCAGAATTATGCAAATTCAGAGGAATAATGCTTTTCTTATGCCTAAGTGCATAACGTATTTTTCAGTGCAGAAAACAGAGCCTTGTCCATGAGCTCTGGGGAAAGGAAGCCATTTGCTGCCCACCAGTTTTCTGCTGCAGCAGCTGCTGGAAGTTAAGAATCCCAAGCCAGTTGTACCTGGATGCAGAAAACAGAGCGAGAACAGCTTTGCCTTTCACCCCAGGCTCTGGGGGAGATTAAGAGGGCTCCAGTTGTGCTCCTCCTTGACCCCAAGCAGCTGCCGTTCTCCTCCAATACCTAGTCAGCTTACTCTGCACACACGTACCAAAACGCACACATTTGTTTTAACATTTGTGACGTTATCTGTAGGCAGTATGAGGACTTTGCTTTATGCTGGCCTAGTAAAGATTAGCCACCTTCCGCTTTGATCAGCTACCAGAAACACTTCTCTTAGACCCGAGTGCCCACACCAATGCACTCCAATTTCTGGGAAGATAGTGTCCCTCACTAGACAAGAGTGCAAAAATGATGATATGAATCACTATTTAAGATTTTATTCTTCATATCAGTTTACTGCCCCCAACTTGAAAGTTAAATTCTGTGAGTAACTCTGAAAGGTTTCTGAATATACTGCAATAATCAAGAGCAATGAAAAAGCACATGTAATAAGAAGTGGAAAGCAAGAATGGGCAGATCATATCCTCATTCACCACTGAAAATGCTTTAACTGCAGTTTATAATAGTAATGTTTTCCCTACTGCATGTAAATCACTTTGTTAAAGGGGTGGCATAAAAAGGCATTAAGTATCAAAAATATCACTTTGGGAAAAGTGTACTAAATTCCATACTAATTGTCTAATAAGACACTCCACAGTCACTAGAGTAAGCTACTTTAGTGACAGGTATCTTAGGCAACTCACAAAACTGAGTTTTCAACATGCAAGTATGCAGTGTGCTGACAATTTAAGTCAACTGTCTTCTCAATGTTTGATTTAATTAAGAATGTGTTAACAAAAGAGTTGCACATGAAACAAAATAGATTGAAATTCGATAACTGAATGCAAGTGTACTGGTAATTTTTCATACAAAACAATACTATTGAGCCCAAATGCATTTCAGTTACATGTAGTATCTCAAATGCAAGGCTTGTAATTGATGTAGGGATTTCTTAAACCAAAAACAATTTTGGTTTAAGAAATCCCTACATCAGGTACAGGTACAACAACGCAGTACCTGTAAGACTTCAGTCTGTACCTTTTGTAACTGCGGACTATTCCAGAAGCTTCAGTAGCACCGTTTGCTGCATTCTTTTTGTAGTTGAAAGTTCCTGCAGGAGCTAAGAATGGCAGCAACGTCCTTATTTAATATGGGGACAAACTAAAATCAGAAAGCTGTCTTCAGAGAGCTGCTTTAAGTTGGCCTTCCAAACTATTTTAAGTTGGTCTTCCAAACTACATTTGTGAAAGCAGTTTGGCAAAGATTCTGACAGATTATTAATAAAATCTAACTAATATCAATGTGGTGATTAATTTTCAATTTATTAGTTAGTTAAACTTATTTTTGGCCTCTATATAGGGCTGTCAATGGCCCAAAGCTGCTGCCCCATTGCACTAGTAGCCTCCATGATTTTTAGTGCCAGTAACCAAATTAAAAACTTGGTTTTAATACAACTTGAAAAAAATAATGTTCAAGAAGTCGGTTTTCAAATCACCTACTCTATGCCCCTCCCCGATCTATTTTGAGTTATTTAAGACGGGGAAGCCTCCTGAGACTAATGCACCTAGCAACAAGCGTTCAAGTGGCGAGCCGGAGAAAACATGGAGGCTTCCCAAAGGACGCCTCGGTAGTCATCATCTTCAATTTTAAAAAGATTTGAACTATGTAGCTATCGCAGGTATTCTTGCAAATATTGATATAAAAAGTCTAAAGAAAACACGGGTTTCTTCAAAAATGCTCATTCTGCTACATGGTGTTTCAGTCTCTTGCAAATAACTATTCGTAATTTTGTGGGTTTCAAAACACTCCCCAGAAAATTGCCAGACACAAGAGAATAGACCTTATCCATTGAGTAAGTGTAGCTGCAAGGCAGTTTGCTTTGTGATTCCGACCATCTAAAAGTATAAACACGTCAAGCTTTGCACTGCAGCACAATCATTTTTACTGAAAATGTACTTTGCATGTTTAAAGAAGTTCAGTACTACTCCACTGACCTGTAAGACCTGAAAAATAGCTCTAGCAGCAGTTTCAAATGACACCCTCATGGAAACCATCAATACAACCGCAGTAAATCTCTTTTCAAAAGGAAGGCTAAAAGAAAAAGTTCTATTATAGAGGTCTGCGATTAGGCAGAGACCAGATTGCGAAAGTTACCACCTAATCTACCAAACCAAAGATGGCCTGTTTCTACTGTTCCCTATGCTGCGTGGCTTTCGACATCCATAAAAATAGTGGATATTGGGAAATTCTAGAATACTATCATGCTATAATGTCAGAACAGTTGTAAGAATTGGACAACTCTAGCCCCTGCACACCACCACAGCTTCAGGAAAGTAGTGATAATGTTTCAGCTACAAAACTTCTGGCAAGCAGCAAAGGAACTGTTAAAGCGTGGAAAAGCAAACATCATACCCTTCCCCCTAAAATTCAGGGAATTTTTGCATGTGATGAAACTGTTTTCCTGCAGGCATCTCTTATTGTCCAGGGGGCCAATCTGGAGCGAAACAACCTTGTAACCAAACAGCTCCTCAAGGCAAGCTGCAAGTTTTTAGGGCAACTCCCATTTAGCCCACCACAGATGAATTAAGAATTAGCTTGCCTCAAACTGGGAACAAATTGTATTGTAGAATATTGTGTTGCAGGTCCTGCCTCCAGTGGCAACTTGCCTTCATTAGTGATTTAACAGGGTGCATTGTCTAGCAGTAGCCTGTTTTAATTTACGAACTACTGCTAGTGACCTCTTTTCAGTTGAAGTTACGAGGTAAGAAGCTTTTTGTTATATGAATAGTCCCCTGCTGTTATTGTGAAATAGAAGCTTGTTTAAATATATCCCAAATGTATAGGTCACTCTTAACATTCAAACTTATGTAGAAAAGTTATCCATTTATTCCAGAAGAGATCAACTTGGATGACTGAAACAAAATAAGAGATCAACTGAGAACCTTGGCAGATTGCAGTCATTCAATTTCAGTATTATGAGGCTTATACACCACTCAGTTCTGCCATGCATTCAGTTATTGCTTTCCAAGTCATGCAAGGCAGTAAAGTGAACAATCAAAACACATCATCCTGTTTTCACGTTCCCGAGCTCTGCTCAATACTGCTCTAAGAACAGATTTGGCCAATGGGGCAACTTTCATACATGATAACATCTTTGTGCAAAAGATACAAGGCTGAAATCTACCTACACTGCAAAAGTTACTGAATGACTAGAAATGAACATAGGATGCAACCTGTTTTTCTTTATAACTGTAGAACATGCTCTTGATTGCCAATAATGTGCAGAAACTCATAAAAGTGTACTTGAATCTACAGATAGCTTTGTTATGAAAATACCTAAACTCTGCTTCCAAGGCAAAGCCCTCTCCAGAGTTCCTTATAAATGTTGGTCAACAGGTATCTAAAGGTATTGAAAATAATACTGCAAAAGTGTCACAGATTTACTTTTCCAGTTAGGCCAGTCCTTCCCTCCTGCAGGATATTCCATTGCATTCCCTGTCCCATCAGCACTGAGGGGTCAGTCCTTACTAGCCTGTTTTGAGGACCCTCTCACTTTATTTTTTTTCCTCACCAGATTTTTTCTGTACTTCTGCAAACCTTGTGTTTTCCTGAGCCTGCTGATCTCTCTCTTTCTCTCTCTTGGGTAGGCATGGGTGGTGCCATTTTGGATAAATAAGCAGCATCACTCACACCTAAACGTTGGAAATGTTGGGATCATGGCTACACTGAATTAAATGCAGGGTGTTTTTTAAAATATTCCTTAACATAAAATATTCATAGATTTGAAACTCCAATACTACTGAAATACCAAACATTTTCTAGTTAAACTGGTAAACTTAACCAAAAGTCTACAGGTTGAATTCAAAGCTGCTCTTTTACAAACAGAGAGGCTCTTTCTATTTGTGGAATTTCAGCAGAGGCTCCTGCTAGAAAAGGCTATTTTCACTAATCTTCATTTCAATCCCCCAACAACTGCACACTACACATTGCGGGTTCCCCTGTCCAAACTCCCCCGCCCCACCGAACCAAACTCCGTAACTCTAGATATGTTATAGAGTTAGAAAAGATATACAGAAATGAACTCTTGCTGTTCCTGAATCCCCTCTTTAAGTGACATGTTTAGATGCAGCACTTAAACCCTTAAATGTTAAGAGATCTTCTATTCTTAATTCAGAAGATGACAGCATTTCAGACTACTATTGTGATTTTAAATCCTGTAATTCTTCAAACTAGAATGCGTTCCTTCTGAAGTGAGCAAGCATGTGAAAAAGCAAGCTTTAGAGAAGCCATTATGTTTTCTTTGCTTCAGTAAGGCAAATGCAAACAAATGATGGTGCTTCATGTTCAAATACAAATGTCTGAACACACTATAGAAAGCTATAGCAGTAGAAAACTTGCTGTAAGCCAGAAAAGCCACCAAGCTTTCTATCTATAATATTAATATTGTGAGAACGCCAAACTGCAGATGTTGAATTAGTAATGCAACTTTTACAAGTGATGTCCTCCAAGTTGGAATTTGTTGCAGTTTCTCGCCACATGTCTAGCTTTGCCCAAATCCTTACAAAGGTTTTCCCTATCTATATTCCAATTTATAGCTGCACAATTGTAATGGTTTTCTATCAAAGTATTCCCCACATATACTGCGTTTTCATTCTGCAATTTAAGTGACCAGTTTCCAAAAATACTTTTCACTGATAGTCTTCAAAAGCCAGGTTGGTGCTGCTGATCAACAACATTTCTTAGGCTTTTTGGTGCTGGGTAAAGACTTTTCTATTCATCCTGGTCTTCTATTCATACTGGTCCTTTCAAATTTTAAATCTGCATTTTAACTTTGGGGTTGCAGCAAGTTTTATTTTCAAATTGTGTTTTAAGCTACTTTTGCTTTTACGTTTTATCTTGCAGTTAAATAATTTTTATACTTATTTATTGTATGCCATTCTTTTTACTGGGTAGCATACAAATTTAACAAACAAATTACTACTATTCTGCCAACTACAGAAGAAGAAGAACGTGATGCATGGAACAGGGCCAGAATCCACATGGCCCAGAAGCGAATAACCATTTGACTGACATTTTTGAAAACTGTGGCTGCTCTAGTCAAGTCACAGCAGCTAAGTGAAGGACGTAGGCAGAATAGGTATGTTGAGGTGAACATACTACTTGATGACGAGAAACCTGCACAGTGCAAAGCCATTCATGCATACTTCAGCATGTATGCTTTTTTCCATACTTAAGTATTCATACCTATCCCAGAGGTTCTTTGATTCCCGTAACTTGTTCGAATGGAACACTTGGTAGAAAGTAGCTGAAGGATTCCTATGAAAGCCAGGAAATGAAACAAGATTGAGAACAGATAACAATTTGCTTGAAGGAAAATATCACGTTTTTAGGTTTCAACATGTAGAGTTCCCCAACACAAAGATCTGCAACAGCTTGTAGAGTATAGAGTAGTACAAAATAGAGAGTTCACTAACACATGTAGCAGAAAGTGTGTAAAAATATAAGTTCCATAGATAGGAAAAGAACTGCCTTGCTGGATCAGCCAGCAAGCCCATTTCCAAATGTGGCTAGCTAGGTGCCTGTGGGCACTAACGAGGAGGACACAGTGACAGCATTTCCTGTTTTTACCTAGCATCTAATGTTTAAGAAGATACAACCTCCATACATGGTGACTCCCTTCTAGCTTTCACATATAACATACTCTAGCTCACAAACAGCAGGTTCTCCTCCTAATATGTTTTCTTATAAGCATGTCTTTTTACAA
The DNA here is from genome assembly GCF_964106645.2 of Podarcis pityusensis. Taxonomy (NCBI): domain Eukaryota; kingdom Metazoa; phylum Chordata; class Lepidosauria; order Squamata; family Lacertidae; genus Podarcis; species Podarcis pityusensis. The sequence goes on from NC_138032.1 coordinate 23,977,439, forward strand.
CTTTTAATTTATAAGGTTAAGATGACATACACAATGGAAATTCAAGCAGTGAAATACGAAACCATAAACTGAAGGATTCATATTTGCTCATTTGGAAACAAACAAGTCTGTCACATTGGTCAAATATTGTTGACCAAGAATATTTATAGTCTTAAACGGCAAGACACACTTGAACATTTCACAAGTCATTTCACAAAATAGCAAGAGAAAGGAGACCCTAGAAGTCAGGTATACTGTGTAACCATCTTTCTAAAAGAGTCAAGCCAAGAAATTCTTCATTTGAGCTTCAGTGTTCCATAAATAACCTCTCTAATCTTGACATAAAGCCTACAAAATACTCACAACTTTTGATACACCTGAATTCAACAAGGTAACCTTTTCACCATATCCCAATTTTCAGTGGGCTGTTTCAGACAAAGTCATATACAAACGTCTCCCCATGAAGGGGAACGGCTACACCCACTTAACACACGTTCAACTTAAGTGTGACTGCATATTTGAGCAGCGCCAGGAAATAATTAAATAAACTGATTTAAACTGCAAAAAGGTATTAAAAGGGCAAAAATGGCCCCCAAAAGTGGGAAGATGGCCAGCAATCTCAGGATCCTTTGCACCAACCTTTGAGGCCTGTGGAGAGTTGGAGTTTGAGGAAGGAGGTTTGGAGGGAGCAAGTGTGGTGGAATTTTGCAGATTTGTGGCAGAGTCTGGCTTTTTTATTTTGTGTTTCCCACTGTACGTGGTTTCACCTATACAAGTGGCACTCGGGAACATAGCCCCTGCATAAGTGGGGAGGCAACTGTAATAGCATTATGAGAACAAGTGACTGTGAAAGTTCAAAAGCACTTGCTTCTGTTTAAAATTAACTACAGTGTCAACACAAACAGATGCTCACTGTAACTATGGTTAGAGGAAGCGAGTCAATTTCACACCAGATTTTATGAAGCTATCTTGTTTCCACTAGCCACAGTTAATATCAACCACAGTTTAGGCATTGGGTGGCACAGAATACTGTAATTAAACTAAAATGATAGTACTGAGCTCCTTTTCTTGCAGCCATATTGAGAGAGGAGAGGGAAGGGTGCATGCAAGTCCACTGAGACTTATTTTCATAACTCTAATGCATGGTATATATAAAAATGCAGTTGTTGTCTTAAAATTGAACATTAGAAGTGGGATTAAATATCATACAAAGGTGACTGTTATATCAGCTTGCCAGGTGGCACAATATCCCCTCTCCTCCCCCTGAATGCTGTTTGGGGGGATTCTTCAGACCCCCCTCCCCAAAAAAGCAGATCTTGGGGAGCTTATGCTAGCAGGGCTTGATGTGCTTGCTTCCACTAATGCAACAACTTAGCAATAGCTTGGGAGAGAGTCAACTACGAAATTCACACCTACACATGGTTAAAGCTTCAATGTAATCACGCTACAAGGCAAATCCAAATATAGAAAGCAAACCTATAGCTCCTGAAATAAACCAAAAATAATCTCTCGTGTCACGTCTGTAACAAGACTGACATTTTCTCAGGTAGAACTAGCTTGTAACAAAATAGTTGTTAACCACTTCCCCCAATATTTTATGAAGCTTGGGTGCAGAAGGGATGGTATGTAGAGTTGGGGATAAGAGTGTACAATGTTCAGTTAGCACAAAAGTGCGCAGAAATGTCTAAATGTATATCAAGAATTACTCAACATTAATTTTCAGTTACTGAACTTTTGATTCTTAGTCTACAAAATTGACAATTGTTTTCATGAGTTACTAATAATTCAGCTAGTCCACTATCCACATTCAGATTCATTCCAAAATTCCTGCCAACTAACAGCAGAAGCAGAAAATAAAACTTTTGTTTTCTTGACACCAGCTACAACTGCCAATTTTTCTTCAGCTACGCATATGTGATTATTTTTATTATGTATGAAAGGTGAAGGGCTGTTATCCTAATAAAGTAATCCAAAAGCAAAATATTAACCACAGAAACTAAATTAGGGTTGCCTCTAAAGAGCATTTCAGAATGGTTGGAATTCAGAGAAATGTACAAGCAGCTGTACAAGCCCAAAGCCCTCCTGACATTAAGCTTTTGGACAGGAGCTCTCCAAGAAATGTAGTAAACTGCTTTTGGAGCCCAAATAAACTTACAAAAACAGTTTGCAATATGGCACACATTTATGCAATTATTTGGTTGCTCCAGAAAATTCTGAAAGGGAACTTCTACTGCCACAAAGATCAACGTGTTTGATCTTGTAAAAGGAAAAGAATGCCATGCAAATTTTATGTGCAGCATAAATGAGTTTTTCCAGAAATAGTTGAATAGAAATTTTTCAGGGAGAAGATTGATAAAGCAGTTTAAACATCACATTCAAACAAATGTTTACTTGATTTTTCTTTTAAAAAACAACTTGTACAGATTTTAAGGAATGGAGCCTTAATAGCATAAACCTCATTTTGGAATCTAAACTTAATTTAGGAGTAAGAGAAAATATAAAAGCACTGCTGAAAAGCTGTGTGAAAAAATCATAGGGATAGTCACTTGAAAAAAATTTGACTTTAAGATTTGCTTAGTATTATGTCATTTGTCCAATTTTATGTTGCACAATGTTCATTCATTTTGATATTAAATTTTTTCTGGACAGATGCATTTCTAGAAGTGGAAAAAAATTCAACCCAAACTACAGGTTACTCCATATTTAAGTTGGAAACGCCATTGCATGCTCAAACCTTGAATATAGCTCAGGTAGCATTTTGGATCACTTTGATCAAAATATGCAAACACATATTATGCTGCAGCTGTTGTTGCATAGAGGAACAAGTTTCTCTCTTTTTTTGTCAATGCTTCTAGGTTTTCAGAGGAATTTTTAAACTTTTTTTTAGTTCATTATGGATCATTTCCCAGTAGTTTTTAATTAATATTACATATCCACATGTGGTAAAAGGATCCCTCTACTGTCTTACATTTCCAGCAATTGCCCTTTGTTGATTTTGACATTTTTACTAGTCTATTTGGTTTCAAGTACCACCTATGTAGCTTCTTAATAAATGTTTCTCTTAGTGTTTAGCATGCTGTAAACTTTATATTTACTTTGCCCAGCTGCTCCCATAGTGCAAAATCAATATTGCGTCCCACGTCCCTGGCCCAATTTATCATTGAAGATTTAACCATTTCCTCCATTGTATCCCACTCAAGTAGTAAGTTATACATTTTTAATAATATTTTGACCCTGGATCCTAATATTATCTTTTCAAAATGTAAGGCCTGCATTTTTAACAAGATACAGTATTTAGTGCTTCAAGGCTGGCAGTTTTAGAATATGAAAGAGGCAGCTGAAGTATACTGCACTAGCAATTAAGCTAAAGGAAGGGCCTGGTCAATGGCATATTTACTTTTTAAATTATTCTAGAAAACAGGTGTAGCATACCACGTTCCTAATACAGTTTTAGTAAAAACTTATTCAGAATACAAGCCAGAAAGCAGTGCAAGTATGCCCCTGAACAGCTGGCTACCTGCTACTGACAATCCTTTAAAAAAAGAAAACAATACTGTCAATGTTCAACTGGTTGGGACTAAAGCCAGCTTTGTTTTCCCTTTCTTCTTGCCTCCCCCATCTTTGGACCAACTTACCTGCTTCAGTCTCCTCTTTTCACACCATTTCCTTGTTTTATACGTCTCCTCCCCACCTCTGTGCTTTTTCTCTTTTCATTTTCCTCTGAATGCCTTGAGTGGCTAGCACTTTCGATCTATCGCTACCTCTCTGGATAGATCACATTTAATATAAACACTTTGTACCTATGATTTAAAGGGGTTTTAAATTAAAAACAAGAAAAACAATACAAAGAAAGCAATGGATAATAGTCAAGATTTTTAAAGTTTTAAATTAATTTAGTTGTTTCAACAACATTTCAAAATGCCTGAGTAAATAAAAAAAGGATTTTGCTTGGAGTCTAAAAGATAGCAAACAGGCATACACCTCCCTGGGAAGGGAATCCCATAGCTTGGGTACCACAATGGGGAAAGATCTCTCCCTTGTACATGTAAGTTTCCCCTGTGATGCAGATGGTATTCAAAGAAGGATTATCAGTCTCTGCCAGTCAAAACACTGGCTGCTGCCTTCTTATATGATATGTTCAGCCCATGCTGAACTACAAAGTGTCATGCATAAAGTAAATAGCCATTTGTGGAGATGGTAATTGAGGCATCATATTGATAAGACTACCGGTTGATGTGACATTCTACCTTAAATATGACTAGTTTCTTTGAATCCAAATTATGAAAGTAAGCAATACCACTGGTGTTCATTCACACTTTTCTATTAATGAACTATAATGAACTGAAGAGCAAGTTGTGAAGAGATTAGAAACAGTGGGAGTGGGGTTAATGTGTTCACCAAGCACTCAAGGAAAGTACTCCAGGTACTGTTTAAATATTATCTGTTCTACATATAATTATTTTTTAGATCATACATGGGGGTAAGCTGTGGATGTATTGAACTGCTGGTTGGAGAGAATAGAAAGCAATTCTTTGACTCCTTCATTAGATAGCTGAATTAGCAACATACCTGGAAACTTACGTTCAGGACAAAAGTATGCTTTTACTATGCTAAGTTTGGGAGAGAAAAAACCTTAGCTACTGTGGAAGTTTTAAGAACACATGAGACTTGTTGGCTGCCATCTTTTTCACATACAATGCCTACCCAGATATGTAGTATGTTTACTGTGCTTAGCTTATTGCTGATTTTATTTATTATTTGATTTTTTTAAATGACTTTTTAACAGTTTTACTAATAAGGTTATTGTTTTGCTCTTTTTATCGTACCTTATTTTGATCTAGAGTTTTAACTTGTAAAACACATTTTGGGGTGCCTTGGCAGAAAGGCAGTACAGTGGACCCTCGGGTTACGTACCTCTCTGGATATGTAATCTTCATATTGTGAAAGCGGCAAACCTGGAAGTATTTTTCTGGGTTTCGCCACTCGCACATGCGCAGAAGCGCTCTGTGCGCATGCACGGAAGTGTTCTATCGCACTGTGTGTGTGCGCAGAAGCTGCGCCTCTGGTTACGGATTTTTTGGAATGCGCACGGACCCCCCCAGAATGAATTAAATCCATATCCAGAGGGTCCACTGTATATGAGCAGCTCACTATACTCTATAATGTATATTTCCAAATATAGGCCATCTGGGTTTGGAAAAGAGGGCAATATTATAGCATTTTCCATAAAATAACATACTTGAAAGTTGGATGCCTTATGTTCCAAACCTCCTGGGTGACTATTAAAGCTTACAGAAAATCAGAGTCAATCAACATCAACACAAAATCCTTGGTTAACATTATAATACAGAACCAGATTTTCAATTATGCCTTTCTAATGGTTTTTTCTGACACTGTAATAGCAGTATTATCTTTAAATTCTGTTGGTACTCATTATGTATAAATACTAATTGAATGTCTATGCACATAGCTGAAAAAATGCAAGTTAATCAACCTCATGTTTCCATCAAGCACCTTGAGTTCAAGCCATGATGCAAAAGAAGTTCCCAGGAAGGGGTTCAAGCCCCAATCTGCACTAACTTCAAGCACTGTTTTGGCAGGGAGTGGGTCCGGCTGGGAGCTCCTGAGTGAAGAAAGATCCCAGCAGGGCTTGCAACTGTCACCTAGTTCAATAGGCACTGACTACATGTCCCACTTGGCAAAGAACAATTTTAAGATTCCTGATTGTTCCCGTACAGCCCCACAGTTGATGACATAGCTTGGGGGGAAAGGCTTCATGGACCCAAGCTGGGCTCCTACCGAGCCAAACTAGGCCTTTGGGCAAGAAACTCCACACTGCTGTGCTAAACCATAGTTTAGTGTTACATCTGAACAAAGACATTCATATCCATCTGTTTTTCCACTGACACTCTGAATTCTATGCCTTTATTCTTTCAAAAAATGCTCAAAGCATCCTACAGTCTAATTATGGGTGGATAGCGAGTACTCTGTCCATGTCTCATTTCCTGCAACCAGTGTCTGTAATCAGGAAAAGCAGTCTCTTTTCCAGCTGGCTGACTGTTCTATTGTTTTTATGAACGCATAACTCAAGAAGCCAGATGTTCATAGTTGTCATCTCTTGATTTGGGGAGGGGGATTTACCCCATAAATAATTCTACTAACAGTGATTACTGAAAATGCTGGGGAACTACTCACCAAAATAGCAGAGGAAGAGACCATTTAACCTTCCAGCAGAAAAATCACGGGATTCATGGGAAATGGCTAAACCGAGTATGAGTACAAACTAAGTTTAGTTTCTATCCAGATAACCTGTATCTCACTGCTTTTTCATAGAAACTTAAAATGGTGTTTCAGTGTGCATTCTCAATTTAAAATGAAAAGGGCTATTCATATTTGTATTCTATTTGTGCTTTTGGTTTCACACCCACTATTTATCAGAGGAACAAAAACCTATGCATATTCCTTCTTGTTGCACTTCCGTAAGCAGTCAACAGAACACTTCAAGTAGAGATGGTATTACTACACTAAATTAAGTGTTCTCTCATCAATCTCACTAACACACCAGTTTTTGTTCTATTTTACTTTTTAAATTCCCATGCCAAAATACTTTCCATTGCCTGATACTGTTGTTGTCTAAGCTGTGTTTCATAGAATAAGAAGGACAGTGAGCTACTGGTTTAGAAGGCCTAATAATGTAAGAGTCCCTCAATAAGCTATAATGTGCCTGAACATTAAGTTCACGTGGTAAGAACGTTTATGGCACAGAACCCAAGGTCCTGGTTTTGACTTTTGAAGTCATAAATTATTTGGTAATAGAACTCCTGAAGAGGTCCTAATTATTTCTCTCCAACTGAGGGGAGGGCATGGAAATCCTAATTGGTTACTGCCTCAAGTTATGAGATTTCTGTACCTATAAGACTTGGGAAAACCAGGGCCTGGATCTCCCTTCTTTGGGCTGTATTGTGGTAGCAGGAGCTAAACCTGCAGAAGGGTGGCAAAAGTAAACATTTGGTCTTGAGGCTTTCAAAAAGGAACTAGTTACCTGACATGAGCCCTCAGGGTGGCTTAGGTAAAAATAATATCTAAACCAAACAGAAATACAATCACCTTTTTCTACATGTCTGCTGCAATAGCTGCTTTGTTAGTCTGGAGGAGACTTTTCAGGTCTGACCTTTTTTTTCCTTCCCAATGGGGTGGGTGGGAGAGAACACATATTGCTCCCTTTAATAGCAAACTCAGGTGGTGAGCACCCGCTGAATTGGCCACAGAGAAATAATAGGGAGGGTATCAGCATGCTTAGGGGAACCTGAATTTGCAGAATTATTTGGTTTTTACAAAGTCTAACCATAACTTCAACTACACATAGATTTCAAGGTGGTGTACATAAAATATAAGTATTAATACAATGTTAAAAACAATAAAAATTAAAACCTAGTGGAATATAAAATAATAGTCATTCAACCAGCTACTAAAACAATGCAATAAATATTACAAGTCTGGTAAAATAAACAGTCTTAACCTGGCACTGGAAAGCTATTAAGGTTGGTCTTATATCCCAAAGCCAGGGTGTCACCACCAAGAAGGCCCTCTCCTTTGTGGATACTTAACACACTTACAGATGGAACTTTAAGAAGCGCTTCATCTGAAATCAGTGAAACATAAAGACATGTAGGCCAAAACCTTGAAATCAGCTACCGGCCACACAGATTTTAAAATACTACTGGCTCCTCTAAAACTGATTTCACACATGACTGATACGAGCACATGGCATGGCCTCAGGCCTTTCCTACAACCCCACAGATGTAGTGTGCCCCCCAAGAATTGGCCAGTACAGAATATTGTAGAATTGCTGCCAACTCCCAAAGAGACAGGACACACAGCAGGCTACTGGCTTTACTAACATTCTAGAACATACATGTATAAGTGGTACCCATCTATTAAGGAAAAGGTCAAAGGATCTAGAGAGGGTAAAGTAAAATACCAATTACTAGTTTGTTAATAGTACTAGGGGGACAGGAGGCCTAGAAAATGTGAAATTAGTCTTTACTTGTGACTTGCTCCTAAGTACAATATCCTCACAAGCTTAGGACATGTCTTAAAGGCCTGCCGGAGACAGACACTGCAGACTCCTATTGTGAAGTAATGAATCATTGCAATCTTTTGTTGCAAGTCTCACTTGTATCTATTTGGTGATGATGCTCTTTGGCATAAATCAAAGAGACACATGAAAAGCATACAACAGCAATTTGAGGGAAGGGTTCTAATAAAGGGTTGAAGCCATTCTGATATACAGCTCTTTAACCTCCTGTATAGCAAAATCCCATGGCATCTAATGGGACCTGCCCCATGTTAAGCATGCCCCAGTATTTTGATTTATTCACACTGCCCCAGTATTTTGATTTATTCACACCAACAACAGAATGGTTATAAATGCAATCCACACAAACTGCCTACTTGCCAAGGCATACAGGCTCAAACCCACCCACAAAGCATTTATTCAGCAAACCTGGATGTCTTGGGGACCTTTTTTGCTGCTAACTAATCACACAGAATAAGGTCTGAAAGCAGGCCTATTTCTTTTTGCTGCTGTTACTGTTTCATTTCCTCCTTCAGCTGTTTATATGGCTCTGCATTTTCTGCAAACACTTTTGTGTTCTAGCTTGCCTTTCATAAACTAGACTGGTTTTCCAAATGTTCCACTCCGGAAGGCATACACAACACCTTAGTGTGTGAATAACACTCCTAGTCACAAGTACAACAGCTCTCGTGTTGGTCAGCACTAAGCCACTGATACTCAAACTGTTTTGGGGGGGACCCTGGAGTTGGCTCGGAAGCTTTTCAAAAATGCTTCAAGAGCAGCAGTAGCTTTGAAATATAGCTATAATATAATGGCCCATCAATATTGCTAACCTTCCACTGCAATGTGCAGCTGCCAGACTGCTGCCTCCTTACTAGGTCACGCTCAACCCAAGTGGGGCAGCAACAAGGCATAACAAGGCCTGCCTCACGCCTCACAAAAACCAACTAGGAGCTGTAAAATATGCCCCAGATTATTTTTTTACAATGTACTCTGGTTTCATAGCAAACATGCAGTAGGCTCTCAGCAGTTAACAGAAAAGCTTTCCCTGAAACTAGTTTTTAAAATGCTGCTTCAAGAGATCCTGCTTCATTTAAAGTATGCATGTTGACACCCAAGATCCATTTTTAAAATGAATATAGATAGAAAAATTGGTCTGCCAAGTCAAATGAAGTATTTGAAATATACAGCAATATTCCCTTGCTCAAAAAAAAACTGAGAACAGTCTTAACTATTGTCTGATATTGAAACACTAGTTATGTCTTTATGTTAGGACATAGATGGCTGGGAGAAAATAGCTACATAGTTGTGGCACTGGTACTAAATGTTATTAGATGTTCTTAAAATAAAAGGCTCAATGTGTGCATCTGAGCTGCACAAGATGATGTTATTCTAATAACCTGAAGATAATATTTCTCCCTGCCAAAAAGAAAACTGACACAGCTTTAGCAAAGGAACCATAATACTACAAGACTTCCCTTGTTTTGCTGCTTGCAGTTTTCATTTCAATGCAGAATTAGCCCACTAAAGTCTGTGAAATAGAAAAGGGGAAAAGCTTCTAGAAAGTTGGCATTACAAGATAAGAATATAATAATTTAAACTTTTATTTTATACCAGATTACTTCAATGCTTGCAAGCATTCTGCACCCTTCCATTTGATTCCATTGCACTCCCTTCAATCACTCCCTCCACATAGGCCCCAGAACTGAGAACTAGAACCTCTGATACTAATATTTCAGACCACCCATTTTAATAGTGAGACTTTTAAAGGATTGCATTGCTCACAGTGTGCATTCATAATAATTGCACTCACGGATCAGAAGGTGCTATAGAGCTGAATTTACATAGTAAAATTAAGAATTTGTCACCCACTACAGATTTTATTACCTTTGTTTCTATTTTACATCTATACTTTTAGATGTGAAAGAAGAATAAAGCAGCACTGCATCTTGTGGGAATGCTTCGGGCCTATGCAGGATTCCCACTTGAATTTGTTTCTGGTCCACATCCACAAATCACTTCAACATGGCAAACTGCTATTTTAGAGGCTGAAATTATGAAAGCCTGTAGCTGTTCTGAGCATGCTCAAGAACACAACTTTAAAGGATGAAATTCAGTAACAGCAGGATATGAGCAGTACCTACTGTTTTCAATTTGCATAATCCTTTTATTCCCCCTCCCTTCAAGTAAAGCATATAAGAGCAATGCATAAAGAGACCCTTATCAATGTTGATGCTAATGCAAGGTTTTGTTCTATTATGAAAGAGGCCTCAAGAGCTCAGTTTTACCATTTATAATACTTTATCAGCAACAATTAGCACGCTATACAAGTAAGCTTTTTCATAGAACAGAGAGAGATACTCTATGAAGAAATCCTTACAATCAGGTTTTCAACAATCCAGCGGCTGCTGTGGAGACTTCACAATTGCAGCTATTCATTAGAGTGCTGGACTACAGCCTGCACAGTTCACACTGGTCAGTTATCTATCCCTTTTCTAACCAGTCTGGTAATATTTGCACCGGGTATCTGCCAAACATGTAGGAGGCTTAAACAAGCTTTCCCAGTGATGTATTCTTTCAAGAGTGGCAACATATTTCTCAAGAGCCAAAAGTATAGTAATCAGCTAGTTATGTTTTTAGAAGTCTAGTGAATGTTTGGATTTAACAGGATTAAAAGATCTAAGGTTTCATTTTTACCAGTTTAATTTATGCCAGTTATTAAAACACATCTGAGGATTTTGTCATCTGAAATGCATTAAGTATTTACTAAAATAAACTCAAAATGGTAACTACAGTATATATTCTATTAATATGGCATCATCTAGCAGTTCACATTCATTGCTTATTAGTTTCTGAGTCGACATGGAGAACAGATTCTATATATTGTGACAGCTCTGCAGCTTAAAAAACAGTCTGCTTTTCTGGATGTACAATATTGCCAGAATATTTTCTATATTAGCAATTTGGAACTCTTACTTTTATACTAGATACAGTAAAGGACCACTGGACGGCTAAGTCCAGTCAAAGGCGACTTCAGGCCGAGGGAGCCGGCGTTTGTCCACGGACAGCTTTCCAGGTCATGTGGCCAGCATGACTTAATTGCTTCTGGTGCAACAGGACACCGTGACAGAAACCAGAACGCACGGAAACGTCGTTTACCTCCCCGCTGCAGTGGTACCTATTTATATACTTGCACTGGTGTGCTTTCGAACTGCTAGGCTGGCAAGGGCTGAGTCATAGGGATGCAGGTGGCACTGTGGTCTAAACCACTGGGCCTCTTGGCCTTGCCAATCGTAAAGTTGGCGGTTCGAATCAGCACGATGGTGGTGAGCTCCAGTTGCTCTGTCCCAGCAACTTATATACTACACAGGCACCAAATAATTATGAATTATTTCTGGAATAAAAAGGAGAACTAAAATACAGAGGCACCAAATTACAGCATCTCCAAATGTAGCTTTTGAAAACTTTGATTGGAGACGTGCTAGAAACATGTAATTTAAAGAGAACATCCAATAACACTTACCAAGTCACATAATCTAGCAATATTCCCAGCAGGACCAAGGCCTTGGGCTGTTTCATACCAATTCCCAAGTTAAAGACTACTATTCACTTTTTGAAGGTCCTAGCTGCACCACATTCCTGATCCATCCCAATATACATTAGCTTACTATATAGAAGTACCTAGAAGCAGTTCTTGAACTGGTGCTGGAGCAAGGAAACAATCTGTTCTCCTGGACAATTTTAAAAAGTATTAATACAAGCAAGAGCCTCCACCATGCATTAACAGCACAGTTTGAAAACTTGATACCGTCTTCACCAATATTAAGCTGCTGATATGTTCTGTATTGTCATTACAAGCACTACTTCAATGTAACGCCTTTTATGACTCATGCAGAGGTTAACTGAACTGACAGCTAAGTAATTTAATACGACTACAAGAACATCAATAAAAGAGGCCTCACATTGAGATAATGGGTTTCTCTTGCACATTCCATGTTGATAGAATCCTCGTGGAGGCCAAATCCAGAGTTAATCTCTGGTACCCATACAGTAAGTAATTTAAAATCCAAACACAAGCCAACTCCCCCTTTTTATAACTTTCTGCAAAATGTTTCTCCCTAACATTTCTCCTGTATATTTTATCTCAATTATCAACACACAAGAAGCTGGCCAAAGGGGCCAAGCAAGCCACTCTTCTGTCGCTGAAGAAATAAAAAGGGGGAATATTTGAACAGTATGTAAACACCCTCTTAACCATGCTGTTGTTTCTTGGAAGAGGCCTGTCATAAGACAGCTGAAGTGTCCCACAGACATTTCTAGTTGTACACAATGCCCCACAGAACTAGTTTATTTGCATTCAGTGTAGCCCAAGGAATTCTGCTATACTGTACTGGTCATTGACAAAATAATCCATGTATGTGTGTCAGCTCAAAAAAGTTTTGGTTCAAGTAATATTATTTACACACATTATTCCACAATACCATAATAAACATAACTTGCATACAGCCTTTAATCAGTACCACCAACTGAAGAACAAAACCTACAATTTGAAGCAAGCATACTAAGACTAAAAATATTCTCAATAAATGTGATTAGGATTGCACTATACATACATTAAAATTTCTTATCAATACATCAGATCCAACCAAATTAGCACACCCACTTAAAAAATATTATGTCAGTGGGTTGCATTCAATGGTTGCACAAGTGGAAGGCAGACCATGCAAGCACTCTCTCGCTTCCCTTCCTCGCCCCTGCAACTCTTGTACTCTCCAAAATCCCTGTTCAGAGGGAACTCTGTTGTTTGGGGCCGCGGTGCAACAGAGAGTATTGCCTAAAATCAGGAAGAACTGTGCACCAGAGCAACTCCCCAGATCCCTCTGCACAATTTCAGGCTAGTTCCTCCTCACACTGCATAGTATGCAACACAGATCCACTGTCTGAGAGAGGCAACTCTCCAGAGGTTTCTCAGGGGGAGGGGGAAAAGAGAAAGATGAATTGCACAAGTCCCTTTTCACTCGCACTACAACTCGATATTAGCATCAGGCTTAATACCAAAGCTATCCCTTTCCCCCCTACCAAGTCCATTTCCTTTATCTTGAAGTTGAAGCGAGGATGTTTATTTAATAAGACAAAATACGATATATACCTCCATTAGTGGTGGCTTCAACTTCAGTAAACCATAGCAAAATCAAGTTAGATGTAATACCCAATTGCTAATGCTATGCTATCAATTTCTGCAAAGCGGCAGGTGCCTGTTCTCTTCTGTATTTAATCATAAGTAGATTTGTTGACAAGTAGAGATCATACCTATACTAGGTTACAATTTCCTCAAGTAGAGAATTTCTACTTGATGCTAACAACTCAAATGTAATGGAATACTCTGATGCACAAGGCAATTTCATATGCTATTTGAAAGACTTCAAGAAATAAGCACATTTTAGGGAAAGTTACTCTACACTTTAAATTAGCACCAACAGTGCAATCCTATACACATCTACTCAGAATTAACCCTTTATTGGGGCATAGTCTCAGATAAACAGGTATAATAAGATTGTGGCAAGAGATGACTAAGGATTTCCATCCCTATGCTACTAAATTTACAAAGAGGAACTCTTACAGAGCTAGGCCAGAGGTTAATAGGACAGTCCTCTCACTTCTACAAAGGAAATTCAGTCATTTCCCAAGGAAAGTGTTTGCATCTTCAGCCCCTCTCATTGTGCTACAGTACTGTTTTGCTTATTTTCTTCTACTGTGCTTGTACAAATAAACATTTTCACATAGAGTAAGATTCTTAATGAAGTGGTTTTTTAAAAAAAAGTTACCAATTATTTATAGAATATTTAAGGGCTACATTTCCAAATCTGGTACTTTACCCAAAGAAACAGAGCCCATATGAAGTGTGTTACCCACACAACTTTCCCTAAAGAGAGGAAAAGCCCTGTCTTTCCTTCTGTCCACAGCAGCAGTTGTTAACAAGAATTGTGGAACAGCAGAACTTTCCTTGAAAATCCTGAAGCCCTTTACGATGCAATTCTATACATGCAAACTTGCAACTTACACCCAAACAAGTTGCTTTATAACTCGCTTCTTTTCAGTTTAAGCATGCTAAAGCTACAATCCTAAATACACATCATGAAACAAGCCTCACTGATTTTATGGGACTTGTCTCTGAACAAATATCCCAAGTTAATACTGTTATTAACCAATCTCTCAAAGCTTCTTCCCTTTATAATAACCACACACCTAACAATGATAAAGCAAGGGTTCTATTTAAAAACAAGTAATGTGATGCTATGGTTAACTTGCTTACTTTTTCCTATGAAGCACATTTTGTTAGTAAGCTTTTGCAGCCATTACACTGAAACTGCTGAAGAAAACATGTTACAAATCTGCCCACTGAATTACACACACCCATTGATAACTATGTTTCCATTGCTGTCATGTATATGTATTCAACATTAACAGAGAATAGGTCTGGATTTATTCAGCTAACATAGCTCAAGTTAAACAAATGTATAGCATAAAGACTAACTATATATCCAACTTGTGCTTTAAACAATGGAAGAGAGTAACCTTACTTCAAGTTATCAATTGTGATGGGCTTGAAAGTCCTTGTAACTGTTTTTTCAAGACTACGGAAACAGTGATTTGCTTTTTGTATTCAGCTTAATATTCATAGTCTCATTTCCTTAAGTTCTTCCTTACGGTGGTTTACACATTTTTGCTACACAAGTAGTTTAGTAGTGAATCCCCTTTGTCACATCGTATGTCACATCTTTGGAAGAGATTAAGACACTTAAACTTGATAAATAAATGCTGTAAGAGTGTCTGCAACTAGACACCTGCATAAAAAAAAGATAGAAGATAAATACCTGTCTTCATCACCATCAACAGGAATAGATATGCCAAAGACAGAGCTGGCAAGACTGTTCATAGGAGTAGTTGCAGGTAAATTAAGAGGGTTTGCTAAAGTGTCCGGAATAGGTGGCTTCACAAGAAGTTTATTTTCAGCAAGAGAAAGTGGTGGTTGAGGTAGGGGTTCAGATTTTCTTCTAGTATCATCAATCTGGCCTAAAGGTTGATTTGGAAATTGTCCAATGTTAGATTGTGGCAGATTTGCAGGTACATTGGTTGTGCCTTGCATTAGTGGAAGGCCAACATGTTGCTGGACAACACTGGAGCTCCTACTGACAGATGTATGGCTGGTCAGCTGGGACTGGACTAAAGTAACAGGGGCATTTGGCATAGTAACAGAAGTTGTAGACACACTGGGCACACTAGTACCCGGTACAGCTGCAGGCACATTCTGAACTCCAGAAACTATACTGTGAGGAGCACCAGCCACTTGACTGCTTCCACCCATTTGCTGCTGAGTCATAGATTTCTGTTGCACAACCCCCGCATGGCCAATGCCTTGCTGC
The DNA here is from genome assembly GCF_964106645.2 of Podarcis pityusensis. Lineage (NCBI taxonomy): Eukaryota > Metazoa > Chordata > Lepidosauria > Squamata > Lacertidae > Podarcis > Podarcis pityusensis. The sequence continues at coordinate 23,992,919 of NC_138032.1, forward strand.
ACCACACCTCCTGGCTGAGGAATGACAGTCTGAATTGGAGTTGTCAGGCCACCCTGCAATAGCCCAGATACCTGTCCTACAGTTTCACCAGTTTGCGAAGAAACTCCCATCACTGGTGCTATGGGTGAGGGATTTGGACCAGCTATTTGTGCTGCTGGAAGACTGGACGCTCCAGTGCTCGGGACAGAACCTGAGATGGCCTGTTGAGTAGCTCCTTGAGACTGCATTACTGTCATATGTTGAATGTATTCCGGCTGGGCAGGAGTTTGGGCTGGCACCAGATGCACTGGTGGAATCTGCGACTGAGAATAAGCAAATTGCTGAGTCTGAGCCACAGGTACATTAGCTTGCTGTACCTGCTGTTGTGGCATAGGCAAACCTGTCTGGGCTATCGCTACATTCGAAGGTGGCATGCCTTTCCCATTAGGTCCAGCCTGTCCCATGTTCTGTGCATTTACCTGTGCCTGGGTCTGCAGCGGAGGCCCCATCATTTGCTGGCTCGCTGCTGTAGCCCCTGAATAGATTGGCTGAGCATTACTGTGAGGCACAGCCCCGCCTATGGGCTGCTGCCCAATGACAAAATTGGGTTGCTGTGGAGAGGGTTGGTTTATTTTCTCTGGCTGGAGTAGCTGTGACACAGCAGCAAGAGAGCTGTCAGCCAGGGAGTCGGGGCCATGTGCCGAAGTTGCAACCCCCGAAACTATCAAAGAGCCACCAGTAGCACCTAGGCCACTATCCCTATCTTGAACAGCTTGTTCAAAAGTACTGTTGTGTCTAATGCAATCCCCAGTCCTGGCTAAAACGGCCCCGCCCTCGGAGTCCCGGTCATAGTATTCCATACACGTCCATCGCCCCCGTCTATAGGGCTCTCCTGTACCGTGGTCCAGCTTAATCACCCTGAAGCGGGAACTGCATGCGGCGGCAGCCGTTAGAGGCATGGCTCCAGAGCCAGCAGCTGCCTGCGCAGTGCTGCCTCCTGCTGCCGCTGAAGAGGCCGGGGCGGCAGCCGCTGGGAGCACCGCGGAGCTCCTGGGAACAGCTCCTCCGTTGGCGGTCGGCACAGCAGGGGAAGGCGGCGGCGGCTGGATCCCTCCGGAGGCCGCGGCGGCGGCGACGGCGGCAGCAGCCACTTGCCCATCCAGGAGCAGGTTGGGAGAGACTGTCCCCGGGGTCTCCGCGTCGCCCACGTTGTTGAGGGTCTCCTCGGAGGAGCTGCGCTCGCAGACATCTTCGGGTCCGTAGTCGGTGGCGCGGGACACGTCGAAGATCTCGGAGGAAACGTCCTCGGTGCGGGATTCATCCGGGTCGTCCAGGCTCTCGGTGTCCTCGGTGATGCTGCTGGCCACCTGGGCCGTCGTCACGCTGGTGATCTGGAAGCAGCTCTTCTTCTTGGCCGGCATCTTGGACATGGTGCTTCCCCCGGGAGAATAAAAGAGGATAAGTCGTCGTCGGGGGGAAAAGAATGAGGATGGGGGGTTCCGCCCACCTGCCCTCGCCGGAGGAGAAGAGAAAAGCAAAGAGCCAAAAAATGAAAAGGCTCGGCGGACAAGGCAGAAGTCCGAGCCGGCCCTGGCGCAGCGGAGGGGAGGATCACGTTCTGTCTACAGCGCAGTCGCCGGCGGCATCGCACATTCCTCCGGCCCTCGCGACGCAGCCCCGGCTCAGCAGGCGGCCGCCACCAGGCCTGGGGTTGGCGATGGGGGGGAAAGGGAGAGCGAGGCAGAGGAGAATGGAAGGGGGGCGGCGGCCGAGCTCCTCCTCTTCCTCCCCCCGAGTAAGGCTGCGGGCCCCTCGGCGGGCGGGCGGCGCCACCTCCTCCTCCTCCTCTCCTTCTTCTTCCCTCAGCAGCGCCCCACCGTCCCCCTTTCGCAGCCGCGGCTCTCTTCACGCAGCCGGCTGTGGGGCTCCCAGCGCCGGGGTGGCGCTCTCCGCGGGGGTTTCCGGCGAGACCCGCGGTCCCCAAGGCCGCTAGTCCGTCCGACGGGTCTCGGGGAAGAGGGGCGGCGGCGGCGGCGGCAGCCGGCAAGTGAGGCGCAGGCCGCCCTGCCTCCGCTGTCTACCTGGAGATCAGCACCAGACGCATCTTCTCGGGAGGAGGGAAGGAAAAGGGGGGAGGAACCAGCCCGGCTCACAGCGGCCCCCTCAGGCGGGCGGGCCTCCTAGACGCGGCTCCCTCGGCTCTCTCTGCGCCGACGACGGAGGAGCCGGCCGGGCCCTTTTCCCTCCGCCTCACACTCTCTTCTTTCTCTCCCCCCCTTCCCCTTCTTTAAAGTCCGTGCGCGCTGCGCTCTCCAGCGCTGTGCCGAAGGAGCTGAAATTCAAACTGCTCACTCCCCTCGCTCAAGATGGGGCTCAAATGGAGCCGCGAGGCAACCTGGGAACTGGAGCTTAAGCCGCTGCTACTGCGGCAGCCGACACGGGGGGACCGCCTCTAACGCACAGGCGCGCTGACGTCACCGCCGCCCGGGGGCGCCTCCCATCCTTCCCCCCGCCCTCCCCCAGGATGAAGAGGTTCTGTCCTGGCCACGGAAAGGGGGCGGGCGGAGGAGACGAGGCGGCCGAGGAGAGGAAAGGGGCGGGGTCACCGCCGAGGGGAAAAAAAAAACCCCTCCCCCCTGAGATCGTCATTTCAACCGTTTGGAATGTTCCACTCGCCCCGTAGCAGCCCCCCTCCTCTTCTTTCTTCACTGCGGGCTTGGTACCTTCCGTCAAAGGAGAGGGTGGGGGAGGGAATGGCGGCGTGACGTCCTCCCCCCGCCTCAACTCGCTCCATTTTGGCGAGGAGGCTGAGGTGGTACTTTGCTCAGTCTTTCTCCGTGCGAGGCCGAGAAAGGGAGGCTCAACGGCGGCTGCCGTAGCTTTCGAGTTACGAGAACGTCAATGTGCCAATGACAGGAACAGGATTATTTTTATATATTTATATATATTACGTTGAGAGGCACGACGCGCCCTATTACTAGAAACCTTTTACTCCTAGAAGGGTTTTCTGAAGGGCTTCGCCCCTCCTCCCTTTGCCCCGCCCCTACAGAAAGGCCACGCCGTTGCGTTTTGCCGTCTTTAATCCGAATTCACGACCAGTTCATCTTGCACACGGTCGCCACAAGATTCGGATTACGGTCGCTTCGTTTCCTACAAAACTTGTCGACAGTATTAAAGCGGTGCACTAAAACACGCCTCAGAAGTGAGTAGACCCGTGGACTGGCGCTGGCCACGCATAAAATAAAGCTGATTTGATGTCCAAATGAACAACTTGCATCCCCAATCCTCTTGTGCGTTTTTGTTTGAAAGTATGGCATGCCCCTACCGAAGGAGCTTGATGCTGTTTTTACACCTAGGTTCGAGCACCCTCAGAGTGGCCCTTAATTTATTCAACTTTTTAATAACACTGGGTTAGCTGAAGCTGTACAAGGTCCAGCTGATTGAGGCCCGTCTAACGAAACTGGTTTTAAATGGCACTTGCCCATAAACAGGCATGGAGAGTGTGGGTGTGTCTTTTACAACACTTCAACCATGCTGCCTGTGAGCACAAAAGAGCAATTAAAAGTTGTCAGGGTAACTCATCTGCACAAGGACCCGCCTCATGGGGAGCCCAGGGAGAGAAACACCTCAGCATCACAGGACCCCTCGAGCCACTAAAAAAAAAAAAATTGCCCAAAGGTAACAGCCTTCGCTCACACGTGCAAGAAAATTCTAAAAAGCGTTGCACTACTTTTACTAATTTTGTATATGAACAGCACCAGTCAAAGTTATAGGACCAACTAAAACATCACAAGAGTAAGGAGCAAGCTTTTCAGCTCCCGTAATGCTTTGTACTACAACACTCAGTGAAAACAGCAAAGGGAGACGGAGAGCAAAAGAGGCTTCAAGGCATGATGGGAAAGTGTAACCTTTGAAGTTGGCAACAAGCTGGAATGTGGGAAGTTAGACAGGCAGGTAAAGTTGCAATCCTAAACACACCTAAGTGAGTAAGGCCTCCCACTGGACACAAATACTCCTGCATGGACATGTGGAAGATTGATCCTGCACATTCTGTTAAACCACTTTAGATCCAAAGCAGTTTCTTTTCTTTTTTTGGCTAGCCTACTGGGAGAGAGAAGGAATGACCATTCGTCCTTTGAAAAGATAAAAGCCATGAATTCAAAAGCTTGCTCACTACTTTGTGGTGTTACAGTTGCTCCTAATAAACACAAGGTGTGGAACCTCAACCCTTCAGATGTTTTTTTGATTCAATCTGATAGCAGCAGCCCCAGCAGAATTGGTCCATTCATTGTTAGGGATGAAGGGAGTTGTTGGCAGAAACATCTGGACAACAACTGGTTCTTCCAGCCCTGCAATAAATTATATTACTCTTTTGTGGCTTCTGAGTTTCCCCCTCTAATGAATCAGCACAATTGCATTTTTGTCCATAAAACAAGCGGGTATGGCAAATCCCAGTTGACTGTGTTATAGCCAACAAGCTAAGTAAGTCTCAACTATTTTGTGTAGCTCACAAAGCTTGCAGACTGAGTTAGGAATACAAACTTCTATGTCTCTTGAGTTTCATGAGAATGCAGATTAAGATTGCAAAGTCTAATACAAGACATGACTTACGTTTACAAGGGGAAATGTCAACAGGTTTATATTAGCCCACCGCTGGAACATGGGTAATATCTAAGGCTGGTCATCCATATATTTAAATCTATTGATTTCAATTAGCGGAAACAACAATTCGGTTTTCTCTGGATTGACGTCTGCTCTGATTCAGCACTTAAAGAGGGAGATTTCCTTGGGAAAGGAGCAGGGCAAGGGGGAAAGTGCTAGAAACTGTGTCTAGAAAGCACAGTTGGAAAGCCCCTTGGACCCATGTTTTCTAAGCATGGAACAAGTGGAAGTGTGAACAAGTCTTATAGTCACTGGAGGTTATTAGGCAGCAATAGAAATTCATATATCAGGGACCAATGGAGAAAACATTGCAAGAGAAAATGTTACATGCTGTATACATCCCTCATTAAATGAATATATATGTATTTGCATCCACAAGCAATATTTGCATCAACAAAGTGCATTCTGTTTATACTTGGTTTGAATAGTTTGCATGGTTTTAAGTATTTCAATCTTCCCACTGTCCACATTGAAAAGGAAAACCAACATTTAACTAAAGTGCTGCAGGGGCATAGCTGTCAACATTTCCTTTTTTTTAAGGGAAATTCCCTTATTCCGAATAGGATTCCTCGCAAGAAAAGGGAAAAGTTGACAGCTATGTTTAGGGGTCAGCAAACGTTTTCAGCAGGGGGCCGGTCCACTGTCCCTCAGACCTTGTGAGGGGCCAGACTATATTTTATTGGGCGGAGGGGGAATGAACGAATTCCTATGCCCCACAAATAACCCAGAGATGCATTTTAAATAAAAGCACACATTCTACTCTTGTAAAAACACCAGGCAGGCCCCTCAAATAACCCAGAGATGCATTTGAAATAAAAGGACACATTCTACTCATGTAAAAACACACTGATTCCCGGACTGTCTGCGGGCAGGATTTAGAAGGCGATTGGGCCAGATGCGGCCCCTGGGCCTTAGTTTGCCTACCCATGGTGCTCATGAAAATAAAAGGTAACATTGTATTTGCATTTTCTGCTTTGTAGCTCAGAAAATGTAAGTAAATCCCAAATTGCTTATCTCAAGGCACTAAGAATCGGAAAACCGGGGCAGGCATAGGCATGGCAAGTTGGCAGGACAGATGGACCTGCTGGTTTACTTGTCTTCAACATGTTGGCCTAGGCCTCTTACCTGAACCTCATAGTCCACCTCAGAATGGATAAACAGCTACGTCCTGAAGACTGCTGCTATGAATCACCTTTCTCAATTGGCCTTAATGGCCACTAGGATCTCTGAGGATGTTTCCTCCCAGGAAGAAACCATCAAAAAAAGCTCTCAGTTCAACAAGCAAAGTAAGCATTTCATTAGACATGGTCCTCCGGGAATCTCAATGGCACAAACTGCTCTACAACACCCAAACTCACAGGATGATAATTCAGGAAGTAACTGCAGCCAAGGTTTTGTTCTTTGCGTGCATGTATAAGTAATTATCAAGATTCCTTTGTGCTAACAAAACTGTACAGGCGACTCTCAACTTACGCTGGGGTTACTTTCTGGGGCTAGTGTATAAAGCAAAAAAATCACATATACAGTACATAGTCAAAACACATTGGGGTTAGTGGTGGATGGGATTGCCAAAATCTCCCCCCCCCAGACACCTGTCCACTTTCTGCCCCCTATTTATGTATTTATTGTCAAGCATGTAAAACTGGATGTGCACAAGTTAAAGGTGTGAGTTGTGAGTTATCAATATTAAAGTTGTACCTTAGCTCCTGGTTATAATGGAGCCAAACTTTTTGGGCTGGAAATTTCTGCTATTCTGTGGTCAGGTCAGGACATTAGTCTTGTCCAGAGTACAGATAATAAACTGATCCAGGGCCAAACCATTGTATGTCTCTTTGTTTTGGAACCAGGGACCTGATTCCCAGTTAAGCCCTCCCTTGGTCCTGTAAGCTGTTTCTCAACACCAAACATGTTAATAGTCACATATCCCAATATACAGTATGTGTGTTTAGACTGGAAGAAATCAATCTGCTCCTGTACCATCATAAATATTTCAGACTAAGGCTCCAGGAATTATATACTGAACCAATCACTTCTGGAGGCACAATAGTTGTGACACAAAATCCTGCCTAAAGTATTCCCATCATCCTTTTATACTCACCGGTCCACAAGGCAAAACATCCTCATCCAACACCCCACATTGGCATTGTGCAAAATGCATTGTCATTTGACACTTAATATTAGGACATTCCAAATCCTAGCTTGAAAGAGTTAATCACTAAATGCTCCATTCAAGAGCATTGTTTGCACAAGGATTTTGGTGTAACTTGAAACAGCCCTGTAATGAGGCCCTTTTCAAGCAGGCTATAGTTAATGAGTGTTCATCAACATGGTTTATTTGGCTGAAATCTGGCGTGACCCAAGGAAGGGGGAATGGAACTTGACAAGAGATGGAAGAATGGAGGGGGTGGGCAGAGAGTGGTAGGGAAGGCGAAGAACCAGAATGAACAAGATGCACTGATTCATTAGCAAAACGGAAAGGTTTATGAAAAGTCAAATATCTATGTAGTTACAGCCCCTGGGTAAGTTGGCTGAAAGGTTCACAAATAACCCATACAATGGCCTTGGCAGCATGACAGGGATAATATTTTTGAAAAGTTAGACAGCTATTGTTGAATTATGCTCTGGTATGCTGGAAACAAGCCTGCCGGTACTGTTATTCAGTGTCAAGCATGCATGTATTCCTTTTTGTTCTTGGCATGGACAACTACTGCTGTTTAGTGAGCAGAAAATCCCAGGTAAGACAACTCATATTTGGCTAACTATGATGGACCAGTGATCTTAAAACAGGGGTGTCTCTCAGGACATTATTGGATTCCAAGGATTGTATCCAACACTAGATTAAGCAGACCCGCTGAAATTGATGGCTATGGCTAACTTAGGCTAATTAATTTTCATGGGTTTATTCTGAGCAAAACATAACTGGATGCAACCCAAACTCTCAGCATCCCTGAGCATTGCCTGGGCCACCCAGCGCAGATAACATCTGGAGGACGCAAGTTCCCTATCTCTTTTTAAAAGAATTCCTCAACACAGTCCCAGTTTGCCAAACTTTGTATACTCTTTGTATATGCTGCCATTTGTATAATCTTTGTATATGCTCCCATATTTTGAGCCATTAAGATTTAACGTTTAACACCTCTTTTCTAAAACTGAGAGTAACTATTGAAGTGATTACCTATGCGCAGGAACGCTTTCAGTTTTATACCTCTGTAATCCATCTTGATGTCCCCCCATCACAATACAGTCATACCTCGGGTTAAAGTTGCTTCAGGTTGAACGTTTTAAGGTTGTGTCCCGTGGCGACCCAGAAGTAACGGAACGGGTTACTTCTGCGCTTCACTGCTTGGGCATGCACAGACGCTCAGAATGACATCACACGCATGCGCAGATGCGGCAAATCGCGACCCACGCATGAGCAGACGTGGGTTGCATTCTGATCATGATGCGAACAGGGCTCCGGAACGGATCCCGTTTGCATCCAGAGGTACCACTCTAGTGCGCAGTGCTTGCTGCGATGTACTAATACTGTGTGTTGTTCCCTTTCCTCAATTAGTACTTCCCTGTTCACCATAAGTTCCAGAAACCTGTGGTTTGTTGTCAGCATGGTATTTGTTTATCTGCGCATGCATCTTTAATGTTTTTATTATTAAAAAAGTAAGTTTTGCACGTAAGGGCAGTCAAAAAGATTTTTTAACAAATGTGTGTTTCACTCCAAGCCAGGAAACTGAAGTTTGTTGCGGGTAAGCATGCAGGTTTTTCTTTATCTGTGAGCGCACAGCTTTTAATTATTTTTTTAAAAAATACATTGTTTCTGATATAGCAGATTTGCTACAAAGCAGCCCAACATCACATTAGCAACTTAAAACCTGAGCAAGGTTGTCCCCCCCGCCCCCACCCCCCGCTGTGTTTCATGTGGCATTTGCATGTTGCTGTACACATCAGAGAGTGGGGGAGAATGTCTTTACCAGAAGCACATTATTTGTTTGGCCTCGACCAGAGCCAGGGCCTTTTCGGCCATGGCCCCGGCCTGGTGGAACGCTATCCCACAAGAGACTAGGGCCCTGCAGGATTTGACATCTTTCCACAGGGCCTGCAAGACAGAGCTGTTCTGCCTGGCCTTTGGCCAGGGTGCAGTCTGACCTATTTTCCTTTGTATAAGAACAAGCATGAAGGAGGCCTTCCAGCCTATTCACAGGTCCTTATATGACCAGTGATTTTAATTTGTCTGAACTAATTTTAAGATGTATTTTAATTAATTGATGCCTGTTTTTATGTATACAGTGTTATTTATATGATGTTAGCCGCTCTGAGCCCGGCTCTGGCCAGGGAGGGCGGGGTACAAATAAAAATTATTATTGTTAATTACTACTACTACTATTCCCTGTGCCTGTGACCACCTCCCAAATGCCAATGAAGCCATCCTCTGAACATGCCCTGTGATCTGCACATGTGCAACAGCTTTCCTAAATGGACACACCTCAGCTTAACTGCAGTTTATGTTTTCGATTGGGTGGAAGCTGGTTTGAGAAGAAATGTATCAGACCAGCAGTATCTCTCTGAAGAAACTATAGAACAGATTTGGATTGTGGGTAGTGTAGCATGTTCCTGGTTTCAAATACCCGCCGTGGGAGCACACTGGAGCTAGAGTAATGTGTACATAGCCTCAGTATCAAGCCTATTCTCGGGCCAATCAGTTCATCTGTTATGCTAATCTTTATTTACTATTATTAGTGAAATAATTATTACTTTCAGCATATGAATCCAGATATGTGGTGCACAATGAATGATGGCATAACATTTCATCGTAAAGGCTATGCATTCATTGGATGGCTGCCAGTAGCCCATCCAATTTTAATTAAGGGTACCCACTCATTTGGGAGTAAGCCTCATTTACCTTTGTTTCTCATTTTTGTAAGCCGTTTTGAGACCTATATGTGGTGAAAAGTAGGGTGCGATATACCTTTAAAGCACATTTCCCCGCCTCAAAGAATTGTGGGCACTTCAGTTTACCCCTCATATAGTTATAATTCCCAGCAACCCTTAACAGACTACAGTACCCAGAATTCTTTGAGGGGGGAAATGTGCTTTGAATGTGCTTTTAAGGTATAGTGTGCACAGACTTGGTGTGACTTACTTCAGTGTAAACAAGCCTTGGATTCTGCTGTGAGTAAGGTAAGTCAAAGGAAGTTTTGAGGTGCCTTTGTGTACCACAGACAACAGGAAATGGTTTGCCTGATTCATACTAGACTGGTAACTTGGCTCATTCGGGGATAACATTGACTGGCATGTGATTCAAAAGTATTGTGTTTGTCCACTACCACAATTATTACTCATTATAAATATTAACTTATTTTTGTCATGTTTAGATTGAAATTGCATACATTAGAATTGCATTGCAGGGGGTTGGACTAGATGACCCTTGGGGTCCGTTGCAACTCTACAATTCTATGAAAATTCATATTTATTATTATTATTATTAATAATAATAATAATAATAATATACTGCCCTATACCTGGAGGTCTCAGGGCGGTTAAAGAACCTTAACTAGAAGGTTCCTTAACTAGTTAGGAAAAGATCGTTTTCAGGAACATATTTATCAAAGGTTAACTGAGCTTTCCCATTCATCTGTTCATTCAATGCCAACCAAATAGGTGAACCAATATGCCAAATTCATCATGAACCTGGATTTTGTCTTTGACAATGAATATGAGCCAGTGTGTGTTCAACTAGGACCTGGGTGACCAGGGTTCAAATTCACCAGGGTTCAAATTCTCACTCTGCCACAAAGCTCACTGGGTGACCTTGGGCCAGTCATTCATAGAGTGATGTGTGAATTAAATGGGGAAGGGGAGAAAACGGTGACATATAAATGCAACAAACAAACTAACCAACTGCAAAAACATTCACAGTAAAGTTGAGATTAAACAAAATGAATTCAGCTCCGTGTCATTGTTTGGTATTCTAAGCAAATGCCCTTCCTTAGAGTCAGTTTACTCAAAAGGTAAAGCAAACAATCACAATCAAACTATTTTTACTTCTAGAAGGGGAAAATATATATATGTACAAGACTGAAAAGCCCTGGCAATGTTCTGTACTTTTAGAATTCTCCTTGTTAGTCTCCATAAATGGGAAGCTTGGGCAAGACTGATTACCATGCCGTTCTGCACATTACACAAAGAGCTGTTTCTCAATCTGAATTTTAAATACAAAAAATAATGGACCTGGAAAGGTGAAGAACACCCTCTAGGCTGAGAAATAAAACAAAAGGCATAACAAACATTTGGGATTTATCTCTAATGGTTGAATTCTAACCATGGCTACCCGGCACGTCCCCTTGAATTCAGCAGGGCTTACTTCCAAGCAAAGCAGGGTTGGAACTGCAGCCTTACTAGTCTGTTTGAGGCGTGATTTTACGTGTTGAGAAAGGTGCAAGACCTTTAAAGGTCAGAGCAGCTGTTTAACTGGGGCAACTGTTTTTTAAAAAACCATTTCTTAAATTGGCTGAGCCCCTTGCCCGGCTGATCTCATTCACAGTTGCTTTCATTAGGAAGCAAATATTACCATCTACTTCAGTTTACACAATAACGATCAACAGACGAGTGTTCGGTCATGCAATAGGAGTCCTCCCATTCCCAAAATACGCCAGGATGAGGAGGGGTTTGGAATAAGCAGGTCTCTGGTTCAGCCACAGATACACAAGGGTAGGCTCTCTATCCTGGCTCAGTCAAGGCCAAGGTAAATCTGGGGAAAGGGGCATTCTGGGGCTACGCAAGGGGCATGGCGAGTGTGGGATGGAGCAGGGGGGGAACCTACCCCTATTCCAAATTCGATCGAGCTCAGTATTGTGACCTAGTAACCCTGTGAAAGGGACGCGGGTGGCACTGGGTGTTAAACCACAGAGCCTAGAACTTGCCGATCAGAAGGTCGGCGGTTCGAATCCCCGCAACGGGGTGAGCTCCCGTTCCTCTGTCCCTGCTCCTGCCAACCTAGCAGTTCGAAATCACACCAGTGCAAGTAGATAAATAGGTACCGCTGCGGCGGGAAGGTAAACGGCATTTCCGTGTGCTGTTCTGGTTCGCCAGAAGTGGCTTAGTCATGCTGGCCACATGACCCAGAAGCTGTACACCTGCTCCCTCGGCCAATAAAGTGAGATGAGCTGCGCAACCCCAGAGTCGGCCATGACTGGACCTAATGGTCAGGGGTCCCTTTACCTTTACCTTTTTAACCCAGTGAAAGTCACAGTGGCCAAAAAAACAAACTCTTTTTGAAAGGTTGCCTTCCCTCTGCCAGGGAACCAGGCTGGGTCTGGTTTCACTGGCAATAGCCCCTCTCTGGAACTGAGTTTGGAATAGAGGTAAGCTACAGTGATAAGGAGGGATGCGGGTGGCGCTGTGGGCTAAACCACAGAGCCTAGAACTTACTGATCAGAAGGTCGGTGGTTCGAATATCCGCAACGGGGTGAGCTCCCGTTGCTCCGTCCCTGCTCCTGCCAACCTAGCAGTTCGAAAGCACGTCAAAGTGCAAGTAGATAAATAGGTACCGCTCCGGCGGGAAGGTAAACGGCATTTCCGTGTGCTGCTCTGGTTCGCCAGAAGCGGCTTAGTCATGCTGGCCACATGACCCGGAAGCTGTACGCCAGCTCCCTCGGCCAATAAAGCGAGATGAGCGCCGCAACCCCAGAGTCGGTCACGACTGGACCTAATGGTCAGGGGGTCCCTTTACCTTACGTGGGAAGGCAGGAAGACAGGAGTGCCTGGCGTGCTCTGGTCCATGGGGTCGCGAAGAGTCGGACACGACTAAATGACTAAACAAGAACAACAACAACGTGGGATGCTAGCTGCAGCCCTTCTGTATCCAGTAGGCTCTTGAGAAATGCTCCTGTTTGATGCAGTTTCCCTCAAACTAGCTCCCATCCAACTAGAAAACGTAAGCCATGGTTAAGCTGAAGCGAAGGAAAGGGCATTGCATAGCCACATATGACAGCACATGCGCCAATGACAGCTTCAGTGTACTGGAATTCAGCATGGGGAAACAAATCAAGCCATGCACATAAGTTGGCAACATCCCTGACCTCTGGTGTGTACAGCGATGCAAGAAGGCAACTTGAAATACAGCGGGTGGGGGATGACCTCACTGTGTTTTGAGCTGCTAGCGCGTGCAGAGCCAGTCTGAGGGGGAAGAAAAATTCAGTCATATGTCATTTGGATTAGTTATCATCTCCAAGTGAAATCAAAGAGATAAACAAACATGTTTTGATCAAGTATGAGGGCACAGACCTTCTTTTGTGAGCTGCTCTGGGAACCTTCTTTGGCTGAAGGGTAGCAGAAAATTTAAAACAAAGAATAAAACAATGCAAGATCCCTATATATTTTTGGCTTAGAGTCATTGAAACTCTTTGCATATGAAAATATCCTATGCTTTCAAAATGTTCTTCCCACATTGGTTTGACCTGTTGCTGTTCTCTCACCTTTTGAACTTGCTGAATAATGTCAAAACTAACTCCTAAAATTACAAGAGCCTTGCTGGAGAAAGTTGGCAACCCGAATGAGAGAGGGAAGAGCTTTCTACGCATGCTCAGAGGCACTTAATTATTAGCGCTCTTAATTATTACCGTTTTGCATGTTTTAGCACTGAAGCTGGGCATTCATATTGGTTTTGGAACTGAACTCTGGGTTTTCAAGATGCCACAAACCTATTAAAGGGAGGTGGAAAGGAAAGGAACCCATTATAAAGCTTAACAAGCCTTTATCAGCCCATCAGCATTTTCTAGTACTTTTATGAAAAATTGCCTGGAGTGGGAGACAATTCTCCCTCTCCAGATTCCTTTTTCATGCTAAAAAAATGGCCTAACCACATGCTAAGTCAAACATTTATGATAGCATATGAGAAGGATATGTTTGAGAATGATGTGGTGAGAATGGTCCTCTTTCTTGTGGCTTTTCAGATGTGATAAAATAGGCAAGCTGCTCCTGTTGTTGTTGTTGTTGTTGTTAAAGGCCTTTGCCATGATGCAGAAACCCCTGTTAAGACAAACCTCTTTCCAAAGGAAGCAGGAGAAGAACGGAGTTCTGAAGCACTATTAAGTTTATGGGATTTCCCCCCCCTCTTATTCCTTGAGATTCATACCTATTTTAGCTTAGAGCATATTCAGCATTCCAGTCTTCTGATCAAATAGACTCCTGGATCAAGTTAAATTTAGCCCAAGTTAAAAGAGCATTAGGAATATTTTCAGATATCTCAGATACAAACCAGCAGCAATTTCATCTCATGTAACTATTTTAGTGTTGGCAAGAGCTGAGAAAATCCAATTATTTCTGCTAGACTTTGCAAGAACCTGTATTATGGCAAAAAAATATACTCGTTATGAAGGCTGTCCCTGATTCACGAAAGGATTTTTATCATCCATGATTCTTAGAAGATGAAAATGCTCTTTTCATCCATCCTCTTTGTAAATACTAGCTTTTCCTAATCAGCATTATTTTTTTCATGGGTCAATTTTATAACGAGTTATCCAAAGTTAGTCCTGCTTAGAGGATGCCTATTGAAATCAATGGACTTAAACACATTGCAGTAGTCTAGGCAGGAGGTCACCGCTAGAGCATGGACAACTGTGGTCAGGCTACCCCGATCCAGGAATAGCCATAGCTGGCAAACTAGCCTAAGATGAGCATAAGCCCCTCCAGCTACAGGTGTCACTAGAGACTCCAGTGAGAAGCTGGAATCCAGGAGTATTCCCAGACTATGAACCTGATCCTTCAGTGGAAGTAAAGGTAAAGGGACCCCTGACCATTAGGTCCAGTCGTGACTGACTCTGGGGTTGCGGCGCTCATCTCGCTCTATGGGCCGAGGGAGCCTGCGTTTGTCCGCAGGCAGCTTCTGGGTCATGTGGCCAGCATGACTAAGCCGCTTCTGGCGAACCAGAGCAGCGCACGGAAACGCCGTTTACCTTCCCGCCAGAGTGGTACCTATTTATCTACTTGCACTTTGACGTGCTTTTGAACTGCTAGGTTGGCAGGAGCTGGGACCAAACAGGAGCTCACCCTGTTGCGGGGATTCGAACTGCCGACCTTCTGATTGGCAAGTTCTAGGCTCTGTGGTTTAACCCACACTGCCACCCGCGTCAGTGCCACACCCGCCAACCCGTGTTCAGTGGAAGTATAACCCCTCTAATTCCCAGACCTGGAAAACGCCCACCCACAGCACTTCCATATGACCAGGATGCAGTCTTAGTTTATTAGCCCGCATCCATCACTGCTTCCAGATTCTGTTCCAATATCTTCACAGTCTCTCCTAAATTGTGTCATCAGCATACCACAGAATCATAGAATTGGAAGGGACCTGGAGCATCATAGTTGAACCCCCTGCAATGCAGGAATATGCAGCTATCCTTTACGGGGATCAAACCTGCGACCTTGGCATTATCAGTGCCACACTCTAACCAACTGAGCTCCAAATCCCCAGAAGACAGCTCCCAAGGGCTTCATACAGATGTTGAACAGCCTAGGACACTGAATAGACCCTTGTGGGACTATTCAAAAGCCATGGGGGTGAGCAACTGCCTCCTTGTACATGGGTAGGCAAACTAAGGCCTGGGGACTGGATCTGGCCCAGTCGCCTTCTAAATCCAGCCCGCGGACGGTCCGGAAATCAGCGTGTTTTTACATGAGTAGAATGTGCCCTTTTATTTAAAATGCATCTCTGGGTTATTTGTGGGGCATAGGAATTTGTTCTCCCCCCCAAAAAAATATAGTCTGAGGGACAGTGGACTGGCCCCCTGCTGAAAATGTTTGCTGACCCCTGTCCTGGTATTTCTTTCTGGTGGTGACCCTGCAGGTAGGAACGAAACCACTGTAGTACAATAGCTCCAATGCCTATCTCTTTGAGTTGTTCTGAAGAACCACCATATTCAATAGTGTCAAAAGCCAATGAGAGGTCAAGGAGAACCAAGAGGGTCACACACACATTCACACCCCTGTCTTCTTCTGATAACGGCAATCAGTCATGGCAATCAAGGCTGTTTCGGCGCCAAATCCAGGCCTGAAACCAGACTCCATGCACAAGAGAGGAGAGGTACAAGAGCTTTGCGGGTCAGCGCAACCTTTTAACTGGGCCTACAATTTTTAATTATTTCCAGGTTGGCTCAGGCCCTTAATCTGGATAATCTCATATACAGCAGTTGCTCTCATTTGATAGCAAATGCCAGTATCTACTTCAGCTTACACATTCATTATCAACACATTAGTGTTCTGTCATGCAATACCATTTCTTCAGTTCAGCTTCCAGGTGGAAACTTCTACCATGGTAAGAAAACTTTGGTCCTCGCACCGCTTGCAATGCTAGCGACTAACATTGGAAAATCACATTGATGGTCCGGCATTTTAATGTTATTTATTTATTTTCTTGCATTTATACCCTGCCTGTCTTCCATCATGGAACCGAAGGGGACATAAACGTGGTTCACAGGCGGTCACCCATCCAGACCTGCTAACCTTCAGCAAGGTGATGGCCTCGTTTGCCTTCAGGCCATGCAAAAAATGCAAAATGGACAGGCTTGAGAAGGCCATTTGGACGCTCATTTGACCCACCACACATATCTAAGATACAAAAATTATAGAAGGCTTTCTTTCCTCAAGCATGTGTTTTAGAGCAGTGATATTTCCAGGCCACCCAGGAGCTGATGCCTTCATTGAAAAAGAGGCCCTGAAGCATCAGTGGACTTGCATTGCACATTGTTCTCAATGTATCTGACTTTCAGGTTCAAAGGTAGGCTTTTACTACACTTCTCTTTCACTTTTTTTTTGTTCACACACAGTGTCTTTCCTTCCTCCCTGTTTGTTGATAAGGATGCATTCAGGAGCAAAGAATGAGAGCTTAAATAAATAAAGGTGTGTGTGGGAGAGCATATTTATAACAGGTTTACGTACAGCTCTGACAGTTCTATTGCTGCTATCTCATACACATCACTGTTTTGCTTGCATACGGTCCAATTCCCACTTACTGTACATTATTCAGCAAATAATATGTTCCCTTCACTTTCCTGTCTTTTTCTTAAAGTATATTTTTCTTGCAGTATACAGGTGTAATCCCTCTTCTTAAGAAACTTCATCTCCCTTTTTTCACACATCCAACTCTGAAACTCACTATATAAACCATGGGATACCAATGCCAACCACCCGTATCTGATCCCATTAGTTATTTATTTTTGCAGAACAATAAATTTTACAAATGTGATGACATTTATTGTTCTGTGTTTATGGGTGTTTCTGTGGGTGCAGTATTTTCCTATCTGCTTAAGCATACATATACTTCAACTTTGATGGCTATGATTTCAGTGAAACTTAAAAAAAAAAACCACCTTCGTTCATTAACTGGAGAGGAAATTGAGTTAATTATGTCAAACAAAATCAACCAACAATTTATACAGTCAACAAAAGTGTAATTCCATTTGAGTATAGTGTATATATTCATATACATGGTGCACACAAAAAACCACATTCTGCATGCTTATAGAAGGATAGCTCATTCCATGGTCTTATTAGCCAAGGTAATGAACAGGTATATGCTAAACCTTTATGAAAACTGGGAGACCAGAGTTTGGGAACTGGTCATCTGGTACCCCATTTAGAACTTTCTTTCCTTATCACTTTAGAATCCTACTGCTTTCTTAATTCAGTAAGTGGTGGCAGCGGCAGTTAGTAATTCAATGGGATATCTTTTCCTCTAGGTTTAGCCCCAAGGGCAGAACTGGAACATTTAGATACCCATTTAATTTCTTTTACTTACTGCCCACCTGGAACAATGTCAGATTAAGAGTTGTTGGAACCCCCAGGAATGTCACACGATGCAGACCAAATCCTATGCATGTTGAAGCACGTTCTAGCACTGTCAGTTACTTCCAGTTAAATGTGCATAGGAATTTTAGCCATAACGGGGTCCCTTAGGTAAAGGTAAAGGGACCCCTGACCGTAAGGTCCAGTCGCAGATGACTCTGGGGTCGCGGCGCTCATGTCACTTAAAAACACTGGTAGCACTGATATAAATTCAACAGTGTAAATAAGTTTTGATGAATGTAACAATGGTTTACTGAATGGTTTAGTTCATCTAAGATATGCAGGGATATTTGGTATTGAACCACAGAAAGAGAGGAAGGGAAGTCATTGATTTAAGGTTATTTAAATGAATATTTTGAAGTGTAAATTAACATTTAATAAAAAAATTATATAGAATTGTGCTTGTCTGGAATGGAGGACAGAAGTTGCTCAGCTTAGCTTCCGCAGCCTCCTGAATGAAGAAACCATAGAGTATTTTATGTCTATAAAAAGCCATTTTTATCTTCCCCTTCCTCCAGATAGTCCTACTTCATTTTATCCTGACAGCAGCTCTGTGGAGTAGCTTTGGCTGAGAGGCAGCAATTGACCCGAGGACACCCAGTGAGCTTCATAGAATTGTAGAGTTGGAAGGGACCCCAAGAGCCATCTACTCCAACTCCCTGAAATGCAGGAATCTCAATGAAAGCATCATAGCTGAGTACAGATTAGAACAGGGGTTGGAGAACTTTTTGCCTTCCAAGACATTGTTGAACTACAACTCCAAGCAAACATGGCCAGTCTTGTTAGACTACAGCAGCCTTTCTCAACCTGTGGGTCCCCAGAAGTTCTTGGACTACAACTCCCATCACCCCTAGCTAGCAAGGCCAGAGCTCAGGGATGATGGGAGTTGTAGTCTAACAACATCTGGGGACCCACAGGTTGAGAACCCTTGGACTACAGCTTCCATCATCCCTGACCACTATCTGTGTTAGCCAGGGCTTATAGGAGTTGGAGTCCAACAAGATATGGGGAGCCACAGTTTCTACATCCTTGCTCTAATCCAGGCTTCCTCAACCTGTTCGACAGTGGAATTTGCTGCCAAGGAGTGTGGTGGAGTCTCCTTCTTTGGAGGTCTTTAAGCAGAGGCTTGACAACCATATGTCAGGAGTGCTCTGATGGTGTTTCCTGCTTGGCAGGGGGTTGGACTCGATGGCCCTTGTGGTCTCTTCCAACTCTATGATTCTATGATTCTAACCTTGGCCCCCCAGATGTTTTTAGCCTACAACTCCCATGATCCTTAGCTAGCAGGACCAGGGGTCAGGGATGATGGGAATTGTAGTCTCAAAACATCTGGAGGGCCGAGGTTGAGGAAGCCTGATCTAATCATTGCATAATACTGGCTCAGTGACTAGTCAACATCTATTCCAGTAATTTCTGTGGCTTCCACTTCAGGTCCAAGGGATGAGTTCTCAGCTGCCTTTCAATTTATGTTACATTGCATCTTCAGCTCTCCATCCTTTCACACAACTGGGAGTCTAAATGTGGGGCTGAATGCCATTCAATATGTAAGTTTAGGAGGAGGCAATCTATTCAGGAGGTCTATGGAACCGGCTTACTTTCAGCCGTAAGACATTAAGAAAAGGAATATTAATACTTAACCCTCAGTCTGCAAGTGCTGCTCATGTCAATGAAGTGCGATGCAAACTTGAGAAAGTGTGTATTCATGTTTCCATGGCAGCCTAACAATGTTAGGAAAACTGAGCCGGGACATCTGATTTGAGAGAGGTATCTGGTCAAGGTTACTATTATCTGAACGAGGGTGCAGCACACTGAAGAATTTAACGCTTGTAAGAATGCAGAGATAAGCAGTGGAAACTCTCATGCTCGACTGGAAGTGTCTTAGTTTGGTTCTGGGTGAAATGGAGACTTTCATAAGATTGAAGAGAGAATTCTTTCAGGAGTATTCTAGATTTCAAAACAAATTCCTTACCCATGGGATTTCGTCTGTGAGGAAAGTGGGAGTGTGCTTTTTTTCTTGAAGCCCATATACACCACAGAATGCAGTACTCAGGCATGCACCTTCTAAGGGAATAAGTTGGGGGGGGGAATAGAGAGACTGTGTTGTGTTCTGGATGCTCAGAAATCTTGGGCATAGGTTCTAAGGCAGTGGAAGAGGATACAGCTGTTTTCAGTGCCTTCTCGGTAGTGGCGCCCACTCTGTGGAACCCCTTCCCATCAGATGTCAAGGAAATAAACAACTATCTGACTTTTAGAAGACATATGAAGGCATCCCTGTTTAGGGAAGTTTTTGATGTTTGATGTTTTATCACTTTTTTATTAATAATATTCTGTTGGGAGCCTCCCAGAGTGGCTGGGGAAACCCGGGGTATAAATAACAGATGATGATGATAGTGGTGAATGTTATTCGTTTATTTACTAAATTAATATTCTACCCTTCTCAAAGAAGACCAGAGTGGCAAACAAGCGATAGAACTATTTAAAATGTCCTTAAAGTATCCTAAAACAATTCCAATACAGATGCAGACTGGAAAAGATCTCAGCATACAAGGCTGGTTGGAAGAGGAAGGACTTTAGCAGGCACCAAAAAGACAACAGAGATGGCGCCTGTCTAATATTTAGGGAGCTGAATTCCATAGGGTGGGAACCATAGCACTAAAGGCCTGTTTCCTATATAAATTTTGAAGTGCAAAAGCTTAGCATCACAGCCCCCATAGCCACGCCCACAAAGAGAGTCCATGGCTGCATCCACAAGGAGATTCCAAAGACCCAGGCCATTGGGTTGATCCTTTTCATACACATGCACCCCAAAAAGCAGTACATAAGATAATACGCAATTCATCAGGATTAGCAAGATTGCAATCCCATGCATAGTTTTTCTGGGAGTAAGCTCAATTGAATTCAGTGGTGGTGCTGGCTTCCGAGTGCATGGTTTCAAACTTGCAAAACGCACTGAGCTTTAACAAAGGATCTCCAGCCTTCTGAAACACAACCTGAGGCTTTTAAATTAGAAACGCCGACCATCTCGCAAAGAAGTGCTACCATTCAAACTGCAATCAAAAAACGAAGCAGGGAAACCCTATCAAAGAAAATGAGAAAAGTATCCAGTTTCTGCTCAATTCTTTTCTGACTTCCTCTATGCTAATCAGCCTCAAACAAACTTGAAAGGCTCTTTATTACTTCGTTCACTCACCCGAGAGAGGAGAGCCTGTCAATTATTCTGCTGCTCCAGCCAATGATGTCATCACTTCTGCTCTGAATATGTTCCGGGCCTCCACCAGTGCATGTGCTCTTTCCTATCTTCTTTGTAGCAAAACTGCAGTCCTCAGTCCTCACCATAGACAATGTGGGGAATTGGGGTAAGAGACTACTTTTTTAAAGATACAGAACAGGAAAAGCTACAGCTGCAGCCCCTACTGTTGCTCAGAACTTTTAAAGATCTAGGCAGGATCTAGCAAACCTGTGGGGATAGATAACTGGTTGCCCAAATGCTTTCAGATGGTTAGCATCATAGATGAATCAGGGGATGTGGGGATTATTTTTGGCCTGGCTTGGCTAGGGAATACAGGATAAGGAAGGAGCAGTCAAACACAGAGAAGACTCCAAATAACAAGGTTAGGAAAAATCAGAGACGAGGAAGCTCAGGGATACAAGATGACGCAGCGAGGAGATCAAAACAGAAACAGTTTCTTTCTGCTTTCTTCTACAAGGGATGCTGGAAGATTAGGTAGAGGGCACAGAAATGCAAGTAAATTGAGCTTGCATTGCCTGTCTTCTTAACCCCACCCAGTGACCATTTGGCATTCACAAGGTCTTGCCACAGCCTTGGATTCAAGCAGATATCAGGCATGGCTCTCTCTCTCCGGCTTCTCAGACTGCAGCTTTTGCTTTACCTTCTCGCTCACATAATTCAACTCTCTAGCCTTTCTAACTACCAGTGAGTTGAGGGAGGGGCCCCCACCCATTTTCTGTCTGGCACAGAGCCACTTCCTTTGTTACCTTAGTGGCCCATACACAGAGGACCATTACCTCACCAGGAAGCTAGCCTGACTATTCCAGGAACTGAATCCATGCTGGATCCAAGAATTAGAAGGTGGTTCAGACATACAGCCTCCCCACCCTCAACCTCATAGCACTTTCTACAAATGTCTGAAGAAGAAGACTCCTCCTGCTGCCAGCTGTTCAACCAAGCCTTGCTACTATTACTTTCAAGAGCAGCTTGATTTGCAGCCAATAAACACTTTTCAAGGCATAGTGAAATAGACATTATCACCTGCTCAAGCTCAATCAGCAATTTAAAGGCACAACTGTAAGTAGATGCTGAAAAGCTGACAATAATATGCTCTACTGTAGCCCTGGGGAAGCGAACATGGTACCCTCCAGATTTTTCTGAACTACAGTTCCCATCATGCTAGACCATGGGTCATGCTTGCTGGGGCAAATGGGACTTGTAGTCCAACAACAAGCGGGTAACCCTTGCAAAAGCCTGTTCTGCCCCTTTTTGGGGGGGAAATAGATGTGTTAAAACATGACACGGTCAGTTCACTAACACTGTGAAATGAAAGCAAGTTTACCTTAACATTATTTTTTAAGGATTTCCCAAAAGGCAAAAAAGAGAACATGATTTAGCAGGGACGCAGATGGAAAGTATGTAAGAGATTCCTGGGCAACCACAAAATAAGCATCACTGTTGATAAGCAGAGGGATGGTTAGTAGATAGGAGTTTTGTTTACTTCAGGCTGAAATGTTATGGACAGGTATTTGGGAGAGAACCAAAATTAAGGAAGGGCCATAGCTCAGTGGTAGAACACATGATCTGTATGCAAATGTCCCAGGTTCACTCTCTGCCATCTTCAAACAGGGCCAGGGAAGACTCCTGCCTGAAACCTCAGTCACTGCCAGAACATAGATTGCACTGAGCTAAATGGACAAGCTGCCTGGTCTAGGTATAAGGCAGCTCCCTAATATTATAAGTGCATCTAAATAGACCTGCATGGAATCAGCCTGGATTCCATGTTCATTCCAGGGTGATTGGCAAAGTGTTACAACACTCAGATAACATTGGTGCATGTCTTCTCCACCCGCTGTTGCCTGCCAGGTCATTAAAACCAGAGACAGTGTAACGCAAGTAATATTTGATGATGCATGTGGCATTATCTCTTCAGCACGACTGATACAAAAGGCTCAGCCTGCATCACAGCAGTTGCAGCTAGTGCTGATAATATGACTGGGGAGTTAGGCTTACTTTCTAGTGAGTTAACTATGCACCAGTACTATACCAATAGGAGCTATAACAACTCATGAATATGAGGCCTTGGCGTGGTGACCAATTTGCTCTTGATCTTTTGCTTCCACCCCAAAAGTTGCCACCAAGACAGGGTGTGGAATTTGTATATTTTCTATAGCGTAGTAGTCAGCAGCAGTGAAATATATGATCTGAGGAAGGGTCCCGAGCTCATGCAAGTCATCATTTTATGTTCTGGATACAGTAACCCAGTCTTGCCACATATGCTGTTAAATTCATTCATCACTTGGCTAAAGCTCCATCTACACTGTACATTTAAAGCAGTATCATACCGTTTTAACAGCCACCGCTTCTTCCAGAGAATCCTGGGAGCTGTAGTTTGTTAAGGGTGCTGAGAGTCATTGGGAGACCCCTGTTCCCCTCACAGTGCTACAACCCTCAGAGTTCTCTGGGAAGATGGATTGATTATTAAACCACTCAGGTGACTGTAGCTCTGTGAGGGGAATAGGGGTCTCCACCAACTCTTAACAGTGTGCCCTTAGCAAACTACAGTTCCCATGATTCTTTGGGGGAAGCCATGACTGTTTACATATAAACCACTATTATACCACTTTATAGTGCAGAGGCGTAAGTGCCCACATAAAAGAAGGAACTGCAGTGTCATCAGCAATTCCTTGTACAGTGGTACCTTGGGTTACATACACTTCAGTTTACATATGCTTCAGGTTACAGACTCCGCTAACCCAGAAATATTACCTCGGGTTAAGAACTTTGCTTCAGGATGAGAACAGAAATTGTGCTCCTGCGGTGCGGCAGCAGCAGGAGGCCCCATTAGCTAAAGTGGTGCTTCAGGTTTCAGGTTAAGAACAGACCTCCAGAACGAATTAAGTACTTAACCTGAGGTACCACTGTACAGTATGTCTTCCTAAGTTGAAACAGAATGGTCTGGCACAATGTTGTTCAAGCAAAACAGTACACCTAGCCATTTTAGCTCGTATGACCACACATAACATGTTCTTCTCCTTTCTATCCAAAGATAATGTGATGAGAGGGGGGGAAACAGCGGGGTCAGGGCAGCATGTGGATTACAGATCAGAAATATCAAGTTGTAGCAACCACGAGCAAACTGAAGGCTCAAGAATGTTGGTCTCGTTCAGATGTGACAGCCTATGCATGGCTGCCTAGCTACGCAAGGCAGCTGCACCAGCAGATGCACAAGCAGTAGGATTCTTTCCTTCGCTGTGTCCCAGAGGTGGATCCTGCAATATCGTCATGATGCCTGAATTTGACCTGGAAAATGAACACCCTGTCCCAGACCTGCAAATGGGCCTGTCTAATCCCCCCATGCTTTAGCTGAACAAATGGCATCAGAGCACTGGCAGATACCTCAAGAAGCTAAGAGCGGCAGCTGTATCCAATGCTTGTGTCGCTGGCAAGTTTCTAGAGTTGAGAGCGAGGGCGGTGGGAAGTCCTTTGCAGTTATAACACCAGCCATGGTACTTTCCATTACTCATTTCTCAGCCCCTTTGCTCATTTTCCTGCTACTTCTTTTCTGTTTCAAACCTCCAAACTTCCTATTTTATTTTATTTTTTAAAATTAATTTAAGAAGCGCTTTGGAAAACAGCTTGTGCAGCTCCCTTGTACTTAGGCTGTGTGGAGTTCAGACTCACCATCAGCCTGACAAAGATGATGATCAATAACAATAACAATAACAATAACAATAATGCAGGTGAATGATGTCATTTTTTAAAAATTTTTCCTGAATGCAAGAAACTCTCTTCAATGGAAAATTACATCTACCTGACATTTTCGGCATCAAAATGCCAGAGCCCATGTTTCCCTACCATTTAAGCCAGATTTACTCCTTCTAGCGGAAAACCAGGAGGTTTAAAACAACTGCAACCCTGGCAAAGATATATAAATTGAAATCCAGCCTTTGTTAGAGATGCGGTAAAGAAATATGAACAACAATACATATGTGGTGGAGGTGTGAGGAAATTAAGAAATTTTGGACAGTAATACATGAAGAATTAAAGAAGATGTTGAAAATATCAATAATAAAAAAACCAGAGATATATCTCCTTGGATTGATAGGGGAAGAGATACCATGGGGGGGGGGGGGGAGAGAATCTTCTTATATGCAAGTACAGCAGCTAGAGTAGTGATTGCTGCTAAGTGGAAGTCACAAACTCTACCCTTAAGGGAGGAATGGATTTGTAAACTAAATGAATACTTAACTCTGGCAAAACTAACAGCTATTGTAAGAAACCAATCGAATCAAAAATTTAAAAACGAGTGGGAATGTTTTGATGAATATATGGTAAAATACTGCTCAAAAAAAGATATGCTAATATGCCTAGATTAAAATGTAAAGTATCTGAGGGAAGGTAAATTAGTAAGGAAAGATAATAATAACATATAGAAGATTTGGGAAGACTGTAAAGTGCAAAGATAAATGTAATCTCAGAATGTAGAGGAAATTGAGTGGGGGCGGAGGAAAGCGGGGGGAGGGACAAAAGAAGAGAAGAAGAAGAGGAGGAGTTAGGATTTGATATCCCGCTTTATCACTACCCGAATGAGTCTCAAAGCGGCTAACATTCTCCTTTTCCTTCCTCCCCCACAACAAACACTCTGTGAGGTGAGTGGGGCTGAGAGACTTCAGAGAAGTGTGACTAGCCCAAGGTCACCCAGCAGCTGCATGTGGAGGAGCGGGGACGCGAACCCGGTTCACCAGATTACGAGTCCACCGCTCTTAACCACTACACCACGCTGGCTATTAGGTTTGATTGATGGATATATGGGGGGATGGGGAGGATATGGTGATGGCTTTGGTTTATTTATGTTGTGATGTAATATGGAAAAAGCCAATAAAATACTGTATTGACAAAACAACAACAACCAGCAACCCAGAATCCTTTCCCCAACATCCCACTTGTGGTATCTCAATGACCTATTTCCAAATTAAGCCCTCATGGAAGCACCCCGAGACAATCCAGCCAGCATGAAACACTCAACTTCCTGCCGCTTTTATTAAATTCTGTTACAACGGAGGCTGCAAGGGGGATTAGACAAGTGTGCTGAGATTGCTATCCAGACTCTTTACCGGAGAAACAGGACTTGGGAGCTGGAACTTAAAAGCACCAATTTTCTTTGGAAATGTTTCCAAGTCTTCCCAGGTGGCGGAAGATGTGGAAACGGAGACCCTTGCCTCAGACTGTGAGGCTGAATAATTTGCCCTGACCTCTATAAATATTGTGCTAGGGGCATCATGCACTAGTAATTCTTTCCTCACTGCCCTAAATCCTCTTTCATTTTGGGCCCCTTAAAACAATCCCTATTCTTTTAAGTTTGCCAACACATGCTGAGGACACAATGTGCAGCCTGATCTTATCCGTGTTGGCTTAGAAGCAAATCTTGCTGACTTCAGTAGGGCTTATTTACTCCCAAGGAAGTATGGTGCTACTCAGAAGCAATTCCCATTTCATTCAGCAGATTGCAACATTATAGTTCTGGGAGCTGTAGCTTATTAAGGAGAGCACAGGTACAATACTATTGAGAACAAAATACAGACTGTAGTTTCACACATGCAGTCTGAGCTTGAAGCAAGCTCAGACACGTCCTACCTGGTCAGCTACATAGCAGGAAGAGAGTGAGGAAATCGAGTGCTACATAGCACTGGAAGTGAGGGTTGTGACCTAATCGAGTCTAGGAACACAGCTCCGTGGTCTTAACCCCTTCATGCATTAACTTGCACTCATGCATAGTTATGTTTCCCATAGATTTGCAAATAATTTGCATGTGCTGATTTAGGTTCCGTAGGCTCGCAGCCCATGACAGGCCACTGCTGGGTAAGCCTACACATAAGTGTGTGGTGAGAGGGGTGAGTGGCAGCTGGGGACACAAGTGGCAGCAACCACTGAATG
The DNA here is from genome assembly GCF_964106645.2 of Podarcis pityusensis. Lineage (NCBI taxonomy): Eukaryota > Metazoa > Chordata > Lepidosauria > Squamata > Lacertidae > Podarcis > Podarcis pityusensis. Next base: position 24,019,557 of record NC_138032.1, read on the forward strand.
TGTTGACATCAGATCTACTGGGACTGGCTCCAGAGGGTGGTTGAGCTGGGCATTTTGCAGGGCCCAGGACCAGCAAAGAGCCCACTGCAGTAATCATGCTATCATTTCCAGTTTGCCTAGAGTACTGGTCTTCAAGAGACCCACTAATGGGTTGTGGCCTGATCCAAGATAGGTCGCAACAAAAACAAAAAACAAAAGGTTAAAAGTGGGTCCTGGGTCTGCAAAGGTCAAATATTCCTGGCCTAGAGTACCCAAGAAGGTCAGGTGCCTCCTTCTGGAATGCCTCCTTCTGGAATTCTGAATTTAGATGTCCTTCCTCTTCCAGGTTGGGGTCCCCAAATCTTGGATCCAGCACTGATTTTGTTTTCAGCCCAACACTGCAGCCTCAAATGTTTTAGCAACGGCAACTGTTGTTTGTGGATCAGAAATTCTTGGTTTCCCTCTCATGTTTCCCGAGCCGTATTACCAACACAGTCCTTTATTTCCACCCCCAGGAGACAAGCTCTGAACAGACCAGCTGAAGAATGACTCCTCATGGCTTCCTTTGCTTTCTGTCCTCTGAGGAAATGAGGCTATGACTGACTGGTCAGTTTGCATCTCTGAGCTTCTACTGTATCATCATTTATGGGTTTCCAGTTTCCTGCCATCCATCACCATACACCACACTTAACTAGACAGTGCAGTTACGCTGCCATAAATAGGCTTGGATTGCATCAACATAAACCAACTCTGTATTTCCACGTTATCCATGTTGTTGTTTTGTTGAATGCCAACAAGAAGGTATCTTTTAATGAACAGCAGCTGCTGGACGATGTCTTCATGAACTAGGAAGAAGGGAAAACTGAGAGGAGGTTCGGCTTCACTTTTACATGCCAGCTGCCCACCCCCAACTAAATCATCCCCTATTTTTCTTCTTCCATTATACACTGAGAGCAGTACATGTGAAAAGGATCTAGGAGTCTTGGTTGACCACAAACTTGACATGAGCCAACAGTGTGATGCGGCAGCTAAAAAAGCCAATACAATTCTGGGCTGCATCAATAGGAGTATAGCATCTAGATCAAGGGAAGTAATAGTGCCACTGTATTCTGCTCTGGTCAGACCTCACCTGGAGTACTGTGTCCAGTTCTGGGCACCACAGTTCAAGAAGGACACTGACAAACTGGAACGTGTCCAGAGGAGGGCAACCAAAATGGTCAAAGGCCTGGAAACGATGCCTTATGAGGAACGGCTAAGGGAGCTGGGCATGTTTAGCCTGGAGAAGAGGAGGTTAAGGGGTGATATGATAGCCATGTTCAAATATATAAAAGGATGTCACCTAGAGGAGGGAGAAAGGTTGTTTTCTGCTGCTCCAGAGAAGCGGACACGGAGCAATGGATCCAAACTACAAGAAAGAAGATTCCACCTAAACATTAGGAAGAACTTCCTGACAGTAAGAGCTGTTCGACAGTGGAATTTGCTGCCAAGGAGTGTGGTGGAGTCTCCTTCTTTGGAGGTCTTTAAGCAGAGGCTTGACAACCATATGTCAGGAGTGCTCTGATGGTGTTTCCTGCTTGGCAGGGGGTTGGACTCGATGGCCCTTGTGGTCTCTTCCAACTCTATGATTCTATGATTCTACCTAATACAATCTTTAACCTAGTTTTCTGACTGATAAGCACGTAAAATCAACTTCAGACAAACTGAAACCTAGAGGAGGAAATGCATTCAAACCTCCTCGAAAGGAAGTCGTAAGTGCGACAGCAATGCAGACAGGACACAGAAGTGTTAAACAGGGGAAGGGGCCGGAGGAGGAAGGAAATCAAAATGTGGTGTCAAACTCATGAAAGGCATGTAGCATTATGACTTCCAGTCGCTTGTATCAGAACAAAAGTAGCCACCATATGTGGCAGAAGGCTAGCGGGGGCAACAGGGAATGCCAATTCCATGCCCTCCAGCTAGATTTGTGCTCTCCCTCTTGGGAACCAGTTGCTGTTTTCTCATAGACTCAGAAGTGACCCCAAGGGTCATCCAGTCCAACCCCTGTAATGTAGATATCTTAACGTGTGGTTCCCCATCCAGTTTGAAACCATACCAGACCCTGCTTAACTTTGCGAATGTGCCAGTGGTTTTATCACTACACCACTAGGATTGAAAGCAGTTTGTTTGTTAAAATATTTTTAATTAAGAATTTCAGCATAACAAAATTTCAAAACATATCATCTTCGTTATTTCCCCCCTTCCCCCCACCTCCCCACTGAACCCTCCCCCCAATACTTCCCTCAGCTCCTCTCTCTGATTTCTCAAGACATATTATTCTCTGCAAACTGTAAAATTGTACAAATCCTTATATTGTCTGTCTACCGTGTTAACAATCAATAAATTTGTGTATGTTTATTCAAAACCTGCCAAGGAGTGCAATTCATTTTGTTGTCTTTTTAAGTAATTTGTAAAAAAGTTCCCATTCTTCTTTGAAGTGACAGTTGTCCTCATCCCACAGTTTGTATGTCAGTTTAGCCAGTTCTGCATAGTTCATCAATTTCTCTTGCCACTGTTCTTTTGTTGGGGTTTCCTCATTCTTCCATCCTTGTGCTATCAAGACTCTTGCCGGTGTTGTAGCATACATAAATAAATTCTTTGTTTTCCTTTGCAGGTCTTGTCCTACTATCCCTAACAGAAATGCTTCTGGGTTTTTTTTTTTACAAATGTCATTTTAAACATTTTCTTCAATTCATTATATATAATTTCCCCCAAATTTTTTATTTCTCTACATTCCCACCAGTTTGAAGCCAATTACAGCAACAAAGAGGTGTGTCTTCCGCATGCAACCAAAATAATATAATGAAGGTGTCAGACACACCTCTTTGAGTTGGGAAGCCCCACAATTTAGGGGCTTCCACCGAGAATGCCCTTTTCTGGGTTACTACTATTCTGTTGAATCTGTACATATATCGTATACATGCAACTCCCTGTTTACATGGGGATCACATTCTGAGGCACCCCACATTTAAATCATATATGTTTGGAACACCATTGAAAAAGCCTGAGAATATCTGGGGTGGGGTGCGCAGCCCCTGGGACAGCACAGAGAGAAAGGGCCTAATCCAGGGGCCAAAGATGAGGGCTGTAGGGCAGCTGGGCAGTCCTACTGGTTGCAACAGACAGCAAATTCATTTTAGCAGGGAAGAAAGTAAAGAATTGGAAAAGAATCATAGAAGGGATACCAAGGGTCATCTAGTCTAACCTCCTCCAATGCAGGAATCTCAAGTAAAGGATCCATGACAGACGGCCACCCAACCTCAGCTTAGAAACCTCCAAGGGAGGAGAGTCAACCGCTTTTTGGGGAAGTCTGTCAGAAAGTTCTTCCAGATGTTTAGTCGGAATCTCCTTTCTTGTAACTTGAAGCCGTTGGGAAGCCCCTCCCACTTGTCAAAACAGCCCACGTGGCATGGAAAAGAGAAAAGCCCACTAACTGGATCCTATCCTCCCATTCCTGCCCCATGGATGACACAGCTCTAGCATCTCAGCCATGGCTCCATCCCCCTTCTCCATATCTGTTGCCTAATAATCTGTACCTCCTCTCATTACTCATTAGTACTGTCCAATTGATGGTCTGGCTGCCCCTATATTCAGAGCCTCTAGGAGAATGGAATTAGGTTGTAGGGAAATATATGACTCTCTTGTTTGAATAACTTGGAATGATTCGCTTCTTTCAAGTCTCAAGTCCTTCTGCATGTTTACTCAGCTTTTGGCACATGTTGCAGTTTCAGTTGCGGAGGCCAATCTGTAGAGAACTGGTGGGTGGGAAGCCCGGTCTCTGAAAGCGAGTGTGAGTTGCAGGAGATGACCTCTGGTTTCATGAGCCTTCTCTTTGCAGGGCTTGATGCCATGAACTTTTATTTGCTCCCTGCAATGCGCTGGTATAAAACCATACCAATTAACATAAAGCAATGGTAGCTGTTTTCTTGGGGAACAGACAGGAAGTGCCCCTACATTAAAATGTAATACAGCGGAACTTCGACTTACATACGCCTCGTCTCACAGATGTTCCAAGTTGCGTCCGCGGCAAACCCAGAAGTAAACACCGGGTTTGCCGCGATTCGCACATGCGCAGAAGCAGCTTCTGCCATCTGCACATGCGCAGAAGCATGCTACTGCCAAATGTGCAAACACACAAAATGCCTCTTCTAGCGTCCTGTTTCGACCAGCGGACGGACTTCTGGAACAAATTATGTCTGTAAGTAGAGGTATGTAGTTCCACTGTATGTAGTTCAGGTGCTCTGGAAGTTCCACGTTGGGAAATGTAATGAGTGTGGTTTTATACGTAATAAACAGGATGACCCTATGTGTTTTTCCCTTTGAAGTCCCATTGAGTTAAATGGGTTTAGAAGTGCAGATAGGATTGCAGCTGAAGTGTGAAAAATTGTAAGGTGTAGAGGAGAAACTCTTAGAAATGTTGCAAGAGCGGTGTGTGTGTGTGTGTGTGTGTGTGTGTGTGTGTGTGTGCAGTATCTGAGTGGTCACATGAACCCACAATTTCCATTTTGCCTTTTCAGAAATGTGAGTTACTACGTAGCACACACAACCTTTCCTAAACAGCCGTGTTAGAAACCAGCCACATAGTGTTTCTGTTTATATATCAGCCACCTTTTATAACAGGCCAAATTGGTCTTCGCCACTGCTTCCTCCATAATAGGAGGGCCTTGTGTATTTTCTCTCGCTGTTTGCCCAGTACTTGTAAGTCATAACAATACATCTACACAGCAGGACTATAGTTAACTGCCCCCTTTAATGCTGCAGGTTGCAAGAAATCCTGCTTGCTTTCTATTGTGTGTGGTGACAAAGGGTGTAGAAGGGAAGTAACCCCTCCTCCTGCCGTGTATCTTAAGTCAGGAAAAGCAAATACAAATCTCAGCGTACACGCAAGGAGCAGATAAGAGAACGTTATTTTCCTAGTGATTCAGCCAGCCATTGAATCAGAAAGAACGCCATATGACTTCTTCATGCGTAGCTAAATACACAGAATATTTTAAATGATCTGTTTGGTACTGACGCTTGTTGCTGTGTTGGCTCTAGAGGTACAAAACAGGTAAGGAGAGGGAGCTTTTGCTATTTCAGATTCCGCTGTTTACTCAAATGGGATTGAAAAGCACATACTTGACGCTTCCACTGAAATGGATGTTTAAAACTTTGGTCAAATGCACATTTACTTGTGTGTAAATCCATTTTAAAACTCATTAGAATTATTTTGTTGTTGTTGAGTCGTGTCCAACTCTTCGTGACCCCATGGACCACAGCACGCCAGGCACTCCTGTCTTCCACTGTCTCCTGCAGGAATTTACTTTCAAGTAAATATATATATGGGATCAGACTATATTGTTACAGACCACCCCAGTCCCTGCCACATGGGATTCCAGGGGTCTTGGCCTTCAACCAGGGTCTCTGCTCCTTTGGAGAACTGAAGATGCGGCAGAGGCTGTCTTAGCTTTCAGAAATGTGATTTATTCACATGTTTACACCTGAATTTAGATCAAGAGAGTCCAGATCTTACAGCATGGTCATCTCAAAAGGGGCTTGTTCCCCACAGCAGTGCAGCACTGCTGTCCAAGGCATCGCTTCCAGGCTGCCTTCAGCCAGCCTACCCAAGATGGATCTCTATGGGTTTTTCTTCTTCCTCCCAGCACACTCAAAACCACTCTTTTCCTGTCACCTCTCACACAAACCCCATTACCTTCGCAACCTCTGTCTGCCCAGGCCCAATGATTCCTCTTAGATGGGTCATTAACCCCTTTTGTCACGTTAACACCTTTGCTCATCACTAGCCTGGCCAGGCTGGTTTGCATACAGGGTTGCCATACAGTCATACCTTGGAAGTTGAACAGAATCTGTTCCGGAAGTCCATTCGACTTCCAAAACTTTTGGAAACCAAAGTGCAGCTTCTGACTGACTGCAGGAAGCTCCTGTAGCCAATCCGATGCCACGGACGCCACACCGGACATTTGGCTTCCGAAAATCGTTCGAAAACCAGAACACTCACTTCTGGGTTTTGATCATTCGGGAGCCGATTTGTTCGGGAACCATGGCGTTTGAGATCCAAGGTACGGCTATATTTCAAAGAGTGAAAATTTTAACACAAAAGCTGATGAGCTTTTTCACCTATTTTTAATGAACATCACCCAAATATCCACAATTCTGATATGGGCTGGCTGCCATATTCCTGGGTTTTTCAGGACATTTTTGCTGCTTTACAGAAATTCTGCCTGGTCACCATTTTCGAAGAACGAATCCTGGCTATGTCGAGGAAATTCTGGGCGTATGACAGCCCTCCATAAGCCAGCCCAGGGATTCCTTGTCTGGCACAGTTCTGCAGCTCATATTTCCATTCATGTCTCAAATAAGCAAAATCCTACCATTTATTAACGTCTAGGGTGTAGGGCGCCCCCCCAACTTAAACAAAATAATGCTTAATTCTACATGGATCCCACTGGACAAGCAGGTTTCATGATGGAGGGTGGAAGTCGGAGAACGAGCCCCTTCTGAAATCTGTTACTTGAAAGTTGACAACTACTTACAACTTGATGTTTGTATTTTGAAACCCCATCATTAAGTTCTATAGTTCTGGGTAGCTAAAGAAAACCCCATCTTGCTGCATGGTAAGGCCAGCTCTATGTTGTTGTTGTTTAGTCGTTTAGTCGTGTCTGACTCTTCATGACCCCATGGACCAGAGCACGCCAGGCACTCCTGTCTTCCACTGCCTCCCGCAGTTTGGTCAAACTCATGCTGGTAGCTTCGAGAACACTGTCCAACCATCTCGTCCTCTGTCATCCCCTTCTCCTTGTGCCCTCCATCTTTCCCAACATCAGGGTCTTTTCCAGGGAGTCTTCTCTTCTCATGAGGTGGCCAAAGTCTTGGAGCCTCAGCTTCAGGATCTGTCCTTCCAGTGAGCACTCAGGGCTGATTTCCTTAAGAATGGAGAGGTTTGATCTTCTTGCAGTTCATGGGACTCTCAAGAGTCTCCTCCAGCACCATAAATCAAAAGCATCAATTATTTGGCGATCAGCCTTCTTTATGGTCCAGCTTTCACTTCCATACTTCACTACTGGGAAAACCATAGCTTTTACTATACGGACCTTTGTTGGCAAGGTGATGTCTCTGCTTTTTAAGATGCTGTCTAGGTTTGTCAATGCTCTATGTGTACAGAAAAATAGTCAGAAACAAAATGCTTCTTAAAAATAAACAAGAAGTTTGCAGCCGACTCCATGCTGCTCTAGGCCCCTGCGTTTTTACTTTTTATTTTACTTTTTATATGTTTGCAGAAGGACAGGACAATCTATATCACTCTGATAGAGGAATAGCTAGGATTAGATTTTTATTTTTAAAGGTCTACAGAGGAAGTATACGGTCTTCATAATCAGACAATAGTATGTTTGCATTGGCAGTTACTCATACGTTCGCGAATATGCCGTCTTATCTGAAATGTACATTATGACTAATTTATCTCATAAGCAGTTTCACTGTGAGCTCTGTATTACAGGAATTTTTGGCTTGTCTTCAGCACCAATTCATATTGCATAATTTATAGATGACATAATCATACCAAAAGAAGGTTAAATGAAGAAAGGGGGGGTATAGACTTCCTGAGTTGCTAGCCCTTTAGCACTGGAAATTGCCACTTGAATTATGATAAGTGTGTGTAAGAGAGCAATAGTATGTCTAGAATCTTTCTTGCCTTTTTTTTTTAAAAAAAGAGGAGCTCTTTGATACTTCCAAAAAAATAAAAGGAATGGCTGGCTGCATACATACCAGTCATTTAAACCACATTAACCCTCAAAAGAATCCTGGGAAGTATAGCTTACCCCACCCCTCACAGAGCTACAATTCCCAGCAACCTTAACAAACTACAGCTCCCAAGATTATCTGGGGGAGGGGGTAAAGGTGCTTTAAATGTGTAGGCAGAGAATGGAATAGATGTCAATTGATCAAGAGGCAACCTAGCATGTGTGTGCATTACATTGTAATTTAAGGTGCTTCCAGATGGGTGTTTATTGTGAGATTGGTACTCCTCCTGAATGCATGTTTTGGGTACTACTACCACTACTAATAACAATAATTATTATTAATTTATTACTTATACCCCGTCCATCTGGCCCCACCACTCTGGGCGGCTCCCAACAGAATATTGAAAACACGATAAAACATCAAACTTCCCTAAACAGGGCTGCCTTCAGATGTCTTCTAAAAGTCAGATAGTTGTTTATTTTCTTGATATTTGGTGGAAGAGCCTTCTGCCTGGTTCCCTGTAACCTCGCATGACAATGTTGGCACCCTAATGGCAGCCCGCATCCCCAACCACCTCCATCAATGTTTTAATATCTGGATTGAACTTTCCTGGGGGAAATTGGGTAAGTTGAACCTATAGCCATCACTTTCTTTGCGATATCTTAGCATCACATTCTCCCATATGCTTTCGGAGAGGCAAGCCATTGCTTGCAGCTGCCTCACCAAAGTGCTTGCCCATCCTTGCAGACCACTGCAATGCCTGGAGACCAGACAGTCAAGTCGTGTTTCCACAGCAGTGACCAGAGGAGGAATGAGCACTGGGGGGGGGGGGGGGGCGCAGAGAGAAGAAACTCCATGGTGCCTTTGCAGTAACAAAACCCGATGCTTTAATCTGCCTCACCTGCAGCAAAACATGTCTCTCCTGTATCGGTCTCTATAGCCACAGCAGGCACTGCAGCTGTCCGACACTTTGACACACTCCTGTATTGTTTTCTGAGACAGACGGATGCCAAGAGTATCTTACCCATTGTAAACGCAGCCAATTGCTATGCTCTGCAGGTGAGGGCTTCCTGCAGATACCATCTTATCGGGAAGTCAGTGCTGCAGAATTTAGAAAACAGGACACTCTTTCCTTAAATATTAGACCAGGGGTAGGCAACCTAAGGCCCATGGGCCGGATGCGGCCCAATCGCCTTCTCAATCCAGCCCACGGACGGTCCGGGAATCAGCATGTTTTCACATGAGTAGAATGTGTCCTTTTATATAAAATGCATCTCTGGGTTATTTGTGGGGCATAGGAATTCGTTCATTCCCCCCCCCCCCATATAGTCCGGCCCACCACATGGTCTGAGGGACAGTGGACCGGCCCATGGCTGAAAAAGGTTGCTGACCCCTGTAGTAGACAGACACCACCTCTGTTGTCTTTTAGATGCCCACTGAAGACCTCCCTCCTCCAACAAATCTTTTAACTAGAGATCATTCCCAATCTGAATCTGTATTGGAATTGCTTTAACAATATTTCATTGTCTTCTATTCTGTGTCTTTGCCAACCTGGGCTCTCTTGGGAGGAGGAATATACTCAGGGCTTTTTTTTCAGCTGGAACTTGCAGGAACTCAATTCTGGCACCTCCCAGATGGGCACCATTGCCATTATAAGAGAACAAGGAAGGCGTTTGTGGTGAGTTCCGGCACCTTTTTTTCTAAGCACTGTATATACTTTTAAATAATCATAGTCATAGTCAAAAATAATACCGATTTTACAGAGGGTTAAACTGAGTCAACTTCAGAACCAATTACTCAGGATGCCACAGTGATTCAGTGGCTGAAGCGTTAGTCTGTGGGTGTTCCTTTTGGCTTATCTAGCAAGACCCATTGTGCAAGAGGATAAAGTGACAAAAGATGGTTGTAACAGACTAATATAGCTACCCCTGTGGAATGTGCCATGTATGTGTTATATAAGTTCAAATTATAGGTGACGACATTAATTGATACCTGGGAGACCAGGGTTCAAATCCCTGCTCAGCCCTGAAAACTCACTGGGTGACCTTGGGCCAGTCACTGTCTCTCAGCCTAATCCACCTCACAGGGTTGTTGTGTGGATAAAATGAGGAGGAAGAAAGCTACCTTGTATGCCACCTTGAACTACTTGAAAGAAAGGTGGGATATACTGTACTTCTGCCATTCAGAATAGCATGGGTTTAAAATATCTCAGCCTCATAATGCAGAGGTTAACAATGGCTGCTAACAATTATTATTTTTTTTTTAAAAAGGAAATGAGAATCATCCCTAACACAGGATGTTCAGTTATTCCAGTAAGATTGGATGAAATGGGAGGAGCAGTCCGATCATTTACGGAGTCCTCAAATCACAAATTTGATTAGTTCATTTTTGGAGAGCGGCTTCTGTTTCATTAGTGTTGGTTTGCCGGTGGAAAAGCGTGGCATAAAATCTTTATTATTTGGGCATTATTTGGGTGGAGAATGAGGAGGTCTTGAATGCAACCCAGTCCCACTGACCTTATTTGTATAATACCCTGCTTGCAGCAGACGGTGAATTCTCCTAAGGAGAGCATAAGCTCCACCACATATTGCCACTTTCCCATCACTGAGAGGGAACTTGTTCTACAAGCTCAGACATCTTGGCTCTGAGTAATCTTGAAAGAATGTGTCCTCCTTCGCACCCATCCATTCAGCAAGAGCAGAGCTTCAGTAACAACCAGGGACATGGAGTTTAAAGATGTGTAATGCAATTTTTGAATGCCAAGGCTGCAATGCTGTGCCAATCTACTCATGCATAAACCCAATGGGAGCGACTCCACCTTTAAATAACTCGTGGCAGCACTGCAAGCTACATTTCATTTAAAGTTGCACCAGAGGAGACTTTGCCATCTCCTTCCAGCGTTTAAAATGCTAAGCCTTTTAACAGCAAGCCTTTCAAGTGGGATTTTGTTCACAGTTTTTATCTGCCTCGGATTGAAATGGTATTTTTTACATGTGTTTATTGTGGCTGTTTTTATTGTTAAATCCCTTCAGGATATTGAATGCTAAGCGATTAATGAATGAAATAAGTAAGAAGTTCAATCCTGCCCGTGATGGGACTTAACAAATGCAGTAACTAGAGTAAAGTTTCTCCCACTAGGCAAATTGAGAGGAACACCTCTATCCTAGTACACTGAGGCCACATTCACACCATACATTTAAATCACTATGATGCCACTTTAAAAAGCCATGGCAAAGAACCCTGAGAACTGTAGTTTCTTTAGGGTGCTGAGAGTTGTTAGGAGGTCCACGTTCCCCTACAGAGCCACAATCCACAGGGCGGTTTAACAGCCAGTCCCTTTCCCAGGGAACTCTGGGAATTGTAGTTCCAGGATGGCTCCTCATAACGACCTTAACAAATTACACTTCCCAGGATTCTTTGAAGCTGTTTGAAGTGGTTTCATGGTGCCTTTCATGAATGTGGCTCTAGTAATGGAACCCACCAGAGAAGAAGAAGAAGACGAAGAAGAAGAAGAAGAAGAAGAGGAGGAAGAAGAAGGGTTTGGATTTGATATCCCGCTTTATCACTACCCTAAGGAGTCTCAAAGAGGCTCACAATCTCCTTTCCCTTCCTCACCCACAACAAACACTCTGTGAGGTGAGTGAGGCTGAGAGACTTTAGAGAAGTGTGACTAGCCCAAGGTCACCCAGCAGCTGCATGTGGAGGAGCAGGGAATCGAACCCGGTTCACCAGATTACGAGTCCACTGCTCTTAACCACTACACCACACTGGCTCTCATGTGTTCCTGGGCTTAATCCTTAGTGGAGCCCCACGACCTGATGTAACAGCTAAATGATGCTAGGTGGGCCACTTAGACATCACCCGAAAAGAGGACAAAAGAGGGCAGAGATTTACAGGAAATGTGCAAATGTCCGTTTTTATGCACGAGAACATAAAATGAGCCCGTTGAATCAGGGCAAAGGCCCATCTACTCCCACAGCAGCCAACCAGGCTTTTGCTCTCCCCTTCTTAGAAGAGTTTTTCATTTTTAAACTAGACCTGGACTGGAAGTATCTTCAAAGAGAGGAATCCCCATAAATAGAACGTGTCTGTAAAGCAAGACACATGACTTCCCCAGAGGTGGAACCAAGTGGAAACTGCTACCAGAACTCAAAATATATGTAAGGGAGAGTTGCTCGGGAAGTCCAACACAGGGTGCTTTCTAATGGGTCGTTCCCCCTCACCCAGTTTTAATGAATGTGTGTGTGTATGTGTTTTGTTGTTTTTGTAAAGACACCCTTGAGCTGCCTGCAGTGAGACAAGGCACCTAATAAATTTAATTAATTAATTAAGTCCTGCTGAATGCATTGTGGTAATGGTTTTCAGCGTAATCCGCCACACGTGTTAAGAGCTGGAGAAAATAGCTCCTTAGAACTCAGCAAGAGGCAATTGGTGGAAATCACAGTTGTGTGTTGTTTGGACTGCTAGAAGCAAAATGATTGGCTTGTACTCAGGTAAGGATCAAACAGATACAGGGGCATGGTGACAGATAGATAGATACCAAAGTATCGCTCGTGGGGCCCCTCAATCCTCTGGAGAAGTTGGCCCCTCAGCCAGATAGAGAGGCCTGGGAGGCAGCATTCATCCCCGGCCCTGAGGTTCTTCACCCTAGTCTACTGTTGTATCACTCATCTCCCCCAAAATGTGAAGGCTATGTCTCCTTACAAGGCTCTTGTCAGGCAACAAGGCTCGTCTTACTCTGTATCATTAAAGGAGGACTGATGTATATTTGCTTCAATTGCTTTGGCTCTGGCAGAAAATTCTGTGATATCCCTGAGAAGAAGACCACTGTCCGGAAAGGCCCTTGAATTGTGCCTAGAAAGAAGACAATAGGGAGCCAGTGCAAACTTTGGAGCATTAGTATAACAGCTGTGGTGAAAGTAGATTACATGTTTTGCTGGCACCATGCTATTATCCCCAAACTCTATGCACATTCCATACCAGCCTGTCCCATTTTTGCAACCGTAACTGTCTCCTTGTGACTCACCCCCTCTGCAAAATTGTGTTCTGCCCTTTTCATGGGATGCTTTTTGTCTCCAAATAGATATCCCCATGGTCTCTCTCTTCTTTTTGTATATAATTTTTATTAAATGTTCTGTTTTACAATTTAAAGTACTCATTTTTACATCCTTAAAATATCAGCAAATTCCCATCTTCTTCTTCCATGGTCCGTTTTACATATCATAAATCCCTGCATATTTTACAGAAACTATACCATTCAGTATTCCATTATTCCATCCATCATGACTTATTTACACTGTTTAATTTATCTTAATGCTGCCAGCGTTTTCAGCGGCACACAGTTATTTCCTATATATTCAATAAACATTTTCCAGTCTTCTCTAAATGTATGTTCTTCTTGTTCTCTTATTCTGTATGTTAAATCCCCAAGCTGTGCATATTCTGTCAACTTAAGTTGCCACTCTTCTTTGGTTGGGACCTCGCTCGTTTTCCATTTTTGGGCTAACGAAATACAGTAGTTGAAATAAAAAAATTCCTTCCTGTAGCACCTTAAAGACCAACTAAGTTAGTTCTTGGTATAAGCTTTCGTGTGCATGCACACTTCTTCAGATACACACAGGTAGCCGTGTTGGTCTGCCATAGTCGAAATAAAAAAATTCCTTCCTGTAGCACCTTAAAGACCAACTAAGTTAGTTCTTGGTATAAGCTTTCCTGTGTATCTGAAGAAGTGTGCATGCACACGAAAGCTTATACCAAGAACTAACTTAGTTGGTCTTTAAGGTGCTACAGGAAGGATTTTTTTATTTCGACTATGGCAGACCAACACGGCTACCCATCTGTAACTGAAATACAGTAGTGGCATACATAAATATCCCCATGATCTCAATACACAAAACTGGGTTCCCAGATTAATGCACATGTCTGGGTGATCTTCTCAGTTACAGATGACAGACAAGCTAGCAGGCAACTACTTGACTGAGATGTAACTTACAGCTTGGTTCTCTTGTATTGGCACCACATGGTTTTCCTGCTGCGAGTGCTTCCCCCTTCACACACACACACACACACACACACACACACACGCCTGATCAGCATCAGTGCAGAAGACAAGCCAAACAGGGAACTGCACAGGCATGAGAACTACACTTTTGCTGATTGAGCAAATAGTTTGTAACATCAGCAAAGGGAGCCCAGCCAGCATTATCCTAAGAGCTGGCCTGTCCCCCAGATGAGAACAACAGTGGAAGTCTATCCAGATTACAATTATCCATAAATTCTAGAACCTGGTGATGTCAGAGGCTTGCAACACAACTGGCCCTAAGGGTCTGTCTGTCTGTGTTGCAGTGAACAGAAACCCACACTGGCCTGGTGTTGGTTCACAGCTTGGCTTGCATCTCTCCTGTACGTGACTCTTAAAATTGCTGCTGAATTACAGGTAAGCTCTATGCTAGAAGAGCAATAATGAACTGGCCCTTGGCAGAAAACCGGTCAATAAGTATGTTTCTTTCTTCTTTTGGCCCACTGTTGGGGGACTTTGGGTTGCTTGCAAAAGCAGCAGTTCAAAGCAGAATACATGCCGAATAGATGGACTGGGAGAGATTAATGTATATCAGATACAGAGCTATCTCCTTTATCCATCTGTCATGGAGGCTTTATCTGAGTTCCCTGCATTGCAGGGTTTTGGACTAGATGACCCTTGGGGTCCCTTCCAGGTCTATAGTTCTGTGATTCTATGATACTTCTGCCTAGGCTTTTGCTTGTTTTCTCCAGGTACCAAGCATTTTGGGGATGGGTGACTCGAAAACTACAAGTACATAGAACTACCTTTGAAGGTGACTCAGAAACTACAATGAATCCAGAATGTGGCAGCTAAACTGGTGACTGGGAGCAGCTGCCGAGACCATATAACACCAGTCCTAAAAGATCTACATTGGCTCCCAGTACATTTCTGAGCACAACCCAAAGTGTTGGGGCTGACCTTTAAAGCCCTAAATGGATTTGGCCCTGTATACCTGAAGGAGCGTCTCCACTCCCATCATTCAGCCTGGACATTGAGGTCCAGGTCTGAAGGCCTTCTGGTGGTTTCCTCACTGCAAGAAATGAAGTTACAGGGAACCAGCCTTCTCAGTAGTGGCACCTGCCCTGTGGAATGCCCTTCCGTCAGATGTCAAGGAAATAATCAACTATCTTACTTTTGGAAGACATCTGAAGGCAACCCTGTATTGGGACATTTTTAACGTTTCATGTTTTACTGTGGTTTTATAATTTGTTGGAAGCTACTCAGAGTGGCCAGGGCAACCCAGTCAGATGGGTGCCATATTATTATTATTATTATTATTATTATTATTATTAGTGGAATAGTCTTTTTCCAGCTACATGCTAGTATTTTAACCCATAGTAAGAAACCTTGAAGAGCTGCGGCCAATCAGTGTAGACAAAACTGAGGTAGATGGACCAATGGTCTGACTGGGTATAAGGCAGCCCCACCACCACTTTCTGGGCACTGCCCAGGAGAAAGGAGCAGAACCACTGCATAACAGTGCCATTAAGTTCAATGGGTCTACTTTGAGTAAAATGAAGTTGAATACCACCCCAAGATAAAAGAATAAAAAATTAATACAATATTGACAATTGAGGAAAATAGGTAAAGCTGGTAAAATGATGAAGCTATCACCATGTGGAGATATGGATTGGAAGAAATTTTATTTTAAAATTATTTTATTTTTTTGCTGAATATGAAAAGAGAAAATTAATGATAACATGCCCTGTGTTTTCTTTGCTGTAAATTACATTTTTCTATTTGTTTGCTGCAGGTTACTGTTGGAGCTGCAATTTATTGCAATTTTGGAAAAAGGGAAATACTGTAAAAGGGAAAATAATGCGTCCAGGATTGTGCTATTGTAAGCAACAACTTCCCAGCCGAGGGGGTTAAAGAGATGTCAAGTTCAAAAGAAGCATACTGAACTCTTCCCACTTTCGCTGTTTAACATAATGGTTCAGATTCTACTCTTGATGTGTCATTCCTCCCATGTGACAGGATATATGACTGTAAAGTTGGCAGGGATTTTGCTCTTTATGCTACGCTGTGCTCACAAGTGGCTGCAAGGAATGATAATCTGCTCATTGGCACATGTATTGAGCAACAGTCATAGCTGGAATGAAAGAGATTCCTTCATTTCCTGTGTCTGTATGATAAGAAACAGAAACTGCTCAAAGGCTGCCAGACCACCTTCCTTCTCCTGTCAGGACTTTTAAAGTACATATACCTGTAAGTGAAACATACATAGTACAATCTACTCAACACATGGGGTTCAGCAGGTAAGCAAGTTATAGCATTGCAGCCTTAAGCAGACTGCTTTAATGAAAGGAGTATGAAGGAAGGAAACAAAAAATGGGATGAGCACATGGACCATATCAAGAAAAGAAAGCCCATATCAAATACATTAGAAAGTAAAAGCTTCACATATAATTATGCAGAACACATAGACAAAATTTTATACTGTATTTACAAAAACTGAAAATGAACAATACAGTGGTACCTCTGGTTACGTACTTAATTCGTTCTGGAGGTCCGTTCTTAACCTGAAACTGTTCTTAGCCTGAAGCACCACTTTAGCTAATGGGGCCTCCCACTGCCGCCACACGATTTCTGTTCTCATCCTGAAGCAAAGTTCTTACCCCGAGGTAATATTTCTGGGTTAGTGGAGTCTGTAACCTGAAGCATATGTAACCTGAAGCGTATGTAACCCGAGGTACCACTGTAATGAGAAAATTACCCATCAGGATAAGCGCCTCAGAAACCAGACTCTTCCCAAATATTTTCCTGAGAGGGGAAGCTTTTACAGCAAAAGCCGCTAACTATGCAAATTAAAATCACATTAATTCCAATGGACTTGAAAGGATATTAATGTTGCAGAATCCCTTACAGCCAGGTTGGGTATTCTGTGGCTCTCCAGATGTAATCAGAAGTCAGCTCCTCTGGCCCCCAGCCAGCAAGGCCAAGGGTCTGGCATGATGGACTTTGTAGTCCAATGACTTCTGGAGGGCCACGAAGTACCCATCCCAGCTATATAACTTCTAGACACTTTTATCACTCCTCACTTCCTCTGACCTCAGGAGGGGGAATATCATTGATGTGTCGCTTTCTCTCCTTCGGGATCTTAGCAATATAGATTTACAAGCCCAAGGCATGAAAAGATAAGGCCACTTAATGATCATGCCTGTTAATCTTTCCCAAGGCTGTGCTGCGCTAACTTCAGACTCTGGCTTTTTGCAAAGGAGCTATTTGGATACAAATCTCAAAAGAACCAAATCCTGATTGAACTCACACTCCTTTCCCGTTCTGTACAATGGCAGTATTCGAGGGCTTAAAACAAAACAAAACAAAACAAAAACCCTCTTCATGATTAGGATTCGAGAGTTGGCATTGAATACGTGCAGGATAGTGTTATCAACGGCTACTGGTCATTATGGCCCCATGTTATCTCCAGCATCAGAGACAGCATGCTTCTGAATACCAGTTGTTGGGAATGACAAACTGGAATGTGTGGTTACCTCCATGTCCTTCTGGTGAGATTTCCAGAGGTATCTGGTCAGCCAGTGTAGAAAACAGGAGGCTGGACTACCCAGGCCAGCCTAGTAGCTGGAGGCATGGCGTGGCTGTGCCTTTCTCCTGACCTCCATCCAGCAGAGTCACTACAGCATACAGAGAGTGGATGTGGTGTTGGGAAGATTGGTGCAGTGCTAACACGGCAGCAAGAGCACCAGATTGGCTCCACCAGCGTGTTTGCACCGTGCCAGCCCCTCTCTCTCCATCTCAGTATACTGCCGTGATGGAGTAGGTCGAAGGTCAGGTGAGTGGCACATACAACAACACCCTCTACTGGGTCAGCCCATGCCAACCTGCTGCCTTCAAGATGTTTGAACGAAGGCTGACATAGGCCTTTCGTCTGATTCTGCAGGGTCTTACAGCATACTGATGAATCTGTTAAGGAAATAATACTTGCCCTAGCATAGGGCAAGAGAAGCACTCAAGTCAATACAGGTAGGTTTGAGCTTAGATGTGTGCTGTGCTTTTTTATTGTTGTTGTGTGAATTCTTTTGGGAAAGCATGATCAAACTTTACGTGTAAATAACTAAAAATATATTTTTGGAAATGGGTTAGATGCTGCAAGCTGAATTCCCAGCAGTCTTTCTTGAAACAAAATTGCCACAGAGGTCACTTCCAGTTCAGCCTAGGGCCATTTTGGCTCATGTTGATAAGTAGAACCCCAGGGTTACAAAACTATAGTTGCAGGCCCTCCTCAACCAAACTGGGGGTCTTCCAGAGGTTTTGGGCTACATCTCCCCTCATTCCTGACTTTCGACATTGCTTACTGGGGCCAATAAGTGCAATGGGCCAAAGCGTTGAGATTGGCACCAGGTTGACAAAGGTCATTCTACGCATTCCCTTGCCCGAAGTCCTCCGGTGTTTGTCAATCTAATGGTTCAAGCTTGAGGGAATGTAGTCTGAGCACATTTTCTGCTAGTGCCTGTCCTGTCTCCAACAGCAAAGAGGCTTTCTGGCAATCACTGACTCATTCTGTTCAAACACACCAAATTGGCATTTGTAGCTAAAGGCAGAATGATGAAACCAGATCTCTCTCTTTTTTTTCTTTTTCTTTTTAAGAAAGTGACTTTCCTGTTCAGCTGCTGTGTAGATTTGACCCAAGGCAGTAGCAGTATGTTTAATTTGATAGTAGACAAAACTCGTTTGTTCCTACTTAGAATCATGCACTGAAACATAATATATAGGAGAGGGAAAGGTAAGCAGGGGGAGTCCTGTTTCCTGGATGGGGAATATTTTTCAGTCTGGGGGTTGAATTTCCCAGTGGAAAATATTCATACTAGCAGGTGAGGCAAAGGATGCTGCTCTAACCATTGTACAGGCCACACTGCAGTCATGCAAAAGGACAGAGGCTTCCAGTGGTGGGTGGTGCCCACTGGGACAGGTAGGGCAGAAAGAAGGGAGAGCAAATGTAGGTGGCACAGGAGCCAATGACAGGCAAAGCCATCTAATTCTAGATCTGTTCCCATCCACCTCCCTGCTGAGTTCAAGAGGACAAGACTGTGACTAAGTAGGAGGGGGAAGCTGATCACTCTGGGAAGATTGCATTTCTCAGAGCTCCCTATGCACACTACCTTAAACTGTGTTTCATGTGTCTGTCATGAGAACCCACAATGGGGCATTTTAGGGTGGGATGGACAGGGACCCAGTGGATCCCAAACAAGTGTATTCCCCAGAAAGAGGCCCAGTCAGGCCCCTGTGGTGCAAAAGACTGGAGCTGGGTTTTTTTTTTTTCCAGAATAAGAGAGAGGAAGGGAAAGGAGGAGGAGAACTAGTTTCTGCTCCTGCCACTAATGCAGCAATGAAATAAAATACATATAAGCGGAGCTAGGAGAAGGGGAGACGACAGCAGCAACAGGAAGAGGAAAAGAAGAGTTGGGGGTGGCTCCTGCTGCTTGCCTCAGGCTGCCTATACCTTTGCGCCGGCCCTGCACACAACTCAGAGAAAGATGTAACATTTAAAATGTGGGGTAGCTTTCTGTCAGGCACAACTGTTGAAAACCACTTCCTTTTCTTTATGACTGAAACCATGGGCCTTTAAAACAATTATAACTTGATTTATACTCAGTGGGGCCTCAAGAAGCTGGGGGGTGGGGGGGAATCATTTGTACATTGCAATTGGAGTGTGTGGGATGTTAAGGGAGGGGCAGTACCTCTCATGCTCCTTCTAGGGTAGTTTGTCTCTCTACCCATCTGGCTCTAGTCTGCATATTGTGTCATGATTGTGTTATGTGATCAGATTGTACTGTGGACAAACCTACAGGGAGATTATATCACACCTTTCGCAACATACATACGACCTGTCTGATTGCAACTCATTGACCTGAGTGTGAAGAAGTTCCCAGCTCTCCTGCAGGTTAGACCAGCGGTAATATTTCTTCTTTGTCTCAGTTCAACCCCAGAACCTGAATGAGGGCAACTCCAAGATTTGAAAGTTTGAGGGCACAACTACCAGCTAACTCCCCATTCAGTGCTGGATGAATTCAGTCAGTTTTTCCTTTGCCAGTACTGTAAAAGTGTGTCACAAGCAATCTGGCATACGAGGGGAGAAATAATTGGTGGTCAAAAGCATGCAGTCAAACCCCAGGTTCCAAACTAAGAAGCTTTAGTCTCATTAGGCAAAAGGGATGAGGAAGAAATTTCCAGCAGAGGATAGGACCCAGAAGACAAGACCTGGATCACTCAGCTTAAATTACAAGAGAAAGTATTTAGGCTAAACATTAAGGCTAATGTCCTCAGGATACTAGCTGTTGGACAGTGGAAGAGACTGTGTTGGAAGTTGGTGGGTTCTCTAGCTACTGTTAGAGGTTTGCCACAGACTATCAAAGAACGTTAGTTGCCATTCACTGGGCCCCATTGGCCTTCTCCTGTCCTAACCCTAATCTTATAGTTACTATGAAAAGGTTTTCTGGAAGAGAGAAAGCTTGAAAACCACTATTCTAAACTCTGAGTTTGTCTGTAAACAAATTTATGGGCTACCTTCTTGGGCACCACCTGCGCAAGTTCAGTGATGGTGATTTTATTAGTCACTTGACACATAAGTCTTACCTATTACATAAAACACATATTCCAATTAAAAATTCAGAGAAAGTGATAGATCACTTGGAAGAAAGTTCATTTTGGCAATATGTAATGTTTACTGAGGCCCCAAAATAGGATGAACAGTACATAGTCTACTGTACTTACACTGCTACACCATCAGTGGTAGGCTTGAACATTTACCTTACTAACTTTTGTAGGAAACTCAAACAGGTTTCTATCTTTGCAGTTCAGTTTATCTGTCATGGATAGTTTAGTTGAGTTTTAGTTGAGATTCCAACATTGCAGGAAGGTTGGACGAGGTGACCTGTCCAGCTCTACAATTCTATGATTCTATGCCTTACCTCACATTGGTTATTCCTTAGAATTATAATAGTCTATGGTTTGTTAAATGCATTAGTCAGAGGAGGAGGGCATCCTATCTCGTTGAGCAACGTGAGGAGTCCTTTTCAGCTGACAAGGTCAAAGTCCTTCATCAGGTCTATGAAGGCGATGCTCTCGGTATTTCTCCTGCACTGGAACAGTGAGAAAATCATGTCAACTGTTGACCTTTCAGCTCGAAAGCCACATTGTGACTTGGGATAGACCCAAGTTTCAGCAAGTAACTGTAATCCCACAGTACTCAGAAGGGAGATTCCACCATGGTAGTTGTTACAATCACCTTTGTCCTTATAGCTCAACAACTCTTGCTCCCTAAAAAAAATTCTCAACAACTCTGGTCTATCCTCTAATGACCAATGTGTAGATCACTGCCAGTTTTTTAAATAGTGTGAGTAGATCCCAACCTCTTGGGAGTTGGACGTGCCTGTTATAAGGGGTCACAATGCTGGAGTCACACAGATCTTGTGGCACGAATCCTTTTCCCCAACACTGCAAGAGGAGGCCATGGCGGTGTGTCATGAGGGATTGAGGCTGGCTTTTAGCACTTCTGTTGGGATTCCACCCTGTCCTGCAGCTTTCCCATGTCCCTGGGAGTTGATGATGTTCTTCAGCTTGTCAAGGGAGGGAGGGACACCCAGCTCTTCCAAACATCTGGATGCTGTCAGTTGCTGTGTTGGATACCATGTTTCATCATGAATACAGTTCTTGATAGTGCTCTGCCCTTTGCTGCTTAATAATAATACAGTGGTACCTTGGGTTAAGTACTTAATTCGTTCCGGAGGTCTGTTCTTAACCTGAAACTGTTCTTAACCTGAAGCACCACTTTAGCTAATGGGGCCTCCTGCTGCTGCCGCCCTGCCGGAGCCCGATTTCTGTTCTTATCCTGAAGCAAAGTCCTTAACCTGAAGCACTATTTCTGGGTTAGCGGAGTCTGTAACCTGAAGCGTATGTAACCTGAGGTACCACTGTACTAATACTAATACTTGAATTTGTATTGTTTATATTTATTTCTTCATTTGATTGCAAAGGTAATCCAACTACTCTGAACTTAGCATCTCAATGGGAATCATCTGATGGGCTTGTTCCAGCCCTGAAGAATGCACAATTATTTTATAGAGTATGCAGGATACAGCTGCCTTGCACGGAAGGGAGGAGTCAGCTATTTCCATTGTAGCAACAAAGCATGCAGGTTTTCCCAGTAGGAACCTGTCCATGAGTTTTGCTTCCATGGGCTTTACTGCTTTACAGATCAGGTCCTTTGAGACGGAGGAGGAGAGAGAAATGAAACATTCATTTTTTATTTTTTATTATTATTTAGGGATAAAAAAAAAATAGAGGAAGCAAGCAAGTGCTGGGTAAAAACAAAATAAAAACAAAATTGGCTGCATGGTAAACGATTGTTCTTCTGGGGATATACTGTATTAGCTCATTCAGAACCGAAGCCATTTTATTTCCAGGTGTCTTGAAACTCAGTACAAAACATACTGAGACTATCATAATAAAACATGATTGGAGCTGAACTGTTGCACACAACACAGGCATTAATAATGCTTTTTATATGAGCGCCTGGCCTATGTTATACATAATTTATTTTTAATTCTTAGGTGCTTAATGTGCTTCATTTTTTCCCCTCTACATCAGCAGTTGGCAGCAGCTGTAATGTGAGAAAACGTCTGAATGATCATCGCTCTTAGACTCAACATTTATGATTGCTTAAGGGCTTTGTGTCTCTGACAGCAACAAATAAAGTTCGCTTGCACACAACTCTGGGAAAGTCACTAAAAGATAACACGACCAGAGAGAAAATCCTAAGCATCTGAAATAAATACAAGCTAAGCATTTCCCCCCTAAATGTGTTATCTCGGCCTGAAAATTTACTGCTGGCAACAGGGATTTCTGGAGTCTATTAAAGGAAAATGCTATATATTTATGTTGCACAAGGCCTATAGATGAAATCACAGCTGCACATATAAAAGCAGCCAGTTCTCTTTTAAGCAGGGATTCCAAAAGGCAGGGACCCACAGCCCATATTCATGTAAGTAATAACACTCGTTTGATAGAATGAGGGTACCTGCAGGGACACACGTCTGAGAAATGAAATCAAAGGGCGGACATCTTCAAACATCACTCCTTCTTAGGAAAGCAGATCTCATAGTGGTTTCTTTTTCCTTTCAAAATATGTTTTGTTTTAATCGCCTACTAGTGATCTGGCTGCAGTAATAGCCACGGTGATCTCAGATTTAATATTCTTAACTACTTGGAGCCAACATAGTCCCGTCAGCTAGAGAAACCATGGAGCTGGGTTTATTCCCACCTTAGCTATTCATGGCCTTGGACAAATCACTCTTCTCTTATAGTCAATATGGTGCCATCCTGATATGAACTTCAACTCCCAACAAGACCAGCCAGCATGGCCAATAGTCAGGGATGTTAGGAGTTGTCGTTTGCAACATCTGGAGAGCATCACATTGGCTACCCCTGTCTTCGCCTAAGGCAGGAGTGGGGAACATGTGGTCCTCCAAATATTGCTGGACTCCAAGTCCCATTGGCCCCAGACAGCAGAAACAAGGATTAAGGGATGGTGGGAGTTTGTATTCCAGGAAATCTGGGAGACCACAGAATCCCTACCCCTGGCCTTAGGGGATATCTTCACAACAGGGATGCCCCATCCCATTTTGCCACCTGAGGCCAAAGCCTCTCATATACCAGGGTTGTGTGGCTTCACCTGCAGCTTCTGGGTTATGGTGAGATCTTGTGAGAAGTCTGTGAGATTTCACTGGAACCAAGAAGCCACAGTCACTGCTCCTTGCTTCTCTGGTGGTGTCAGCTGGAGTGTGTGCCCACCCCCAGGGAGAAGTGAGAAGTGATGGCAGTGTTAAGATCTCATGGGAGCTCAAGATCTCGCGAGATCGCCGGAAGATGCTGCAGGTTCTTCTTCTCACTTCTCTGGCAGCAGTGGCAGAGGTGGAGAAGCAGCCCATGGGGTGGGGGTGGGGTGTTGCCTCTTGAGATTCCGCCACCTGAGGTGGCTGCCTCAGTCTGCCTCATGTTCACCAGTTGCTTCACACGTTGAAGTAACTGCCGTTCCTGCTTCCTGGGAATGGGGTGCAGCCTTGTGCTCATCTCAAAAAGGAATTGGACCTTTCCAATGCGGAAAAGTCACTTCTTGGATCTACATCACAGATTCTATTTGCACAAAGCTTCCTTCACAGTCGTCCTCCTCATTTCCCCACCCTCCTTGCCTTGTACCTTTCCACAAGGAGAAAAATAAATAAATATTGTCTTGGACATCAAGATGGAGCAGCTCATGAAAATGTCCCAAAGTAGATTTTAGAAAGAAATTGTGCAGGTAATGTGATATGTCCCTTTAATTTCGTTTTCTAATTATTTGCCTTCATCCAGCAGTACTAATGCTTAGTACTGCTTAGTGACAGAGCACTTACCTGGGCGCATTTATGTAGACTGTCATGTTAGAATAAGAAATAAGAAAAATGTAATTATTTAAGTACCTACATTAGATCAAGACTCTTCTCATCAGCAGCACCGTGGACCTGAGAGATTTCTAAATCATGATTTCATCTGAGAGTAAAGCTAATTTGGAAGAGGAGATATTCAAAGCGGAATCTGTCGTGGTGAGTTTCCCAAGTCCAAGCACTCATGAGTGAGAAATTAATAACTTTAAAAAAGAGAGATAAAAGGCTTCATCTCTGAAATTGGCTCAACAATTTTCGATATCAGATTAGCATTTTTCTTGCAATTCCTATCTCCTTAGTGGAACATCCTGTAAGGGAGTGCCTCTAAATTCAAACTATTAACATATTCCATTGCACAATGATATTTTAAAATAACCCAAGTGCCAAATGAAATACACAAAGAACTGGATCGTGATAAGGGTCCAACACTGAGACGTTGCCCTAGCATTCCGCTATCTTCAGTGATCAAGACTGACCACTTTTTATTTGACTTGAAATATCAATTAGTGTCAAGCTCTTCTCTTGATACAGTTCCTTATTTCACCTAAATCAGCCCCTCAAATATATATTTATATATAGTGGTACCTTGGGTTATATACGCTTCAGGTTACATATGCTTCAGGTTACATACACTTCAGGTTACACACTCCGCTAACCCAGAGATAGTGCTTCAGGTTAAGAACTTTGCTTCAGGATGAGAACAGAAATTGTGCTCTGGTGGCGTGGCGGCAGCAGGAGGCCCCATTAGCTAAAGTGGTGCTTCAGGTTAAGAACAGTTTCAGGTTAAGTACGGACCTCCGGAACGAATTAAGTACTTAACCAGAGGTACCACTACATATATAATCTTATACAGAACACTTATTGACTATTCCTGTCAACCAGTTTTATTATTAATAATAGTTTTCACAATAATACTTTATACAGTGGTTAGCATTTAATAAGTGTGGTACACAGATTTAAAACAAGATATCTCCACCCCACAGAAATGGTCTATAAGGAAAAGGTGATAAAGAGGGAAGAGGAAATCAAGTAGAAGCCAGTTATTTAAGTTTTGTAGTACTTAGAATAATCCGCTTGAATGTCTCATCTCTGCTTTCTTGCTTTCCAGACTCAACATAAAATATTGAGTCTTGCCATAATTTAGCTGGCCCCCCTAGACATTATATAATTTATTTATTCTGAGTATTTTAGACCTTTTAGACTGAAACTCCCCAGTGCAGGTGATCCCAGTGGGGCTCCCTGTCAGCACCAATCAGTTGATTTGCTCTGGAAGTGAAACCTGCTTGCAGTGGAACGACTAGGAGCTCACTCTAACCTCCTGGTTGTTCCTGTGGAGTCATATCCTTACCTGCTGCATACCTGCCCCCACATATGGCAAAAGGTGTGATACCATTGGGCATGCTTTGGTGGAAAGGGCTTGGTGGGCCAAATGGGTGAAGCTTTTTGGGCCAAATTTGGCTTGTGGGTCAGAAGTTCCCCACCCCTAGTTTGGAGGATTCTTCCCACTCTATTTCCAGCTTCATTTGGAGGAATTTTAATTAACAGTTTCTTTATTTTCATGCTTCTGAAAACACAACCAGCCCCTTCTGTGTCGTGGTGGGTTATTCCAATCCACTAAAATGATTCAGTGATCAGTGCATCCTAACAATTTGTTTGCCATTCAGGAGGGAGTCCTTGACTGCAGCTGGTGCAATTATTCTAGAACTGATCGAGAAGAGATCGTATTGTCTTCACGCTGCCATCAAAGGGATCGAGGAACTCTTTGATCCCTTCACGCTGCAATCTTGTGCTTGCTTACTCAGAAGTCCAGTTATGTTGTGTTCAAAAGGGATTACCCCTAGGTAAGTATGCATCAGGTCGCAGTCTCAGTTCCTCTCTTCATATCCTTGGTGTTCCTTCTGACTTGGTGGGGTTAAAACAAGAAATATCAAGTTGATGTGAAGGAAGGTAAGGTGGTTCTCATGTGGGACTGTGCCCATTTTGACTTGCTGAAATAGAGGTGGTGAATGTTGCAACCCCTTTCAGCCCAATTGCAACACAAACTCTTTGATCCATGGTCAAGCCAGTAAGTCTCAGTGACACGTTCCTGTGCATTGTTTGGATTGTAAAGGTGCCCTTGTGGAATTTGCCTTTGATTTCTGCACAATATTTGTCTATTTTCAGTAAGCTGTCATGCAATAACACTAATCATTTTGTTTACTTGGCTTGACTCCTATGTAAAAAACAGATTCGAAGGACTTCTTAAGGCATAGCTCAAAGTCTCTTGTTCTGCAGCTCCTTCAAAATTTATGGAAGAGAGATAACAATCCTTTGCCACAGAGACACCTGTTGCCTGGTCAAACTCTTCATATCCCAGGTGCAGTTCTAAGGCATGTTCATTCCGTTCAGAGTGCTGACAGCTTTTCTTTATACATTTACAGTGGTACCTCGGGTTACATACGCTTCAGGTTACATACGCTTCAGGTTACAGACTCCACTAACCCAGAAATAGTACCTCGGGTTAAGAACTTTGCTTCAGGATGAGAACAGAAATTGCACAGTGGCGGCACGGCAGCAGCGGGAGGCCCCATTAGCTAAAGTGGTGCTTCAGGTTAAGAACAGTTTCAGGTTAAGAACAGACCTCCGGAACGAATTAAGTACGCAACGAGAGGTACCACTGTATTGTATTCATGGAATACATCAAGTATAGAACGTTCTTTGATATGCAAGCTTTTCGACAGGATTTGGTGCATCATGTACTTGCATGAGTTGATTTCAGTGAACATGGTGTGTATCGCAAGTGAATGCTTCCAAGACACTTGGGCTTGGTTTGCATGTAGTGGCAAACCATGGTTTGGCTATTTGTGCTTGTGCACCCCTGTCTTTCTTCTCCCTCATATGCTCCAGTTCCACAACTGACTTCCTGGTGAGCAGCAAACCAAGGTTTGCCATTACATTCGGATGCAAGGACAGAATATTGCTTTCATTTCTTGTCTGCAGGCAGAAGAAGATTCAAAGCACACACACACACACACACACACACACACACACACACACAACACACACAGATAGATATAGATTTATAACATTTATAAAATACAATCCTAACAATAAAACAAAAATCAAACCACATCATAAAAGCATGTCAACAAACAGGAAATAACATTTATCGTTGCAAGCTCTATTACCTTGCTGGAATAAAACAAAAGCTCTTCCATAAGTTACCCAAAAAGGTCTCCTTGCCTCACCTACTGTACTTCTGTTGGTGGTGGAAGCAATGAAGAAAGCTTAAAAAGAAAATGAAGATCTTGAGCAGAAATCCCTGAGCAACAGCTTTGGGAACCAACCCTCATGGGAAGTCTGGAACCACTAAAAAGCCATAGGAAGATAGGGTGCTGCCATATACTGAGTCTGACTATTGGACCATCCAACTCAATATTGCTGACACTGTCTGGCAGCTGCTCTCCAGGGTCTCAGGGATGGGTCTCTCCCTGCCCTGCCTAGAGAGATTGAACCTGGGTCTTTCTGCATATGGAACATGCCAGGCCATGGCCCTTCCCCATGTACGTTATGTGACAGAAGACTGCCTCTTGAGGCGGTGTCCTACAGCCTAACCCAAAACGGCTGCGAGTTGCTTAATAGTTAACATGACATTAGTTGATACGTGCAAAGAAGCCCATCCTTTGCAATGGGCAGAGATTGTGTCACTTCTGAGGAGGGCAAACCTGTCAAGAGCTCCACTGGGAGCTTCACTTCGTGCAAATTCTTCTTCCTTTTAAGGAAGCACAGATGCCATATCACTGTTAGATGCAGCAAGCGCCGAAATACTCTGTGGCAATCCATCTACATGGAGTTGCTGAGCAAGCACTTCTGGTGGTTCAAAGCTAGCTGTGAGTCAGGAGGATGCATATTTTAACTCTCTGTGTAACAGGGCTTCCAACCAAAGCATCTCACAACTTCTCTCCTTTATTCTGAAAGGTGGCAGCAAGGTAGCTGCATGTACAGCAACTCCATGCAATAAGGTATTTGTCAGAAACAGGTCCTCGCTGTAGCTGCAGATATTTTAGGAATGCTATCAGAAATGCCTGAAAACAGGGCATTGCAACTTCATGGTGAACCGATTTACACAGAAACCTTAGCACCATTTGCTTACAAGTGGTGCCAATGTGAGTGGTCATTGAATGTGTGATTTGGGTTGTTTTAGAACACTTTAAGACATGGGTAGGCAAACTAAGGCCCAGGGGCCAGATCCGGCCCAATCGCCTTCTAAATCTGGCCCGTGGATAGTCCTGGAATCAGTTTGTTTTTACATGAGTAGAATGTGTGCTTTTATTTCAAATGCATCTCTGGGTTATTTGTGGAACATGGGAGTTGGTTTATTATTCCCCCCCCCAAAAAAAATATAGTCTGGCCCCCCACAAGGTCTGAGGGACAGTGGACCGGCCCCCTGCTGAAAAGGTTTGCTGACCCCTGCTTTAAGAAGTCAATGGATAGCTCTTGTAATCCACTCATGTGTCTAATACACATCCATATGTAAACCTGTATCTTACACATGTGTTCACTGAAGTATCATTTGGGGATTTTTACTGGAGATCAGGGCACATGTAAACTGCAGAGGACATTGCTTTAGAATACCAGTATTGCCTTGCTTACTTGGGAAAACCAGTAAGAATAGACAAATGCCAGTATTAATGGTGAAGGCCATGTTGGAAATGAACTGTAGATGCAGGTTGGACCCACTCCTATTTCTTGTCTAGATATTTATTTTATCATGGCATGTCTTTCCTCCCAAGAGCTCAAGGTGGTATGTATGGCTTTCCACTGTCACATTTCATTCTCACGACAACCCTGGGAGGCAGGTTAGGCTGGCCTCAAATCACTCAGTGAGCTTCATGGATTGAACTTCATGGCTAGGTGGAGATTTCAACCCTGATTCCTCAGGTCCCAGCCCAATACCCTAACCACTGCATCACACTGTCTATGCTGGCTATATTTGGCTAGATAACCAATCACAGCCCAAGTCATTATGCTGTCTGCAGGTCAGGTCAGTACTTAAGATACTGTTTACTAAGCACTCCATCCTTTACCACCCAGGTTAGGTCAACAAACCTGTTGCCTGGATACCACTGTGGAATGAAAACCAAGAGCAGTCCACAAATATGGATGAACTCTTAGGAGCCACTCGACATCTGGAGCTTGCTTCCCAAATAGGTACGTCATTATATCCTCAGTATTGGATAAAGCCAAAATGGAGAAGGATGCTGAAAGTTTTGTCACATGTACGTCCCAGAATTAGTTGAGTGCACCACCTCTCTCACCCAAATCCATAAGCGGTGTCATTTAGCAACAGTGTCTACTACCATCAGACAGACGTCACAGTGATGTGTGTTATAACAGATAATCCATGCCCTGTATTTTTTTGGAGACGCGCCCCAATTATCTGGGCTTGTCCTAATAAACCTACTGAATGCTTACACCCACTTAAAAAACAACATACTTTCATTGAGTTTTCTGACTAACGTAATGCAAGTGGCAAATTACCCACATGGCAAGGCAAATGAAATAAATATTGAAAGAACCAAATAAAGAACAGCAGACCCAGCACTGCTCTGAGTGTAAGATAATTGAAAGGCCAGTAAAAATAAGGAAAGGAATCTTTCCTAGTCCTGAAATGTTCACAGTCTATCAACCACCTCATGTCTGCCTAGTGACTGTCATGGGATGAAGCCGAGAGATACCCTGGTGAGACTTTAATGTCCTACGGTTTAATTGCTTGCTTGCACCCTAGCCACATATGACAACAGAGTTCCTGGCATTTTGCTTCTTCCGGTCAGCTGCAGAATGCCACCCAACACAGGAAGACATTGGGAGAAATTAGACACATGTCTCCAGATCAGCCGGAGCACATGAATGGGAAATCATGAGACTGCTCCGATTCTCTCATGAAACTGGTCATGCAAATGTCTCATCAAGGTAGCAATTCAGAGGGAGGTGTTTCACATCCATCAGAAATGATTCAAGGGCGAGGAATGACTCATCAGCCACAGAGCTAGCTGAATAACTGAGAGTTCACCCACAGAAACGCAAGAGGCTTATAAAATAAGCAGCTCGCTTGCATCTGTCATAACCACTGGGTGGGTAGAGATCCATTCAGTGCATTATTGATCATTTGTTTTATTTCAGAAAAGAAAAACAAATCACTCAAGGTAGCTCAGCCTGATAATAGAGTATGCCATCTAAAACCAGTTAAGAACCTATTAAAAGCAAATGCAACAGGCAAGAGCAGCTGAAAGGCAGATCCCAATACAGTGGTACCTCAGGTTACATACGCTTCAGGTTACATACACTTCAGGTTACACACTCCGCTAACCCAGAAATAGTACCTCGGGTTAAGAACTTTGCTTCAGGATGAGAACAGAAATTGTTCTCTGGCGGCGCGGCAGCAACAGGAGGCCCCATTAGCTAAAGTGGTGCTTCAGGTTAAGAACAGTTTCAGGTTAAGAACGGACCTCCAGAACGAATTAAGTACTTAACCCGAGGTACCACTGTACCTTGCAACACAAGTAAGCCAACATGGTGCCTTCTAGATATTTTTGGACTACAACTCCCATCCTTCTGATCATTGCCCGTGCTGATGGGGCTTATTTATCTATTACAATCATTTATATCCTGCATTTCAACAATACAAATCCTTCCAAGGTGGCTTACAAGAAAGACAAAACCAATCGGGTGGGGGTAATTAAGGCTCTGAAGGGGTCTTTGCTTGCCTCTCTTTCTCTGAGTCCTTCTCACAGGGCAGTTGGTGGTATATATGGCACAGGGAAGGAGAAAGTTCAGCTGGCAGCGGCTCTAAGGAGGTCTTTGCCTGTCCTCTCTCTTCCCATCCTAAGGAACACCTTTCCCATGGGGCAGTTGGTGGTAGAGGGCCCTGTACACAGATGCTGGAACAGGCTCTGAGATAGTCTTCCATCTGCATCTCCAAGGTCCATTTGCACTGTACATTTAAAGCAGTATCATGCCACTTTGAATAGTCAGGGCTCCCTGGCCCCACGAGAATCCTGGGAAGTGCAATTTGTTAAGGGTGGTGAGAATTGTGAGGAGACCTCCTCCTTCAGTTCTCAGAGTGCCCTGGGAAGATGGCTTGGCTGTAAAACCACTCTTGAGAATTGAAGCTCTGAGAAGGGAAGAGGGGTCTCTTGACAATACTCAGCACCAAACTACCTTTCCCAAGATGCTTTGGGAGAAGCCATGTGTTATGTACTGAGTTGAATGGGATTCAGAATGCAGCAGTCTGATTGGTCCACAGGAGCCACCCAATCCAGCTCCAGGTGGAAGTGAATCCGCAACCTGATTGGCCTACAGGTGAATCCCAGAATTAGCCAGTCACGTGGGGCCCATTGTGTAAATAATGTATATAAAGCAGACATTCTGGGGGAACTTCCATTCCTCCTCACCACTATGAGCTGAATAAAGAGCATGAAATCCACTTCCGACTCCATGTATATTTCACCATGGCTATTTAAAGCGGTGAAATAGTGTTTTAAATGTCTAGCACAGATGGGACCCTAGAATGGTAGTCCCAAACATCTGGCAAACACCAAGCTGCCTACCTCTGAGTCTACATCATCAGCAAATTCTGGCAGTAAATGTTATCAAAGGATAACCTTTTTAAATAAAATGAAAAACCACCTTCCAAAACAATGGAAGGAGATACCAGGTGATTTCTTTTGCTAATGCATAATGCATCCTGCAGCTTCAGAGTCGGGACAGGAAATGTTGGGGTCTGCACTTCTGCAGCTCTTTCAAATGGGAGAAGATACTGCAGGGCTACAAAGGTTAGGCTCAATGGAAATGTCCCCTCAAGAATCCAGGACCAAGGCTATGATGTCAGGATATATTTCTTAAGTAGTGGAACAAGTCATACCATGGTGAAGCAATGCAATGCAATTGCTTTGTGTAGCAGATTCTGAAGGAACATCACGTTTCTGCCTTCAACCTCTCTGTGTGCCTTCCCACCCCACACACCCCACACACCGTAATGGAGCAGCAGGGTGTCACATTTCTGCTTCAAGGGTAAAAAAAATGTCCAAAAATGGCACTGGCATTGAAAGAAGTGAAAGTGGCAGTAATTGCAGAAAGATAAAAATGTTCTGAATCTAGAAAAGACTGGGGGTTCCCCAAACACATGGGAAGTACATCGTGGGCTAGAGTATGCATGGCCGACCAGAGTGAAATAGCTAATAAATTCAGAGTAAACTTGCAGAGTAAGCCCAACGGTGGAAAACCTTCAGAACTTAAGAAGGCATACGTTAACCCTATTCCAAACTCTGGTCAGAACTGGGGGAACAGCTGGCGGAGCCAGCCAGAGACTGCCAGAAAGGGGGGAAGAGCCTTTAAAATAGAGTTTGTTCTTACATACACACCCTTTTTGCCAGTGTAACTTCCACTGGGTTGCTAGGTCACATGCCCAAGCTGAATGGAGATTAGAACAGGGGTCATTCTGCCCCTGCCCTGCCTCCCCTTTCTTGGGACTTAGTGCTGGGTCAACCAGCTTCAGCTAACCCTCAGTTGAGATGGGATAGGGAACTTTCCCTAGGCTTGCCATACGTCCGGAATTTTCTGGACATAGCCGGTAAACACCCATTGGTGTTCAGGTGGAAATCACTTGAATGTCCATGAAAATTTCAGAAGTCAAGATTTTGGTGAATTTGCTTCAAAATAGCTCAGCGACTTCCTTCTTTTCTTGAGATTTTGCAAAAGGTGGTGTCCGGATTTTCACTTTTTGAACTATGACAACCCTAACTTACCCCAATGCATCTCTGGCTGAACTGGGATGAGGGACTTCAGACCGGGTAGCCCTTGTTGAACCCAGAGAAAGAGGATGTTGACAGCAATACTTAGAGATTAAGCTGACAATAGCTCTAGGAAGCAAACCATGACATCACACTCCTGGGTCCTTCTTTTTCCTGGGGAAATCCAGGTGTGTGTGTGTGTGTGTGTGTGTGTGTGTGTGTAGCATATTTCTGGCAGAATGAGCCACTACATAAATGTGCTCCCTATGGTTGACTGTCACCTCCTCTTCCTTTTCTGGTGTCTCTAATACCCAGAAGGAAAATCCCCATAGTCAGGGTTTTGTGGCCTTCCTCTTCCTTGCATACTTCCCTTTGCACGCACACACACACGAGAGAGAGAGAGAGAGAGAGAGAGAGAGAGGTGGAAAAGTGGGCAATATTTTTTAAGGAAAACAAATCTAGTCCAATTTTTTTTAAGTGTTTCAAGAAGCAAGTTGGGGTTACAAGTGGACCCTGAGTCATGTGGGGAAGAGAGAGATTCAGTGGCGTAGTGTGGGGGGTGCAGGGGGGGCCGGCTGCACCGGGCGCAACATCTGGGGGGGGCGCTCGCACTCGCAGCTCTCTGCCCCTACTAAAATCCACGGGTTAGGGGGCACAAATTACTTGCCTTGCCCCGGGTGCTGACAACCCACGCTACGCCACTGGAGAGATTGAAAGCTTTACACTGAGTTCCTTCTGAAAACAGCTACATTGTGCACCTTCTCTCCCTTTCAAAAATCTGTCAGTATATTTGCACTGGCCAGGCTGCCCCGTAAAATGGTACTTATCTGTTAACATCTCATTCCTCAACCCAGTTCATTTTATTCTGAAGCGACATCTGGGATGATTTCACAAATGAGCTTTCCAGATGGGCAAAAATTCAGCGGAACTCAAACCACAATAAATTAGATTACAGTGAGCACAGAATAAATTTACGACCTGCTTTTCCTACAAGAAAATCAAGATTTGGTTCTTTCCACCCATGCCCTACTTTACAACAACCCTGCAAAGTAGATTAGGCTGAGAGGTCCAGAAATTGCATTGAAATAGCTTTCTTTCACAGTCACGTTGCCCTCACAGGCTGGCAATGGCACAATTCAAGGTAAGAACAAACAGGTTGTTTATTTGAGCTCTGCAGTTTGCATTTGCAGAGTTCTTTCCCATCAGCAACACCCCGGCTTGCAATCATTCAGAGCTGTTTTGAGTTCTGTTTTCCCGTAGTGAAGATTCTGTAATCATGATGATTTATCTATGTAATCTGGTACAATTGCTCCCAATTAGTCTGATTAATATGGCCAACACATTGAGACTGAGTGGGAAGGGATGTTGGTAGTAGTTCAATTTTATAGCCTAATTTAAAACCAGACAAGTTGGATTTCGAAATGTAAAAATAACCATGAGGAGTTATGTAAGAATAAACCAGAGACCATAGAAGGGGATTTAAAACAAAATAAAACAAACCTGTGTACATGATACAAGTTGTTGGTGGAGAGATTTCCCAGGCCGTTTATAATAATAATAATAATAATAATTTATTATTTATACCCCGCCCATCTGGCTGGGCTTCCCCGGCCACTCTGGGCGGCTTCCAAAAGAATATTAAAATACTATAATACATCAAACATTAAAAGCTTCCCGAAACAGGGCTGCCTTCAGATGTCTTCTAAAAGCCTGGTAGTTGTTGTTCTCTTTGACATCTGGTGGGAGGGTGTTCCACAGGGAAGGCGCCACTACCGAGAAGGCCCTCTGCCTGGTTCCCTGTAACTTGGCTTCTCGCAGTGAGGGAACCGCCAGAAGGCCCTCGGTGCTGGACTTCAGTGTCCGGGTAGAACAATGGGGGTGGAGACGCTCCTTCAGATATACTGGACCAAGGCCGTTTAGGGCTTTAAAGGTCAGCGCCAACACTTTGAATTGTGCTCGGAAACGTACTGGGAGCCAATGTAGGTCTTTCAAGACCGGTGTTATGTGGTCTCTGCGGCCGCTCCCAGTCACCAGTCTAGCTGCCGCGTTCTGGATTAGTTGTAGTTTCCGGGTCACCTTCAAAGGTAGCCCCACGTAGAGCGCATTGCAGTAATCCAAGCGGGAGATAACCAGAGCATGCACCACTCTGGCGAGGCAGTCCACAGGCAGATAGGGTCTCAGCCTGCGTACCAGATGGAGCTGGTAAACAGCTGCCCTGGACACAGATTTGACCTGTGCCTCCATGGACAGCTGTGAGTCCAAAATGACTCCCAGGCTGCGCACCTGGTCCTTCAGGGGCACAGTTACCCCATTCAGGACCAGGGAATCCTCCACACCTGCCCGCCTCCTGTCCCCCAAAAACAGTACTTCTGTCTTGTCAGGATTCAACCTCAATCTGTTAGCCGCCATCCAACCTCCAACCGCCTCCAGGCACTCACACAGGACCTTCACTGCCTTCACTGGTTCTGATTTGAAAGAGAGGTAGAGCTGGGTATCATCCGCATACTGATGAACACCCAGCCCAAATCCCTGATGATCTCTCCCAGCGGCTTCATGTAGATGTTGAAAAGCATGGGGGAGAGGACAGAACCCTGAGGCACCCCACAAGTGAGGGCCCAGGGGTCTGAACACTCATCCCCCACCACCACTTTCTGAACGGTTTAGACGGCTGTAGTCCATTTCATTTCAATGAAAGTCTTTCCATCATATTTTCATCATTCCCAAACATCTCTATTACATTTCTAAAATGGAACTACTGGACATTTGCTCAGTGTTGTTAGTCTCCCTGGCAGTCTAGCTCAGGATTCCAATCCCAGCCAACCCCAGGTCCCATTTTCTTCCATTTGAATTATTTTAACTTTAATTTTTAATCCTAGCCTATCACAATGGCCCACATCAAGCTAGAGTATAGAAAACAAAACCCCCAAATTACCACACATCCTACCCCCATGGCTCTTCTCACCTTGCGAAACCAGCGCTCTGTTTTGTAACTAAACAAAAAACAACAACACACCATGTGTCAGAAATTTGCTTTGGTGACTCCACTTAAGCAGCAATCCTAATGGAACTTGCCTCGCAATTAGCATGCATAGGATTGCACACTGTTAACACTGGTATTTCATGCTGTTGATTTATTGTTTCCTTAAGTGTCCTCACTGGCCATGAATGAGCCGCGTGCATATTTTCCACTGTCAAATACTGGAAGCTGTGCAGTCACAGAAAAGGGCAGACAAAGGCTGCGTCCCATATGTAAGGCAAAGCTGTTTAAGGCATGTGCTGCAGTGGACACGCTGCAATGGAATGCAGAAATGTCCAAAAGCTGCCAGTTGCAGCTAGAACTTCCTTGCGGTGCCCCATTTGCTTTCACAAAGACCGTAGCTCAGTACTTGAGCATCTGCTTTGCATGCAGAAGGTTCCAAGTTCAATCGCTGGCACTGCCTGGTAAGAGTGAGAATGGCCTCACTCTTTAAATCCCAAAGAGACACTGCCAGTCAGTGTAGGCAACACCAAACTAGATGGAGATAATGGCATGTTCTCCTTATGTTCATATGGTAATAGGTAAAGGTAAAGGGACCCCTGACCATTAGGTCCAGTCATGGCCGACTCTGGGGTTGTGGCGCTCATCTCGCTTTATTGGCCGAGGGAGCCGGCGTACAGCTTCCGGGTCATGTGGCCAGCATGACTAAGCCGCTTCTGGCGAACCAGAGCAGCTCACGGAAACGCAGTTTACTCTCCCACCGGAGTGGTCCCTATCTATCTACTTGCACTTTGAGGTGCTTTTGAACTGCTAGGTTGGCAGGAGCAGGGACCGAGCAACAGAAGCTCACCCTGTTGCGGGGATTCAAACTGCCGACCTTCTGATCAGCAAGTCCTAGGCTCTGTGGTTTAACCCACAGCGCCACCCGCGTCCCTCATATGATAATGCTTCTTGCTTAAATGGATGTGTGTTGGCCAGCTCTTGCGGTTTGGCTATGGGTGGCCTGCGATCTCACAAAAGCACACTGCACCTGTGTGGAGGCAGCGATGCTTCTCAATACCAGTTGCTGGAAACCACATGAGGAAGAAGAGCTCTTGTACTTGGGTCATGCTTGTGGGGTTTCCTACGGGCATCTGGGTGTGTGTGTGTGTGTGTGTGTGTGTGCAGTATGAGAACAGGATGCTGGACTAGCTGGGCCAGCGCTTGATCCAGCAGACTCTTCTCATTTATATTCCTTATGGATATATACATTTGTTCCATTTTCTCTTCCCTAGAAGAACACAGTGTGCAACAGCTGTGACATTCAGCACTGGTCGGTCACCTTCCACGTGGAAGCAAAGTGGCAAATGGAAGGAAGTGATTGTCTGGCAATAGGGTGTTGCAGAGCTGTGAGAAGACATGTTCTTTTTTTTTTATAAAGTATTTATTGAAGTTTAAAGATTGCAAAAAAACAGAAGAAAAACAAAAGAAAAATATGAGCAATAAACAATTACAAAGCCTCAAAAACAAAAATAAATACAGTAGTACAAAACATCAACAATATAAAAAGAAAAAGAAAAAAACCAAAAGCATTTAAAGAAAAAAAGAAAAACCCAAAAGAGAACAAACAAACATACAAAAGAACCACATATTTTCATATCCTTATCTTTCATTTGCTTATTTCCTCGACTTCCTCACACCTCCTTTTTTGTATTCTAGTTCAATTAAATATTCCAGCAAGTCCTTTCCCTCTTTCACAAATTTAGTTCCATGATTTAACTTAACGCAGTTTTTAGGCTTAAATTTACCTCTTTACCCAATGTCAATCTATTCATACTTGATTCTTTATAATATTTCTACCAAAGTCATATAACTTCTTTCCAGCATCTTTCTAACATTCATTAATTTTAGAATATTTCTGTAAATAAGCTTTGAATTTTTTCCAATCTTCTTCCACCGACTCTTCTCCCTGGTCTCGGATTCTGCCAGTCATTTCCGCCAATTCCATGTAGTCCATCAGCTTCATCTGCCATTCTTCCCTGGTAGGTAGGTCTTGTGTCTTCCAGTGCTTTGCAATGAGTATTCTTGCTGCTGTTATAGCATACATGAAAAAAACTCTGTCCTTCTTTGGCACCAATTGGCCCACCATGCCCAGGAGAAAGGCCTCTGGTTTCTTTAAGAAGGTATATTTAAATACCTTTTTCATTTCATTATAAATCATCTCCCAGAATGCCTTAATCTTTGGGCATGTCCACCAGAGGTTGTGAGAAGACATGTTCACTTGTTGAGGACTGCCTGTTGAGGAGGCTTGAAGGCAGCTGATATGCACAATCGGAAGCTGGCTGAGGTCTGGCACTCTCCTGGGTTCCTATGTTTGTTTGTTTTTAAATTTTATTTATGCTTTTCAGGTTTATACATGTCACTAATTTTACAATCATTTTAACATTTCAAAACTTGACTTCCTTCCCCCTATTTCTGCGGTTCCTTAAATTTATTTTTAACATCTTCTGCATATCCAAATTAACTCACTTTGCTCATTTATTAATCTACTTTAAATATATACGCTTATAAAACTGCAGGTTATTGGAAAAATCCTGCCAATGCTCTTATCTGTTTACAATTTATCTGTCAATATTCAATAAACCATTTCCATTCATTTATAAAAACTTTGTTATCTTGATTTCTTATTCTTCAGGTAAGTTTTGCCATTTCTGCATATTCCATAAGTTTTTGTATCCATTCTTCCTTTGCTGGGACTTCTGCTTCTTTCCATTTTGGGGTGAGTAACATTCCTGCCACTGTAGTAGCATACTCAAATAAGTTTCCATACAGTTTAGGTAGTTCTGTCCCTATAATCTCCAAAAGAATTATGCGTTCCTATGTAAGATGTAGAATATGTTTTAGTGAGTCGACAAAAGGAACTATCCTGCGTGAAAACGCAACGGTACTGTGGAGACAGAATTCTTGGTCAACTATATTTTTTTGTTGGGATGACAGCGCAATCCACTTTGGCTGCAGCTGAGCTCAGTGGAGAGAACTTCAGATCCTGGAGTCTATAAAGAAAAACTATAAAGTGAGTGTGAATTTTTAATAACAAGACGCAAGAGAAGATCTGTTTCATCAAGGGATGGGTGAGGCATGGAGAGAGGCAAGAAAGAAGGCATAGCAAGAAGATCCCTGTGCAAGGACCAAGTAGAAATTGTCTTGTAGGAGAGAAGCAATTGCAGAAAATTGGAGATACTCTGTACTTTAAAGGAAACGCCTTGCTTCTAAACTAGCTGCTGAGGGCTAGAGTAGAAGAGTAGTCACAAGATACACCCTCTTCTACATGTATAGCAGAGGTGGGGAACCATTTCTGGCTCAAAGGCCACATTCGCTGCTGAGGACCAAGGGCCACTGGAGGGCATATTCCACTGGAAACAGTTGGTTTTGGGTGATAGCAACTGCACTGCAAAACTACCTATTTTGGGTGATCCACTATGCAGTCACCTATTTCGGGTGATCCACTATTTGCAGTCTTTAGACTATTGTCAAAAACTTACTTATTTTGTCAAATTTTATTTTCTCTGCTGGTTAGCGGGTGGGAGTATACATTTGGTTTTTGTTACTGCGCTGCCAATGTTGTTTTTGCTGTTATGGGGGAGGGCTGCTTTGGATGTATGCTGTATGTTATATTAATGTTTATATTATTCTCTCCCCCCCCTTCTATTATAAATTGTATTTGTTCATAGATTTTTCTGTGTGAGTTGCTTGGAAACCTTCTTTGGTGACAGGCAATTACTAAGTTTAATACATAACCATTGCCCGACATATGCCAAGAGCTCAGGTCCACTCACCTTTTGTAGTTCACTGGAATTAAGATACACAAAAAAATAGAGATATTAATCACCTTTAGCAAACACTGAAGAACCTGGCAAAAGATGAGTGTGCTTTCCTAATACATGCCAATGATCTTGATCAAAGGCATTGCCAGTTACTCAGACAGGGAAGAACAAAAGAAATCATGAG
Organism: Podarcis pityusensis; assembly: GCF_964106645.2. Lineage (NCBI taxonomy): Eukaryota > Metazoa > Chordata > Lepidosauria > Squamata > Lacertidae > Podarcis > Podarcis pityusensis. The sequence continues at coordinate 24,059,547 of NC_138032.1, forward strand.
ACACACACACATGTGTTTCACCAGGCTGGCTTAGCCACCCAACAGGTAAGACATGAATATAAATAGCTGGCACAATTATGGCTAAGAGTCACGGGGATTTAGCCTCAGTGAGTTCCCCATTGCAAAGGGCTGATTAAACTACCATTGTTAGATTGCCATACTTCCTCAGTGGTGAGGTAGACGCTGAAGTCAGCATGCTGAATTTGTTTTATGATCTTTACAGGGCTGGTTGCTGTTTTAATGTGCTTTAATATGTTGAATTATCTTGGGTGACATCCAGGGCTGTCCATCCACTTGCACAACAGAAATCTACTTGGGGAATTTTTTCTTTCTTAAATAAAGTTTGTAAAAAGAGGGGGTGGGGAGGGAAATCTGATTGCACAACGGGAGTTCTAGTTTCTTGTTTCCCCTTCCAGCCTCCTGAACTTCTCAACACCCTGAAGCTGATTTGGGGGGGCACACAGGGGAAAAGGGGGGGGGGGGAATCCCACTGTTGAAATGGGTGCCCCTATCGGTTATTTTAAAGCTCCCCGGCCCCTGAATATCCAGCCTGTGAATAGTTGTGTACACGTGTGGGGTACACGTGGAGTATATTTACGTGTGACAAGCTTTTAGCAGTTTTATACCTGGTAACTGCCTTGGTTCCTCTCAAAGAATTATGGGAATTGTAGTTCAGGGAGTATACTAAGAAATTCCTACCACACTCACTTTGCAGTTTTCCTGGAGGAGAAGCAACGACCGTTAAACCAATTTAAGCCAGTAGTGTACAAAAATCCCTGTTGTTTGGAAAGATATGTGCATTTGTGCAATCCCCGCATGTGCATTAACACTCTAGTTTATACACAGCTGCTATTTGGGGGACCATCTCAGACCCCAAAATAGGCAGATGAGGCCTTGTTAGTGGTGCCCAGTGCTGCGCAGTTGGCAATAGCTCACGTCAGGGCCTTTTCAGTGGTGGTTCCCTGATTGTGGAATGCCCTCCCTAGTGAGGTCCACCTGCCTGCATCATTATTAATCTTTAGGAGGAACCTAAAAACATTCCTGTTTACGCAGGCATTTAGTGGCTGAAGAATACTGTTCCTGACAACCTCAAGATTATTGGATGAAAGCTGATTTTTAATTGTGATCGCTTTGGGAATGTTTTTAACTATGGTTGTTTTTACAAGTTTTAGAATGTCTTTGTTTTGTTTTAAAATTGCATAGGTATCTGCCACCCTGGGCTCCTTGGGGAGGAAGAGCAGGATATAAATTCAATAAATAAATAAATAAATAACTATGTTAGTTGCATGCACAAGTTACAGTTTGAAGTACCGTATTTTTCGCTCTATAACACGCACCCGATCATAACACGCACGTAGTTTTTAGAGGAGGAAAATCCGTAGGCATGCCACCCGTAGGCATTCCCTCCATAACACGCACAGACATTTCCCCTTACTTTCTAGGAGGAAAAAAGTGAGTGTTATGGTGCAAAAAATACGGTATACACTAAATTATATAATACCTGTTCTTTAAAGAGAAAATGTCTTTAAAAAGCCAAAGAGATTTTTTGTGTGTGTCACTTACCTATAGTCTCCTTAATTTTTGAAGCTGTCACTTTTACTCCTTTTTTCTCAAGCAAATGACTAATGAAGTCAAGACACATCCCGATTTACATGGTAATGCACCAGTAAAGCAGCTTAATGGTCCAAGAGCTAACATCCAGGTTTTATGTATTTATTCAAGTGAAAATGAAGGTATTTCTGCCACAAGGCTTTTCCATGTCATTTTAAGCTGTCTCTCAATAATTCTTGCCACTGTGACTAAGCTCTATACTCTTGTTAACAGTTTACTAGACAGGTGCAAAGAGGAATTAAAAGGTTTGCATGGTGGGATTTGGGGGGGGGCAGGCACATTATATAATAATTTTTTAATATGTGCACTTTTCCTGAACCCGCTGAGCCCCGTTCATCAAATAAATCAGGTAAATGAACCATAAGGCAGCAGATCTAAGACTGGATTTTTGAGAAAGTTCTGCAGTCGCCACTCCTTCTGGTTACTGCTGATCACCCTCACCCCAAGACAAACACTTCACTTTCCCAAGGAAACTGTGTAAAAGTTAGATCCCATAGAATGAATCGGAGGGCATGTTCACATCACCGCTTACTCTAGATCCAGTGCACTCCCATTGCTAGTTTTTGAAGCTGCATACACACAACGCGGGTGGCGCTGTGGGTTAAACCAGAGAGCCTAGGACTTGCCGATCAGAAGGTTGGTGGTTCGAATCCCCGCGACGGGGTGAGCTCTCGTTGCTCGGTCCCAGCTCCTGCCAACCTAGCAGTTCGAAAGCATGTCAAAGTGCAAGTAGATAAATAGGTACCACTCCGGCAGGAAGGTAAACGGAGATTCCATGCTGGTTCCATTCTGGTTCGCCAGAAGCGGCTTAGTCATGCTGGCCACACGACCCGGAAAGACTATCTGCAGACAAACGTTGGCTCCCTCGGCCAGTAAAGCGAGATGAGTGCTGCAACCCCAGAGTCGGTCACGACTGGACCTAATCGTCAGGGGTCCCTTTACTTTTACCTTTACCTACAACTTTAGCCACAACCCATATCGATCCTGCAGCTCCTTTTTTATATATGCATACAATGTTAGGTGAGAAAGGAAAGGGGGAAAGAGATGGAGGGAGAGTGGTTAGTGGGGTGGGGTCAGGTGGCAATACTTCTAGTCTTCTACTTAGTGTACATGTGGGGTTTTATGTCAGCGTCGCTTGTGGGTTCTCTTTACTATTTGCTTGTATTTCTTTGGTGAGGAGAGAAATTGGGGGTGGCCTAGGGTTGTCTCTGATTGGCTGTAGTGAAATTTGTTTTTGTGTGCGAGTGGTGTGTGTGTGTTTGGATCAGGTTAGCCAGATTGATTCATATGCTGTTGGCGGGCTCTTGTTGTTGTCTTGTTGGGCTGTGTATGTGATAAAGGGGTGAAGGCATCTTCTTCTATTTGTCCCCGTGTCAGTTTCAGTTTATTGGCTAGTTTTTCTAATACAGTAAGGCTGTTTCCCATACTATTTAGTACCATTGGTCTATGCTTACTCCTGACAGGTCTCTCCAGTGTCTGGCTGTGATGCTTCTGGCTGCTGAAAGTAGATGGGTTATGAGCTCTTTGTGATGTGAGTGGGCATTATTATCTTGGAAGATGTTCAGCAGGGCCAGTTCTGGGGTGACTTCTAATACTTGCTTAGTTATTTTGCATATTTATTGTATGATTGATGTCCAGAAGAGTTGGGGGCATTCCCATCACATGTGAAGGTATGTGCCCATGGAGGTGCAGCTTCTCCAGCATTTTGGTGAGGTTCTTGGGTGTATTAGCGCTAGTTTCCGTGGTATTAGATCCTGCAACTCTTTGACAAATACTGCTGCTTATTGTGTTTTCCCTCAAACCAGCTTCAGTCTGACTAGAAAAGGGCCTTCTGGTGGTTCCCTCATTGAGAGAAGTGAGGTTACAGGGAACCAGACAGAGGGCCTTCTCGGTAGTGGCGTCCGCCCTGTGGAACACCCTCCCACCAGATGTGAAGGAAATAAGCAGCTATCTTATCTTTACAAGACATCTGAAGGCAGCCCTGTTTAGGGAAGTTTTTAATATTTAATGCTGTATTGTTTCTAACACTCGATTGGGAGCCGCCCAGAATGCCTGGGGAAACTCAGCCAGATGGGCGGGGTATAAATAATAAATTATTATTATTAGTAGTAGTAGTATTATATTATTATGCCACATTCCCATTGTGAACGGTGTGCACATTCGAGACAGCCATTCCACATGCACAGATAACAGCTTCATGAGTAAGACAGGGGCGGAGGAAGGGAGTGCAGTGGGGGCGGGTCGCTTTGGGTGTCACCACTGAGAGGGGTGACAAAATGCCAGGCAGCACTCACCGCAGGGCCTGCAGTGCACCCAAGCCACATGTCTCTCCTGGGAGAGATGCGGTGGCCTGGGTGCACGCAGACTCCACGCTGCCCAAATGGTCCACCCACTGCCTCCCCCCCCCCAGCTGTAGGGCAGCTGATTGGGAGGAGGCAGGCAGACTCTGGAGGCCCTGCGGTGCACCCTGCCCCTATGGATGGCTCACCCTGCCCCTGGGAGCGTGCCCAGGTGCCCAAGTGGCTTCCTCCGCCACTGGAGTAAGCGTCCGGGGTGTGGGTGTGTGCATGGTCAGCGAAACCAAAAAGGTCCTGCATATTGGGTGAAGATATCCCCACCCTCTCTCTGATGTGAACAACACTGTGTGAATGTGGCTTGAAATGCACGGGTTTGGCAGAACAAGCTCGCTGCATTTTACGTTGCTAATGTGAACATATCCTTAAGTCTTGAGAAGCACACCAAGCTCAAAGAGGAAGTGGGAAAGAGCATCCTCCTCCTAACTTTCTCCTGCAGCTGCATGCAATTTTCCATGACCAAGGAGGTAGAGGGTGGGGGAGGGGGGTCTCATAGGCTTTGTGGGTGAAAAAGGAAGATCACATGAGGCACCATGGCACCCATGGGCCACCACAGTGGGGACCCCAATAATAATAATAATAATAATAATAATAATAAATTTTATTTATATCCCGCCCTCCCCAGCCGAAGCCGGGCTCAGGGAGGCTAACAGCAATCAAATAATCAAACAATCAAATAATCCAACATTCTAAAAACATTTCATTATAAAAATTAATTATACAATCACATTTAAATACTTAGAAAATTATTTATAATTGGAAATATAAAAGATGCAAGTGGAAACAAAAAATATGTGCCCTCTTTGTTGGAATAGATGTTAAGATTATAAGACTTGGCACATATGATAAAACTACTTTTAAGATTAGAGAAGATATGCAATTGAAAAGTTTTGGTGAGAAATGGTCCATCTGTATAAAAACACACACACAGAATAATACTTTTTAAAGCATGTCGTCTTTTGTGTTGTTGTTGTTAAGAGTTTTGTCATTGTGACTGCAATGGCACTGTTTGTTTGGAAGATTTCAAAGGGGTTATAATATCACCATCTTGAAAGAGGCAGTGATATGGCCACTCTTGAAAAAGTCCAAACTGAAACTGACCAATTGGCTTGTGACAACTACCTCTCTGTTGTCAATTCCCCCTTTCGAGAGAAGGTGATTGAGAGGGTTGTGGTACAACAGTCATAAATACTCTTGGATGAAACTGGCGATCTTGCCCCATTCCAGTTGGGTTTCAGACCTGGTTATGGGACTGAATCAGTCTTGGTTGCCCTGGTGGATGACCTTATCAGCAGGACTGGAGGATTAAAACCCTGTTAGTTTTACTTGATCTCAGGGACTTCTGATTCTATCAGACATGGTAGCTTCCTGAACCTGCTCCGTGAAATGGGCAATGTTTTAATATGGTTTGGTTCCCACCTTCAGGGTCAGTTTCAGAGAACAGCGTTGGGTGATTATCTCTCGTTCCCCTAGCAGTTCTGCTTCAGCGTGCCTCAGGGTACCATCCTGTCCCCGTTTCGATTTAACATCTACATGAAGCTGTTGAGAGCTGTCATCGGTATGCGGATGATACTGAGCTCCATTTCTCTGTAACATCTAAATCAGGAGAAGCCATGCAAGTTCTGGACTGGTGCCTGGTTTCAGTGGTAAGCTGGATGAGAGTCAAGGAATTGACTCTCTGAGTCCTGCCAAGGAGGAGATGCTGGGGGCGAGCGGTTCCTAAGTCGGGATTATTGGTCAATAGCCTGCTTTGGATGGGGTCATACGCCCCTGGAAGGAGAAGGTTCATAGTTTTGGTGGGCCCTTGGATCCATCTCTGTCACTAGAGTCCCAGGCTATGAGTGCCTTTTTACTAGCTACAGTTTCTGGACCAGGATAGACTAACCACTGTCGTCCATGTGCTGCTAACCTCCAGATTGATTCTTCCAAGGTGGGTCTGTCCTTTGGGCTGATCTGGAAACTGCAGCTAGTGCAAAATGTAAAGGCGAGTCTACTAACTAGGGGTGGAATATTGCCAGTATATTGCTGCTGAAAGAATTGGCTGCCAATTGGCTACTGGGCTAAGTTCAAGGAGCTGGTACTGATACATAAAGCCCTGCATCCCTTGGAACCAGAATGCCTAAAAGATTCTCATTCCCTTCATACCCAGCGAACTAATGCCAGTGTACTGGAAGAAGCAAAGATCACCAGTGTTGAAGCAATGATTCTTCAACATCAACTTTGCTGGACTGGTCATGTTGTGCGGATGCCTGATTATTGTCTTCCAAAGCAACTACTCTATTCCGAACTTAAAAATGGAAAGCGTAATGCTGGTGGTCAACGAAAGAGGTTTAAAGACTGTTTTCAAGGCAAATCTAAAAAAATGTAGTATAAACACCAACAATCAGGAAACACGTGCCTGCGAGCGCTCCAACTGGAGAACAGCCTTTACCAAAGATGTCATGGGCTTTGAAGACACTCGAACTCAGGATGCAAGGGAGAAATGTGCTAAGAGGAAGGAATACTTGGCGAATCCACACCATGATCAGCTCCTGCCTGGAAACCAATGTCCCCACTGTGGAAGGACATGTGGATCCAGAACTGGCCTCCACAGTCACTTATGGAATCATTGTTAAAACTGTGTTTATGGAAGACAATCTTACTTGGCTATGAGTGATCGCCGAAGAAGAAGAAGAAGAAGAAGAAGAAGAAGAAGAAGAAGAAGAAAAAGGAGGAGGAGGAGGAGAAGAAGATAACTGTGTTCTACAGGAGGGCATCCTAAAAAAATCCAATCCTATCAGGAGGTCCATTTCATATGTCAGAATTGGGCCTTTATACATGCAGTTGCTCCATATATGTTTTTATTGTATTGCTCTGGGATGGCTCATGGGAAGCAATTAATAACCATAACCAAATGAATTAATTCATAACCATAACCAAATGAATTAATGGTAGTTTAGATTTTCATAAACGGGATTGTGCATGAATTCAATGTTTTAATAGTTTAGTTGGAAATGTTACCCACCCACACAAACACACCCACACAAAACTTTTGTACAAGACAACTGAAAGTAAGAGATGAATATTACTAATGTGGAACTGGATGTGCAGATCCCGGCTCCATGATACTACTTAATCCACGTTTATTGTTCCATCACAAAACTTCTAAAATTAGATTCGGTGTCAGCAGAACAAATAGGGGCTGACTGTTGGCAGACTAAATATAGCTTAAGTTGCAAGTTGGGTATATGTTGGGGCAATCACATGATAGTTTCATAATGTGCCACCAGAGACTTCTCCTATAAAGGAGAATGAATATGAAGAAGCAAGTGTGTGAGCAGGGCCAAACAGGGCAATGCTATTAACGTCTACTCAAACGTAGTCCCATGGGACATACTCTCAGGTAAGTCTGTATACAACTGCAGATGATGTACTGCTGTTGTACAACTCCCATTCATTTCGGTGGGCCTTCCAGAGGAGAAATTATTCACAGGTTGTACTTCAGTTCACAAAACAAGCACAGATGGGCAATAGCTGTCATCACTGAGTTTGATTCTCTAGGGGTCTTGCTCATAGTACAGTGGTACCTCGGGTTACATACACTTCAGGTTACATATGCTTCAGGTCACACACTCCACTAAGCCAGAAATAGTGCTTCAGGTTAAGAACTTTGCTTCAGGATAAGAACAGAAATCGGGCTCCGGTGGCGCGGCGGCAGCAGGAGGCCCCATTAGCTAAAGTGGTGCTTCAGGTTAAGAACAGTTTCAGGTTAAGTACGGACCTCCGGAACGAATTAAGTACTTAACCCAAGGTACCACTGTACTTTTTTTCAGTTCACAATTCACCACCACCACAAGCACTACAATTCTATGAATGAGTGGGTTGGTGCTGTGCTGTTTTGGTTGTGATTGTATGTATACATACAACATATAATGATCTATTTAATCCTATAATGCTTAAATGTTTTTAAATGATTAGGGTCCTCCCCCCATGTTTTAGTTGTTCTTTTATCTGTAAACTGCCTTAGGGCAGTTTAGGGAAGAAGGCTGGGTATAAACAAATACATAACAAAATCAGAGAATTGCATAATTGGAAGCGACCCCGAGGGTCATACAATACAGTAATAATATTAGCAAACTTGCACAGGGTGGGGGTGGAGGAAGGGAACTTCACCGGCTGAACTTCTGCCTGTCTAGTTGTTGTTAAAGGAAATGTGTGTCTGTGTGTGGTGTGTTTTTTTTAAAGGCAATCCTTAACTGACACAATTCACCATTCATCGGCAAAACCAGCCATTTAGATTCGTTGCAAAGAAATCCATAAAGCTGAGCGGGGCGGGGAGAGAACCGTCTTTCTCTACAGCGCAGCTTAGAACAACCCCAAAATACGTTTTTGTTTTGTTTTGTTTTTTAAAGTGAAGGGCTTCCCATCTCCCCATTGCTTATTCCAGCCCTGTAATGCGCGCGGCCGCATCTCTTCTGCTGGGTTACCATAGAAATAGAGGCACGGCCAGAGATGTTTGCATTCAGCGAAGTGGCCGAGGAGCGAGGGCTTGATTGGTCGGTCGCCGCAGTAGAGGAGTGGCGGAGGGTCAAGGAGAGGTGAGCTCATGCGGGGGGCGGGCGAGCCGGAGCTGGCAAAATGCGCGCTGCAAAGGGGGCCGTTGCTGATTAGAGCCCTGGATCGCCCCCCCTTCTCTCTCTCTCTCTCTCTCTCTCTCTCTCTCTCTCTCTAAATGGAAGCGTTTAAGCAGCGATCTTTACAGAGACAACGCCGGCCCTCCGTTTTAACTCGCACGTGCCCGAGTTGCATGAGGAGCCTTTGAATGGGTCTCGACCGCATGACACCTAGCGCCCTCGCGGGGGTACTGCAACCCTGCAGCGAAGGGGACGGCAGCGAGGGGCTCTTGGAAGGCTGGTCCAACCTTCCATCAATCGCGGAATTGCAAGAGTTGGGAAGGGACCCTGGGGGTCATCCAGCGCAACCCGCTGCAAATGCAGGAATCTTTCACCCAACGTGGGGCTCGAACCCACGACCTTGAGACTAAGAGGCTCTTAGCTCTACCTAGTGAGCTATCCTGAGTTCATTCCTGGCCTCCATTTACCTGATGAATACACCCCCGCTGCTTAATATCAGCTCCCGTTGCGGTTCAGGCCCAGGCACAACCCATCTTTCTGCATAGCAAGACCCTTTGAAGTGGAAAGTTAAGACGTTTTTGAAGCTTAAAATAAAACTAAAAATGCAGAGCTCTGGAAAAAAGCACCGCCTCACATTTTAGGCACCAAAGCTGCAGAGCTTTATAGACTTACCTGGGAGTAAACATAGTTGAGCACACTGTAGGACCTGCTTCCTAGTAAATATGCATGGGGTTGCGTTGGGTTCAATAGGGTTTACTACCAAGTAGACCCGGATATTGGACGCGGGTGGCGCTGTGGGTTAAACCGCAGAGCTTAGGACTTGCCGATCAGAAGGTTGCGGTTCAAATCCCTGCGATAGGGTGAGCTCCCGTTGCTCGGTCCCAGCTCCTGCCAACCTAGCAGTTCAAAAGCACGTCAAAGTGCAAGTAGATAAATAAGTACCACTCCGGCAGGAAGGTAAACGGCATTTCCGTGCACTGCTCTGGTTCGCCAGAAGCGGCTTAGTCATGCTGGCCACATGACCCGGAAGCTGTATGCCGGCTCCCTCGGCCAGTAAAGCGAGATGAGCGCCGCAACCCCAGAGTCGGCCACAACTGGATCTAATGGTCAGGGGTCCCTTTACCTTTACCTTGTGCCTGGACATTCTGACCTAGGGCAAGCCCCATTGAACTCGGTGGGGCTTACTTCTGAGTAGATGATTGATTGATTGATTGATTGATTGCATTTATAACCCACTTTTCCTCCAAGGAGCTCAAAGTGAGGTAGGTTAGGCTTGTAAAGAATCGCACCATTACTAGGCTTCTTTATGGGCAGCAGGGAGAGCTTTTCCTGTTATCAGGTGTTTTGAAAATGGGAGGGGGGGGGAGAGATTAGTTCCGAAAGGCAGTTTCCTACAATTATTTTAACCAGCAAAATATTTGTGCTGCAAGGTGAGTTTAAAGCATTTGACTGACTGGAGTCAGGATTTTTTGATTTATTTTTTTAATAAACTAAAGCACCTTGATTTTCTTATTGAAGGCTGTGGGATGTTTTCTGAATGGGCTGTAATTTCCACTCCATAGATCAATAGGTCAGAGATCAGAGATAGTTTTGTTGCTGCTACTGTTGTTTTTGGAACTTGAATGGGAAATTCGGGGAGGAAAAGAGAGGAGAGTTTCTCGCCAGAGCTAGGGGCTGCAAGCTCTGAGTAGAAGCAGCACCAGAAACTGTCCTCTGGGGATCTACTGAGGTAGTTCCTGTTTGCCCTTGATGTTGCTCTGCTTGCATATTTGTAAATAAAGCAAATATTACAATACCACCCTGCACATGTGTATGTGTGATCTCCAATACTATCTCATCTAAGAACGAAACTGAAACCAATGATCCTGTCTCTGGAACTTCTCTCTGGCCAGAAGTAGGCAGATGTACACCATACCTTTCAAGCACATTCAATGTGCATTTCAAGCACATGCCTTGCCCCCAAAGCATCCTGGGAAGTGTAGTTTGCTAAGGATGCTGGGAACTGTAGTTGATTGAGGAGGAAAACCACAGTTCTAAGGGTTCTTTGGGGGACGCCATGAGCTCTAGAAGCACATTCGATGTGCTCTAAATGTATGGTGTAGATCTGGCCGTCGTAACACTTGTTTGGGAGTAAAGCAATTCAAATTGGGGTCAGCTGAGGTTAGGGTAAAGGCATGGCCCTATACCAGCCTTCACTAACTTTCTTCCCCCCTGCCAGATGTTTTGGACAACTCCCATCAGCCCCAGCTGTGAAGTGAATCCTTCCTTCTGCCTACCCCTGGACCTGCTGGGCTGCCAGAATGAGCATGCAGCCTTCGCTGTGAACTGTGAGCTCCTGTTTGGCCAGTTACCTTGGCTAAAGCCTTGCAAGAGTTAGGGCAGCATCTCTGCAGAGCCTGCAACACATAGTGGGTCCCAACACTGTGGGATGTAGCAGCAGGGTGTACGTGCATGTGAGTGTGTGTCTTGTTGCAAAATGGCTTAGGCAGGCCTTGACCTCTAAGACACTCTATAGCAGAGCTTTCCAAACTTTTCATGTTGGTGACACACTTTTTAGACGTGCATCATTTCGCGACACAGTCATTCAGTTTTACTAGCAAACTGGAGGTTAAACTAACCTCTTTCCAGACCTGGGAGGAGCACAGGGAGTGTTTGCACGACAAACCTACACACTGCAGCCAACACACTAAAGCAGAGGTTTTCAACATTTTTGGGTCCACGGCTCCCTTGACCAACTACATTATTTCTGCGGCACCCCTGTGGGGCTCAGGAGCCCAGTTATGTCACCCCTTGCTGGCAGCCCCTCACTCTTTTTCAAACACCCTCCCTTGTGGAGGGTTCCCTCAGCCTCCTCTCCTCTCCCCTCTCCTTGGGAGTCCTCTGGGCAGCCGCTGCTGCCACCCCTGGTCTCTCAGCTGCCCCACTGCAAAGAGAGGTGCCTCCTCACACTGCCCCACAGGGGTCTGGGAAGCACACCCTTGCCAGCCTCTGATCAGCCTGGGGAGCTTGTAGCCAGGGCTGCTGCAACAAACATCTTTGCAAGCCTTTGGGAGGCAGAGACGTGAGAGGGCATCAGAGGAGGGAGGGAAGGAAGGAGGGACAGAGGCCAGTGTTGCCCACGGCACCACTGACCATCATTCAAGGCACCCCAGGGTGTCACGACACACTGGTTGAAAACCACTTGGTTGAAAACCAGTGCACTAAAGGGTCACGGCACACAGTTTGGAGAGCTCTGCTCTATAGATTTTTCTGCAACAGGCTAACATAGCTATCCCTCTGGCAGTTGTAAACCAAATGTATATTCCAAATAATATAGGGGCTACCAGCATATTTTATGATGCAGAAATGCAACAACAACACTTATGGAGTGAAAACATCCACATTTCCCCCCATTCGTCTTCAAATGAAGAATGCTGAAGCCATGTTTAGATTTAACAAGAGCTCTTCAGACGGATCTTAACCTTACAAAAGAAAACAAAAGAAAAGTAATAAATGGGGCCAATCTACCTACCTATCTCTTCAGTGCTGAGGAATCTGATTACCCAACATATTAAAAGCATGACGACAGCTTGGTTATTGCTTTTTCCAAGCTGCAGATTTAGAGATTTTGTACGATTGTTTGAAAAGGAAACAGTGGGGCGTGGAAGTCGTATTTGTTTGCTACATTTGCACCCCACCTTTCCTATAAAGAGCTTGAGGTATTGCACATGTCCCACACCCCCCTAATTTATTCTTGGAAGGACCCTGTGGTTGGGCTGAGAGACAGTGATAGATCCAAGACCATAGTCATCTTCGCAGCTTGGTGAAGATTTCAACCCTGGTCACCCCTGTCCTAGTCATAGCTGTCAACCGTCCCTTATTTGGCGGGAAAGTCCCTTATCCCAGCATTGTGTTCCGCTGCTGTCCCTTATTGATGATGTCCCTTAAATTTCCCGGGTTTCAAAGGAAGCAGTTCCTCTCCTTCCCTGCCTGCCGGCCAGGGATGAGGGAGGCTCTAACTGTGTTGCTTGGCTGCGTTGCTTCCCTTATTTTGGCTGCTGATCCCTTATTTTCAAATCTGTAAGTTGACAGCTATTGTCCTAGTCCAACACTCTCTAATGTGGTCTCCTCAATATGTTGTGGACTACTAGCTCTGTTATGCTGGGTGGGGCTGATGTGAGTTCTAGTCCAGAAGATCAGGAGGTTACCACCTGTCCTTACTTTAACCTCTGCACCAGGCTGGCTCAGAGGGGCCTAATGTGATTTTATTCACAAAACTTCCACTCTTAATATCCTGTATTGACAATAAAGGGTTAATACGGAGTTATACAAAAATACCAGCTAGGAGGGACAGGTGTTTGAAAATGGAAGTCATCAAACAGAGGAATGTCATTGTATAAAAAGACACTCTGTGTAGGGGAAATCGAGGACACTGGATTATGTTGCGGAAAAAGAAATAAATTAGAGATACAAGTATTGAAGGCTTCTAAACAAATATGTCTAGATAGCGTGGGATGCCTCTAATAGGCAGTCCTTGAGAGCTGGGTAGAGCGGAGCTACTGCTGCTGCTATAATTCTTCTTATTATTTTGGCAGGATAGTAAATAAATAGTCCATTCCAGGTTGGCTTATGTGGGAAGACCTGCTGGCCTGACCATTGGCAAGGGTCTCTTTTCGGGCTCCATTTTGAACCCCAGGCTCCATCTTTGAATGCATAAGCAGCTCCCTGGCTTCTAAAGGCTGCAGGTACGGTGGGCAGATGCAAAAAAAGGACAGGACTCCTTACACTTTTAATAGCTGAGTATAAGAGGCAATTTCAGCAGGTGTTGCTTGCAGAATCATCATTTCTTCATTGCAATTATTCCCACCTTCTCCCCACCCCCGCACAATGAAATGTTTTCCCCTTACATGCTCCTTAAATCTCTTCTGGGGTTTTCCCCAACCCTCCAGATCAGATTTAAGGATGGTACAGAACTCACATGGGGAGGAGCGGATGGGAATCCTGTTGCACCAGCACTAAGCCTTGTGCTCGTGCAGCTATTCCGTTGCATACTGCCCCGTGTCTGCTGAAGGGTTCAGTATGTGGTAGATTTCCTACACCATGACATAGCTGTCAAGCGAATTACAGTGGTGCCTCGCAAGACGAAATTAATCCGTTCCGCGAGTCTCTTCGTCTTGCGGTTTCTTCGTCTTGCGAAGCACGGCTATTAGCGGCTTAGTGGCTTAGCGGCTATTAGCGGCTTAGCGGCTATTAACGGCTTAGCGGCTTAGCGGCTATGAGCGGCTATGAGCGGCTATTAACAGCTTAGCGGCTTTAAGAAAAAGGAAACAAACTCGCAAGAACTCGCAAGACGTTTCGTCTTGCGAAGCAAGCCCATAGGGAAATTCGTCTTGCGGAACGACTCAAAAAACGGAAAACTCTTTCGTCTAGCGAGTTTTTCGTCTTGCGAGGCATTCGTCTTGCGGGGCACCACTGTACAGCGCAAGAATGAATCACACCTCAAACCCTTCTAGAGGGCCAGGGCTAGTCTTAGCGCTGTCACCATTCCCAAATATTGGGCTGTATACTAAAATTCGCCCAATACATTTTGCTGCCTGAGGCAAATGACAAGATGATGGCTCCTCACATTTCATGTACAAAAACTGACCGGAATTGTAGCTGAATCATACTCGGATGCTGTCAACGTTGTCTTCTGCTGCACCTGAAGGCAGCAGGCTAGCTTAGGAGAAGCAGAGCAAGGCATTGTACGCACACAGTTCCCTCCTCTTCCCATTCCTCAGTATCCAGGAGCTGACTCACTCTGCCTAATGGGAGGGCCGGCCCTGAGCCACACAGGAATGGAGAAGTACCACCATGCAGTTGCTCCCATCATCTCACAAATGTATAAATGACTTGAGACTCTGACTGCAGGCAAGGTCAACATTAAGGGCTGTTTATTATGGTTTATTATTTATCTTGTTTATTACACTGATATCTTTCCTATCCTCCAAGGAGCTCAAGGCGGCGTACATGATTCTCCCACTCCTCAGTTACGCCCAACAACAACCCTGTGAGGCGGGGAGGCAGTAATTGGCTCAAGGTCACTCAGTGGGTGGGGATTTGAACTGTGGTCTCCCAGGTCCTAGTTTGATACTTATAATCACTACACCACACTGGCTGTTGAAGAAATGCCTTGACTGGATGCATACAGGTTTATTAAGCTGTGATCATTTACATCAGGGGTCAGCAAACTTTTTCAGCAGGGGCCCGTCCACTGTCCCTCAAACCTTGTGGAGGGCCAGACTATATTTTTTTGGGAGGGAGGGGAAATGAACGAATTCCTATGCCTCACAAATAACCCAAAGATGCATTTAAAATAAAAGCACACATTCTAGTCGTGTAAAAACACCAGGCAGGCCCCTCAAATAACCTAGAGATGCATTTTAAATAAAAGGACACATTCTACTCATGTAAAAACACGCTGATTCCTGCACCATCCGCGGGCCGGATTTAGAAGGCGATTGGGCCTTAGTTTGCCTACCCATGATTTACATCATCATTTTATTTCCAGGTTAAGAAAGGAATAGCTCTCCTTTCAAGATTTTTGTGATTACCCCACGCCCCAGATGTTTGCTATCTTTCCACTCCAGATTTGATTATTCATCTATTAATCCCCATCCCCACCCAAGCAACTGCCAATTTAGGAAATACTCAGAGAGGACAGTAAACCTCCTACATCCCCAGTGTAAGCATTTTTTATTTTGACAAAGCAGTAGAATGAAGCAGATCAAAACATTGACTGCAGTAAATTGTTAAGAGGATGAAAACAGCAAGCTTTTGGTGTGCTTTGGAGGAGCTGGTGAAAGGCAGAGAATCTATTTTGGGTGCAGTTAAAATTAATAGGATACATTTCAGTTTCCTCTGTGTATATAATTTCCCTTTAAATCTTAGCTCGTTGCTCTCCGACTGTCTGTGCAACACAGAAATTATTCTTAGACTACTTATTATTCTAGCAGACTTCTCACCTCTATTCAGTGTGACTCATGGCTGGTTTACACCTGTATATTCATAAAACTAGATGACAGCTGCATTGTATGTTGATCTAAGTGTGTGAATGAACCGTTGCAGATCTAAAACCTTAGACAAATCTTTTAATATCAGGCAGTGCCACGCCTCCTTAAAAACAGCACTGAAGTCAATCCTCACAGTCAGCTGCTAGTCAAGTAACACAGAGCTATGTGTGAACCAGCCTTTAACAGGTTCTCAAAGACTTATTGGCTCAAGCAGCCCAAAGTGCCTTTAAGTGCATTAAACAGTGTTGTTGTTTTCTATCCATGATCCACAACCCTTTCAAAAGTGAACATCGGTGGTCTCCATCATCTTAAGGTGAACTTCTCTCTTCAGTTAGGTACCACAACATTGTTGACCACATAGCATATTTTACTTTCATTTATTGTCCTGTGTTTATACAGTGGTACCTCGGGATGTGAACGAGATCCGTTCCAGAGTCCCGTTCGCATCCTGAACAGAACGTAAGATGTGAGAGCTTGTCTGCACATGCGCAGGTCATGTTTTGCCACTTCCACGCATGCGTGTGACGTCATTTTGAGTGTCTGCGCATACGCGAGCGGCAAAACCTGGAAGTAACACCCTCTATTACTTCCGGGTTGCTGTGGAGCGCAACCCGAAAGCGCTCAACCTGAAGCACATTCAACCCGAGGTATGACTGTATCTCAATTCTTCTTCCTGAACTTAGGCAGGGAGAACCAAATGCACAAATATAAGACAGGGGACACATGGCTTACAAGCAGTACGTGTGAAAAGGATCTTGGGGCATAACATGAGTCAACATGAGGCAATAAAAAGCTAACACTATGCTGTTGTTGTTTAGTCGTTTAGTCGTTTAGTCTGACTCTTCGTGACCCCATGGACCAGAGCACGCCAGGCACTCCTGTCTTCCACTGCCTCCTGCAGTTTGGTCAAACTCATGCTTCGAGAACACTATCCAACCATCTCGTCCTCAGTCGTCCCCTTCTCCTTGTGCCCTCCATCTTTCCCAACATCCGGGTCTTTTCCAGGGAGTCTTCTCTTCTCATGAGGTGGCCCAAAGTATTGGAGTCTCAGCTTCAGGATCTGTCCTTCCAGTGAGCAACACTATGCTAGGCTGCCTCAACAGAAGTCTAGTGTCCAGATCAAGGGAAGTCATAGTACCACTCTAGTCCGCCTTGGTCAGACCACACCTGGAATACTGTGTGCAATTCTGGGCACCACAATTTAAGAAGGATGTTGTCGAGCTGGAATGTGTACAAAGGAGGGCAACCAAGATGGTCAAGGGTCTGGAAACCAAGCCTTATGAGGAATGGTTGAAGGAGCTGGGTATGTTTAGCCTGAAAAGGAGGAGACTGAGAGGAGATATAGCCATCTTCAAATATCTCAAGGGCTGTCACATGGAAGAGGGAACAAGCTTGTTTTCTCCTGCCCTGGGGGTAGGACTTGAACCAATGGCTTCAACTGGTAACAGGGGACAGGGCCTTTTTAGTGGTGGAACCTTAGCTTTGGAATGCTGTTCCCAGAAAAGCTCACCTGTTGCCCACTCTGGTGACTTTCCACTGCCAGGCAAATAACTTTCCAGGCAGTTGAAATTGTGTTGATCTGTTTTACTCTGGTTATTTTTTATTCAGCTGCTATAGATTTTTTGTTTTTAGCTTATTTTTCTGTTTCAGCTGTTTTGTAATGTTTCACCATAAGCAGCCTTCATCCTGTGTTTGAAGGGCTGGGTGTAAGTTCTAATAAGAAAATAAATAATAATAAATTATAGAGACAAGGCTAGCATGGGGGCACATTTTTACACTGACTGTCAATAATGAATTCTTCTGTGCTACAATATTCCTGTTTGGGGAGATGGAGAGGAATGTTTCACTTGAGTGCTTTAGGAAGGAACATAGGGTGTTTCCTGAACACATGTGCTGTAATTCTCCTCATAATGGCATTCTCTTTGTTGTTCTCCATAGTTTTGGCAGCATAGTTGCCAACATAAGATGCTCGCAGACGGCATCTGTCGAATTTCCTTATCATAGTGGTATGTTTTCCCTTTCAGACTGCACATATGCAAATATATTGTCAGTGTCTCTTTTCCCTTCCGCAATTCGGTTAGCTGGGGGCTTTCCCATAGAGTTTGACTTTCCCAAGTGCATTTATTTCAGAATTCAACCGCCGAGAACGTGCTCTTTTCAGCAAGAAATGCAGGGAATGCAGTGCTGCAGAATCCGTCTCCTGTCAGCTCCTTCTCAGAATCAGCTGTTAAACAGACAACATGCTCCAAAAAAGAAACAGGCTGCCCGAAGCAGCTTTATTCTGTAAGTTGAAACATCCCATCTGTGCCACATAATTAACACTTTGTGAATACTAGAGGGCCGTGAACTTTGTACAGACAAGCATGGATTCCGAGCCTTGCTAACACAGATTGTTAAGCATGTCAGCTGCTGCCCTGGGCCAGGGCTTGAAATGGTTTTTAATTGCTTGATGGGCAAATCACTTTATTCAGCCTCCTTGAATTGAAGGGTGCATGCAGACGTATGTTGTTTAAATGGGCACTGGCTTTGGTCGGATGTAGCACAAAACTACGGTTTAGTATTACATGCACAAGCCTTGAACTTATGCGTTCTCTCCCTCCAGGGAAAAGCTTATAAGCTTTTGCTGCTATTTTTAACTAACTGCAGTTTAGCATTATTTCTGAACCTAGACAAGCAGTGGTTACTCTTAACTATGTCTTATTAAAACAATCCAGTTTCATACCATAGCTTAAGAATCTGGGTTCTGAGTGTGGGTGTAACACAACCAGTGCCGGCCCACCTATGAGGCAAGTTGAGGCAACTGCCTCAGGCAGCAGGATTCTCAAGGGCAGCAGACCCAGCTGACCAAGGAATGCATTGCCTGCTGCTGCTACGGTGCACCATTTTGTGGTTCGCCTCAGGTGCCAAAATGCATTGGGCCAGCCCTGAACGCAACTGTGGTTCATCGAAAATGGAAGTGAAAGTTTCTGATCCCATGTTGGAAGAGTGAGCGAGAAAATATGGGGATCTGATATTTGCCCAGGCACATTTGCATAATGCTAAGCTTAGCATTCCGTTTGAACGAGGCCACTATGGAAGTGCACTCACTGTGTTGATTGAAATTTCATAGCCAGTATCAAACTTGGGAGCTTGCTTCAGAAAGTAAGGTAAAGGCACCCCTGACCGTTAGGTCCAGTCGTGGACGACTCTGGGGTTGCGACGCTCATCTCGCTCTGTAGGCTGAGGAGCCGGCATTTGTCCGCAGACAGCTTCCAAGTCATGTAGCCAGCATGACTAAGCCGCTTCTGGCGAACTACAGCAGCACGGAAACACCGTTTACTTTCCCGCCGGAGTGGTACCTATTTATCTACTTGCACTCTGATGTGCTTTCAAACTGCTAGGTTGGCAGGAGCAGGGCCCGAGCAATGGGCGCTCACCCCGTCGCGGGGATTCGAACCGCCCACCTTCTGATCCGTAAGCCACAGGCTCTGTGGTTTAGCTGCAGAAAGTAGCTGTGCACAAAACTAATAGGCTGGTGCTTTTGATGTCTTAGATCCACATCCTCAGAACAATTTCACAGTTTTTAAATGGATGTAAACATAAGGCAGTAAACGAACATAGAAATAAGTAGACATTCACATTGCACTTTCAAAAATAACAATGCAGGTAGCCTGCAGGAAAAAGAAAAGCAAGACAGACAGGAGAGATTGGTATTTGAATCACAGATAAGTATGTCAGCTGAATGTATTGTGAAGGTAGAATGCAGGCCAGCTCCTTCCACTAAGCCCTAGTTACCGTATTTTTTGCACCATAACACTCACTTTTTTCCTCCTAAAAAGTAAGGGGAAATGTCTATGCGTGTTATGGAGGGAATGCCTACGGGTGGCATGCCTACGGATTTTCCTCCTCTAAAAACTATGTGCGTGTTATGGTCGGGTGCGTGTTATAGAGCGAAAATTATGGTAAATGTCTGTTTGCATGAACCTTACACTTGTCTGTATCAATGAGTCTTATACCTGTTAAGAGTAAGACTAGAGGAGCTTGAATATGAATAATCTAGCTAAACTTTCTTGTAATTTTTTTTATATAAAAAAGCATTATTATTTTTTTAAAAAACAGCATTTGCTTGTGAATCAGACTATAAAAATCAGGAAAAGGGTGTTGGAAAATTAAGCAGCAATTTGGGGAAGAAGCAATTGTGGACTCATTTATTTATTTTGTACAGTAGTACCTTGGTTTCCAAACAGAATGCGTTCCGGAAGTCAGTTCGGCTTCCGAAATTTTCGGAAACCAAGGCGCGGCTTCCGATTCGCTGCAGGATGCTCCTACAGCCAATCAGAAGCCATGGAAGCCACACCGGACATTCGGCTTCTGAGGCAAAGTTCGCAAACCGGAACACCTACTTCTGGGTTTGTGACGTTCGAGTTCCGAGTTGTGTGTGAACTAAGTTGTTCAAAAACCAAGTTACGACTATGCTCCATTTACAATCATTTGAAGCTAAGCTCTTCTGAAATCGCTCTGGCTTACTTCCGAGTTACCTTATGGAAGATCTTCAGGAGAAGAAAAGGCTAAGGAGTTAACCCTACACAAATCTGGAGTGGAGTCCCTAAGATGGTTGAATGGTGCCTTGTACGCCTCCTTCCAGTAACTCCTGCAGCCAAGTTGGTGCCAAACTTATTGCTCTGCTTTCCTTTGGACCACAGGGAGGCTGAGAATGGGGTCTTGTTGTTTTGGCAGCCCAGGACCTCCAAACACACTGCCCAGGCTTCCACCCCGGAGAGGTCATGTTGGTGCCACTAACACAGCAAAAACAATGTGGGAGGAAGCAGTTATGAGTTACTGGTCTCTGCAGCTACAGCAGGTGCTGTGATTCTCCAGCAGTTTGACTTCCCCTGGAGATGCACTTCATTGTCTCTTAAGAAAGATGGATGCCTCTTTACTAGATTGCCAAAATTCTGATCAAAAGGTTCTGTACCAAGTCACTATCTCTGAATAATGTTTCCGCAGTAGTTTTTGAAAGGGAGCCTTAAAAATATCCATTTATTTTTTTTGTAAAAGCTGATCACAAATGTAGGGTTTTGGAAGTCGCCAGCAAGTTAACACTGTTACCAGAGACATCCCTATCCAAAGAGGGGGAAATATGGCAGCCACCTTAAACACTTACAACACATTTTATCTTTATACAAAGGGAAATAATATAGTGGCTGTGATCCAGAGCACACCATCCCATCTTTATCAGATGGAAACTGAGCATAAAATCTGCCCATTGATGATTAAAGGGTGCTTCCAGAAACACAGTATAGTAAAGTCAGTACAGTAGTGGAGTCATTTTTTTGGCTGGTATTCTTGGGGGTTTTGCTCTCGTTGTCGGAATTTCTCATCCTTTTGATCAATTTGAAAAGAGAAGATGGTTCGCTCATCTAAAACATTCCTCTCCCTGGACTGTTCAAAGCCTTGTTTCATCTACTTCAGCAGCAACTCTCTCACCCACACAACTAAATGTTGCAGATAGGAAGGGTTCTGCAGCGGTGACATTTCTTCTTCAACTCTTGTGTATTTACTTCCAGAGGTGTAAAACCGGTGGAGTTCCAATTTCAGCTGACTCACAGCTACTGGAAATCTTACCGTGGTAATAAGTGACAGCCCTAGTTGAGGACGTATGCAAAAGATGCAGATCCATTTCACTGGGTGGAATGTCCTGAAAGTGCTACAGGACTTTTGACCTCTGTTTATTGATACACAGCCTTAAGCTTCAGTCCTTCAATTTTACAAGCAACAAGCAGCCCTGATGCTTCTTAAGCATTGGATCTAGTCCTGTTGAGTTTCAGGTGGGATGTGGAAGAAGCAAAGTATTGGTACAGATTTGGGGTACCAGAATTTAGAGGTGCAAAGTGTCCATAATTCTAAGAAGTTAGTGAAAGTTGGAAATTATTGAATGCTGCTGTTGTTGTTGTTGTTCTTTAGTCGTATAGTCGTGTCCGACTCTTTGTGACCCCATGGACCAGAGCACGCCAGGCCCTCCTGTCTTCGACTGCCTCCCGCAGTTTGGTCAAACTCATATTTGTAGCTTCGAGAACACTATCCAACCATCTCGTCCTCTGTCGTCCCCTTCTCCTTGTGCCCTCCATCTTTCCCAACATCAGGGTCTTTTCCAGGGAGTCTTCTCTTCTCATGAGGTTGCCAAAGTATTGGAGCCTCAGCTTCACGATCTGTCCTTCCAGTGAGCACTCAGGGCTGATTTCCTTCAGAATGGAGGAAATTGAATGCTAGAAATTACTAAATGCATGGAGTCTTCCCCTGGGATTGAAGCATGACAGATGTGTTGATGGCCCATCAAAGGAAGATGCTTGGATGTATGAAACAAGGGTGTAACATGGGTGTTAGATTACATAGATGAAAAATGTTGTCCTTTTAAAAAACAGAGGTCTGAAACTGTTTCTGTTTTGCCAAACATTTTGGGGGAATTAATTTGATTTAAGGTTCGGCTTTTGTTCCTTATTTTATGTCATTTAATTGATTTTATTTTACACCACCACTGTATTGTTGTTATGAATTTGGGGCAGTGGGGACAAGTTCCCCATAATCCTAACTTTAGTAAAGGGCAGAGTTTAGCTAATATTTGGAGCACGAAGGGAAGATTCCAGGCCAGTGAAAAATACAGGCTGAACCAGTTCTCCTGTTCAGGAGATTGCTGATAGTGACGCTATTAAGAACACAAGGAGAATTGGTCAGAAACAGTGTAGCACCCTGCTTGTGGTTAACGCTTAGCTGGAATGAAATATTCAACGCAGCAATAGAGAAATTAAAATAATAATTTATTTGTCAGACAAATAAATGAGAGGCACAGTGGTATATGGTTACCAAGCTCTGGCCTGGTCTCCTGCCATTATGGCCAGCACTTATATTCCCTCAGCCCAGCCCCCTTGCTCCTCCTTTGGCTGCCTCTGTCCAATCAGCCTGGTTGAATTTCCTATTGGCTGATTGCTATAACCAATCCTAAAAGATACACCCATTTCCTATTGCCTTTTATGGGATACAAAAAGCTATATATTCTTCTATCTATAAATGACAAATAAGTAGTCATATATCTTACATTTGTCTCAACAAGGAACCTTAATTACCAGCTCACCTCTTGCCCTCCTTGCCCTATTGCCCTCCAAAACAGATGGTTAATAGTTTTAAATTTTTATCTTAAACAGATGTCAGAGATCTTGGGTTCACATTCTCATGCATCATCAATGAAAGATCTCCTTTTTGGAGGTCTTTAAACAAAGGCCTGACAACCATATGTCAGGAGTGCTCGATGGCGTCTCCTGTCTGGCAGGGGGCTGGGCTCGTTTGCCCCTCTGGTCTCCTACAGCAATATGACTCTATGAAATAAGAATTTAACATTTCTTTCTTTCTAGATCCTTTGCATAATTACATTTAAGCCAGTATATTTCATACATTATCATAGATAGCTTTTTAGAAGAATAAACCTTCTCAAAGTAAAAGGAAGGAATAGTTTACAGCCTCAAAATAAAATAGGAAAAAAGCCTCTTCTTCTGTTTACACTCCCCTTCTCCAGCCAGTTGCTTTCTTTTCCATTTGCTCTTGGCCTTTAACCTTAGGAAGATATGTCTCAAATTTAATGGGAGGCACATGGTTTTATTTTACTATTTACCAACTCTTAATTATGTAGGGTCAGTGTAACCTTGCTCTCAACTTGTAATTCCCTTTTTACGACTTTGAGAATTGTTTTCTGCTATAAATCAGGGGGCCCCCTTGTCCAGGAGGATAAACATCTTGCCAAAGTACTTAGGCAGCTGGTCTTCTGCCTGGCATAAAACATTTGAAAATCTTTAAGCTCATTTTAAAATACAGACCCTAATCAAACTATAAGCCTTGATAAAAATGCAGGCTATGATTAGATGCCTCATTAGAAGAACTGAGAGGGGGAGGTTGCCAGGGTTAACAGAGGGTGTGATGTCACCACAGGAAAAAAGGTGTGCTTTTAAAACAGAGGTTTCAGACCAGGGGTTTTGGGAAAGATGAAGAGAGGAGCCAGAACTCATAGAATCATAGAACTGTGGATTTGGAAGGGGCCCCAAGGGCAGGACAATAATATTCTACTTTTCCTCTTTTTTTAAGGATACAGTCAGGGCCTGCACGATTCCCTGGGGAAGAGTCTGAATTGCCAATTCCTTTTTTTTTTTTACATTTAGAAGAAGCAGAATACACTACCTGCTGGCCAACTTGCAAAACTGAAGGAACTTTGAGCAAATGGAAAGTGGACACCAGTTTAGGCCACACCAGAAATACTGGTCTATCTGGTATGAAAGAGGACATTTGGAGTGCCTTCAGTAATCCCAGCCATGTAGCTAAGTACTGTGTGCTGGAAACCCCCGGACTTGAGCTTCTTCATGCTCAAACACATGGCAGTAAAGTCACAATACCCAAATGAAGCACACTTAACTCTGGCATAAGCTGCAACATTCTTAAGGGCGCACCCCCAATATTTCTGCTTTATTGACGTCGGAAGAAGCACAATAAAAGTGGGAGAAAAAACACCCAGGAACATTTGTGGTATATATAAAAAAATAAATCATGGGATTTCAGCAGAAGGCTATGGGACATGTACTGACTGGAAATGCAACAGGGTGACTTCACCCAAACTTTTGTAGGCACCTGGGTATAACTGTTCTGACACCATCATGAGATCAAAGCATCATGGATGAGCAACAAAAAGGACGTCTGGAGGACCCTTAGGCATTGCTAAAATAAACACATTACCACGAAAGAAGATGCAAATCTGCATGTGCCAATTTGTACATATAATTCCAAATCTAGAACCATTCGCTGCAATTTCATTAAAATATAATGCCCCTCACCATAACAGGGAACAAGACTATGATGTGTGTGCCTGCTTAGTTTTGAAACCCAGGGGTGAAGTGTTTGTGGGCACCTTCAAGACCCCTGCTGCTCTTCCTTCTTACAGTTCTTTATATTTCAACCAGAAAGCCGGTGTGGTGTAGTGGTTAGAATGTTGGAACCGGCACCTAGAGATATGTGATGAAGGTGCCAGGTGAGCCTTCCTGGGGAGAGCACTCCACAAGTGGTGAGCCACCACCAAAAAAAAAGGCCCGTTCTTATGTTGCTGCCTTCTGGACCTCTTGAGGAGGAGACACATGAAGATGGGCCTCAGATGATGAGCACAGGATCCGGGTCAGTTCATATGAGGAGAGGTGGTCCTTGAGGTATTACAGTTCTGAGCCATTTAAGGCTTAATAGGTCACGACTGGACTTAACTGTCAGGGGTCCTTTACCTTTACCTTTTTAGGCCATAATAAGCACTTTGAACTGGGCTTGGAAATGGATTGTTAGCCATTGCAGTTGGGCCAGGACTGGTATTATATAGTATGATCAAACTGTCATGCCCCGGTGAGCAACCTGGCTGTTGAATTCGGCACCAGCTGAAGTTTCTGGACCATCTTCAGAGGCAAGCCCCATGTATAACATGTTGCAGTAATCTAACATAAGGTAAAGATAAAGGGACCCCTGACTATTAGGTCCAGTCGTGACCAACTCTGGGGTTGCGGCGCTCATCCCTGGCCAAGGGAGCCGGCGTACAGCTGGTCATGTGGCCAGCATGACTAAGCCGCTTCTGGCGAACCAGAGCAGCGCACGGAAACACCGTTTACCTTCCCACAGGAGCGGTACCTATTTATCTACTTGCACTTTGACGTGCTTTTGAACTGGTAGGTTGGCAGGGACTGAGTAACGGGAGCTCACCCCGTCGCGGGGATTCGAACCGCCGACCTTCTGATTGGCAAGTCCTAGGCTCTGTGGTTTAACTCACAGCGCCACCCGCGTCCCTAACCTAGACATTACCAAAGCACAGACAACAAAAGTTAGGTTATCCCTGTTCAGATAGGGACGCAGCTGGGCCACCAGCCAAAGCTGATGGAAGGCACTCTGTGATACTGAGGCCACCTGAGCCTCCAGCAACAGCAAAGGATCCATATGTACTCCCAAGCTGTGGAGCTGCTTCTTCAGTGGGTCTGTAACCTCACCAAGAGAAGGCATCCATCTGGTTTAGGAAACCACCCACTAACAAGGCCTCAATCTTATCTGGTTTGAGCTTCAGTTTATTGGCTCTCATCTAGTCCATTACCAAGGTCAAGACAATGGTCCAGCACATCCACAGCCTCTTCACTGTTTTGTTTTTGGTCATTGTTCTCTCTCCATTTTCTAACACATTATAAATGAAAATACAATAGCCCTGGCTCCACAGGTGCAAACTCTCCTTAGATCTGAGCAGGATTCATTTGGCATCCTTACCCAACATTTGGAAAACAGTGGTGTAGAGTTCAGTAGGATGCAAGACCGCGTCAAATTTAGGGGGCCCTTCTTGCTTAGTTTTTAATGCAAAATACCTTCCGTGGCAGACATATCAAAGCATTCTGAGTAATTCTGGAGTTAATATAAATAATTTGAAACCCACCCTAGGTCACTGAAGATATTCCACATTTGTAATACTGTGTACGTGAGATCTTAAATAATTCAGCTTGACAGCAGATTCCTGCATAATTAGATTTAATGTTAATATTGTTTAAAGGTAAACCAGGCCTTTGCATTTGCATGGAGAAACAAGTTTTCACTGGTAAGCTTTACACTGTTAAAAGAGTATGACATGCCTTATAACAACTTTGTTTGCAATCGGTATTTCATGAACTCTCTCCAGACTTCTTTTTTTGTGTGTGTTCCTGTGCCAGAAAGGGGCACGTGTTTGTCCTTGAAACTAAAGTAAATCAAAAGAATCTCTAATTTATTTTCCTCTACCCACTAAATGTTCCTCCTCCCATTTGCCCTCCAGTTTACAATCGCTAACCCTTTCATGGATGGGTGAGCTTGGAAAATCATTTTGAATGGAAATTGGCTGAACCGGTTAGCAGACTTCAGGTAATTATACCTTGGAGGCTTGTTGGTAGATCAGATATTTGAGAGTAATGTTTCAAGCTACTTTCTCAAACTTTGTAACCATTAAAACTTAAATATCTTGCGCAGCAGAAGAATGTGTGTTTCTGTGAAAGAGGCACAAAAGGTGATTGTTTAATTGACTGGAGGAGAGGGTGGAGGGGGGTTAAAGAGAGAAATTATACAACTAAGGAACAACAGCTACACCCTCTTAGAGTAAGGATCTATAAACTGAAGAAGGATTCTTGAACTGGGTAACAGAAAGGACACTCCCTTGGGCAAGACATGAGAGAGATGTGCTGATAAGAAGATCTAAAAGGAGAAAGAAATGGGTTAATCAAGGGGTTTCATGTTTCTCTGTTCCTTTCCCTTCTTTTAATTTCTTATTAATTTCATTAATTTGTATACTGTGTTTAAAGTGGGGAAAATCTGGCACAAAATTGCCTTTGTTTCTGACCCTTTTGTTGCAAAGGGTAGCTAAGCCAAAACTTATTTATAGAACAGGCTGAAAACTAGCTGATGGTTGTGAGCTGGTAACTTGAGAAGCTATGGTGACACGGAATGTTCATAAACATTATAGCTGCTCAGAGGTAACACAGAGAGACATAAAGAAATGGAATTAGCATGGGGTGCACTTCTTGGTGTCAACGATCCTTACTACGATTTGTAGAAATTGCAGTTTTGGCTGCTGAAGCAGAGCAGGGTGCTGGCACAATAGACCTAGTCTTTATTGCTTTTGGAACATAGCCAGTGAGCCTAGGTCACCAGTTGGCACATTTTCGCTCTTCCTTTGATACATCGGCATGGGCGACTGTATCATTACATCTGCCAAGTTGAAACCTTAGGAATGCAGCCCTTGGTCAGTCGTCGGTATTGTAGGCCCTGCTAAGTAGTCACAACTCCACATTTCCACCTGTTCCTCCCGCTACAAACTTCAGTGACATGCTTCCTGTACATTTGCTTTGGGGCTAAAGACCCCCCATGATCAAAAGGAGCCTTACCAGCTTTCTCTTGATATGAAGGACAGTCCTGAAAATCACTGGTGTGCCTTAAGAGTGAAGAACTTTCAGCAAAGGCCTGAAATTTTATATACAGGCAAGGAAATGTAGTGTTCGGAATCTCTAGTTCAGAAATCTTCACATGTAGCTATGGTGAATGACCTCCAAAGAGACAGTTGACATGATCAAGCTTGGACAACACCAGTCAGTTCTAGGAAGGAAGGTGGCATCTGGGTTCCACCAATGTGATGTAAAAGCTGGCTGCATGGGACACGTAAATCACAGGTACCTAAACAGATCCAATGGATTCACTTGTGGGATCTGACTCACCCATAGCTGTCAACTTACAAATTTGAAAATAAGGGACCAGCAGCCTCAAAAATAAGGGATCAGCAGCCAAAATAAGGGATTTTCTGGACACAGGTATGTTCAGCTTCTGAGCCCCTCCGAGCCAAAGGCAGAAAGCCCAGCCAGCAGCCAAACGAAGCCTCAAGTAGTGGTTCCCACAGCGCAGCAACCCGGCAAAGGGGATGCAGCAAGGAAAACCACCGTCACCTCTCTGCTAGGAAGCGCTGAGCAAAGGCGAGTCCCCAGGCAACACAGCCGATTTGATCGGCACAAGGCATGCAAGCTCCACCCCCCCCCAGTCGTTCTTAGACTTCTTATTGGGTGAGCAACGCAGCCAAGCAACACAGTTGGAGCCTCCCTCCTCCCTGGCCGGCAGGCAGGGAGGGAGAGGAGCTGCTTCCTTTGAAACCCGGTAAATTTATGGGACATCATCAATAAGGGACAGCAGCGGAACACAACGCTGGGATAAGGGACTTTCCCGCCAAATAAGGGACGGTTGACAGCTATGGACTCACCCTGATCCACACATTGCTCTCACTAGACTAGCTGTATGGTCAGTATAGTCCTCTGTCACTAGACTAGATCAGCAATATTGTGGCTGGTATTGTGTGAAGGGCGTGTTGGAAATCAGATATTTTCTTCTACATGTGGAAGTCCTATGTAAAGATAAGAGATTTTGAAGGAGAGTCTTTCATGAAATAGGATTGATGATAGGACAATTACTTTGGAGCCAAACATTGCTCCATTCATCATCCTTGATGAAAAAGGACAAGATGGAAAACACAAAAATCTTGTGACTAAAATGCTTATAGCGGCAAGATTAACAATAGCCAGAAGATGGGAAAATTCTGGGAGAAAACTTGATGAATGAATAGTATCAGCAAATATGGACTACCTCAACAAATAAAAGACAGGAGAAGCTTAACAAAAAACAAGGAAAATTTTCAAACAGCATGGTATTGCATACATACATTGCACAAAAGTAAAATGATTGACAGCCTCTTGCTGCTCATGGCTTACTGTAGAAAGATATGTCAGGAAACACTAATCTTGAAAAATAACACAAATGGTCTTTATTTGATGGACGATATTGAATTCTTAAGCAGTTTTCCATATTTGGTTTTCCCTAGTTATGCATTGCACTTTGGGGATATTGTTGTACATAAAAAGTTTAATAAAAGCATTCACAAATATTATAATATTGTGGCTGACATGAACTCTCCCAAGTTTTGCAAACATGTGTTCTAACCATTGCTGTATCCTTAGCTCTCTAATTGTCAGGCACTTTTAAAAGTTGGCAGCTGTGGAGAACTTTCTGATGTTGAGGTTGGAGCTCTCTGGTACATACGGCTAACAATAAAATGTATAAATAAATAAAATTATATCGAAACCTGGGCCTTGGCAACAATATTGGATCTCTATTACAGACACCTGTGGCTGGTCCACATAATCAGTTACTGTGTGTTAAATGTACAATGGTTTCTTATTGATTTCATAGTCTTTCCTCAAAGTTGCGGTTCCGTTGAGGTGTAAATAATACTCATTTTTAATACTCTATTTCTCTTATTTTTCCCACTGATGCAGATTTTGAATATGTGCTAGTGACTAATTATGTGCTATATTTCCATCCAGGTAAATCCTAGATGAATAGGAAAGGCTATCTTCACTTTTAAGGACTCAAATCGCCATTACTTAGTAAGGTCAGTGATCGTAATGCAAAGATAAGGTAAATAAAACTTAATTTCATGCATATGATGGACTTACGGCTAGGATACAAACCTTGCACAGTGAGTAAATCTTTAAGGCTATATTAAAGTTTGTTTGTGGCTTTTTGTGACATTTCCCCTGGCTGTAACGATTCTAAATATATTTGGCTAATTTCTCTCTCTCATATATATAGACTCAATGAAAGGGGAAGGAAATGCACCCCTGCAGGATCTTGTTTGTAAACGAGGTGTAATTCCAGAGTAACTCTGCACACTTCACTTGGCTTGTGTTTACACTGGTTAAATAAAGGTGACCCTCTTGCCTACAGTCTTTCACCTAGTTTTTAAAAAGCCTGTCTATCCACATTGCTGCAAGGTGCCTGCAAACCACAAATGAAGTGTTTGATGTCTGGGAATTATACCCTGGTCCTTTCAACAAGGTCCATGAAATTTGTGCAGGCTGCAATACACCATACCGTATACCACAGCCCAAATGTTGTTCTAAAACTGTTTATGTGTGCTGCTGCTGCTGCTGCTGCTGCTGCTGCTGTTTTCAAGCAGTCCTAATGATGCTTGGCTTCTCATGCTCTTCTCCTTGTCCAGACCCAAACAAAGGGGATGGGGCAGAAGTTGAAAAATACCTTGCAGGGCAAGTGAGGGTTGTATACAGAACCTGATTGCCTTCCTTCAGATATGTCCATACTATGAAACGAATGAATCTTAAGCTTCAAGGACCCTAATCCCGGAGGGGCCCCATAAGTGACTTTAGTTCACATTCCTTTTTTTAAAAAAAGAGTCTAGTAGATCCCATCTGAATCACACAATTCAAACTTTTTGTATATATTTCGACAATCACAAAGCTTGAGAGTCAGTAGCATAGATGGTGCAAAGGTGAAATGTCATGGGATAGGAGCCAACTCCTAGGGGCCGAGGTCCCTTTGGCCCCCTCCAACAAAATATTTGAGGGAGCCCCCCCCCCAGTTGTTGGACATTGCCATTCAAATGGTGTGTGTGTGTGATCGATTATGTGGGGCAGAGCTTACCTGCCCCCTCCCCCATATTTTATTCAAGTTGGCACCCCCTATGTCACAGCAAGTTGGCTGTTCTGCCGTGGCTAATGCAATTCCCCCCCTCCCCTTTTTTTTTTGACAGAGGTCAAGACCCCAGAAAAGCAACAACAGGGTCACCTAAGTACTTAAGTAGATACCAAAAACGCAAACTCATGGGAAATTTGTGGTGATCTGTTGTGGTACAACCCCACTGAAGAAGACAACAGCGGTTACCCAGACCTTGTTGCTGGTTGAGAAGGGGCCCCCATAATAGTTCAAGCTTCAATGCCCCCAAAATGTAGGTCCACCGCTGTGTCCATCTAGCCTTGCCTTGCCCAACCTGGTAATCTGGTGAACCAGGTTTGTGTCTCTGCTCCTCCACATGCAGCTGCTGGGTGACCTTGGGCTAGTCACACTTCTCTGAAGTCTCTCAGCCCCACTCACCTCACAGAGTGTTTGTTGTGGGGGATGAAGGGAAAGGAGAATGTTAGCCGCTTTGAGACTCCTTAGGGTAGTGATAAAGCGGGATATCAAATCCAAACTCCTCCTCCTCCTCCTCTTCTTCTTCTTCTTCTTGTAGCAGCCTAGAACATCTGGAGGGCACCAAGTTTGTCCATGATGAGCTAGCCCAATACTGTCCACTCAGGCTGGGAGCATAGTCCAGAGACTTGGGAAGAGAGCTTTTCATGTCACTTGCTTCTTGAACATTCGACTGGAGATGCCAGAGATTGAGAAGAGGCCCTATGCCCCAAGGCTCTTTACATCTAGCCAAGGTGCTTTGCCTCTCTCTCTCCCTATCTCAGTGGTAAATCTAGCTTCAAACTGCCCCTCTATCTCTCCTTCTAGACTTCAGAATATCACCCCCTGAAGACTGCATCCCAGATCATAAAAAAGCAAAAACCAACAACAATATCTGCCCTCCCTTCCCCACAGGTGGGCGGGGTTTGCGGCACTGAGTGGGGCTCACCTGGGCAAGTGCCACCCACCTGCTTGGGCCGGCCTTTGACCCACCCTCGGCCAGGGAGGACAATGGACGGACGGACGGGGGTGGGCCTAAGGCCAAAAGAAAAGAGGCTGTCTCCGTTGCCCAAGCCTTTTTTGCTGTTCTTCCTTCCAGGAAGGAACAGCAGCAACAACAACAACACCTTACTTCTTCTTTTTTTTGTATATAATTTTTATTTATTTTCCAATAAAAACAAATTTATAACACAAGTAAACATTACGAATTCATCGCACGTCTTTTTTCTTTTAGACTTCCATCAACATGTCTGATAATTTTCCGTAGTTATTACATATCTTCACATTTCTTCATTTATATTGCACTATGTATATCTTATCTTACCATGTTATTTAAACAATATTTCTACCAAACCTTCTTACAGAGCTTCTTGGAAACTTACAAACGTTATATCATTATCACAAATATTTTTAATATATTCTGTAAATTTATTCCAGTCCTCAGTGAATCTTTGGTCCCGTCGATTGCGAATCCTCCCTGTTAATCTGTCCAGTTCTGCATAATCCATTAATTTCGTTCTCCATTCTTCAATCGTGGGCATTTCTTCTTGTTTCCATTTCTGGGCCACAAGAGTTCTAGCTGCTGTTACGTCATACAAAAATACTTTCTGATCCTTCCTTTTTATCTCACCACCTAAAATTCCTAATAGGAATGCTTCTAGTTTTTTAACAAACGTATATTTCAATATTTTCTTTATCTCATTATATATCATTTCCCAGAAGCACTTCTTTTTTTTACATTCCCACCACATATGATAAAATGTCCCTTCTTTCTCCTTACATTTCCAACATTTATTACTCACCTTATACATCTTACTTAATTTGACTGGTGTTATATATCATCGATATATCATTTTCATAACATTTTCTTTAATTGTGGTGCATGCTGTAAATCTCATCCCTTCCTTCCATAATTTTATCCAATCATCAAATTGAATGTTATGTCCAAAATCTTTGGCCCATTGAATCATAACTGATTTAACCTCTTCATCCTTCAAATGCCATTCTAATAGTAATTTATACATCATAGATAAATTTTTAACTTCATTATTCAATACTTCTTGTTGAAACCTAGATTCTTTTTCAAAATAGCCTCTTTCTGCAACCTCTTTTCTAAACATTTCATTAATCTGAAAGTAATGCAGCCAATCATTTACATGTTCTTTCACTTCTTCATATGGCTTCATTTTCCACTTACTTCCTTCTTTCTCGATTAAACTCCCATATGTTATCCACCTCCTAGTCATATTGATCTTTTTAACACTCATCATCATCTTTTTAACAACACCTTACTTCTAGTCAATAAGGACCACTAGGATTCTTTTGTTTAAATCTCTGGGCACATTCCCAGTGATTCAGATGATCAAATTTGCAGCCTGTCCCCTCCCTCTCTCCCCAAAAGGTCAGGTCTTTTCATAATGCATAGAAGTTTCTCCTGGAAAATAAATAAATGTAAATGGGCAGCTTAACAAAAAAAAGAACATTAAAAGTTCTTACCTATTTTCATAGGCATTCCCCTCCTCCCCACCCACTCCTGTCAAGTACTTTAGATCACTGCAATCCCGTTTCTCAACACCAGCAGTTTCCACCCCCAGACAAACCGGCTACTCAGCCAGCATTCACCATTAGCAGAACAAAAAGACTGGAATCCTTTTCAGATAAATGCATAGTAGGAGAGCAGGGGGAGGGCAGGATTGCAGTGGCAGGCTCTCCCCCTGTCCTTCACATAGTCATATGGGGGTCCAAAGTTTCATACTATTGTAACCCAAAACACCTGGAGCGTAAAAAGCTGGTGAAGGTTTATCGAAAAAGAGACCCTATCTGAGCAACTATATATATACAGTATATATATACATGGGCAGACCTCTAGGCCAGCTTTGACCCCTTGTAGTAGTTGAACAAGCAAAGTGTTCGCCTCCAGGCAGGTGCATTTGGGAGAGTTGCATTCTGCTCACTGTGCTTTTAGTTCTTATTTTAAGGTTAATTTAAAGCCATCAGACCACCCCCATTTCTACTAGGAATCCAGCTCTCATTTCCTCCATTCAGGCTCTATCATATTAGCTCACAGTTTTCGCTCCAAGGAAGAAGCATCCCACTACTGACCCCAGTTTTATGCTAAGAGAGGTTCCAATCTTAACACTACAGTGTTTCCTTGGGAGAAGAAGGCACTAGAGCAGGCATAGGCAAACTCGGCCCTCCAGATGCTTTGGGTCTACAACTCCCATCATCCCTGACCACTGGTCCTGTTAGTGAGGGATGATGGGAGTTGTAGTCCCAAAACATCTGGAGGGCCGAGTTTGCCTCTGCCTGCACTACAGAATTGCAGTGGTTATGCAACATTAATTTACAAATGCTTCTGTAGTAAATCTGTACATCTGAGCCTGATTCCCAAATAGGGCCCCCTGTATCCCAAGATACTTCTCATTTTAGCCAGCTTCATCTGCAAATCTATCTTCATTTGTTTGCCTGTCCTTGCCTCTAGCATGGAGAGCAGTTACCTCCTGAAGGCTGGATCCTAGCCCGTCATAAAAAAGCATCCCTCAGTAATTCAAGGTCAGTAAAGTTCCTTTCTTAAAGTCTCCAGCCGGTTAATCACAGTGATCAAGGTGGCCAAACCCATGACACTATCCTCTTTTTGTTTTTGTTTTTAAAATAACCAGCAAAACATATGAGGGTAATGAAGCAAACTTTGAACAAAGCCCAACTCTTTGTGTAAAAGAAGCTGAGATCATATGAAAAGCTTTCTTTCAGATTATGAAAGACTGCCCATAATTGCCTTGAAATGTATTTGTAGCTGGTTCTTACCCGTAATCAGAAGCAGCAGTATGGCTTTATTACATTTTTAATAATGCCACCATCTTTCGCCATGAACCTAAGATGTTGCAATCCTTTCACCACAGCATAAACAAGCTGTGTTTTATTCACTTTATTTGTATCTTTGAAAGGCTGCTGCATGATCTCATGTTCTCTGTTCTCTCTGTGCCTTTTTATTTGCTGATGTAACACAATGATCCCTTTCAATTGCATTTATGCAGTACTTTGCAAAGAAGCAATATCCTTAAAGCATTCATGCCAATGTTTGCTTTCCAACCGAGGTGAATCTCAAACCACCACCCCCAGACTATGAAGGGCTTGGTTTTCAATCCTATCCTCCTCCTCATTATTATTTTTAAAATTACCATTATATATTCATATGTGCGGTGATATAAATATATTTCAAACTTTTGGGAATAGCTTATAGCAGTTGATCTCCCTTCCCATTACATTTTTGGGTGTTGCAGGGAGTTTTTCGTGCTGCTGGATTTTCCAAACACTGACTGTGGACAGTTCCTGACACAGTTGTGTGCAGACTTCCCTTTGTAGGCCATGGGAGACAGAGATCTTTCCACTTTTGTAGCCAACAGTGGAGAAGTCCTCCTTCCATGCTCCTTTAGTCAAATGATACTTACTGTCTCTGAACCGAAATGTTCAGGTTGAAGAAGGGTGTCTTGACTCAGTTGGGGAAGATGTCCTTAAACCAAGGGTGGGAAACCTCAAGGTAAAATTTACATTTATTGTTCTGTTCCCCTTTGTCTCTAGAACATGGGTAGGCAAACTAAGGGCCGGGGGCCGGATCTGGCCCAATCGCCTTCTAAATCCGGCCCGCGGACAGTCCAGGTATCAGTGTTTTTTTACATGAGTAGAATGTGTCCTTTAATTTAAAATGCATCTCTGGGTTATTTGTGGGGCATAGGAATTCCTTCATCCCCCCCCCCCCAAAAATATAGTTCGGCCCCCCACAAGGTCTGAGGGACAGTGGACCAGCCCCCTGTGAAAAAGGTTGCTGACCCCTGCTCTAGAACTACACAGCATTGATACATGGCAAGTTGATCAGACAGAAATGTGGTCCTCAGACTTAAAACTATTCCCCAACCTCTGCCTTATAGGTAGATTCACACTTATTCTTTCAGATATTTTATACTGCATCCCATGCAGTTTATCCAGTGCTGTATAGTCATTGGAAGAAGAGAGGCATGCTGGCATTAATTGCTGGGATTCAAGGGAAGCAACTGTTTCAGCACAATGTGAAAGCTGTGATAAATAGGATGCTGCTAAATTAACTACCTTAAATTAATTGCTAGCTTCACTAATGCAATATACCATCACGTTTACTTCTCCTCTCTGCCTCACAAGCAAGCTTTCTGTTTGGTTAGAGCTGCGTAACCATAAGAAGTTTCAATTTCAAAAATGGGGAAGCAACCATTCTGGTTTCTTTGTTCCATCAGCCTAGGTGTACCCTGCCATCTAATTACATCTGTGCGGGTGGTGCTGTGGGTTAAACCACAGAACCTAGGACTTGCCGATCAGAAGGTTGGCGGTTCGAATCCCCGTGACGGGGTGAGCCCCCGTTGCTCAGTCCCTGCTCCTGCCAACCTAGCAGTTTGAAAGCACGTCAAAGTGCAAGTAGATAAATAGGTACCGCTCCTGCATGAAGGTAAACGGAGTTTCTGTGCACTGCTCTGGTTTGCCAGAAGCGGCTCAGTCATTCTGGCCACAAGACGCGGAAGCTGTACGCTGGCTCCCTCGGCCAATAAAGCGAGATGAGTGCCGCAACCCCAGAGTCGGTCACTGGCCTTAATGGTCAGGGGTCCCTTTACCTTTATGCACCATATATTTAAATCACATGACTTCCCTCAAATAATTCTCAGAACTGTACTTTACCTCTCACAGAGCTACAGTTCCTGTGATTCTTTAGGAAGGAAATTTACAGTATGCACACAGCCCAGATCTGCAAAAATTCCGCATGTTCTATCAGAAGCCTCTTACAAAGAACAGATTTTTCAGACAGAAACGCCTCGCCCACCTTTTTCTCCCCCCACCTCCCTGCCCAATTTGTTTAACATCCAGCCTGATGAAGAATCTTGTGGAAGCTGAAAGCTTGCTCATTATGTTATGGCATTTCAGCTGGCCAATTTACTGTATATAGATATTGGCATCCCGTGGTCCTTGGAACTGTTTTTTCTCCTACAATTTTTGGTAGTTTGGTAGTGAACATCACCGCTTTATTGTGAATGCTAGGCAGATTATTTTGAGAATAAATGCTCTACAGTGTTTAGAGGTCGCTGGGGAGGGGAAAAGAATGTGTTGTTTTAGGTTACCCCAGTGCATACTTTCTCTCTCCTTGCAGCTTTGCAATATAGCTAGCATCCTTAATTTTAGGATTCCATGGCACTTTGAAGGTGTTTGACTGTGAGTAGCGTTTGTGTTTTCAAGAAGATGATCTGCTTCCCAGTTTTGTTTTACCCTTTCCAGCTTATCACTTTTCTACCTTTCAAACCAAGGAACTAAAAATACTCTTGTCAAAAAGATTAGAAACTGAAATGTGAGCTGAATGATAATTTGGAGTGGAAGCATTCAGATTTTCAACAATGCCTTCCTTTTGCTTTGATTTCCAGTAGCAGCCATGCTTACTTAGCATTAGAAAAGCACATCTGAAAAACAAAACAAGTGATGATCTGTTGCTTGCGAAACCTTTGCAGCTACAAGTGATGGTGGTTCTTTGGAGGTATTTTAGCCTCATTGGGGACGCTTTGTACTGGCCCCGGTACTCCTGTGCAAAGGTAGTAGAATTTGAGCAGACATACAGGACAAACCGGAATGAAATTTAAAATGATTTCTTAAAAAGAAAAAGTGGATAACTTTCTCAGACTGTAGCCTTGTTTTAGGAGGGCTAGAAATTTGGCTTGTTTGTAGAAAAGCTAAGTTTCTAACCCTCCTTGATATATATAACTAGATTCTATGTAGGTGACACCAGAACACAGGAAACTGGGTCCATCTAGTTCAGTATTTACACTGACTGGCAGCTGCTCTTCAGGATTTTAGACAGGGGTCCTACCTAACCTAGCCCTACCTGGAGATGGTGGGGATTGGACCTGGGTCACAGCCTTTTCCTAAACTCCCAACCCATTGCGGATCTCTGATCTCTCTTTCCAATACCTTGCCCATCTAAGATGAGCTTTGTTGTTGTTTAGTCATTTAGTCATGTCCGACTCTTTGTGACCCCATGGACCAGAGCACGCCAGGCACTCCTGTCTTCCACTGCAGTTTGGTCAGACTCATATTTGTAGCTTCGAGAACACTATCCAACCATCTCATCCTCTGTCGTCCCCTTCTCCTTGTGCCCTCCATCTTTCCCAACATCAGGGTCTTTTCCAGGGAGTCTTCTCTTCTCATGAGGTGCCCAAAGTATTGGAGTCTCAGCTTCACGATCTGACCTTCCAGTGAGCACTCAGGGCTGATTTCCTTCAGAATGGATAGGTTTGATCTTCTTGCAGTCCATGGGACTCTCAAGAGTCTCCTCCAGCACCATAATTCAAAAGCATCAATTCTTCGGCGATCAGCCTTCTTTATGGTCCAGCTCTCACTTCCATACATCACTACTGGGGAAAAGATGAGCTTTAAGCCCTTGTAAATGTACATAAATGCTTGCATGCCCCAATTTCCCATTTTCTTTTTAAAAATCGCAATAAAAACCACAGATTTGTTCTAAAAGACAGATCGCCCACTAGCTATTACAGAATTCTTGATTGTCTGCATAAGCTTGGTAGTGCCACTCATGCAACACGCTGGCGATTAATACACACAGAACAATAATTATACATACTTTATCAACCTTCTGAGAAAAATATAAAACATTAAACAAAGCCACAGAGACTTGCGAACTACCCAGCCTAAAATGAATTTATAATGTCTGGTTTCAATAGATTTTTCAAATGCTTAACTCAGTCTTTTAGATAAGTTCATGAAGATACCAACAAAAGGTAAGTTCGGTGTTATTCACAATACCGAGAGATGCTAGTGGAGTTGTAAGGTAAAGGTAAAGGTAAAGGTAAAGGTAAAGGTACCCCTGCCCGTACATGCCAGTCTTGACAGACTCTAGGGTTGTGCGCCCATCTCACTCTAGAGGCCGGGAGCCAGCGCTGTCCGCAGACACTTCCGGGTCACGTGGCCAGCGTGACGAAGCTGCTCTGGCGAACCGGCACCAGAGCAGCACACAGAACGCCGTTTACCTTCCCGCTATAAAGCGGTACCTATTTATCTACTTGCACTTAAGGGTGCTTTCGAACTGCTAGGTGGGCAGGAGCTGGGACCGAACGACGGGCGCTCACCCCGCCACGGGGATTCGAACCGCCGACCATGCGATCGGCAAGTCCTAGGCGCTGAGGTTTTACCCACAGCGCCACCCGTGTCCCTAGTGTAGTTGTAGATACAGATGTTAAAAAAATTGTAGACAGTGAAGTTGTAGACGACAGGGTGCCTGCGTTTTGCACCTGTTTCGCCCTGGCAGTCCAAGTAATCAAGAGGCTGGGTAGTTCGCAAGTCTCTGTGGCTTAGTTTAATGTTTTGTATTTTTCTCAGAAGGTTGATAAAGTATGTATAATTATTGTTCTGGGTATATTACTCGCCAACGTGTTGCATGAGTTGCACTACTTCTAACAACAGCACAAGTTGCATTTTTCTAGCATTATTGCATAAGCTTGGTGGCAAAAAAAAGCGTGAAGTTTTCAGCAAACATTTGTTTAAGATCCCTGCTGAATCTCTGTTGGAAGAGCATTCCACATTGACATGGAGGGCTTATTTTCATGTCGACTTTAAATGAACCTCACCAACTCAAGGAACAACCAGTGGTGCACCTATAGATGACCTAAGTCTAAGTGACCAAGCTGGGAAATACGATTTGCCTGCCATTTGAGGGGATTTTCTTCATGGAATTGGGAGAGGGCTCCGAGAGGTGGGCTGGTGGGTGACAGAGCCTGGTGCTCTTTGGGGGGGGGGGGGCTCAACTTTCTATTGTTTCCCCGCTAAATCAGAAGTTCCATGAGCCACTGGTGGTCTGTGACCTCTGTCCTGCTTGTTCACAGAAAGGATATGGAACAGCTGATAATATTTGTACTTGGCAATGCACTTGATTTCTTTTTAATGACTGAGGCTGTTTTGACCTGTGCTGAGTTATCAAGCAGTATAACAAGGCCCTCATTTTCAGCCTTTGAATACAGTGCTAATTTCCCCTTTTAAAATTTACCAGTTAAAGGAGGTCTTCTCAGCAGCCTGGCCTACAGCCTGTGATTTTCATAATACCATGCTGGTTTTGATTATGATGCTGGCATGCTAGAGAAAACAATGTTATTAGATTATGAGCTAGGCATGTGCTTTGACTTGTAAAAAATAAAAAAAATGGGGTTAATAAGCAGCCTACTGAGACCTCCCACATTTCTCAGGTGATCCGTAATAACAAAAATGTTTGAGAACCACTGTGCTAGATTATTGTTCCTCCTACCATCACTGTGGAATAAAAGGGGCTGTGCTCAAGCTCCAAAGATCCTGCCTTTTACCGGGTCAGACTTATTTGCCCTTCTGGTTCTGGGATTGCCAGTGTGGTACCCTCAAGTGTAATGGCACCTGTCAGTGGGCTGCCATTGGAACAGGGGAGGGAGGCAGGGATGCAGTTGGGATACAGGGAGCCGCAGAAACTTCTGAGGAACAGTTCCTCGTCCAGCGGTGGGGAAAGCCACACCTCCAGTGGAGAAGAGAGGGAAGGGGCCAGCCAAGCGAAGAGGGCTTGAAGAGGCCAAGCGAGGAGAGGGCTGTGAGCCCAAGCGCCTCACCTAGCCCGGCTGGCCAGGAGGCACATATGTCACTTCCATCACCCAGCTTGCGCAAAGGGGTGAAATGCGAGGAGGGGAGGCAGAGGTTTGGGGTGTCGAAATTCTTATGTTGGGGGAGAAGCCAGAAGGGGCCACTCCCGGATTCTGTAAGTGACTAAGATGGACATGAACTTTGGAGATCTGCACTGTAAATAGTTTGCACAATAAAAACCTATGAAAGACAGGTTTGGAGTCCTGCCTGGTTACTCGTGAGAGACTACCAGCAGCATCTGACAGTACCCTTGAGGACTTCCCTTAGCACCCATGAAAGCCCTGCACCCTCGTGAGAGACAAGGGTGACATTCTCTCCTCCCCTTCCCTGAAAAGGGCATAGAGTTTACGGAGGAAGTAAGAAAGAGCGTTGCTCTTCCCCACTTCCTCCTTCAGCTCTATGGGCTTTTCGAGGCTCAGATTGGCACCCACAAACACATAAAGGTGGAAAGGGATTTTCTGTGATAATGTTGGAGACAAACTAAAGTTTATGTGATGCTAGTAAGGCACCAGATCTGTGATTTTTACTGTGCAGTCCACTACTGTAAGTTTTAATTCTGATTGTCATTTTTTTTGGGGGGGGGGACCCTGTAAAGGGATGCAAATTCAAGAGGATCTGTTTTAATTCTACTCGGTCCAACTTTTACCCACACCCCATTGAAAAGCAAAGAATCTCTGTCTGCATGTGTGTGTGCATGCGCAATCGTGTGATTACTCTTTCTGAGGAAGGGGAAGGAGAAGTAACCAGAGGGAGCCCACGAGGCTCTCTCAAAATCCCAAATGTGCACATCGGCCCCAACAGGAAATCCATTGATTGATAAACCTGTTGATTTCGGTTTGCTTGTTTTTCCTAATCTTAAGTACAGTTTGCCAGATTTCTGCAACCGAATTTTATTTTTAAGAAACAAAATGGTAAACCTCTTCATGAAAATTCTTCAGCATTTAAGTACACATTTCCCCTAAAAGATATATATTTTAGCAAGCAATCTACCCTGATGCTATACATTTTATACGTTTTTTAAAATGCATACTTTGCCCTAACATATGCATTTCTAAACACATATACATTGGTTGGAGAACTGCAATTCTGAGAAGTGCAAATTTCTAATGACAGCTGCTTTGGGGTTCATGGATTGTTTCAGGCAGTGCCAATCTGGTAGGATGGCATTAAAATGTGAACAGACAGCACCCCTTGCTAGTCTATATTGTCTACTCTGACTGGCAGTAGCAATTCAGGGTCTCAGGCTTTTCCAACCTCCTACTCTGTGAGCCTTTCAAGTGAAGAGCCAGGGATTGAACTGGGAGGTTCTGCAGTCAAAGCATGTGCTCTGCCACTGAGCTATGGTGCTTGCCTTTATTTTCACAACTTGAATTTCAGTGCAGTGCTCACCATGTGTTTGTTAGTAAATTCTGCTTCCAGGGCCTGCTTCTCCCTTTCCCCTTCTCACACCTGTTTTTGTCATAAGACTCTGAATTCCCAAACACCGCCGCCCCTGCCAGTTGCCTCATATCACATTGAGAATGAATTATGCATGGCATAAATCAGTGCTAATTCCGCCATTTGAATAATTTATTCCTAGTGGCATATTTGCTTCTCTTCTGTGCCAGATTTGGATGCAAAGAGCATCCAGACCTGATTAAAGTTTGCAGTCAATGCAATTGTGGATGAAGCTTTGCCTCTGCCAAAAAAAAAAGGGAGGAGGGGGAGCACATCTTTTTGAAATCCCCTCAGTAACGAGCGTGATTAAAACCAGGTCTTTTTAGAAATGATTTTTAAGCAACGATAAGAAGCTATTGCAACTGCTGCGGCAGATCTCAGGAGACACACATTACCTGAACTACGTTTGCT
Organism: Podarcis pityusensis; assembly: GCF_964106645.2. NCBI lineage: Eukaryota > Metazoa > Chordata > Lepidosauria > Squamata > Lacertidae > Podarcis > Podarcis pityusensis. The sequence continues at coordinate 24,101,733 of NC_138032.1, forward strand.
AGAAAGTAGCAACTTCATAACAAGAGTTATGCTTTGGTTTTGGGGATTCCTGCTCTTTCCTTGGGGTTTTTCCTTAGATAGCTCAGCTGCCAATCTTACTAAGGGCAGTAAATCTGTCTGCCTCTTTCAGTCTGCCAAAGCATGACAGAGTAAACAGGCAAGAGTCTCTGCTATTGACTGTGTGAGTAGAGAACACAGAACTCCTCCTTGAAAGACTTGGGTTTGTTTACCAGGGATCCTTTTTCCACTGGGAAGGGGGTGGGGAGGGGTGAGGGTGAAAAGAATGAGCAGGAATGATAAATTGCAGGCAGGAGCTTTTCCCGTCTTTTAAGAGTGAATCCCTACTGTTGGAGAAATGTAGCCTTCCAATCCTTATCTCCTCCACCATCACTCCTTTTACAACAGGTAAGGATGCTTCCCTTCGCCTCTTGCCTGTGGAGCCCTCCAGAGGCCTCTGGCTGCACCTCCCAAGACAGAATGCTGGTCTTGATGGACCTTTGGTTGGGTCCAAGAAGGCATGTACAGTGGTACCTCGGGTTAAGAACTTAATTCGTTCTGGAGGTCCGTGCTTAACCTGAAACTGTTCTTAACCTGAAGCACCACTTTAGCTAATGGGGCCTCCCGCTGCTGCCGTGCCACTGCCGCACAATTTCTGTTCTCATCCTGAAGCAAAGTTCTTAACCTGAGGTACTATTTCTGGGTTAGCAGAGTCTGTAACCTGAAGCGTCTGTAACCCGAGGTACCACTGTATTGTGTGGTCATGCACTGAAAAGAGGTTCAGGAGACTACGAAGTATGGGGCGCCCAGTGATTCCTACCATCTCACCATTGCATCACAATGAGATGACATCATCCTAGTATATAGGTTACTCAAGCTAGGTAGCAGGCGAAATCCATGTGGCACTCACCTATAGGGTGGCCATCTGTATCATCCGGAAGAGGAAGCACACCATTAAAACCAAGTGCACAAAATTTGCATGCGCTCATGTGTATGTGTAGATGCTGATTTAGAAACAATTACTATAATTTAGATAGTGTGGCTGCTCCACAAACTTTGGAACTCCCTGCATATTGACACCAGGCAGGCACCTTCACTACTCTTTTTGCACCTGCTAAAAACATGTTTGTTTAGCCATGCCTACCTAGATATGGAAGGGGCGCGGGTGGCGCTGTGGGTTAAACCACAGAGCCTAGGACTTGCCGATCAGAAGGTTGGCGGTTCGAATCCCCGCGACGGGGTGAGCTCCCATTGCTCGGTCCCTGCTCCTGCCAACCTAGCAGTTCGAAAGCAAGTCGAAGTGCAAGTCGATAAATAGGTACCACTCCGGCGGGAAGGTAAACGGCGTTTCCGTGCGCTGCTCTGGTTTGCCAGAAGCGGCTTAGTCATGCTGGCCACATGACCTGGAAGCTGTACGCCGGCTCCTTCGGCCAGTAAAGCGAGATGAGCGCCGCAACCCCAGAGTCGGCCACGACTGGACCTAATGGTCAGGGATCCCTTTACCTTTACCTTACCTAGATATGTAGCATTTTTTAGCATCTGTTTTCATTTGGTTTCTCGCTTATTGTTGGCTTTAATTATTTTTTGAAGGCTTTAAATAGTTGTCTTAATAAAATATCATTTTGTCGCTTAATTTTGTGCTTCTCGTTCCACGCAAAGTTAAAATGAGTTATTTAAAGACCCTCTTTCCATATTACACTTATAATCGCATGTACGGAATTAACATGGAAATGGCTCCACTGTGCCCCCCACCCAGATCAACTATTCCTTTGCAGGTATTTATCAGTAGAAATTCATAGGACATGCACCCACCATGATTTTGTGCAGTGCAACAGGAAGAGGCAGTAAGATGCGGAGAGGAACAGAAAGAAAGAGAAAGTCAGAGTGGGCGGCAGCAGGAGTGGGGAGGAATTATGCAGAAGCTGGAACTCAATCTTGTAGTCTCTGGCTTTGCAAAAACCCCGAAAAAAACACGCTGGCATTTTTCAGTTCTGCTTAGTGAATTAACTGTGTCTTCTGCCAACTGGATTACTTCGACTGGTTAAAACAACCCGACACCTCTTTTCCAGTAGACATCGGCAGCAGTATCCCCCAGCACTGTATCACAGAATGTTAAAATATTCCCCCTTCTAGTAGTCTTGAGCGAAGGAAGGCTTTAAATCTAAAACAGAAAAAAAACCCTTCAACCCTGCAGGGATTCAGTGTGACAGGAGCCAACACAGAATATATTTTAGAGTCTTATGAGAGCAAGGAAGATTGAATGGCCTTCTAAACCACAGTAAAAAAACTATACTTTTTTTTTCTTTTTAAAAAATAGACCGCTGTTTTATGCTTTTGGCATGGGTGTCGGATTGGATTCACCTATTCATTGTGTGACAGGTTAATCCGAGAAACCAGACACTTTGAATAAATGCGACTGCTTCAGCTTTCATTTAAAGAAGAAGAAGAAGAAGAAATGTTGTGGTTGCAAGGGAAAGTTCTGACAGCATAATTACACCATCCGCCCTAAGTAATTTGTCCATTGCAAACCACTGTTGTAGCATCCAAGGAGGACTGGGAAGACATGGGGAGACACTGCTCCAGCCTGCTCCACCCAGTGTCCCACATCCCCACCAGCTCCGACCCCGAGCTAATAGCATGTAAGACTGAGCTGAAGGGGGAGAGTCTTTGTGTGTTTGGCTGAATATGCTTTATAACAACTGCCCCACAACTGGGAACCCTGCAGAGGGCAGGATTGGAATCAGCAGCAACAGGGATGTTTGGGGTTTCCAATGCAGGCACATCACTGGGAATCGGGGCTGGCCCCAAACATTCCCAGTTGTCCCTTCACAGTCCACACTGAATACCTGAAGGGGAACTGAGGTCCTGGTTTTTGAAGGGGAAAACCCTATAGGCGTACAATGGTACAGCATTTATACCCTCCGTGGGGATGTGAAGCTGAATGCATGGGGGCTGGGAGTGGGGACAGCATGTGCTAATCTGACCTCTCTCCACACCCACCCATGCACATTTATCTATCATAAGGGTGTGGGTGTTGGACTCGACTGGCTGTTGTCAGCCTTACTGGCTTTGTAGGCCAGTGGTGGCTAACCTGTGGGCCTGTAGATATTGCTGAACGATAACTCCCCAAAGCCCTGAGCATTCCCTGTGCTGTCTGGGGCTGATGGGCATTTTAGTTCAGCAACATCTGGAAGGTCACAGGCTAGGCACCCCTAATTAGGTTGACACAGCTACCTTTTTAAAGTCTGGGCTCTTAAATTGTGATCATCTGAGACACAGCTCCACCTTGGTAATACCGGTAACACACTAAGCCAGTGGCGTAGCGTGGGGGGTGCAGGGGGGGCCGGCCGCACCGGGCGCAACATCTGGGGGGGGGGCACTCGCACTCGCAGCTCTCTGCCCCTACCTGGCTCACTCACTCTAGGGGGCGCAAATTACTTGCCTTGCCCCGGGTGCTGACAACCCACGCTACGCCACTGCACTAAGCCCTTCAGGCAGAGCATCCCCGTATCTAAATCAATAAGTAGATTTCTTCATGCAGAAGTGGTCTTGATTTTCCCCTTGGATCTTCCAGATTTAAGGAGTCCTGTCTAATCCACCATTCTGTTCCCACAGTAGCCAACCAGATGGCAGTGGGAAGCCTATGAGCAGGAACAGAGTTCTCTGCTTGTGATTCCCAGCCACTGGTATTCAGAGGCTTACTGCCCATGATCCTAGAGGCAGCCATTGGCCATCTTGATTAGAAGCCAATGGCAGCCTTATCCTCCATTAATTTTGCCTAATCCAGTTTTTAAAACCACCTGAGTTGGTGGTTATTGCCGTGTCTTGTTGTAGCAAATTTGCCCTTCCTCTTAAAGGTAAAGGGACCCCTATTAGGTCCAGTCGTGACCGACTCTGGGGTTGCGGTGCTCATCTCGCTTTATTGGCCGAGGGAGCCAGCATACAGCTTCCGGGTCATGTGGCCAGCATGACTAAGCCGCTTCTGGTGAACCACAGCAGCGCACAGAAACGCCGTTTACCTTCCCGCCGGAGTGGTACCTATTTATCTACTTGCACCTGACGTGCTTTCAAACTGCTAGGTTGGCAGGAGCTGGGACCGAGCAACGGGAGCTCACCCCATTGCGGGGATTCGAACCGCCGACCTTCTGATCGGCAAGTCCTAGGCTCTGTGGTTTAACCCACAGCGCCACCCATGTCCCAGCCCTTCCTCTTACCAGTCCTGAATCTCCTACCATTCTGTGTTATTGGATGCCCCTGGTTCTAATATAAGAAAGGGAGCACAAACTTTATCTACACATGCATGCATTATTTTATGAACCTCTGTCACATCGTTCCCTCCCCAGCCCCATTTACTCGCCATTTTCCTAAACTGGAAATCCTCAAACATTGTCACCTCATGAGGTGCTGCTGCTGCAACCTTCTGCTCATTTTGGTTGCTCTTTTCTGCAGCACAGGGGTTGTGTATTTATTTAGCTTTCTCCGCCCTTCTGCATATACATCTTCTTGAGGACATTCCGACAGGATCAAAGCTAAAATGAAGGACGGCGCTGACCAAGGACATGCCAGTGGTTTGAAGAAAGCTCTATTTCAAGGGCAGCGGGTTCGTGGCAAACAATATCAGGCAAGTCTCCATATCTATAGCACAACGCAAAGCTCACTGGACCTGCCAAGAACACAACCTCATTGTCGCTTCTGTCATCAACCTTAATAGTCACCAGGGAACCTCTTGTCAGGAACAACCTTCAAACTATCTTATAAAAACAACAGCAGTCATCAGCAATCTGATAAAAGCAACAGACTAATCCCGAAACCAGCAAAACCACAATATTTGGATTTAAGCCATTTGCTAACCCCAAGCCCAAACATGCCTGGAAGTTAAGACCATTGCTTTCAAAAGAACTTAACTTCCAAACTAATGTGATTTTGGGCGCATCCTTCCTTGGTCCCAGTGATCTCATGGCAATTTAAATCTATTGAAAACCAAGCACTCTGACTTAACACCTTTAAGAATTGAGCCATAAATACTCTTTTTCAAGCCTTTGACACTCAGTTATCATAATTTTCGCTCCAGAAAGACTTTGAGAAATGTTAATGAGATTAAGAAAGGGATTGAAATAGAAGAATAGCCTGAATGCTGAGGAAATCATTTAGTGAAATATGGTCCTCCTTGAAGCTAGGGCCTGGTGTGTATCACAGTTCGGTGTGGGTGAAAATTTCAATTATGGGGAAGGGGTTACATTTGGGGGGAGGGTATTATGGAATGGTTTGAAGAGATTTTGAAATATTTGGATTTTTGGAGATGACAGTAAATTAATACCAGTATTTGAGCTGTTTTCTTTTTTTTAATGAATTTGTATGCAGCCATTTTAATTAATTTTTAATTAAAGTTTTTTTTTTTAAAAAAGAGGCACCCTTCCTTTTCTTGACTGGGGCAGGGAATGCCTTTTTTCCCAAATAATCTTTATTAGTTTTTCAGTTAGATACTCCACATACACATATTGTATTTTACATTTATACTTCTTTTCAGAGCTGACTTCCTTCTTCCTTCTTCTGGTTTTTTATATCACATATAATTTTATCGCATTATTTTATTCCATTTTATATATTGTTATTCATTTTCCATATTTGTCCATAGTGTCCATTTGTCCATAATTTATACCAGTATTTGAATTAATGGCTGAGGTATTCTACTTTCATGTTGAGTTATCAGGTGGTACTACTGGAGGCTGCATCTTGAGAAAAGTATTTTCTGTTAGGTTTGTTTTTTGAACCTAAATAATACATTTGATATGAATGAATCCAGGTTAGGAATAAGGTTCAAGTTTGTCTACAGCATTCCAGATGAATCTGAGGGCTTCTGTATGGATAACAAAATCTTAATCATCCTCAGGCCTCAGAGAACATCCATCAGTCCATAGGAGCCAACTCCTGGGGGTAGAGGTCCCATCAGCCCTTCTAATAAAATATTTTAGCAGCCACACCCCACCCAAGTTAATGGGCATTTCTGTTTAAATGGTGTGTGTGAGCTGAGTCTTGTGTTCGATTATGTGGGGTGGGGCTTACATGGGTCCCCCCAATATTTTATTCAAGTTGGCACCCCTGTCTTGGAGGGCGTCACAGCTCTCATGACTAGCCTTCTCCTCCACTGACGTGTCTGATTCTCCCTTAAAAGGCCATCTAAACTACTAAAGGTTGAAACATCTCAGAAAGGCCATTTCCTTCACAGCTAAAGTGTGACTAAAAAGAGACTTGTCTCTTTGAAGTTCAGGTTTCATTAAGAGAACACACACACCATTTGAATGGCAATGCTCATCAACTTGGGAGGGGGGCTGTCCCCTCAAATATTTTAGGGGGGGCGAAGGAACCTGGCGACTAGGAGTTAGCTCCTATGCTCCAAGCTCAAGAGTAGCAGGCCTCTAAATTCCAGTCACTGGGGACAGGAGCTGGAGATTGCTATTGGCCTCAGCTCCTCCTTGTGGGCTTCCCATGGACATCTGACCGGCCTCTGGTTGGACCAAGATGGACTTTGTTCTGCTGTACCAGGGCTCTTCTTAAACTCTGATAAGTTATGTTCATATGCACTTTCACTGGACCAGGTTCTGTATACGCATTTCTCCAGCTAGAGATCATTCAGCAGAGAGCCTGTGAGCCACTGTCCAGGAAAGCGTTTTTGTATATAAAGTAGAAGCAATTGTGCATTCCTTTTATACAGCTCAGTTACTTTCCTGCTTATTGAATACATCCTTGGGCAATTTGTTTAACAACCTGGCAAATGCTCTCGACTCTCATGTGACTGGTTGCAGCAACACTCCTCCCTCTCATTCCCCCCCCCTCACACCCCATGAACACATAATCCTCATAATGATTCCCATAATGTGCAAGTTCAAAACATCCAGAAATTTAATAAATGCAGCTTTGGAACGAAGAGTTGCAGAGCAATAATAATTCTAGGGCACATGTCGCTCAGCATCCCTGTTTTTCATAATACGTTTCAATTTTTTAAAAGAGTTTTTTCTATTGAAGCTGGTGCTCAAATGATCCTTCCTTCCTAGAAACTAAGACACTACGAGCTGTGACCTGGAAAAGACCCACTTCTAATTTCAGCGCCAAATGACCTCAGGCGTGCTACTTGAGGGCACATCCACACAGCGCATTCAAAGCACACCCAATGCATATTCAGAGTACATGCATCCCCCCCCCCCAAGAATCCTGGGAACAGTTGTTTATTGAGAGTGCTGGTAACTGTAACTCTGTGAGGGAGAAACTGCCATTCCAAATATTCTTGGTCAGAAATTGTGTGCTTTTAATATGTGTCAGAGTCCATGTTGTGGATCTGCTTCAAGGGTATGGTGTGGATCTGGTTAGTAAAGGTAAAGGTAAAGGGACCTCTGACCGTTAGGTCCAGTCGTGACCGACTCTGGGGTTGCAGTGCTCATCTCGCTTTATTGGCCGAGGGAGCCAGCGTACAGCTTCCGGGTCATGTGGCCAGCATGACAAAGCTGCTTTTGGCGAACCAGAGCGGCACACGGAAACGCCGTTTACCTTCCCGCCGGAGTGGTACCTATTTATCTACTTGCACTTTGACGCACTTTCAAACTGCTAGGTTGGCAGGAGCAGGGACCGAGCAACGGGAGCTCACCCCGTTGTGGGGATTCGAACCACCGACCTTCTGATCGGCAAATCCTAGGCTCTGTGGTTTAACCCACTGTGCCACCCGCATCCCACTGTGGATCTGGTTAGCTTGGTCCAAATGTCACATTAGCAAATGCTACTGGATGCGGGTGGCGCTGTGGTCTAAACCACTGAGCCTCTTGGACTTGCCGATTGGAAGGTTGGCAGTTTGAATCCCTGCGACAGAGCGAGCTCCCGTTGCTCTGTCCCAGCTCCTGCCAACCTAGCAGTTCAAAAGCACAGCAGGACAAGTACAGTGGTACCTCGGGTTAAGAACTTAATTCATTCTGGAGGTCCGTTCTTAACCTGAAACTGTTCTTAACCTGAGATACCACTTCAGCTAATGGGGCCTCCCACTGCCGCCGCACCACCACCGCACAATTTCTGTTCTCATCCTGAAGCAAAGTTCTTAACCCGAGGTACTATTTCCTGGGTTAGCGGAGTCTGTAACCTGAAGCGTCTGTAACCTGAAGCATCTGTAACCTGAGGTACCACTGTAAATAAATAGGTATCTCAACGGTGGGAAGGTAAACAGCGTTTCCCTGCGCTCTGGTTTCCATCACAGTGTTCTGATGTGCCAGAAGCGGTTTAGTCATGCTGGCCACATGACCTGAAAAGCTGTCTGTGGACAAACACCGGCTCCCTCGGCCTGAAAGCGAGATGAGCACCTCAACCTCATAGTTGCCTTTGACTGGACTTAACCGTCCAGGGGTCCTTTACCTTTACCAGAGTTCAGACCAGGGTATGAAGAATTAAAAATGTGTCAGAGCCTTGCACACTCCCTGCTTCCCCTGTGCACTGATTCTCACCTACCTTCTCCAACTCATACTAAGAAGGAATTTATATTGCATCTGAATCCAGCCTATTTCTCAGTCTTCATGTGCCATACATTGAAACAACACCACTTGGCATTCCTTGGGGCTTTTTGTGTATTACTGTGATAATCGTAGAATTGTTGAGCTGGAAGGGAACCCACGGGTCAACTGGTCCAACCCCCTGAAATGCAGGGATCTCAACTAAACATCCAAGACAGATGACTGTCCGACTTCAATGTCCTTGCAATGAAGGACAGTCCACAGCCACAACCATAATGTATGAGGAGCATGTAGAAAAGTACTGAATGAATGCTATAGCTCAGGGGTAGGCAACCTAAGACCCCGGGGCCAGATACGGCCCATTCGCCTTTTAAATCTGGCCTGCGGATGGTCCGGGAATCAGCGTTTCTTTACATGAGTAGAACGTGTGCTTTTATTTAAAATGCATCTCTGGGTTATTTGTGAGGCATAGGAATTCGTTCATCCCCCCCCAAAAAAATATAGTCCGGCCCCCCACAAGGTCTGAGGGACGGTGGACCGGCCCACGGCTGAAAAAGGTTGCTGACCCCTGCTATAGCTTAAGGGCTGCTTCCTCCCATAATAATTAGCCTTGCTGGCATCCTTAAAATGTGCATAAGGAAGGAAGGGACTAAAACCAGACATTCATCTTTATAACATGCACAGTGAATGGTTGTTCACTCTCTTTTAAGAATGTAACACTGACTGTGTGGGTCAACATTGCCAGCTTTACAAGTGAAGATGAAATGCTGGGAAGATCACGGAGTAGGCAGCCCATCACAGGTGCACCCCACACCTGGCCGCGCAGGTGACCATTTGGGTCACCTGCACCCAAAACCATCCATGGCTGCAAGATGGATTGCAACACATGAGACGGACCAGCTACATAATTCAGGGAAACCCGATCTCAAATGTGATGGGATATATATTAATTCTAAACTTTTGGGGTACTTTAAGAGATACAGAAAGATGGGAAGAGGAAGGACTTTTCTGGGAAATCAGCTCCTCTCTGCAAAAGACCCAAATCAGCAGAACTCAGTGCTCACAGGATAGTTCCAAATGCCCGTATTCTCATGATCCAAGAGCGTTATTTTTTTTGTACTGAAACCTGACTATATCACTTAGCCTTTCTTCATACAAATATGTGTCCCTGCACATTCCGTTCCCAATAAAGAGACTGAAAGACAAAGAGCATGTTATAAGGGATATCATTAACTGCTGGATCATATTTGTCATATCTCAGGAGCATATCAGAGGGATACCTAAAAGGGAATACTTATCTGCCTTCTACAAATAACTTAGGCTAATGTTACTTTGATACAAAGAGTCTCTTTGCTTCATTTCTGCAAATAAATAAATAACTAGTGGAAGTCTTTTCCCCCGCAGAAGCTCAAGTATAATATATTTTGCATTTGTCTTGTTAAGTGGATTAGCACATGGAAAATTGGGTTTATACTTCTCCTCATGCATCAAACACATATTCAAAAAGGCTTGATTCTCCTTTTTCTTTTCTTTTTTGCAATCACATATTTCAGGCTAGCCTGAAGGTAAAAAGTTGGTGGCTCCTGCAAGTTACGTTACCTGAAACAGACATATTAAGAGACAAGACAGGTGTGGCATTTGTAGATCAGTGTGGCTATTTGGAAAGAAAGGGATTGTTCTAATCTGGATGATGATGACACAAAGATGGAGTGAGCTGGGCCCTACCTGCACATCTGCACACTTTAATCTCTCTCTCTCTCTCCCTATTGGTACAGTGGTGCCTCGCAAGACGAAATTAATTCGTTCCGCGAGTTTTTTCGTCTAGCGAATTTTTCGTCTTGCAAAGCACGAAATCCCATAGGAATGCATTGAAATTCAATTAATGCTTTCCTATGGTCAAAAAAAGTCCAAACAAAGCCAAATTTGGTACAACAAGAGTTTATTAAGTGCTCTTTAAAGTCACACATACTGTAAAGAGCATTTCAAAAATTGAAGGAACAATAAATTATGTTTCTAAACATGACAGAAAAACATTTAAAAATCAACAAAGTGTACAGTACATTTTCTAAGACTCTGGGGGACAACTCGAAGAAGGTTCCTCTTCCACTCTTTGCTTCTTGCTGAAGAACCCCCTCCTCAACTGTTCCCCCAGCCACCCACCACACAGAAATTCAAATCCAGAATTTTTTTTAAAAAACAGCAGAGTGGCCCAATGGTCACAGAAAATCATAAAAATGCAGGAAAAAACCACACAAGCTTCCAGATTCTTGCAAACCCCTCCTCAACTGTTCCCCCAGCCACCCACCACACAGAAATTCAAATCCAGAATTTTTTTTAAAAAAACAGCAGAGTGGCCCAATGGTCACAGAAAATCATAAAAATGCAGAAAAAAACACACACAAGTTTCCAGATTCTTGCAAACCCCTCCCCAACACCAAGTCCTTGAATTCCAAACACCCCAACCCAAAATCCAAAAACCCCCAAAAAAGTTTTAAAAGTTTAAAAGAAGTTTTGGAAAAGCTTCAAAAATCACCAAAGTCTTCAAAAACCTCAAAAAAGGCTACCACACCGCGTTCTATGAGTTGCTCCTCGAAGTCAAGTCGCAACTGTATTAACGGTGTTAAGAAAAAGGAAACAAACTTGCAAGACGTTTTCATTTTTCGTCTTGCGAAGCAAGCCCATAGGGAAATTCGTCTTGCGAAGCAGCTCAAAAAACGGAAAACCCTTTCGTCTAGCGAGTTTTTTGTCTTGCGAGGCATTCGTCTTGCGGGGCACCACTGTAGACATTTCTTCCCCCAGGAAGTAAGTGGGCTAGGCAATGGATCGCTAAGATAATTCTCAATGACTTTACTAAACTACCAAGACACAACACCAATATGTTTCTAGGTATGCCCCTTCATTCATGTCATATTTGGGGGTGGGTTGTATATATTTGAGCTACACTAGCCTACAATAAGAAAACAGTATACAGTGGAACGTAATCTGTTCCGGAAGACTGTTTTATTTCTGAAACGTTCGAAAACCGAAGCATGCATTTCTGGAAGCATTTATTTAAGGAAAACTCAATACGGAAGCCGCGTGGCACATTCGACTTCCGAAAAGCGTTCGAAAACCGAAGCAATTACTTCCGGGTTTTTGGTGTTCAAAAAACGAAACATTCGACTTCTGAGACGTTCGAAAACCAAGGTATCACTGTATCCACAGATATTTTGAACGTGGATGTGACCAGTGCTTTTTTCCTGAGGGGACGCAGGGGTACACATACCCCTAAACATTTTGTGAATCTAAGTTTGGCCTCATTGAGGGGCAGTATTTCAATATGAGTAGGAAAATGAAAGTACCCATAAACATTTTTTTAGAAAAAAAGCACTGGATGTGACTGACTTCATATGGTAACAAAAAAGGACAGCATTCATCCATTTCTTCTATTCTGCTTGAGAGAAGCCAGGATATCTCTGTAACCTTCATATGCCAATTCAGTGCCCACACTTAATTGACTCAGATGACTTCCTGAATAAATGACTGTCAATATGGTTGCAAAAAAAGAGAACATTGTTCTATTATGAAATGTCAGGGTCAGTTCTGTTGCAGTTTATTTTCCTTCCACCTGATTTTCCCGGTTCTTTTGTAGTTTAGCAGTGCTGAACCTGACTAATTTATAAGATTGTGCTGTTGAGATGTGGGGTGCTTTTTTTGCTTGCTTTTTTTTTTTTAATGGATGGGTATCAAAAACCCTGAGTCAGTGGGATTCCTGTTTCTGAATGCATTCCTACAGCAGAATGAAACTGCTGAATCATCTCTTCAAACAATAGGCTGGCTAAACTAGGAGGTGACACAAAAGCAAAATACCCCCCCCCCAGCAGAATATCATTAAGTAGAACTCGGAGGCTGATTGCAAGTTCCATGTTCCAAACTTTCTTCTTCCTCACCACAGTCTATGCTCCAATTATTATTTCTCCTGGATTCTCGGCTGCAATTATTTTTTAATTACTGCTGTTCCTCTGGCTTTATTTAGCACACACACTGAGCAGTATATCACAAGTCCAGGAAGGTGAGAAATTTCACCGCAGAACTGTCAGAGAGTCTCTTTCTCTCCGAGCTTCTGCAAAAAAACGTACTGCAAGAAAACATATTATCACAGTGACTTAGATCTCTGCGTGGTGCCTGTTGCCAGACATGGCTGAGCCAGAGAAAAAGCTGAAGACAGCACGTATGCTAAGGCGGCCAAGACAAAAAGCAACAACCACCACCACATACATTAAACATGGTGCCAGTTCATTTCAGACCTCTTGCATTTGAGTTGTCACTCATCTGAAATATTGTGATCACGTATCCACAGCTAAATATGGGAATGGGGCTACACCCCATGCACATTCAGCTGGGCTGAGTCAGCTGTGATTGAATAGAAAAGCTGTAGAAGTAGCTGTGGATTTGTACTCACTCTGCAGTGATCACAGAAGGGAAGGAAGTAGGGTGAATTAAGAGAGATGAGAGGACCGAATATGTGATTCAGCTTAGTGCTCCTTACTCTTTGATCCTACATAAACCAAAGCGATGACTATGACTCCTGCAGGACTGTAAATGAAAGAACCAGCTTTGCTCCCTTCCTCCTTTTCTCTTAAACCCTGTCTTTGACCAGAGGGTCTCTATACCAGCCTTCTTCAACTTGTTTCTTTCCAGATGTTGGTAGACTTCAACTCCCATAAGCCACACCCAGAGTAGCCAATGGCCAGAGATTATGGGAGTCGATGGGAAACATCTGGATAGCACCTGGCTGGGGAAGGTTGATCTACACCATTCTAGAGGAAATGGACATATGCACAGTCCACCCTCCCTGTACACAAAGGAGCATCTGGCAGGAGGAAAATAGAGAAATGTACCTGTATCTTTTCATATATTTCCCTGGGCTAGAGAGGTGCTAAGTACAGTATTCCATGCAAACCTCCAAGAACTTACCTGGTTAGATATTAGGCGCTTTGCTCATCTAGAAACTGCTTCCTAAATCTCAACTTTAAAATGCAGTTTGATATGTGCTTTTCGTCTCCATGCATTTGGGGACGCTCTGCCTGCTCCATAACAAGGCTGCACTCTGGTCTCTTAATTGTTGATGGGCAACTTCTGATGGTACCTTATATTTAAAGTGGCCATGTGCCTTTTCAAAAGGAGGATGTCTTCAGACAGCAGACTCTCCTAGGATAGCCCTCCAAAAAAGAGGACTCTCCTCTGTAAAGGAAACAAACGGATCAGCCCCGGCCACCTCTCCATGTGTTAGGTAAAGGTAAAAGTAAAAGGACCCCTGACCATTAGGTCCAGTCGTGGCCGACTCTGGGGTTGTGGCGCTCATCTCGCTTTATTGGCCGAGGGAGCCGGCGTACAGCTTCCGGGTCATGTGACCAGCATGACTAAGCCACTTCTGGTGAACCAGAGCAGCGCACAGAAACACCGTTTACCTTCCTGCCAGAGTGGTACCTATTTATCTACTTGCACTTTGACATGCTTTTGAACTGCTAGGTTGGCAGGAGCAGGAACCGAGCAACGGGAGCTCACCCCGTTGCGGGGATTTGAACTGTCGACCTTCTGATCGGCAAGTCCTAGGCTCTGTGGTTTAACCCACAGCGCCACCCGCATTAGGTTATGGCAAATTTCAGAGGAAAGAACCTTCCTCTTTCTTCCAGATCCCCAGCAGAGCTGGAGTACAGCCTCCTCACACTCCTGTCTCTCTCCTTGGCAAATGAAAGGGTAGTCAGAGGGAAAGCTGCCAGAACTCAGGCCGCGTTTCCTGTTTCCTCCTAGCCTTACCTATCTGCAAGCAGAATACAGATCTCCTGAACTTGACAGTGAGCTCACTCTCCAGGATTTAGGCTTGTCATCTCTTTACTCATGTGGTACTCTGGGATGAATCAATCGCTTATGCAGCACTCGGAATGTGCAAAGTCCTTTAAAAGGCGTATTTCATTCGTCTTCACTGGGAAGCCACTATTACTCCAATTTTAAACACAGGGAAACTCATAAAGCAGAGAGATAGAGGCTTGCCCAAGATAAGCCAATAGTTCTGTGGCTTAGCTCGGATTTATGAATCGAGATTTTCCAGGTGGCACGCACCACCTTGAGTCTGTATTGCATACACCATAACACACCAGAAACACTCTTTAAAAAAGTGTATAGTGCATTCATAAGCTGAAGAAAATCATAGAAATCCTCCCCCCTCCACCTCCCAACCACCCAAGATATCTGATCTTATAAATCCCATTACCTGCTGTGTCTGGATTCTTCCAGCAACTGCTTTTAAAAGGAGGTGGAAATCTGATACCTGGCTTCCTGATGTTTATACAGATGCAGCTCTTTTTAGCATATTTGGATAGTAGCTTTAGAACTCAGAAGAGCTGGAGGCTGCATCTAAGGAATGTGTAAATAAAGTGACATTGATGCAAACCTTTACGGACCTCTGTACAGCCAAAGTGGAGGGGAATGTAGAGCCGTCCAGCCAATAGGGTCACTCCTGTTTTCCAAGCATTCCTAGCAGTAGCAACTGGAGATGAGATTGCTGCTTGCCAAAGGAAGGAAGAGCTTTGGCAACGTCAAAAAAAAAAGGCGCTACTTGGCCGCCCTTCATATCTTAACAGTAAAATAAAACTCATATGCTTAGTGCACAATAGCCAGGGCATTGTCTGCTGTTTTCAAAGCGCAGGCCATTTTCATTTGGATCCTGCTGACACAGCTGTGGTACAACTTGTGGACAGGGTCAAAACCTGGCATGGCAACACCATTGAGTCACATTGAATGTGTGCTATATTTAGCAAGAGAAGCCCTGAAATCCATAGCATACCAATTGCTTAACACATGGAAAAAGTTGGAGTGCCTGTCAAGTGCATCAAATTACATGCTATTCTATACCCCATATTGCAAAGCCTTTATTGCATGATCGCCCATCAAAACCCCAAATCTATCCATAAAGATCTTGAAGGATCAGTAGATTATATGTTCAGCGAAAAAGAAAATATCAT
The DNA here is from genome assembly GCF_964106645.2 of Podarcis pityusensis. Lineage (NCBI taxonomy): Eukaryota > Metazoa > Chordata > Lepidosauria > Squamata > Lacertidae > Podarcis > Podarcis pityusensis. The sequence goes on from NC_138032.1 coordinate 24,117,220, forward strand.
CTTTGGGTATGTATAAAGCATCATATAAGCTAATGCCTAAAACTACAAGGAACGCATACTTTCAAAGCAGGCAGGTTTTCCAGGAATATGTGCTTTGAGGCCCTCATTTCAGTTTAACATGAAGCCTTAACCCAAAACACTCTTCCAACTCCAGCCATTTGTGCTGAAAGTGAAAGTAGCTCTTTACGTAATGATGAAAACGTGTTTTAAAATATAATCCAAAACAGAACCAACAACTGATTTACCAGCAAACATAATTCACTTTTAGTGTGCCAAGAGAAAGTTTTCTATTGCTACACTGAACTGTTGACAATGCGGGGGCAGTAAATGTTTATCTCAGAATAAATTAATATTTTTGCACCATTGCTGCAGTTTCCAAACATATTTGTGGCAGACTTTCAGATTAAAATCAAAGGCCTATGCTTGCAATTGTCCTGTAACTGGGGCCCCAAAGCATATCCTCCATTAAGTTATCCATTTCTATACGATTTTATCAACAAACATAAGAATCCACATTAAAGATGAGCTTTATTGTGCTTTTAATATTCTGATGGGAGCTGCCCAGAGTGGCTGGGGAAACCCAGCCAGATGGGCAGGGTATAAATAATAAATTATTATTATTATTATTATTATTATTATTATTATTATTATTTATTATTATGAGTAAAATGTAAAGTAACTAAAACCACTGCACATTTTTTTTGAAAAGCTGAAGTTCAAATGCACATGTTGCAAAGCTGGGGAGAGTTGACAAAATATTTGTTTTGTTCCGACCATATGGCGAATGTTGCGCTAAGCTGGCCTACCTGCATCTATTACTGATTTATTTATTTCCCAGACCTTGACAAAAACATGTGTGCTCACAGTGGCTAATGGAATACTGAAAAAGCAAAGAAACAAAAGCTGATTGGTAGGATTCAGACTTGCTCAGTAGATTGAAGCAGGGACCTTTTGCATGCAGAGTCTTTGCTCTGGTACTGATCTATGGCCCTTACTCCTAGATGGATATCCTCCCCAGAGCAGGTTGGCGGGTCCTGTGGACTCCCATCTCCCATCGCTCCTGGCCATTGATTGCGCTGGCTGGGGCTGATGGGATTTGGAGTCCAACAGCAGCTGGAGGGCACCAGGAGTCCCACCCATATCACAGATGCAGGGGGAAACATATATAGTAGTACCTCGGGTTACATACGCTTCAGGTTACAGACACTTCAGGTTACAGACCCTGCTAACTCAGAAATAGTACCTCGGGTTAAGAACTTTGCTTCAGGATGAGAACAGAAATTGCATGGTGGCAGTGGGAGGCCCCATTAGCTAAAGTGGTGCTTCAGGTTAAGAACAGTTTCAGGTTAAGAACGGACCTCCGGAACGAATTAAGTTCTTACCACTGTATCTGTAGTTGGATATGTTTTCCCCATGGAGACACATTTTTAGGATGGGTTACGCAGCTTCTACAGCTCGGCCCTTGTCCTCCAAACCTTTCACAATGAGAATACTTCCAGATTAATAAGGGTCAAGGCAGTTCAGCGAACGACACAAAAGGTAAATTCTGTGGCGTACAGTGCCTTACAGGCATGTTTCTCCCGCTGAAGGAATTCAAGTCTGGGACTGAGTGTTCTTTTATTGATTCATCTTCTAGTTGTGTAGACTGAAATTACAAGGTCTTATATTTTAGAACTGGAGCCTGACTGACCCAGGGTAAGGCAAAAGCAGCTTGGTCTAAAGGACCTCTCTGTTTGCACTGAATTTGGTCAGCGTCCTCACTTTCCGGGCACTACAAACTCCTATTCTTGTCCCAGACAGCTCTCTCTGACTGTCAGGATTAGAGTTTTGCCATTTTGTAAATATCATGAAGTTACTAGCAGACGGATCCTAGGTCCCGATATTGTTCCGTTGCTGGAGAACCATCTAAGATCCCAACAGGAAAACAAAGCACAACTGTTCATTTGCTGAACCCAAAACTAAGATCCTTTTGCTTTAGCAATGGCCCCCTGCCCTGGCTGATTTCTTTTTGACCACAAAATTTAACAAATCTCAGCTTTAACATTGCTGCAAAAATAGGCTGTGAGCTGCTTTTTCTGTTAAATTTCTACTTGTCATAAAGTTGTTAAAGGCACGGTAGACTTGCTGGGGGGGGGGGGGGAGAAGATGAATAGCCAACATGGGTTTTTTTCCTCCTGTTTGGAGGCATACCAATGTATGCACACCAATCCCCCACACCCTGTTTGTTCCTTCTGAGTTAATGTAACAACAATGAAACAACCTTTGCATTAAAAAGTTAATAAAAAATAGTTTTAATTTTGGTATCTGGGAATTAATGTGCTAATGGCTTTACTTAAAATAATCACATTGTATAGAACAGCGGTTCTCAAACTCCCCCCCCCCGACCCCTTGAAAATTGCTGATAGTCTTTGTGGACCACTTAATGGTTTTTCTGCCTTCGATAGAAATTGTACTGTGCTATGCTAGATGCTGTTTGATTTTTTATTGTATTTCTATGGCATCTTTTATTTCTTATGTTGTATTAAAATAAAATACAATATAAGGAATAAAAGAAACTATGGGGGGGTTAAAATCAATATACTTAATGTGGACATTTAATACAGACATGCCACAGACCACCAAAATGAAGCTCACAGAATAATGGTGGCCTGCAGACTACAGTTTGGGAACCCCGAGTGTAGAACACAACAATATGTCTTAGGAACATTTTACCACATTCCCCTCTTTGCAACCTTCTAGGGCACACATGCCAATGGTTTGTGGAGCCAGAGGCAGATGTGGTCAGAACAATGACTATGAAGTTTACTTTCATACTGTAGGCTAGTTTTCACTCACCCATCTCAATCCAGGGAAGCAAGAAACATCATCAGAGTTCCAGAACCAGGCCAGCTACACAAAAGCACTCAAGGAAAGTATGAGGCAATAGGCAATAGCAGATGCGGCTGGGGAGGGCTGTGGTCTTCAGAGTCCCACAGGACAGGCAGAGATGCTTGGAGGGCTGCATTTGGCACCCAGCCCAGTGGTTCCGTGCCCCTAGCTGTATGCTGATTGGCCGTGGCTTTCTAGGGCTTCAGACAGGAGTCTTTCCCAGCCCTGCCTGGAGATGCTAGGAATTAAACCTGGGCTTTTAAGCATGCAAAGCATGTCCTCCATCCCAGAGAGGGCTTAAAATTATATGCAGATTTCCCCATCAGTTTTAAACATAAAGTCTATTGGAAAGTGTTTATTTACACCTCTGTGATCCACCTTGCACAAGAGACTGTACATTCAGTTTCCTGTAACACAGTAGCACCAAAGATGCTCAGTCCGCTTCAACAATCCCAACACAAGTGTCATGGACTGGTTGGATGCTGAAACTGGATGGGAGGCACTAGCTGGGGAACCCCCAAGGGAAGAAGGCTCAGAGCCTGGGGATTGGTGGATGAGTGGTCAGAGGAAGACGAGAGAGAAGACTGGGAGGAGGAGGTGTTGGAAGCTGAAGATGTAACAGGGCTTAATGGGAAGGGAGAATCAGTGGCAGAGAAAAGTCTAGAAGCTGAAGCAGGAGGGTGGGATGAGGGAAGCCAAGAGGCACAGATGCGTCAGAAGAATGGATGTCTCTCCCTCCTGCTGCTACAAGGCTCCTCCCTGCTGGTCTCCCAGGACCAGGAGAGGCATGAAGCGGCAGGAGTAGAGACTCCGGCATAGTCTCCGATTGCTTAGGGAAAACCCTGGAGAGGAGGAGACTTAGGAAGCTTTGGGAAGGCAGGGACCTTCAGTCTCTGCAACTGCCTCATAGGGGCAAGACCTACTGAAGAAGTGTTGCTGTGCTCATTAGGCCTGGAACTCCTGAGTAGATCCTGTTTCTTCTAATAAAAAGTTAATTTCACTTACTCCGTGTGATTTATTGCTGGCTTGCTCCTGACACCAAATTGGCTTATAACTGGGGGAGGGGTGTGAGGAGAGAATGACTGCTGCATCAAGAAAGACAGCTGTACCACTTTGCATACAAATATGCGGAGCACACTCTGAAGTGAATTTATGGCATACGGCTTTAAATGTTGAATAACAGAGATTCTTTCAAAATTCATGCCACAAAACAGGTTTTCACATCATCTCGTTTTTCTTTTTTCTTTTTGGCTTGTTTGCCCTAATATATCCTAGGAGCGAGTTTTCCTTCCTGCAATTTAAATCCATTGCTTCTCGTTCTAACCAGAGTGGTCAAGGTGAACAAATGATCCTTGTCCTCTTTATTGCAACCTTTTAGAACTGGTCAGGAATCAGGTTTCCCATCCCACAGGAAATTCCAAAGTCCTGAGCTGAATTACATTTTTTGTTCGGAATCAGGAAGAAAACTTGACATGCCTACAGTGCTCTCAAAGGGGCTTTTTTTTCCGTGACGGATTCATTGCAGGCAAACTCGCTATGCCCAAAAGGAACACTTTATTCGAGATATTCAGATGTGAATATTTTTAGGTTGCTGGTTCTGATAACATGGGAATTTTTGTCAGTCAAAATTTCATCCCAAAGGAAAATTCTGCCAGGAGTAGACTGGAGAGGAGTAGGGTTCTTACTTTCTGTCTAAACACTGTAATGCTGAAAAAGTTATTTTCTGTTGTGTAGTAGTTTGTTAAGAATTTCCTGACTGGGTTTAGTTTTCCACCAAGAGGATTCAGTTCTTTGCCAATGAAAGATAATGAACAACAGGGGGAAGGTTAGTTTAAGTATATTAAACCCGGGTACAATATTGCATGCATTCTCATTCACACAGGATTTTCTAAGGTGCCGAATTTTATATAATGCTTCCCACAATTGCCACCATCAAAATTACCACAGAAATATAGGAAGCTGCCCATTTCTGTGGTCCATCTACCTCAGTCTTGTCTACACTGACTGGCAGCATCTCTCCAGAGTTTCAGACGGGAGAAGCTTTTCTTCATGGCAAATATTTCACAAGAAGAGCTCTGCTGGATCAAGCCAATGGAACATCTAGACCAGCATCCTCACAGGAGCCAACCAGATTTCCCCATCCACTCCCTGCTTATTTACTGTTGAACACAGCTCTCATACCTTCCTTCAAGGCCATGCATCTCTAGTGGGGATATTGCATCTTTTGTACCTGGGAAAATGTGCTACTTCCCCAGACAAGCGCATTTCCTACTCCTAAGTCTTGCAGACAAATATCTGGATGGCTTATTTGTTCAGGCAATAGCTGCCAGAGATCCTTAGGATGAGAACACCTAAACAAATGGCAGCCATAGAGTCTCCCTGCTTACACCCATCTCTGGCATTCAGTGCCAGCAACTCAACCAATGACTTCCAGAGGCATTACCAATATTGTCACCACCATTCAATTCCTTAGAACTGCCCGGTGATTTGAGGAGACCTGTTGTTGAATGTGTTGTGTTTTGATTTAGTATTTCTTTCGAGGCTACCTGCTTCCCTTCTCCTCTACTGGGGCATCTACCCAGCTGACTTTTAGAAAGGGCTGTGTATAGAACCAGCAGCAAAAGCATCTCCCATGCTTTTTAGGATGCTACCTGCCATTCCCTTTCCCAATTGTTCTTCTGTGTGTATTTCCAGACCTCAGTCACATCCACATCATACATTTTAAGCACACGGATTTCTTCCAAGGAGTACTGGGAATTGTATTTTAGTCCTTATAGAGCTTCAATTCCTAGACACCTTAAGCTACAGATGCCAGGGTTCTTTGGGAGAAGCCTGGTGGTTTCAATGTATTGTGAGGATGTGGCCCTCCTCTTCTTGAACTTTCCTGGTTATTTTCAAAGCTTCCTGGTCTGTACAGATATATCCCACCCTTATAATCTTACACAGATACATTTGCATCTCGGCCCATTCTACCCTTAACACAAATGCCTGCCTTATTTAGGACAGGAACATTATCCTTGAGGAAGCAAACCTGAGAGCGTGGGCGCTGCCTAGAGCAAAGGGTCCTTTGTAAAATCCTCAACTCCTATTTGAGAATTATCAATGCTCCCTCTAGTGGAAATCAGAAGATCATAAACAGGCAGATTTTGACCAACGAAAGACAGCAAGTCATCTAGGGAGATAAATATATGTGTTGCTTAAAAACGCAGAGATGCTGGTTTGTGGGGCTTCAGGGCAGCTCTATACTTATGCAGTGAATATATATGCTGGACAACAAACACACATGCATGTGCATCTTTAAATGCCCATGCAAACACATGTGGAGTGACCCTGATTGGGCTGAGTACAGACGGGTGCTTAAGGATTGTGTGTTTGTATGAGAGAGAGAGACCTGCTGTGTATTTGCTGCAGCAAATAAGGTGTACATAAGGTAAGCACATTTGCCCAATACAGTCATACCTCATGTTATGTCCGCTTCATGTTACATTTTTTCAGGTTACGTCCCGCAGCGACTTGGAAGTACCGGAAAGGATTACTTCCAGGTTTCACCACTTGCTCATGCGCAGAAGTGCAAAATGATGTCATGCGCATGCACAGAAGCAGTGAATTGCAACCCGCACGTGCACAGATGCGCTGCTGCAGGTTGCGCTCTTTTCATGTTGTGATCGGGCCTCTGGAATGGATCCTGTTCACAACCAGAGGTACCACTGTAAACTAAGGAGCTGTGCAGTACCGTCAAATGACCAAATCCAAATCTCCTGTTTTTCCGCTCCTCCGAAAGGAAATGGGCTTGACAACAGCAAAACTAATATTGTGAAATAATAGTGTTACAGGCCACCCCAATCTCTGCCGAGATTCCAGAGGTCTTGGCACTTAACCAGGGTTTGTGTTTCCTTTTGGGGGATGGGGGGTAGGAAATGAGGCATAACGGAGTCTGCAGTGTCTTTATGAAACATGGTTTATTTACACATGTTTACAACCTGGGCGTTAATGCAGAGAGAGTTAAAGCCGTCCAGGTTGGTGGATACCACAGCCTCCTGTGGGAGAACGCAATGATAGAATGTAGCTACAGCCTCCTTCTTTTCCCAGAAAACTGCCTGCCGTTTGTTTGTTTGTTTTAAACTGGCACAGTCAGTGTGCTCAGGGAAGGAGAAAGTCACATTTTACTCCTTGGCTGTAGAACCAGTAATAGCCCTTGATGCCCTAGTGGCCTCATGATTTCAGGTGCTTTTGGAGAGAAGCCAATCCCAGTTTGTGCCAGGTGTATTTCCACCATATTGGATTAACTGCATTAACAGTGCTCCCAGAAATATCTAGTTTGACATGAATACCTCCTACCCCAGTTCAACTGGCAATTCCACTTTTTGAATGGATTACAAGGCTATCAGTTGTTGATGATGGGTATTATAGAGTTCTTGGGAGACAAGTTGGGTTCATGCAGCTTTTGCCGCTAGGAACAGGTTTTGTAAACAAAGGACTTGGCTTGCTCTGGCTTGATAGATTAAGCTTGTTCCGTAATGCAATCTTTATCTACATACTTCACAAGCAATGGTTGCTTCTATCGCAGCATTCGCTTGCATGTTGCAGAACTGGCTTTGTGGTCTCTAAGCAGAAATAATGTATATTTCCTCACTGCTTTAAAAATAGCTATCTACCTGTGCAGGCCATTTAAAAGCAAATTGTTTTCAACTTAAAACTGGTTACAGTGCAAGTACATTTTCTAGGGTTTGTGGATAAGACCTAGTCATTAAAGAAAATTAGTATGGTTGTTTGTGAGGCTGACAGAAAACTGTAAAGATTTTAAGTATAGGATTTCCCTCTGCCCCAACTGTTAATTTTGGCAAATCGTTCCCACCACAGACTCCTGTTTGTTGGACTGTATAGCTCAGTGTTGCACATTCCATTTTGGCTGCAAGTTGGTTCATATGATATCAGTCTTGAGAGTTTCTTTTCCGCCACTAAAGCTGAAAAATGTAGATCAGCTGCCTGTGTCTGAAATGTATGAAATTGGGTGGGAACAGTGGAAAGACTGTGTTTAGATACTGGTGCTCTTTATATATTGGCTCTATAGCTTCTTTGCTTTCAGGCAATTAGTTCCCAATGTGGTGAACAGCACAGGTTTAATCAGGCATCTGTTAGGGGGTCTGAAAAACCTGTCCAAATGCATCGAATAAATAATCTCTCCTGGGACCTGCTGGAGGCAGTGGAGATGAATTTGGATTTTTCACACTGGACCAGCCGTGAATTAACCCAACCACAGCTGCACATGCATCCAAAGTCAACTGGGAAAGGATGAAAGCTCCAGACAGATGTTTTCCATGTGGCTGAACATCCAAGAAGGACTAGGCTATGGATTCTTTATCTTCCAGATCATATAAGACTAACTTGTATACATGTTGACAGTTCAGGAAAACATTACTTGAATTGTCTGAGGGCTGGCACAGCCACCTTATACCTGTCAGCCCAGGCTCTCCCTTGACCTTTATTTATTTTTAAAGTATAAACATGTAACAAAAAACAATTCCAAATCCAAATATTGAGATTATTCTGACTTTCCCCATCCCTTCCATGGGTCCTATTGATAATATTTACAGCTGCATATCAATACTTATCCAAAATTTTATCCTTCTAAATCATCCATACTTTCTGTTACTTTACAACTGTGATTAAAATCCTGCTAATGTTTTGACCTGCTTACAGTGGTCTTATAAATAAATTATAAGCTTTTCCCATTCTTTCTTAAAGTTCTTGTCTTCTTGTCTTCTGAGCTTCCCTGTTAATTTTGCCATTTGGGCATAGTCCATCAAGTCGGGTCCTCCATCATGGAGGGCATGTGTTGCGGTGAGATCACCAGAAACTGCCTCCCTGTTGTGGGGCAGGACCATTTGGATGGCCACAACACCCCATTGGTTGCCCCCCTGTTGCTGGGGCAGAAATTTGGTCAGTTGGGTTGGCTATTGCTGAGGGGCTACTTAAGCTGCTGAACGTCGCTGGAGAGTTTCACTTTCTTGCGACGTGCAGCGCTCTCCTCTCTCTATATTTGGGTTGTTCTTATGGCCTTGCTATGCCTGTCGAGGGGTCGTCTGTTTTGGAGCAGGGGCCCAGTAGGAATTTTGCCATTTGGCTGATTGGCTGGTGCCAATTGGATTTAACTACTGTGTAGCAAATTGTCACAACTTTGTAAGGTTGGAAGGTTAGGCATTTGGTTCAATGTTTTGGGGAGGGGATGTGGTTGGCTGTGCCTGCCCCTCCATTGCTGCTGCTAGGGAATTCCATTAAAGGAATCCAGGGGCTCGCCTTGCTTATGTCCGAACCCTGTCAAGGGACTAGGGCCACACCAGAGCCCCTGGGAGCATCTGGGGTGAGCTGTGAGATCAAAGGAGTTCTTGCTCCCCCAAGATGCTTTCCCTAACTGACATATGGTGGTGCCCAGTCTCAGTCCTGTTCCTGCCACTTTGGAGGTTCAGGTAGTCTGGAACCAATGCCTAAGCAGCCGCTCACATGCTGTAATCAATAAAGTTGTGGCCTAAATTTAATGCCCAAAACCTTAAATTAAAATCTGTGTCTATTGTGTCTTCATTTGGGGGTGGTTTTGGGGGTCTTCACACGCAACTTGGTTTGCCATTCTTCTCTGGTCAGGGTTACTTAATAGTGAAGCTTGAAATGCCGCAGATGAAAAAAGCATCACTGCGTTTCAGGCTGCTAATGTCTACACAGCCAAAGCGTGTCTGCCATTTTACAAATCTCTTACACACCCTGGGAGTGAGGACCGGAAGAAAAAGCAGCACTCAGCTGTAAACTATGAGAGGTATGATTGTGCAGCTTGTTCAGCCTGGTTACGTTAGGGTTTGGGCCTATAAACTAAGTGAAGTTATCCAACAGTGCTCTTCCAGGGCAATTTGCTGCCTGCATCAAATGGTGTCCGCCCCCCTCACTAAGGCCAGCACTCATCTATCCCGTTCTCCCCACTTCACGGTGCGGCCTGAATAGGGTCACTTCACTCTGCTGCACAGCAGGGCTAGTCCTGGTGTCTGAGGAATTATTCCTGAGTAACTGCCACATCTGGCCAGGAAGTAAAAATAAACAGAAACTTCAGCAGACAAGAAAAGCAAACAAGCTTATGAAGGAAAAGGCTTCTTTCTTGAATGCCAGTCTCCCTCAGGCTGGTGCCCTCTAGAAGATGTTTTGTACTGTAAATTCCACCCTCCCAGGCCATTGGCCATGTTGTCTGGCGATGATGGGAGCTGAATCCAACAATATCTGGGGAGCTATAGGGCATGTGTGGAGGCTGCTTTATGTATTGGAAGCAACGAGATGCAAGGGGGTTCAGATGACCCCTTCTGCTGGTGCCTACTGCAGCCATTCGCTCCAGGTCCTCTGATTGTACATAATAATGTCCATGTGTAGACCCCCTTCGGATGTTGGCTGTATGTGTGGACAGCAGACGGTGGAGACGTCTTTTATACATGTGTGTGGGGTGTGGGTGGGTGTGTGACGTTAAAATTGATTTTGTTGTTGTTTATTCGTTTAGTCGTGTCCGAATCTTCATGACCCCATGGACCAGAGCACACCAGGCACTCCTGTCTTCCACTGCCTCCCGCAGTTTGGGCAAACTCATGTTGGTAGCTTCGAGAACACTATGCAACCATCTCGTCCTCTGTCGTCCCCTTCTCCTTGTGCCCTCCATCTTTCCCAACATCAGGGTCTTTTCCAGGGAGTCTTCTCTTCTCATGAGGTGGCCAAAGTATTGGAGCCTCAGCTTCAGGATCTGTCCTTCCAGTGAGCACTCAGGGCTGATTTCCTTAAGAATGGATAGGTTTGATCTTCTTGCAGTCCATGGGACTCTCAAGAGTCTCCTCCAGCACCATAATTCAAAGGTATCAATTCTTCGGCGATCAGCCTTCTTTATGGTCCAGCTCTCACTTCCATACATCACTACTGGGAAAACCATAGCTTTAACTATACGGACCTTTGTTGGCAAGGTGATGTCTCTGCTTTTTAAGATGCTGTCTAGGTTTGTCTTCACTTTTCTCCCAAGAAGCAGGCATCTTTTAATTTTGTGACTGCTGCCACCATCTGCAGTGAGCATGGAGCCCAAGAAAGTAAGATCTCTGACTGCCTCCATTTCTTCCCCTTCTATTTGCCAGGAGGTGATGGGACCAGTGGCCATGATCTTACCCAGACCTAAAATGGCTTATCAAGGCCTCCATTCCCCAAAAAACAATTTGCAATGGGACTTCATGATTCTTGCTTGTCTGGGGCTAGCATGTCCAAAAGAGCACAGCGGCTGCTGGAGTTTTAGAACTTTTGGAATCCCTCCAAGGAGGGTTGAAATCTAATACCTGCAGCATTTTTCTTGACTTAGAGCCTACCGAGAAGATCTTCACTAGAGGGAGCTTATATTAAGCAAAGAGACTTGCTATAGAGTTCTACAGCAAATAGCTTTAGTAAATATGGGAGGGAAGCTGCAGGATTAATTAGAGAACATCTAATCTGGGCAAGGCATTTCACAATGGGCAAAAGAGAATAGGGTGTGATGGCTGAGGATGGGAGATGTCAAGAGTTGAGCTCACTGTAGAATTCTCACTGAAACAGGAAATCTGTCTTGGGACTATCTCCTTTAGATGAATGCTACAGGACTGAATACTACTCAGTTTTTCAAATCCCTAGATCTAGTGTACTCTTCCTGAAATGGCAGTTTAGTGTGTGCAAGCAATTATTTCCATTCTATCATGGGACACACCCACCCACCCCACTTTAAGTGTATTGTGTGGATGTGATATTTCCTGATTTATTCAATATTGACCTGCTTTATTGCTAGCACATGAGCGTGTGTGTACATCATTCGTTCACCCCACACTTTTGAGTCCATTTCCCCGTACCTTTCCTAACTTCAAAAAGTCATTTGATATGTATCTTTAGGCGTGAGGCAAAACCGTTCCTCTATAACTAGGTCTTTGGCTGATTAAACAATCTAGGGCCTTTAAAATGTGCTTGTGGGTGTGGGGGTTATTGGCTTGTTTGTTTATTTGTTTTTGTTATGCATGTTGTGTTCTTGTTTTGTATTTTTATGCTGTAAACCGTCCTGTCATCTTCGGATGGAGGGCAGTATACAGACTGAATAAAGAAAAAATATATATAAAGTGGGTGTGCTGCAGCAGGGGAGCAGAGCACTTTAATCCATTCTAACTATGCAAACCTAAATTTTCAGAATGCACGCGAATCCACACTGCAAAAAATGCTAAGTGTCTGGAGGTGATCACCGCCTTTCTGCACAGTGAGTCATGTTGGTAGCTGCACAAACAGCCACAGCCGATAACCACTCAAATGATGAAGAGGCCAGGCCACTTCATATGCTCCAAATATCCTTATTTAGAAGAGGCAGAAGATATTGTTTGATCCCCTGGCAAATCTGCTACCTCTGCTTTGTCCTTGTTTTTGCCTTTGGGGAATGCCTTGCTAAAACTTAAGTTGCTAGCATTGTCATTCTCTCCCGTGCTGAGTTGCATTCTTCAGGGTTTTATATCCCTGTCCAGGGTCTCTAGAAGTTAAATCCCTGAGATATATTGTCAGGGAACTGCCATCAGTGCCGGAGGAAGAGAGCAAAAGCCAGAGGGATTCCAGAGAGCGTCCAGGGATCGGGAGAAGCAGCCCATCTTCTGGGGAAGAGAATCAGCGTAGCACCAGTGGAGAAGGGGGGAAGATGGGGGAAGCGGCGAGGCGGTCTCATGACTCCTTGCCTGGGACCAGCAGGGAGAATAGGGGTCCTCCGTTGCCCATGCCCTCCTTGCGCAGAAGGCTTTCGCGCAGAGAGAGTAGGAGGAGACTAGGCATCAAAGAGCTTCTTTGCTGGAAGAAGTTTAAGAAACGCCCACTGACGGATTCTGCCAGCAATTGAGTCAGCCACGGGTGAGTGGCTGTCCGGACAGAAAAGGTTCACTTTGGCAACCCACCCAGGTGTTTGCACCCAGCCGGGGAGATAGACACCTGCTTACGCACGAGCAACCCCTAGAACCATTACATATATCTTGTGTCTAGCAGAAATCCAGGTAAATGCATGTGCATAAACACGAAGGCATCCTGCGGTGCACGGCCTACCATTTCCCACACTGCAGCTGCCGAGGCAGATTCCAACCTGCTGATAACATATTGTAAGGCAATTACGGTCCCCCCCTCCACATTTCTCTTGAACCCAAAGAACAAACACTCTTGCTTAGTTTTAAATCAATGGCGGGCGAGTGACAGGCGCAGCCATTATAATACAATCACCCGAGCAGCGCATTCAGCAATGTGTAACAAGGGGGGGGCAGAGACACCCTAAGGTGATTCTGAGGGTGCTTCCAATTGAGCGTTCATCCCAACTTGTTTGCAGAGAAGTTAGGTGATGTTGCGTCAAAGCAAGTGTCATCCAGCACTTTTGAGAGCATTTCTCCAACATTTCCCTTATCAGGAAAAGTCTGGTGTTTTGGGAAAGCAGGCTTGTTACGCAAGAACTCCCAATCCACTATCACTGGGCAATCTGCATTCCCTGGTGCATCCTTGAATCCCACCCCAAAATAGCAGCAAGCGGGAGGCACTCTTGATGTGCAAATCAAAGTATTATAGGTATCTCAGTAATTTCATCTGTGCAAATGTTAGGCGCACCCTCTCTCCCCTGTCCCGCACCCCGCTTTTTGCTTTTGTGTTTTAAACTTACCACTCTCTTCTAAGTGCTGGAAACTCACTGAGAGTTTAGCTTGTCGTGGTGATATATGAAGAGATATGAGAAGGCAGATAATTAATAAAAAAACTGGGCAGAAATGAGAAGGTAGATGAACATGTTGAAAAACAAGCACTACGATATATCTGACATTTAGTGATTGCTTGAATATGGTGGAACAGCTTACAAAAAAAAAAAAAAAAAAAAAGGCTACAGTATTAATGGATTTTGTTGTTGTTGTTAAAATGTATTGTTGCCCAGGGTCAGATAGAAGGCAGCATGGGTGGAGGAAAATTAATAAATCCATAGGGTGGTATCTGATACTAGCTGCTTTCACACAGCAGTTTATTCAGTTTCCCCGACTTCCCCATAACTGTTGATTTCTGCGTTATACAGGCAACTCCCCATTTAAGAGTTCAAGCCACCTGCAAATGTGCACATGCGCATTGCAGTAAACCTGGAATTGGCTGAAAAATGGGCAAAAACGGCCCTAAAAGAGCATGAAAATTGCAAAAATAGCATGAGAGCATCATCTAGGAATCCCGCCACCCTTTGCAAGTGCAATTCCAGGAGCCCTTGCACCAATCTTTGAGGCCTGTGGAGAGCTGGTGTTTGAGCAAGAAGGTTTGGAGGTAGAAATTGTGGCATTTGCAGGCTTTTGCAATGGCGTTCCCAATACACATGATTTCACTTAACCCTTGGAATGTAACCACCACGTAATTGGGGAGTTGCCTGTATTTGAGCTTTCACACAATGTAAAAGCCACTTCTGGAACTCTAGTAGAATTTAGCGGAAGTTTAGTGCTCGTTTCCATGTTGATTACTTCCAGACAAATCTGTCTGCAATCCCATGAATCCCAAAAATGATGGGGTAAAGTGTGAAATTTGGGGTGATATGTTGGCATACAGTTCTTTACTGCTGTTCGCATGGGTAAATCATGAGGGATCAGAAGTACGCATCTGCAGAAAAGGTTGGAGGAGTAGAGATGTTCGCCCAGCAACATTCATTGTTCAATGGCACATCTACTGGCGTGAATGAAATTTAGCAGGACATGCAGGTATATTGGCCAAATAGCCACAGTTCTTTAAGGCAACAGGTACTGAACTTGGAAAGGTATGTTAGAAATCAGGACAGAAGGGCCAGCAATGTAAGTGGGAGAAGAACAATATTCCCCATGTCTGAATTCACCCTCAGTCATACTCAGATTAGACTCACTGAAATAAATGTGCTTCAATTTGCCACGATTCTATCATATATAAGGGTTGTGGTTTTTTTTAAAAAAAAACTTTTAAAAACAAACCTATCCAAGCAGCAGTTGCATCCCCCTGCCCCCAGATTCTGAAGATTAAAAAAAATACAGAAAGTGACTCCAGCAACACTATGATGACCTCGGCTCAGAACAAAGGAGGGTGTCCATCAAAGTGTTTGATGAGCCATCAGCTGTTCTTCCCCAGCAAGGGCTTATGAACTTGGGAGTTGAAATGTATACCCAAAGCTAAAATTACACACCGGTCCCTCTCGGAAAGCCTTTGAAAATTTAGTATGACATAGATTAATCTGTTTCGAAGAAGGTTGCCCGTTTCTAGAGAGGAAAGCCACTGGATATGAATCGACGTGCCATCAGCTATCTCTGTGATTACCAAACTACAGGATTCTATTAAATATAGATTTAACCCAATGCTATTGTCAAGTTTGTTTCCTTCCTACCAAAGCAGGTGCTGGCCGGATAGAGGCAAGTTTCCTGTTTCTTTTTGTCACCACTTTCTCATGTGGTCCTTGCAGCAGCTGCAGATTAAAGGGCAGCACAGATTGGCTTATGTGGCACAATTGTGCAGAGCCAGTTTACCGTAGCACACAAGTAGAGCTTGTTGAAAAGGAGGCTTTTCTTAATCTAATTTGAAAAAAGGGAGAGGGGGAGAGAGAATATTAAGGAAGTAGAAGAAGTGAAAATGCTGGTTGCTAACAAGACCAGCATAACACAACAAAGGAATAGACCAGAGTTGAGATCAATAACATTACATCTACTGGTATAAATGACTCAGGAATATGTCTTTGGGCATGTGCCTAGATGCTGAGATTTTCTGGAGAGCCCCTCTGCCACCTTCACAGGCACACTTGGTAGTGACATGGGAGAGACTTTTGGAACTCCCTGCCTAGAGAAGTTAGACCGGCTCCCTCCTTGTTGTCCTTCCAGCGGCAAGTGAAGACCTTGCTCCAACAGGTTTTTGGGAACCTATTGCTTCGGTTGGTGCTGTGCTGTTTTTCTTGCCATTGCCTGTATGATTTTAATTCCTCATATATATCTATTAATGTTTAATTGTTTTATAAAATGACCTTTTGCCTATCTTTTTAGCTGTTATTATTTTATCTAGTTACAGGTAGGTAGCCATGTTGCTCTGCCATAGTCGAAATAAAATAAAATAAAATAATAAAATAAAATAATAAATTCTTTCCAGTAGCACCTTAGAGACCAACCAAGTTAGTTATTGGTATGAGCTTTCATGTGCATGCACACTTCTTCAGATACTTATTTTATCTGTAAGCCACCTTGAGTCCCTATGAGGGGAAAAGGTGGGGTATAAATAAATATAAACATTTAATAATAGTAATAGCAATAGTAATGATTGCAAGAAGAAGACTGGGAGTGAATGTGCTAGCTTTGCCCCACCCTGATTTACTTGTGTGGCCTCCCTGCATGGCTTAGAACCCCGGAAGAACAGGGTTCCAAGTCATGCATAGGGTCCACAGAACTTTAAAAAGTTCCCTGCTGCAGAAGCCGCCTCTCCAGCTGATGGAAGCCGATGGGACCAGCAATGGACAGTCATATAGTCATATACGTACTTTTCCTTTTTACATGAGGGATTAGATTGATTGAAGAGGTTTTAAGTTCCCTAGCTTTCTGCGAGCTTAAATCGCTTCTACAGAGGAACAATGGAACGGAAAAGCACTTAACTATGCCTGGAGCATGAGATGGAATATATAAATTGTGGGAAACCACAAAATGCCCTCCTCATGTGGCTCCTCTGCTAGCAAAGGCCACACTGACCAGGGTCACAGGTGGTGGGGAGGGAAGGAGCAGCTGCCACCATCACAGCTATATCTCCTCTGCAACATTTTCCTTTGCTCCGAGGGAATAAATGGCAGCCATTCACTTTCCTGGGAGAAAATAGCTGGATACGCTTGAGAACAGTATTGGGATGGGGACAAAACATGTCCCGTGACACCCCCTCCCCCCGCCGTAACTCCAGAAGCAGCTGTATTTTTACCCTGATATCTAATTTGGCCTTGAAATCTACAGCATCATGGGGTCCCATAGGACAAAGGTTTGAACTTCATTAGGCAAGGTTTCTGTAAGTGTGAATGATTCATTCACAAAGCCACTCTTCCCTTTGGGTTTCATATTGAAATTCCAGGGTTAGCCTACAGTTACATTTTTAAAAATAAAATGAAAAGAAATAAATCAAAGTAGCAGAAACTATTAAAACAGGCGTGCCATATATGCGGGGCCATGGGGCCCGAAAACACACACACCCATTTTCAATGAAGGGGCAGGGCCCCCCCAAAGCTCTGCAGCCACTGGCAGGCACACCACAGGGCAGCCACACAACACATCCGCATGCCCCACAATGTGTGCGAGTGATGTCAGCACACCGCAGGACATGGTGATGTCATGCACGCACATAGCGGGGGGCGGCACCCCCTCAATCGTGGGGGGAGGGGGCAAGGCCTGTATTGAAGTACAGTGGTACCTCGGGTTACTAACACCTCGGGTTACAAACACTTCGGGTTACAGACTCCGCTAATCCGGAAGTAGTACCTCAGGTAAAGAAATTTACCTCAGGATGAGAACAGAAATCGCGCGGCGGTAGTGGGAGGCCCCATTAGCTAAAGTGGTACCTCAGCTTAAGAACGATTTCAGGTTAAGAACGGACCTCCGGAATGAATTAAGTTCGTAACCAGAGGTACCACTGTATCATGTTTTAAAGGCAGTTTTGCTAAGTAAGCAGCAGGTCTATTCTTTACTTATCAATGTCATGGTGTCATGGGACAATGGACAATGTTTGACCAATCTACTGGCAATATTTTGATTAGTCAGTTAACCAGCATACCAACTCCATCCATGATACCCAGTAAAAGTTACCCAGAACACTTTCAGATGGGCTGCTTATTCACACTAAATGTGGTTGTTATCCTGCACTTTCTAGTGCAATTATCTTGTCTGTCCAAAAAGATGCCTATCCACGATGCATGTTGTTGTGTGTGGTATGGATTTGTCTATCACTGGACAGATTATTCCGATTTAGAAGCACCTTTGATCTTATTTACAGAATTATTTATATACTCTGCAATTCTGCAAAATAATACCTGAAGCGGCCATCAAGAAATAACTAAAAACAAGAAAAAAGACAGTAATGGAATATTATCCACTAAGACTGTTCTTATCTTAAAGGAACTGGATTTTTTTAAAAAAAATATTTTTTTAACCATGAGAGCATGATTTAGATTGAACTGGATAAGCTAATGCAGGCTTTCAAACAAAACATATCTGTGAAAAATCTGCTTTCTTCCAGCCTGATCAGCAATTTGATCTTGCCTGCCATATCTGGGCTTCATACTGCTGCTGCTGCTGCTTCCTGGGGCTTGGAATCTGTGTGTCTGGCTACAGGGCTATGACTCATTTGGAAGGAATGAGACTGTTCATCTCCTATGTTTCACAGATGAGCCTTAATGCTTAAGTCCGCTTCATAAGACGTTGATCCCACACCTGATTCTTCTTACTCTTATTGCTGTGGCCAGACAGTTTTACATAGCATTTATTATTACTGTGCTTATTATTATTACATATTATGCTATTACATATCAAAATCACATATTAATAGTTCTCTCTCTCTCTCTCTCTCTCTCACACACACACACACACACTTAAAAATAATAATAACTTAGTTTCTGTATTTTTAGCTGTTCCTATTTTATCTGTAAGCAGCCTTAAATCCCTTTCAGGGGAAAAGGCGGGAGATAATAAATATATAATAAGTATATTGTACTTGAGACAACAAAAGGAGGTCAATATCCAGACCACTGGGTCAATTCTACACAAGTGTGCCGATGTCTGTTGGCATCCGTCGCTATGATGTTCAGGCTGAAGAAAGCTTTTGAAGATCCCGAACAATCGACCAGGAGGGAGAGAACATGCCAGCCGGGCATGTGTCTCTGCCAGGGTCCTACTCTAGTGTAAGATGAGCTCCTGACAGTTCATTGCTAGAATATTAGCATCACATTCTCCCATACCCATTGGGGGATACCAGCCATTGCTGTAGCTCCCAGGCAGCTGGGAGCCACCATTTTTATTTTCCACAATAACCCAGTGAAATAATTGCTGCAGAATTCCCATGCGGAGGTGTTCCTAAGCAAAGGCACAGAAACATCACAGAGTGATGAGCCAGAAATGTATTTTATCAGCCTTTACAATAGTTATATAATAAAATATTCAAATATGTACATACATACACAAACAACGCAGATGTGCAGCTCAGTTTCTCACACCCTTTTGAAAACAATTTTTATTTTCGAACAAATGAAAATATTGACGACAAATACCCCACACTTTGGTTTGGTGTGTCTGCAGAGGAGAGGGGGTAGGGGTTTGCTTTATAGGATTTACTTGACTTGCAGAATTTTACTTGGCCATGGATGCTATAGATAATGGCTATAGGTATGCATCCCTGTCCTCTTCCTCACACCACAGAACTCATGTGGTATATTCAATTCTTCGTTCCCCATAGCACCTCCCACCTTTTAATTACCTCCATAAAGCTGAGGACCTAGAAACCACCATTTTAACATAACACAATGTCACAGAGCAATGCTACTTCTGGGTTATTTTGAAAAGTAAAAATGGTGTCTCCCAGCTGCTGCCACCATCAGGTAAGCTCACCATGACCCAATAATAATAATAATAATAATAATAATAATAATAATTTATTTATACCCCACACATCTGGCTGGGTTTCCCAATGACATATGAAGTTGAAGGAGGCAAGGATATGGGAAACACTTTGCCACAGGCTCGTAGTTGAGCCTCAACCCACCCTTTAGTTCTTGTACTTGTCAGATGGTTCAACTTTGCAGTTGAACTTCTTGGTTTCTCTCCTGGTAAGCTTGTCATGTCAGCTGGAGAACTATAAATCACTTGTATCTGTTCCTTTGTTGATATAACTGAGGGGAGGTGACATTTTGCTGCCATTACTGACAAGACAGAACAGCTTCAGCTTTTCCGCTCCTCATAGCAACCCTTTCTTTTGCAGCCTAAATAATCCCTCCAAACAATTTGAGATTTATCTACCTAGTGGCATTCAACATATGTTGTCATGGAAAATGCAAGATGTTGCGCAATAATGTGCCATTAAACACACACACACATTTCTCTTATCTCAGCTGCATTAATCGTTAACACACTCAATCCATGCAGTTGTATGGTCTCACAACTCTGCATTAAATTATGGTCTGCCGTTTCCACTGCTGTGACTCCCAACCTGGGAAGCAGATTGGAGTCCAGACTAAATGAGGAGGAGTGTGCTAGATCAGAAGAACCAACAGCAAAGGCCACAGAAGAACTAGATGCTGGGCTAAGACAGAGCCTGTCTAACAAGAAATCTTCAAACAATTATCCCCAGAGACTGCCTGGGGCCCCTCATGAATCCACTGCCTCCTCACCTGGAGCCCCGTGTTCCTCAGCACCAACATAGGAAATGAGCCAGGAGGGAAATAGTAGGCAGGAGATGGAGTGCTAGGCTCCAGCCCTTTAAGCCCATCTTTCTCTGGGGAAGAAACAATCCTTAAAATAATATAGTGGGCTGAAAGGGATAAACAGCTTGCTTTGGAGCCCAGGTCTTGTCTGACCAAGTTGCTTTCTTGGAGCTCTCCAAGGTCCTGCTAGACTGTGGTGCCCACAGGAGAAGAAGAGTTTGGATTTGATATCCCGCTTTATCACTACCCGAAGGAGTCTCAAAGCAGCTAACAATCTCCTTTCCCTTCCTCCCCCACAACAAACACTCTGTGAGGTGAGTGGGGCTGAGAGACTTCAGAGAAGTGTGACTACCCCAAGGTCACCCAGCCAGCAGCTGCATGTGGAGGAGAGGGGATGCGAACCTGGTTCACCAGATTACTAGTCTACCGCTCTTAACCACTACACCACACTGGCTCTCTGGTGCGCCCTGTAGACTAAGGTTACCAGATTTTTTGCAATGAATCTGGAGACACTTTTCAACTTCCTACTAAACAGATGGATTTTGTCAGGAGTCTGATTTGTAAATCCAGGGACTGTCCCCGGGAAACGGGGACGTCTGGTAACCTTACTGTAGAGTCCCGCTAAATGATTTAATGGCCACTAATCTGTGTAACTACTCTTTCCCTGATGGGTGTCCACATAAGATTACAAGAAAGCTCACCAAGACAGAGATAGGAGCCATGATAATAATGTCATGCTGTCCATCACGGCACTTAAGGAGGAGAGTTCAGGGAGGTAATTGATACTATACAGAACAATCCACTGAGGAATTCACCCTACAAAACCCCAATGAAATGAACAGAAGGTGCAGCACTACCAAAAGGGTTGTTGCTTTTTACATGCTGTGAAACTAAATCCAGAGATAGTCTTCAGCTTTCACAAGAGGTTCCATATCATCCTTTGCAGAGCACCTTAGGGGTTTCTTCCCTTCCACCCACAGTTCTTTGAACAATCTGGAGTTTTTTCCACTCCAACCTATTGTCTTCCATTAGTCACTGAATCATGAACTCTGGTTATTCATTTGGTTCATTGCATTTATATCCCACCATTCCTCCAAGTAGCTAAAATGGTGCACATGGACCTATAACCTCTCCCCGCACCCCCAGTACACATTTTCTCCTCACAACAGCCCTGTGAGGTAGGTTAGCCTGAGAGAAAGAGACTTGCTCACGGTCACACAGTGAGCTTGACGACCAAGCGGGGATTTGAATTCATTTCCTTATTTTCAGAGACGATATACAGAAGAACTAAGTTGTTATGTACTGAAGTTCTCACCCTGGGCCAGCAGGGGGATACTGTAGATAGTTATGCAAATAAGGGATTGGAAGTGACGTTCAGTGATTGGATAGTTTTAGAAAATTGTTACAGTTACGTGGTATTGGAGCTCTATATAAGCAAACTGACTGAACCCTTCAGTTCAGTTCTGTTCTGACCTCTGAATAAACAAGAGCTGTTTGAAGAATCGCTGTGTCGTCTGATATGTTCACCCACAACTTAACATAAGATGTCACCGCAAATAGTTTCTAAAGCTACTCTGAGTGGTCCACACATTTTTTAGACTCAGGGGCACACTGAGTAATCAGTGGGAAACTCTGGTCTGGTCACTAGGGTTGTTGTTTTAGGGGGGAAACAGCAGGTGGAGGTGGCACATTTTCTCAGACACCAGCCACTTTCCACCTGCAGCCTGAGTGCTTTTTTCCCCTTCTAAGTAAGGTGGTCATGCACCCTGCTTTACAGATGAATATCTGTCAGAACCTTCTGTTTGAGGGAGTGCTCTATCTGAAGGGCTAATGGACTAAGTCTGGTTTAAAGTCTGGTTTAAAAATAGTGCCATAAGAAGGGAGACTTCAGAGGCCTTGAACTTGCCCTTCAGCTGGTACAGAATTCAGAGGCCAGGATGCTCACTGTGACAAGACGATTTGAACATATCACACCGATCCTGGCCCAACTGCACTGGCTGCCAATTAGCTTCCATGCCCAATTGAAAGCATTGAAAGCCTTAAAACGACACAGGACCGCAATACCTCGAAGACCGCCTCTCCCCATATAAACCATCCCAGACTCTGCATTCATCATCTGAAACCCTTCTTTGTGTGCCTCCTCCACGTGTGGTCCAGAGGGTGGCAACACAAGAACAGGGCCTTTTCTGTAGTAGCTCCCCATTTGTGGAATGCTCTCCCCCAGGGAGGTTTGCCTGGTGCCTTCATTACGGTATATATTTTTAGGCCCCAGGCGAAAACGTTCCTCTTCAACCAGGACTTTGGCTGATTAATTTTCTACAGTTTTTAAAAATGTGTCTGTGGGATGGGAGGGTTATTGTTTTGCTGTTTTGTTTTACTC
This sequence comes from Podarcis pityusensis, assembly GCF_964106645.2. Lineage (NCBI taxonomy): Eukaryota > Metazoa > Chordata > Lepidosauria > Squamata > Lacertidae > Podarcis > Podarcis pityusensis. Next base: position 24,139,914 of record NC_138032.1, read on the forward strand.
ATTTACTTGTTTGTATCCTATATTTTATTCTGTGAACCGTCTTGAGATCTTATGATGAAGGGCAGTGTAGAAATCTAATAAATAAATAAATGTATTCTGTTTCTATTTAAATTCTAATCCACAATTCTAAATGTGCATCTATGTGCATATATAGACGTGCATCTATACATACAAATAGGCACACAAATTTGTATATTTATGCATATTTATGCATATTTTATGCAAATTGGTACCATTTTTTAAGTGATGCTTTTCTTTTTGGGGGCCAATGCATAAAAGGCCACCCAAGTTCCAAGTCACATTTTCACATAACAAATGGGAAGCAGTTGGAAAAGGGAAGTCTTCTTTTGATTCTATCACTAAAAAACTGTCAAGCCCATTTGTTGTCCATTTAGATATCTTTCTAAAAAGAAAATCTTATTGCCCAACTGTACAGATTGTTTTAAATTTGATAGTAACAGGTTCTACGCAGCTTTTAAAAATACAAGAAGACTAATTAGCAGTCTGGAAAGCCAGAGTTTGCACCCAGATTTAATTCTGAGCTAGAAATATCTTTGCCACATATTGCTCCAAATCCACAAACATCTTGCTTGTTAAAACTGAGCAGGTTTTGTTTTTGTTTTGCTCTGAAGCTAATTTACAATAGCGTGCTAGGATGCCAGCCTTCATTGCCTAATCAGATTCACGTGAATCCTGCAGTCCTCTTATCTCTTTCTAGGCAAATACTCCCAGAAGATTCTCTCTCAATTAGATACAGGTCAGGTAGCATGAACTTCCTCCCACAGGACAAGCAGATCTTCCTGGAGGCGGTTGCTAAGAAATTCCACCTGGAGTCCGCAGTCTTATCTTCACAAAGATATTTCTGCTACGAGAAATCTTGTTGACCTAATGAGGAAGCAAACCTAATGAGCAAGCAAAAGAGCCTCGGTGTTTTTTGGGGTAGGTGGGAGGTGGAATCTGCATGCGTCTTTTTTTATCTGATACCTTTATCTGCATGATGATCTCGCATTTGCTGATCATTGCTCAGTGCCAGTGGGAATTCCTCAGCCATGGTGAAGATCTGAGAGCAGCAAGTCAACCCCTTCGATGTTGCATGCAGGTGAGAAGCACATGATGCTCTTGTTACCAGGAAACGGCTCGAGGAAAGAAATAGCACCTGTTATTTGAAGCAGGTATTGCGATGCATCTGAAAGGTGTCTAAAGCTAATCCACTGCCGACAATGAGCACCCGAACTTCAAAGTAACCCACCCACCCACATACAAAATCAATGGGCAAACACATAAAACAGATAATTATATGTGTAACCAACTGCTATACCGGGCTGCTAACATATATGCTATAGCATATACTGAGTTATTGGAGCCTACATGAACCAGAGGATGTCTCTAATTTGCATTATTTTATGTTGCACTGAATAAACATATTTTCACATAAAATATTATTTGTAACACGGATATTTAGGTCACTAGAGGAAAGTTGTGGCCTTCTGAATGCTGATTACAATGCCCATCATTCTTGATCGTTGGCCATGCTGGTGGGGGCTGGTGGAAATTGCAACCCAGCAACGCCTGGGGAACCAGAGGTTGAATATCTAAGAACTGTGACGTAGTCATTACATGTAGACTCGCATAGTAGGAACGAACCTCAAAGTTCGTCTACTCTGACCCCTACACCTGGGGAGCCTCAAGCTCTCCCCAGTTGATCCTGACTCAGGCACATGGCAAAACAAAACAAAACAAGGAGAAAACAAGAGAGCCCCAGATCAAATCAAACAGCCGCTATTTGGGAAGGAAGCCTACCTGCCTCACATCAGGACTAAGCCTACACAATGCCTTGGCCATTAGATGCTTCAAGGCTGCAACCACAATAGCTAGCTGCTATTGGCCCAGGAAAAGATGTTCCCCAGAAGTCGTCCAGTTAGGCTGTCAACCAATCAATCAATCAATCAATCAATCAATAGGGGCAAGGCAGGCTTTTCACTCTGCTGGCCAGTGGTGGAGGGAAAGCCAGCTTCCTCGGAAGCAAGGAGTGCAAGGCAGCATCTCTGTTTAAAATATGCTCTCCACAACTGAGCAACAGCTGCTTTGCTCAGGCCCTATGCCTCCTTAGACTCCCTGCGTTAAAACTGCCTGTCATGCCGTCAGCCAAGCCAACCTTCTACTTTATTTTGAACACTTTCGCTGGTTTTTAATATTTCATCACAGGGCTGCAACGAAAGGTAAAACTACACATTGCAGTTTTCCACCCTCCATTTGCTGCACAGCTCAGAAAGGCGCCTACTTTTCACACATGGGACACGTCCCCTCCGCTTTGGTTATGTACTACTTTGATTTTATACGGTGTCCTTTAACACTGGTGTGGATCCAGATTTCTTATGCCAGCCGCAAACCAGCTTTTCTGTGAGCAACAAGAAATTCTTTAACATGACTCGGATAGGTCTACTCTGCATAACGCAGCACCATAGTTTATAGATTAACCATCAACTAGAAAACGTGTCATTTGGAAATTTTCCACCTGAATCCAGTGTGCAGTCCCTACTCTCATGGGGGGGGGGGGTATGGACATGACATTGGGCGACGGTTAATACAGAATTTGTTGCGACACATACAGAAGACATTCACTATTTCTCCTCCCAATTCTACAGTTCTAAAAGATCAATGCAAAATGATTGAGTAAAAATAGATGTTTATTATAGATAGATACTCATTGTTTGCTTGCTTGATCTCTCTCTCTCTCTTTGTCTAGCAAGGTCACAAAACAAATACTAAAGTAAACAAGAAAAGTGCTCAATGAACCTGGCTAGCTCAGCTGGTTAGAGCATGGTGATCTAACACCAAGGTTGCAGGTTAAATCCCCATATGGGACAGCTGCATATTCCTGCATTGCAGGGCATTGGACCAGATGACCCTCAATGTCCCTTCCAACTCTACAATTCTATGATTCCTCAAAGTAGGAAACGTTCCTTGTTGCTTTTCTGGCCTTCAGGAAAACAGCTCTGAGCATGCTCAGAACCGATGTACGGTTCTCCCTACCACATTGGGTTGTTTCTGAAGCAGTCTTATCACAATGGACTAACAGAGATCTACTGGGTTAAACCACAGAGCCTAGGACTTGCCAATCAGAAGGTCGGTGGTTCGAATCCCCATGACTGGGTGAGCTCCCGTTGCTCCGTCCCTGCTCCTGCCAACCTAGCAGTTCGAAAGCACACAGCGCAAGTAGATAAATAGGTATCACTCCGGCAGAAAGGTAAACGGCGTTTCCGTGCGCTGCTCTGGTTCGCTAGAAGCGGCTTAGTCGTGCTGGCCACATGACCTGGAAGCTGTACGCCGGCTCCCTTGGCCAATAAAGTGAGGTGAGCGCCGCAACCCCAGAGTTGTCCGCGACTGGACCTAACGGTCAGGGGTCCCTTTACCTTACCCCTCTGGAAAATGCTTAACTCAGTAATGGATTGCATCCATCATGTCAAACCATCCTGTTCTCCACAAATTCATCTCTAGCAGAGCATTTTTCTCATTATTCCTATTTTGGACTCATTCCGAAATAAAGCAAACCATGATATAAAGCTTCTGGGCGGTAGTTCCCTTTTTTTGTAGAATGCCCTCCCAAGCGAAGTACATCTCTTTCCCTACATATTAACATTCAGGGTGAATTTTAAAACATTCCTGTTCACCAAGGCATTTGATGGCTGAATTATACACTGACAACCTTAAAGTTGTTAACTATGGGAGTATGTGACGTTTTGCGTGTTTTTAAATGTTCTGAATATTATTATCTTTTAATTCTATTGCTTTGGAACTTTTGCTTTTGCTGCCCTAGGCTACTTTGACAGGAAGGAAGGATATTATTTTAATAAGTACATACATAAAATAACAGGGGGGGTTTTGTGGGGGGAAGTGGCTTTTAGACCTCTTTTGAAAAATTCTGTGTTGGCAACCTGGCAACTGGATAATCAAATTAGTTTTGCTTTTGTCCTCACTGAACACTAGATGTCGCTCTGTTTTCATCTTTCCCCCATCCATTAGCGCATGGGTCTAATTATTATGCCAACACCTGCTACCGCTGTTTCCTGCTCTGCTTCTCTCTTAAAGAATTCAATCCCCGGGGCTGTCAGCTTGACATATTTGGTGTCGCTATGTTCACTGAAAATTCCAAAGGAAAGATGTTGATTCAGAGCATATTGCACATGTCTTCCAACTGGATGTATTCCTGAAGGTTCTATTACATGACGTAATGGCTTTAGGGACCCAACAACTGACATTCATTCAGTTAACGCAACTCCGTACAATCGTGGCTTCCAGGAGCTAGGAAGGCATGAAAGCAAGAACAAGATCAATGAGATGCCTTATTTCTTAATCACAGGATAAGTCGCTTGGATTTTCCTTCCTGGTTGCTTGCAGCATTCATTCTGTCTTGCTGGAGATTCTGTATAGTATCGGAGAATAAATAGCTCTTCGTCCTAAGCAGTTAGTGAAATATGCTCTTGGTTTCAATTAATCAAGGTCAAAGTGAATTATATTTATACATAATATTGCCAGTGTGCTCAAGGCAGTTTACATTAAACTGCCAAGAAATTAACAATAATATAAAAGCAACAAAACCAGTCGCTCCACAATGTATAGAACAACACAAGAGGCAATTCATAGTCATATGTAAACACCAGGATATTAAACAACAACACTCCATTAAACCCTTGTCCAAAATATAAATTAAGCAAAAATGAAAAAGGCAATCATATAACAAATTAGTTCATATTATTAGGTCATAATATTTCCCCCAAACAAACAACTCTTCCCTAAACTCACTCAATGTGCAGTCCTATAGATGTATACTCATAAATAAATTCCACTGAATGTAATTTAGGCTTTGCTCATTTATTTATTTTTAGGTTGCATTTTGTTTTGTTTGTAGAAAGGTAGGGTATTTTGCCAACACCCAAAGTGGGAGAAGGGATGATCATCTGTCTCCTCTGGGATGTGATGTAAGAAATCTCTCTCTACACTAAGAATGGAGGAGAAATATGGTTCAGCTTAGATTTCAACGAGATTATCCCTAATTCGAACTTTACGAAACAAGAAGTGAAGCAAAACACAGCTACCCTTTGAAAGTCGCACTTCTCTGAATTTTGTCATGTGGTTCTTCAACCAAATAATGTGTACATAAATGTGTCCTTCAGGGGGACATGTACCTAAGATGCACACAGTAGTGAAAATAATATACACAAAAAAATTATATTAGGGAAAGCTGTGTGCCAAAATATACATATTTGGAGAAATGTGCATTAAAATGTTGGCGAATTTTTGCGAAGATTCGAAAAAATCCACAAACTGATGAAGAAATGTGGAGAAGTGAACACTGGAAAAAATGAGATGCCAAAATTGGCAGATGCATCTATCCTATACCATATGCTTAAGTGTATGCATTGTGAGGAGGAGAAGAAGAAGAAGAAGAAGAGTTTGCATTTGATATCCCGCTTTATCACTACCCTAAGGAGTCTCAAAGCGGCCCATATTCTCCTTTCCCTTCCTCCCCCACAACAAACACTCTGTGAGGTGAGTGGGGCTGAGAGACTTCAGAGAAGTGTGACTAGCCCAAGGTCACCCAGCAGCTGCATGTGGAGGAGCGGAGACACGAACCCGGTTCCCCAGATTGTGAGTCTACCGCTTTAACCACTACACCACACTGGCTCTCTGAGAACACTGTAAAAATCAGAACGACAGAGAGGACAGGAAATGCACCTTTTTTGTTGGTGATTCCAAATGTCCACACATTGATTTTCTACCACAGCTGCTGTTGGGTAACTTTCATTCCATACTTATCTTTTGCCAATCAGTTCCAGGGAAGGGAATAACAGGGGCCATGCAGAGCTCTGTGTCTGCCTTTTCCCTGCAAAGCCTTCAGGGACTGAAGGAAAGTCTCAGGCTTCCCACCATGCAAGAAATAATTCAATTACTATTATTTGGTGCAGAGCTTAATGCCCACAAGGATCATTAGCTTTCCATTTGATTTTCTGCACACTGTGACCATCATTCAGCTATTCAACCACCTAATTATTAAACTTTGCATATTAAAGAAATGCACACATCACCAGAGATGGCTATGTTGGCTGAGCATGTATAGATTTCCATTTGTTTGTTGGGTGTGTATCTTTATTATTATTATTATTATTTATTTTATTTTTATTTTCCCCCCCTTTAAATATTGCTTAATTTAAAAAAAACACCTCATGGAGACATCAATCGGACTTCTTGAGATATATCTTGGGTGTTGTCCATCCCTCAGGAGCCTTCCTCAGTCCAGCTCTCCTCCAGACGCGTTCCAGATATCATTCAAACCTTTTTTGTTTCCTCCGGCACCGACCTTCCATGACCTTCTTCCGCAAAAACTTTGTCCGCTTCATCAGCCTCCTGTACTTGTGTCTGTTCATCTTCCTTCTCTGGATCTTCAGAATGTTCTTGCATTCCATTTTGCCCCGGTTCAGCTTGCCTCCTCCCTCCTCACTGTCATCCTCAGCCTCTGCATCCCAGGAAGATGTGGGGCGGTCATACTGATGGTTGGGTTCATAGCCTAGCTTCTCACAAACATTGACAGCACCTCCACCTTTAGGGAGGACATACTGGACCGTCAGCCAGCTTTCAAGGGTGGAGATCGACATCTTCCTTGGCACCAGGATTTCTTCCAGCTCAGGGTCCAACGCGTACCACTGCTGAGGTTGGGCTCGTTTTCTGTTTGAGGGAAGTATGCTGCAATTTGTGGAAGCAGCAAGTCTAGGAACTGGAAGCAAGATGGTCGATCTCAAAAGAAAGCGTTCTGCAAACCAAGAGGCCCTCGCTATCTGAGACGTCAGTCGTCGTAGCAGCATACTGGAGGACCACTCATCCACACAGGCTTACCTTTCCGTTCACAATAATCTTTGAATGATCTTTATTTTTATTTGATTTATTTGATGATGTTTGTGAGTCACTACCTTGTTAAAAAAACAAAAACACCAACACACTAGTGTAATTCCCACAATGCATATAAAACATAAAAGAACAACATTAAACTGCCAATATCATAATGCCATTATATCTGTGGTGCGACCACATTTGGAAGTACAGTTCTGGTTGCCTCACCTTCGAATGGATATTGTAGAGAACGTGAAGAAGCCTCTCCACCCCCATTGTTTTGCCCGGACACTGAGATCCAGCTCCAAGGGCCTTCTGATGGTTCCCTCACTGTGAGAAGCGAAGTTACAGGAAGCCAGGCAGAGGGCCTTCTTGGTAGTGGTGCCTGCCCTGTGGAAAGCCCTCCCGTCAGATGTCAAGGAAATAAACAACTATCTGACTTTTAGAAGACATCTGAAGGCAGCTCTGTTTAGGGAAGTTTTTAATGTTTGATGTTCTATTGTGTTTTTAATATTCTGTTAGGAGCCGCCCTGAGTGGCTGGGGAAACCCAGCCAGATGGGCAGGGTATAAAATTATTATTATTATTATTATTATTATGGCAACCAGAATGATAAAGGGGATTGAGCAACTCCCCTGTGAAGAAAGGCTGGAATATCTGAGGTGCTTTAGAAAATGCAGGTTAGAGGATATACAATGAAAGAGGTATATAAACTTAAGAATGATGTGGAGATAGTAGCTAGAGCAATGCTTTCCTCACTCCGTCATAACACTAGAACTTGGGTACAACCAAGAAAGTTGAATTTTGGAAGATTCAGGAAAGGCAAAAGAAAGAACTTCTTATGCACACAGTGCATAAATAAGCTTCCACAGGAGGCCGTAATGGCCACCAACTTGGATGACTTTAAAAGAGGATTATATACATACATTGTTTTATTTATATGCCCCCAAACTTTGTTAAATCCCCTCAGCTGGCTTTGCTCAACCATTTCCTGACAGATAACACAAATCTAACAAATTAATGCTTGCAAAGGGTTGGGAACGAAAGGACACATTTACAATGGATTGGTTGTGCCTTTATTTATGAAGAAAGCTACAAAGGATGCAGCAGAACCACAAAATTTCCAACTAATGTAGTTTTAAACTATAATTTATTTGTTTGCGTAAGTGACTGGAATTTGTGTTGATCTAAGGGGTGCTAGCCTCAATCTCACCTTTTGGGGAGTGGAGCGGGAAGTTTTGCTAGTCTTACTGCTCTTTGATGTTACTGATCAACATGAAAATTATGGTGCTGGAGGAGACTCTTGTGAGTCCCATGGACTGCAAGAAGATCAAACCTATCCATTCTTAAGGAAATCAGCCCTGAGTGCTCACCGGAAGGACAGATTGTGAAGCTGAGGCTCCAGTACTTTGGCCACCTCATGAGAAGAGAAGACTCCCTGGAAAAGACCCTGATGTTGGGAAAGATGGAGGGCACAAGGAGAAGGGGACGACAGAGGACGAGATGGTTGGACAGTGTTCGCGAAGCTACGAATATGAGTTTGACCAAACTGCGGGAGGCAGTGGAAGACGGGAGTGCCTGGCGTACTCTGGTCCATGGGGTCACGAAGAGTTGGACACGACTAAACAACTAAACAACAACAACATGGAAAAAAACAATTAAGAAGTAATATATGTCCCCCCTTCTCTCCCCACCTGCCTGCACGCTAGGCATTTTTACCGCTTGTTAATAAAGAATTGACTGGGCTGGAGAGCCGGCAGAGGGCAAGATCAGTGGTGTGACTCCAGGCATTGGGACCAAGGTTTCCTGGAATAGCTGTGGAGACTCACCCTTTCCCTCCAGCACAAAGGCAGGGGCTGCACACTCTGATAGTATCAAAATTACACTCACGTTAGCCCCCAAACTATGTTTAAAAATTGCAGAATAAATCTTTTTAAAATTAACTTTTAAAAACACCACCATTATAAAAGCCATCCTTTATTTTACAAAGCACACCTCACTCATTTTAGACATAAAACGTTGGCTCAACGTGCTAATCTTAAAAGAGCAGTTCGTCTTACAACAATAGGAAGGTAAAGAAAACAAACCTTCGAGGTTCTGGCACTTCTTTAAGTGCCTTGTTCAGCCCAGAGGCATTCAGCCCCAGAGCTTCAGCAACACCAAACAAAGGTATGTCCCAATCTTGCGTCAGATCTCTCCTTCATTATATTTTATCAAAGATCACCTGACAGCAGCATGCAGACATGAAAGTCAAACTACGGTTATAGGATAGATTTCGGAGGAAGTTGCCTGTGCCAACAAGCCAGGAATTGGCCCACACTTCCAAGCCAAAGTTAAATAATTAGAGGCCCTAAGGAGAGGAATATTTTATTTTCCTCCACAGCACATGGCAGGGATACCACCCAAGAAGTAGCAATGCACTCCTGATGCAAACTGGGCCAGCTAGTTTATCGCTGCTCTGTTGTTGCTATTTTGAGAGCTACAAAGAACTGGAAGGCCTCAGGAGTCTCTGTGTGCGTTTTTGCAGAGTAGAAGGAGGATCCTTGAAAGATAGAGCTGCAATAACCACAGGGAGAACCTTGAACTGTGATGTGGGAAGAGGAGACTCCTGCAGGCCTGAAGCAGGGCAGGTGGCGCTAGTAAGAAAGATGGAGGCAGTTTGCAAGCTTATGCCAAGGCGATCAATACTACTCAGAGAAGAATACGTGGAGAGCTAAAAAACAAGGGCAGAAACTCACGCTGTCATTATGTGGGAGGGATTTCTCTTGCATACCATTTAGCTTCCAAATTCTCTTTAGCTGTATACACACCATACATGATTTAAGGCACCCTGAAAGCAAATGCAGAACTGTAGCAGTATAGAACTGTATGTAGTATAGAAAGAGTCGGAGGGAAAGCACAATCATAAGTCATCTTATGGTTTGTTTGTTTGTTTGTTTGTTTGTTTGTTTGCTTGCTTTTTAAAGTGCTTTTGATTGAATTTTTGTGACAACACATAAACACTCAAAACGTAAAGAAAAACAAACTAAACTGAAAACACACACAAAAAGAAACTGCAAACACATAACTGTACAGTAAATCTGAAAAATCTTACAAACAGACTCACTTGTTCTTTTCTATTCCTGATTCTTATTTTGTTTTTATAGACTTCCTTCCTCCTCTATGCGGTTCTACTTTTCCTTTCTTGATAAACTGCTTCTTTCTCTTTTCATCGTTACTATCTTTCTCCATATGATATAATTGCAACCCTTATTTTGTTTTGCAAAAAAATACTCAAAACAAGTCCAGTTTTTTATCTGAGTACACTGTTTTTTTAAGATACTCTTTATACATTCCTCACTCTTTTGGGGATTTTAACTTGGACTGTCCCCTAATTGTGTCTGTGATAAGTCATCTTATGGTTGTGAGGAAGGCTGGTGCTAAATTTTATGGTCACATCCACGACATGCATTTAAAGCACATAGCTTCTCCCCCACCCCCATCCCCCCAACCTACTGGGAACAGTAGTTTACCAGTCACAGAACTACAGTTCCCAACACCCTTAACAAACTAAACACCCCAGGATTCTTTGGAGGAAGCCATGCGTGTTAAATGTAAGAGGGCTGACCTTATTCTCTGTTTCTTCTCTGCCTTCAAAAACCACTAATTTAGCACAATACATGATCTGATGCCCCTTCATATAATTTGCTTTCTATTTTATTTATTTGTAAATTTTGTTACCCTCTTTTCATTACAAGATAACGTCAGAGCAGAGTGAATTGCCAAAAGAACACAATAAAACCAGTCAGCCAATAAAATATGTCCCTATTTTCATCAGTGAAAAGTTGGAGGCCAGGCAAAAGCACATACACAGGTAAATAGCCATTTTTACCAAGTCCTGTGACACAGATTCAGCCAAAAGCCTGGGTAGGTCTTCATTTGGTGCCAAAAGCTTATAAGCACCAATGGTCTCTGGAGTGTGAGGGAGTTCCACAGATGGGGTGTCTGAATCAAGAATGCCCTTTCTCAGGTTGACTCAAACCGAATCCCTAGCAAATGAGGGATTCTCCAGGGGACATCCTCATTAAAATCGGGGCAGGTACATTATTGGGGGTCAGTGATGCAGCAATGCAATGCACAAGGATAGCCCAAGACATTTCGCTTCCTGAGGCGAAGGACAAAATGGCGTCCCACCATTCCATGTACAGAAACTGACCAGAGCAGTGGCTGAATCTTATTTTAACACTGGTGATAGGACAACAGCATCTGCTACCATACCGAAGGGCAGCAAGCTAGTTTATGGGATGCAGGGTAGGCCATGCATGGTACACACACCTGCTCGTAAAACTCCTTGCCACCATTCTCCTCCTTTTAGCATTTGCTGCCTGAGGTGGGTGCCTCACTCTGACTGACGATAGATCTGGTCTTGACAATGCAAACCATTGTGATACCATGCTGCACTTGTGTGAAACTAGGGCATTATGAGGAAGACGGAAAGATACATGGAGTAGCTGCAGTTCCCTGTCTCTCATTATGGGATGTAAAACTGCAGTCAAGTACAACATTCCTGCAGCTGACATGTTAGGGAATGTTTGTACCGCTCAGGAGAAGACTTCTTGTTTCCTCCTGAACTGTGACAGACTTCCACTACACGGGACTTGATGAGGGTGTGGTCTGTTGTACTAGCATGGAGGAGCGCACAGCCTCCATGTTCTGATCAGTGTGTGTTCTCCATTTTGTATGTTGCCGTTTGTTAGTCGCAGTCACTTGGGACTAACTTCTTTATGGAATAGTTCTAGTTGTTATGTAACCTAAGCCTGCCTTCAGGGATATACGGTGGTACCTCAGGTTACATACGCTTCAGGTTACATATGCTTCAGGTTACAGACTCCGCTAACCCAGAAATAGTACTTCGGGTTAAGAACTTTGCTTCAGGATGAGAACAGAAGTCGTGCTCCAGCGGCAGCAGGAGGCCCCATTAGCTAAAGAGGTACCTCAGGTTAAGAACAGTTTCAGGTTAAGAACGGACCTCCAGAACAAAATAAGTTCTTAACCCGAGGTACCACTGTATCTGTGAACATGAATGAATCTGTGAGTAAACTACTTTTATGTTACCGTTAATCAGATTCTTGTGTTTATTCTTTTTAAGAGGGTTTAGAAGGGATTTTACCAGGAAGGAATCTTTAATAGTAAGACTCAGATGAGTCAGCAACAAAATGATCGCTGTGTAATTTAAAAAAGGGGTGGGGGGTTTGGAACTCTGCTAGAATATGGAACTTGCTAGCTCAAGTTAGGAAGGATATCATTAAATAACATATCCTCTCCTGCCTCCCTAATCATCCCCACACTCACAACATCTCTTTCCACTCAAAAGGGAGAGCATAAGGCCAGCCTAAGACCTTTTGTCGCTTAAGGCAGAGCAGAAAATGACACACAAACAAACACAAACAGACACATGGCATCCAAGGTCAGCCAAGTTATTTTGGCACTTGGCACAGGAAATCTCTCAAGCTTCTTTCCTTCTCCCTGGCAGTAAAGATACAGTAATAGTAAATAAACGACAATTTGGTGCCCTTTCAAGACAGCCAAAACCAACTGCCTGGGACAGTCGCCTCAGTCTGTCAAATGGAGGGGCTGGCTGTGTCTGGAATGAAGAACGAACGCTGATATGATATGAAAGTCCTATGGCTGGACTTTCTACAGTGGTACCTCGGGTTACAAACGCTTCGAGTTACAAATGCTTCAGGTTACAGACTCCGCTAACCCGGAAGTAGTACCTCAGGTTAAGAACTTTACTTCAAGATGAGAACAGAAATTGTGTGGCGGCGGCGCAGTGGCAGCGGGAGGCCCCATTAGCTAAAGTGGTACCTCAGGTTAAGCACAGTTTCAGGTTAAGAACGGACCTCCGGAACGAATCAAGTTCTTAACCAGAGGTACTACTGTACTTTTAAAGCAACTGTGAATCTGGGGAACAGCATTGGGGGGAAACAGTTTTCCCCAGATGTCATTTCTTCTCTTTAAATTGGCCATTGAAGCAGCTCTTAGCCTCACAGAGGGATGGTGGTGATACAAGCACGTTTTCCCCCTTGTGAAGCTAGTAACAGCTTTATTTTCGGTCAGGAAAACAGCATGGGAAGAAAGGCTTAGGCAACCTCTCCTCTGTGCCAGATGCTTTTTTTATTGTCGTCATTGTTGTTTTCAAAGTATTATGGATCTCCCAAGCATGTCTCTTCTGGCTTTCAGCATATCTCTTAGTGTGATCGAACACACACCTAGCAAAAGCAGAACAAAGGTAAAGAAACCCACATATCTTCCTGAGATCCATGGCTGACTGACCCTGGCATATGCAGCTAACTTAGATGCGTCAGATATACCATAAAGGGTGATTCACTGCTCCGTTTCTAAGCACTGTTCTTCACTCCGATACCGGGAGCTGACAAGAGATAATGCTCTGAGATCAGCCAGAAGATAAAGTGCCATAAAGAGAGATAATGCCCACTAGGAATCCAGCACACATGTGCTTCTCAGCCAACATAGAAATGTAGGAAGCAGGAGTGTTATTGGGGATGTAATAAGGCAGCAATTTCTATTTTGACCTGTATTCAACATAAGCAGTGCTGTTTCCATTCCACTGCAGATCAGTTTCCACCAAATACATTTTATGCCATATTTCTGTTGTAATTATTGTGGCTGATGCAGAAAACTGCATTGAACTCCGTCTCCCCCCACCCCACCCCACCCCACCTCCATTGGCTGTTCCTCACAAGGAACTCCTGTGTGCAGTTCAACTGATGGGCAGAGGAGGGGTTGGATCCTGCTGCCCTGGCTGCACATATGAGTTCCTTTGCCCAACCCTGCAGAAAGCATTCATTGGAATGGAAGGGAAATCTCAATAATTTTTAACATTGCTAGTGTTTACATATCGTTTGAAGGAGGGGTGTGTGGGTGTTATAAATGAACACCAATTGGTATTTGTTTGACTGATTTCCATTCCAGACCACAGACGAACATGCAAGCTGGAGCAATTTCCACTTCCATGACAAATTACAGTGGAATTCTGTGACATCCGTATAAGAGGAGAACTTAGGGCTCATCCAGAATTCCTTTTGTGACATGTTACTAAACACAGATCCAGGCTTTGAAGCTCTGTGTCCAAGCTCTGTGTGTGTGTGTGATGGCAGGGAAAGATCACGTTTACAGAGTAGGCATTAAAGCTGTGAAATGGGCTAAAAGTACATCAAAAAAGTATTCAAAAACTGAACAAAGAATGCTGTGCCAAAACTTATCCTTGGGCTAAGCACTGTTTGTCCTTGGACTTGCCTTAAGACTACATCATTTACACCAGAGATGGGGGAATTGTGGCTTTCCATACTGTCACCAGCCCCTGTGGCCAAAAGCCAGGGATCATTTGAGCTGTTGTCTAGCAAGTCCACAAGTCCCTCACCTTTAATTTACACTAAAGAATTCCCATTAATTTGAAGAAAACCATACCACAGAATTATTACTGTCCTCAACACTGCTTCATAGCAGATTCCTGGCTCAGATATTTGTCCTTTGAACCGAATTCGCCAACCCATCATTTCGCACTTTGCTCCCAATGTTTGCCAACAGCCACTTACTGATAGCACTGAAGATAATAGGATAATTTGTCTCACAGTTTGCCAGCTCATCACAGCCATTGCACAGTCCTGGCTTGTCAAATGATGGTAACAGTTATGCAAACAACAAGATGTGGTCACTGTTGCAGGTTTTTGCAACCAGACAGATTAATTCGACTGACCAAATCGGATGCTTAACCGCTGAGCTAAGGCCCTGCCCTGCTTGCAAATAATGCCACGTTGCAATTTCTGATGCAGGCAGAAGTCAGGCAAGAAAGTGGCACACAGCTCTAGAAGCCTTTTCTCCAAGACACTTCTACTACAAGAAAGACCTAGAAGAGAAGCAGAACATCACTTGCTGGCATGTTTAACTCCCAGTTAAAGTGCATCTATCACGAATGACCTACATATTTTCCTAGGCGATGGCTCTTCCCTCTCATAGCCTGTGGGTGGTAAGGCCTCTACATGCTGACAGATAGCACCCCAAGCTAGGTTTGCCACCGTTGGTCGGGCAAAATAAAGGACAGGTTGGTGGTGGGGTTTGGGGGGCACACACAATCTCACAACATGAAATCCTTCCCTCCCCCTTTGTGTGTGGGGGGGGGTCCTTGCATTTGGCCTCTCATCTCCCTCCCCACCTAGTCCTGCTCTTCCCCTTGACTGATGGGCAGGGGCCATGGCCAACTTATATATATATAATTTCTTATTAGTTTTTTTAACATATCATTTTCAACAGTAATTAAACATACTTTTACATCTTATTCCAATTTTTGACTTCCATCAATCCTGTCTGAAAATTTTCCAATCTAATCTCTCAGTATGCATTTCTTATCTTCCCTATTACATTTCAAACTCATAACCAATATCTCTATCTTTTTCTGCTTTGTAACACTTCGTATATTTCTCCTTACAGAATTTCTTGTAGTCCTGCTAGCGTAATTTGTTGATTACAGTTGCTCTTCAAATAATCCATATACTTCTTCTAATCTTCTGTAAATCTCTGGTCCCGCAGGTTTCGAATCCTTCCTGTCATTTTGTCCAATTCTGCATAGTCCATTAATTTCGTCTGCCATTCTTCTTTTGTCGGAATTTCTTCTTGTTTCCATTGGGGCCATGGCCAACTTAAGCCGCAGGTCCAGCCTCTCACCCATGCTGGTGTCAGAAGAAACTCAAGCACAGAGGAGGAGGAGGAGGAGGGAGGAGAGACCGCAAACCCGCACCATGCTAAACCAGTGGGTGGCAGCTTAGGAGCAGGACCAGCGAGAGGGAATGAAGGAGGGGACGAGGGCAGGAGAGCAGGTTGCTCCTTCCCCCTTCTCTCTATTGTCACTCATGGCAATCCAGACTCCTCGTGAGCTGTGCCAACAGCCATGCAACCGCCATTTTGAGCTCAAATATGAGAAAAAGGCATCTCATCCCATCTAAAGTCCAAATAGGACAGGAGACACTTTTGTCCAAAAGCGGTGCAATCCCATTTTTCCAAGGACGGGCGGCAACCATAACATCTCCTCAGGAGCAACATATAGGCCATACCATATATATAAAGTGCAATGCTGCTCCAGGTAATCATGGGAACTGTCGTTTATCCCTCATAAAGCTACACTTCTCAGCACCCCTAACAAATTACTGTTCCTAGGATTCTTTGGGAAAAGTCATGTGCTTTAAATTTATCCTGTGTACACAGACTCAAAGACCAGATCCTGCAGCAGTCCCAGATGCCAACTCTGTCCCCATGTCTACTCTGCCAGCACTATTAAAGGACCTAAAAAGGTCATTCACATTATCATGAGTTCATTAACCTGCTCGTCTTTTGATGGGGTGTATGCCAGCGATGCTCTTCCATTTGTGCATAGGACAAACAGGCCAGTCTCTGTGCAAAAGAATAAATAGGCACAAATCTGACATCAGACATGCCAATGCTTAAAAAAAAAAACCCCACAACAACAACTGGTAGAGGAATATTCCAACCTCCCCTAATGTAAGAGAACTTCAAACAGAAACTGCTTTAAGAAATTGCTGTATTGCAATTCACCAAGAGATTTAGTGCTGTCACCTGAGGCTTGAGCATGAGGCAACGGTAATTTATGAATAGCCACTGTTAATAATGCAATTGTCACCATCTATATACTTCCTGTGTTTCTCCTCACCTCATGTATATGTACTTGTAACTCAGGATAACTATCCATGCATTTGAAAAAGTGCACTACAGTCCGCAAAACCTTGTGCTATAATAAATTTGTTAGTCTTTAAGGTGCCCCAAGACCCTCTGGAAATGGATGTTTATGGTGTTTTATTTGCAAAGTTGTTCTTCCTATTTCAATGTGTTGTTGACCCTGAAGAACCTTGAGAAGGTAACCTAACCATCTGAAACACAGATGAATACTTGTGCAAATTACTACATATTTGTGGCAACTTGGCATCAGGACGTTAAAAGGTGTAATCTTATTCTAAATGGTTTTTAAATATATATATATAATCACAACAGATTGCTTCTTGGGTGAAATTAAAATGGGCATTTGCCAGCACACGGGCACATGAAGAAAAAGAAGTGTGACTTATTGCAAGAATGAGTGTGATATGCATATAGGTAATATAGTTTTGGCCTCTGTAGTATTAAGTACAGTATGTGCTATGTTGTAAGAGGATGGTGTTTTATTTATTATGGTTTTTTTGGAGGGGAGCTTAGTATATTTAGCATGTTCTTCATGGATGTATTGAGCTGATATTCTTACATAACAGCTTATGTAGCAAGAGTAAAAAAACACATGTAAGGAATGAACTTGACAATGAGCTAGAAATCGTTTGAAGTTCTTCCCCCCAAATAAACTTAATAGACTGTTCATATGGGAGTTACAGGAACAACTTTTGGGTGTAATTCAGATATTTTTGAACTAATTCAGTGAACTTCATTGAAGTGAACCAGTTCACTCCAAGCACTGCTTAAATCACACACACAAACATACATACATACACACAATGTTATTAGTTGTAGAGGGGGGAAAGACAAAAGCTATGTATAGTTCTATTTTCTTTTCTTTTCTTTTTTACCCCTCTGCAGCCAATAGCAGATTCTCCTGAGGGCACATGCCCTTCCCCCACCACACCCTCTTTCCCTAGGCCACACCCTCTTTCCCTATGCCACACCCTCTTTCCCTAGGCCACACCCTCTTTCCCTAGGCCACACCCTTCACCAGCCCTCATCCTTCCTGAGTATTTTTGCCTGTCTCCTTGAATTCTGATAATGACTCTTGCTTGCCTGGATGGATGCCAAAAAGGGTTGTCTTTGTGTCTGTAGAACCTAGCCTACTGTACAAAGTAAAGCTAAACTTTGTCTCCATTGCTCCATTTCATCGGCTGGCTGGACATAGAGGAATGGTGGGAGGCACCAGCTGGGGAACTGCCAAGGGAAGATGGCTCAGAGCCCAGGGAGTGGTGATGGAACAATGATGAGTGGTCACAGGGAGAAGAGGGAGAAGATTGGGAGGAGGAGGTGAAGAGGTAACAGTGAGCGGGGAGAGTCTGTGGCAGAGAGAAGTACAGAAGCAGAAGCAGGAGAGGAGGGAGGCCAAGAAACAGAGATGAGTCAGGCTGGTGAAGAAGCCAGGGTGTCCCCCACCCTCCTGCTGCGACCAGCTCCCTTCCTCACTGGTCTCCCAGGATCAGGAGAGGTATGAAATGAGAGGAGCAGAGACAGGCATGCCAGCATAGCCTCAGATTGCTTGGGAAAGACCCGGGAGAGGAGGAGACAGGCATCTGTGGAAAGGCAGGGACCTTTAGTCTTGGCAACTGCTTCATGGGGGCAAGATCTGAGTTGCTGTGCTCATTAGGCCTGACACTCCTGTGCAGATCCTGTTTTGCTACTAAGGATTTAACCCCAGCTTGCCCAGTGTGATTTACTGCTAGCGTGCTCCTGTCAACGTGCCAGAAGCATCCCCTGTGGCCTTCATCCTGCATAAATGAGACTGAAGATCTCCATCTCTGAAAATCTTAAATTCAATAGTACGATCTTGGCTGTTACATAGCAAGGAGGAAAACCCAATGTTAAATCATTGTGCGTTTCTTTATTCCTCCCTTTCAGTGGTTCTAGATTAAATCCATTCAGCTTTGAAGCGGGCAGATGGGTTTTCTATCTTCCAGAACTGCAAACTCACTCTGCGTTCAGCAAATCAAGTTGTAATAGTTCTGCAGGAGCAGAGCAAGCCTACTGCGGAGAGAACTTAGATGATAATTCTGTCACTGATATATGAGGCAGAACAGAAGGCGGCTCACTCTTGCGTTACACGACTTACATTCCTTTGCTGCTTGTGATGACAAAGAGAAGGTCCTACCTATCCTTGCTGCTGGTGCTAAATCAGAGCTGAACAGCACTGGACTTGTCATCGTTATAGCCTCAGCTAAACGCCAACTGAAAAGATGCCGTAAAAAAAGAGAGCCTGAAAAGGCCATTCCTAGCCATTCTGGGCCTTTCTCGTGTCCTTTATATTGAGCCTTTGCCACGATTTGTGCTCTTGATGTTATAGGGGTGGTTATACGTGATCATGGGACGCAGGTGGTGCTGTGGGTTAAACCACTGAGCCTAGGATTTGCTGATCAGAAGGTTGGCAGTTCGAATCCCCGCAACGGGGTGAGCTCCCATTGCTCGGTCCCTGCTCCTGCCAACCTAGCAGTTCGAAAGCACATCAAAGTGCAAGTAGATAAATAGGTACCTCTCCGGCGGGAAAGTAAATGGTGTTTCCGTGTGCTGCTCTGGTTCGCCAGAAGCGGCTTAGTCATGCTGGCCACATGACCTGGAAGCTGTACGCCGGCTTCCTTGGCCAATAAAGCGAGATGAGCGCCGCAACCCCAGAGTCGGTCACGACTGGACCTAATGGTCAGGGGTCCCTTTACCTTTACCTTATACATGATCATGCTTTGAATATCATTTGCACCTGCAAAAGTTTCAGGGCAGTCATATTGCTTCATTTGCAATAGGAGCAGTCCTGTATTGGAAAGGCGCTTTCCACTTATTTCTTCCCTATAGGCTGCATGCCCTAATTGCCTTTCTGCTGGCAAGCATACATCCCTGGTGTTGCCGGGGGGGGGGAGCAGTGAGGTAGCAGGCTTAACTTCGCTCCCTTGCCCTTCGCCTAACACTTCCTCCTTTCAGATTGTGTCCTCCACACAAATACACACATGCTGTTTTGTTTTCAGCTTTTTGGAGAACACCTGAGTTTGCAGGTGTTTCGTTGGCCATAAGGGGTTGAATTTTCATGGATGAATTAATGTTGGAAGCCTCCACCAGTATTTTAGTCGAACACTATCATCAATCTCACCAGACACCACGTAAAACAATGAGATCACTGATGGCTGCTTCATAAAATAAAGCCACAGTGACTTAGCAGTGCTCTGTGTTGTGGAGATTAAAAATCAAATAAATCACCTCCTCCTTTCCCTGCCATTTTTTGACCCAAAATCTAGCACCTCAATGCTTATTCCATTTATTGCAGATTAACTGTTTTAAGGCATAGATTGCCTTGTATATTTGAAAATATTCCAGAAGCATACCATTATTTCTCCCCCCCCCCTTACTGTCTAATATTACTAGAATTAGAATCATTTGTTCTGAACATGTCAATAAAAGACATGTTAATTCCATACACAAGGGTATTCATTAACGGGGGATGGTTCAGGTTTTGGTTGTCCAGCCTTAAAATAAACCCGTTTTAAAGTTCCTTATGGTTCCAATAGAAAGAGGCATCACTTCAGATTGCTGACAGCCATCCAGTTTTCCTTTGAATGGTGCCACAGCCAGCAAAAAAATGGAGCAGCAAAGTTCAGGCTACACTGATGTTATTTAATTTATGTGGACAATGCACTGGGAACATGAACCCACAGAAGTATGTGAACCACTAAGGAGAGTGTTCCATTTCAAGCAAACACTTACAAAGAGGAGATGGAATAAAATCTTGATGTGCTCTCTTTCTGAAGGGCTGCTTGAATTGGAGAATCCCGTGAGGGTTCCTCCAGAACGATGTTGGGCTTTTGCTGGTGTGTTCTGCAATGTGTCATTAAGACAAGATGGTCCACATATCTTTCTGCTTCGTAAGTTGCTCCATAATGCTTCCCTGATGCTGTCAGGAGGAGCGCTCTTGCAGTATAGCCCAGCAAAAGCAGGACAAAACACCCCATAACATCCATGGCATTGGTGCCTCGCAAGACGAAATTAATCCGTTCCGCGAGTCTCTTCGTCTTGCGGTTTTTTCGTCTTGCGAAGCACGGCTATTAGCGGCTTAGTGGCTATTAGCGGCTTAGCGGCTATTAACGGCTTAGTGGCTTAGCGGCTATTAACGGCTTAGTGGCTTAGCGGCTTAGCGGCTATTAACGGCTTAGCGGCTTTAAGAAAAAGGAAACAAACTCGCAAGAACTCGCAAGACGTTTCGTCTTGCGAAGCAAGCCCATAGGGAAATTCGTCTTGCGGAACAACTCAAAAAACGGAAAACTCTTTCGTCTTGCGCGTTTTTCGTCTTGCGAGGCATTCGTCTTGCGAGGTACCACTGTATAAAGTTACAGGATTTCAGGCAGAAGTTATAGGACAGGGACTGACTGGTAATGAAGCCATATGTCTGCCCTGAAACTTTTTCAGGCGTGCATAATATTGAAAACATGATTGTGTATAGCTGCCCTGATTCCACCATGATCACAGAACATCAAGGAGGGACCCCAGGAGTGGATTCATGGAGCAGCCCCTCAAATGGTACATTTTTCCAGTGCTCCCTGTTGGTAAAGGTGCATACCCTCCAACCTGTCTAGGCCAAAAACCCAGACATGCGTCTTCCGGGCCGTGCTCCCAGGCGAGTCACGTGACCTGCGTGAGAGGATTAGAGCCAGAAACACAGGTTTGTGGGCTCTGTGCCCTTGCACAAGGTCACAATCTTGTGCATTGTGGGGTGCCGTGCTGGGAGCACAGCACCCAGAAACAGGATGCCCAGATCTAATTGGGGCACCTGAGGGGTATGCAGGTGCAGTTTTTAAAAGTTTTCACATTTTGGGACCAACCCTAACAAAGTATGTTGTTCTTAAGAAAACACCATTATTCTCTTCTCTGCAACAGAATGAGAATCCACAGATGGTTGCATTCAAAAGTATTTTCCATACCATTTTTTTCATTCAACATGTAAAATTCATAGAATCATAGAGTTGGAAGGGACCACAAGGGCCATCGAGTCCAAATTAACCAGGTGTTGTTCCTCATTGTACCTCTCAGAAGAAAATACGTTGCAGTTCTATTGCCTCAGCTCTATTCTCTTTTACTTATACAGTAACCAACTGAATGATGATGATTTGAGGTCATTAGACTCCCACTTGTGAGGAGGACACACCCACATAGACCTTCTTACACTTCCAAATCATCGCTTGAAGTTTCCCTGGTGAAAGCGTTTCTCTTTGGACAACATGAACTGGCAAGAGACCAACATTTATGTATTTATTTGCTTGTATCTTGAATTGTTTTGCATCCCAAATTTAGGAGCATATTCTTCTAAAGCTGCAAACATGATGAACTAAACAACATCTGATTTATAACCAATGTAAAAATACATTTAAAACTTTTTGAAACCGCTTAAAGTAGCCAGTTAAAAGACAGCCAGCACATAAACAGCGGTCAACACAGTGTAGTCAGAAAACACAATGTAGCACAGTAAAAGCAGCCCCACCAATTCCACAGTTATTAAAATCAGTCCATAATCAATTCATAATATGCATACAAGTGGCAAAGAGATGAGTCTTCAAATCTCATTGAAAAACTTATCCAATCTCCCTAAGGATCAAATTTCCACGAATGTGGTGCCAACATTGAGAAGGCCCCATTCCATATGTTTGCCAGCCAAATTGCTGTCACAGGTAGATACACAAGCTGTGTTTCTGAAGCAGGTTATTGTCATACATCAGAGTGGGTGTCCTCAAGGACTAGGATCCAAGTTACAGGAGATTAAAGACTTCACCAGAGTATTCACCATTGAGGACGGGTGCAGCACAGTACAAACAAACCAAGGTCCAGCTCGGAGAACCAGGCTATGTCCAAATGTGATCCAGAGACAAAGTCGGGCAACAGTCCAGAGCCACTATCACAAGGAGTTCAGGCAAGGTGCAACACAGCAAGGCAGGAAAAGCTAGAATCAGTAGTTAGGAGCCAAAGAACGGGGAGGCAGAGAACTATGTTGTTTCCAGAAACTGGAAAGCCTCAAGTAGAAGGCCTTCCAAATTACATGCCCTTGCCACTGGCAACAAAGGAGTACCACGGAGTGACAAGCAGAGCTCCCATTCAAGAACAGATTGGTGAAACTGGGTCTGTAGACACACACTGCAAACACTCTAATGGGATGTGGCCCAAATCCAGGACAATATCTTCCAGGTCCGAAATCCCACATGAGTTATGTGACCTGCCCGAGATTGTGGACCCAGGAAAAGTGCTTTTTCGGGCACGGTGCCCAACAATGCGTGTTTTGGAGTACCCCACAAGATCACGGACCCCCCAAACCCGTATTTTTCGGGGTGAAATCTCGGCCTGAAACTGAGCAAGAGTCAGGCTCCCAAAATGGCCGCCGTACTCTCACAGGAGAAAACAGAATGCAGGACATCTGGCTCCCCCTCTGAGGACTCCATGGCTGGCACCAGGCCACAGCCAGACAATCATAAGACATGGGCAGGGTGGCAGGAGTGAAGGCATTTCTTCAAATAACCTGCTCCCCAGTGCACAAACACTGCCCTTGTCAGACGGGGTCACAGTTGCATATCTGCCTCAACTCCTAAAAAAACACATGGACCAAAATACCACACACACCTGGAAAGTGGGGAGGGGGAGGTCAGAAATGCTGGAACCACAACGCTGAAATTGGAGTCGTCTGGACATCTGCCCTTAGTCATCCCAGCTGTCAGAAATACCCAGCTGGTGGGAGGGGACGTGTCACAATGCCTGGACAGTCATGTTTCCTAAAAATGAAATGCCTAATAAGGCACCAATGTGTGACGCATGCACAGGAGCTTCTGAGGGTGACCTGGTACTCACCAGCGGCCATACACATGCAAGTAAACGCAGTCTCCTTCACCCAATAAATGCTTTTCAAGGCAGTTAGTTGCCCAGCTCTGCAGTTGCAATCTGTGCTTTCCAAAGCGTCCAGCTTTCTCAGTTCTCTGGTTATTGTTTTGCAGCCTTTAGGGGCGTACATATCTTCTAAATAAAGACCACTTGTCACCACAGAGTCAGGTGTTCAGTAATGTACCAGAATAAGACTGTGGGGAATTCTGCCATGAATATAGAGACTGCCAGATCAAGCTTGTGTTTTGCTAGAGCCAAAAGATTAGAGGCAAAATAAAAAAGCAGAAACCATTGTTTGTCTTCACACTGGTCAGAAGTATAAGACTGGAGAAGATATTTGGTGGTGCAGAGAGCTTGCAAAGACTATTTGATCAGTGTTCAATATCTTCTGTATCATGGCTGTTCCTGCATCTAAAATGTGGGAATGACTAGGTAAAGGTAAAGGGACCCCTGACCATTAGGTCCAGTCGTGACCGACTCTGGGGTTGCGGCGCTCATCTCGCTTTATTGGCCGAGGAAGCCGGCATACAGCTTCCAGGTCATGTGGCCAGCATGACTAAGCTGCTTCTGGCGAACCAGAGCTGCACACGGAAACACCATTTACCTTCCCACCAGAGAGGTACCTATTTATCTACTTGCACTGTGCTTTCGAACTGCTAGGATGGCAGGAGCAGGGACCGAACAATGGGAGCTCACCCCTTGCGGGGATTTGAACCGCCGACCTTCTGATCAGCAAGTCCTAGGCTCTGTGGTTTAACCCACAGTGTTACCCGCGTTCCGTGGGAATGACTATATGCCCCTAATTTCTTTCCATTGACCTGTCATTCCACTGAGACCCTGATTTCACTCACCCTGCCTTCAGTTAAGCAAAACCGAGCTCTCCAACATTAATTCCAAAATCTGCATATGCTCCCCAGTACTGTACTTGCTCCTGCTATTACTTCTTAAAAATAATAATTAAAAAATGCACCCAAGTGCATCATTGCTCGAATGGCATGTTTCTTGCAAAGTGCTCCCATACATAAATTGCTCTTGCCCCACAATAATGCAAAATTGAAACAGGGGAAAGCAAACAGAATGTATTTCCTCCACTCTGATTCTGAAAACAAGAATCCAGGGTTGGGGAGCAGGGAGAGATTATTGTTACCACTCTGTGAAAAACAACTAGGGAAAACAACTGGAACCCCCAAATCCAGACAGAAATTTGAACAGAGAGAAATTCAAAACCATCCCTACTAAAATGCTCTTAATACATAATTTGGGAAGCCACCAGAAGTTTATCAACCTTTGTTGAAGACAGATGGAGGTGTTACTATATCGCTCACCTTGGCAGGTGTATGTCTTTATGCTTGAAGAGACTGATATGCACTGTTGCATTGTCACAGAAAATTGATGCTGGGAGTAGCCTGAAAGTTGTCAAGGCAGCCTAAAAAGCTCTCTCTATTGCTTCTGAAGTGCAATTCCACAAACTGTCCACACCTTAAGGCTGCTTCATGCAACACACGTTTCCTACACAGAGAGACATGCCAAAGCAGCCCTTCGCTGAATTATATACTTAACATAGGAAGCATGTGCTGAAGCAAAGGTCTCCACACGTACCAGAGGACAGGAAATGCACTTTGCACAAATGAGTCTTTATTTAGGGGGCTACTCCCCAATGGTCCACAGGGAGGATGTGCAAGAGGGTATGTTTGGGTGTGGCTGGAAAGAGCAGGGCAACAGGTAAGTGTGGCTAAGCTCTTAGTCATTCGTTCATCCCACACTTTTCAGTGCATTTTCCTGCTAAAAAGTGTGTGTGTGTTTAATGTGCAACTAGGTAAAGGTAAAGGGACCCCTGACCATTAAGTCCAGTCGCGGACAACTCTGGGGTTGCGGCACTCATCTTGCTTCATTGGCCAAGGGAGCTGGCGTTTGTCCACAGACAGCTTCTGGGTCATGTAGCCAGCATGACTAAGCCACTTCTGGCGAACCAGAGCAGCGCACAGAAACGCCGTTTACCTTCCCGCAGGAGTGGTACCTATTTATCTACTTGCACTTTGATGTGCTTTCGAACTGCTAGGTTGGCAGGAGCAGGGACCGAGCAATGGGAGCTCACCCTGTTGCAGGGATTCGAACCGCCTACCTTCTGATCGGCAAGCCCTAGGCTCTGTGGTTGGCAGGAGCAGGGGCCAAGCAACGGGAGCTCACCCTGTTGCAGGGATTCGAACCGCCTACCTTCTGATCGGCAAGCCCTAGGCTCTGTGGTTTAGACCACAGCGCCACCCACGTCCCTTAATGTGCTACTAGGATCCCTTTAATCCACTTTAAATGCACACGACCAGAATTTCTGTGTGCCCTTGAATCTCTCCCACAAAATGCTTACAGTCTGGGGGCACCCAGGTGTTTGCAGAATGAAGGCTTCCAGTCCTCTCCTCTCTACAGTTGGGATGCTGTATTCTAAGCCAACTGAGGTTTCCAAGAGCTTCACAAAGGTTATATTCACATTACTGGCTTGAAATGCAACCAGGCCGTTCTTTTTCTCAGTTCAGATTAAGTTGGTCTGGATGAAAATGCATTAAAATGCAGTATTTCGTAGGGCAGGGTTATGGCTAATGTTGTGTGCACGCCTCTTCCCAAGCTTGCAGTGGGCACACACAGGTTGCCAGTTGAACAGGAATGTGTGCACAGCTAAAGGCGGCTCAGTGTTGAGCGGAGGAGCATCACAATAGAAAGGTAACCCTGAGAGAAGGTTGCAAAAGAACCAGCACACTCATATTATGCAAAAACATTTCATCGCATGGAAAGGTACTTAATGATCTTACAATGCTCTCTTCCATTACAGAGAGTTCCTAGGCATTTTTGCAAACCATATGTGAAGATCACTTTATTAAGCTGTTTAACAGCATCTTGCAGAGTTTCTAAACCTTTAGCATCGCAAAGGAAGAGCAGCTTGCCTGATAATTACAGGGAATTTGAAGAATGCTGGAGACATCTGGTCAGGACACAAAGATTAAGCAGCCTTCATTCTTCAGAAAAGTATTTTGGAATTAATCGGGATCAAAAAGGGGAAGGGAGGAGGTCTGCTTCACATTCTATTGAGAAGACAGTTCCAGGGCTTCAATAATATATTTGGTTTGAGCTGAAGGCAAAGTTGGGATGATGCAGTTGCACTGGTGAGGCTGCCAGATTGGTGGCAGTGGTCGAATCTGGTCCAATCAAACGTTCGGGAGCTCATCACTGCTCCATCCCCATACAGGTAGCCCTTCCTCAACACATGTGTCATACTGTTGTAACAGTGGGCCTGGTATGTCTCACATATGTTGAAAAAGAGTCCTTTGTTTTTATGATTTCAAGTTATGCCTACTCATGTAGGCAAGTGGAGTTTTGAAGTATAAAATATAGATTGACCCATGATAACATATTTGCACTCTACAGCTAAATCCATGCAGAAATATTAGGATTTATTATTATTATTATTAGAATTTATATACCGCCCTATACCCGAAGGTCTCAGGGTGGTTCAAATAAAAATCAGGGTGGTTCACATAAAATAGGATTTGTCTCCTATCCATGACTTGTTCAATGACTATTTAGGTAATTCACTTGTTTATAAAATAAACTAGAAAAAATGCCCACAAAAATTAGGATAAGGCAAGCAGAACAGAACTCCTGTACCTCAGGCCTTCAGGAATATGCACACAGGAGGTTTCATGTGACTAAGAGATTTAAGTTTTAACTGCCTTGCTATTGCTAAATTTTAACTGCCAAGAGCAATAAACCAGTTGTTTCAAACCAACAGGCATTCAGATCTAGAGATTGGGGATTTGTCCATAGCAAGACATGACCAATAAGTCTAGCCTTTTGAGACACACACACACACAAACACACGCAAATGGCTCTGGCATGTACCATAAGCCCATTTGGGGTGTCAGGGAGTTAAATTGTTGAAATCTCATTTTAAATCACGGTTGCAGAAAGGGCAAATGTCTACCCTTAACTATTGCATGCGGGGAATCCACGCCTGCTCTGTCATTGCCTAAAATAGTATACTCAGGACAGAGCAGACAACTGTAAAAATCCAGAGCAATGACTGCTGGTGGACAATCAATAAAGAGGCTGCTTCATGTCATTTTAAATGCCTTAGTTGCTGATAAAAAGACAGCTCACACTCTGAGTATTTAGCAGCCTTTAAAAGCTTGCTTCCCTTTTCAAAGACTGTGATACATGAGCCTCTATTGGAGGAAGGGCAGGGTATAAATTTAAGAAAATATAATAAATAAATATGTTCCTGAAATCATACCCAAACCCCTGAATAGACTGCGGCTCCCATGAAACTCCATGCAACACAACAGTTTTCATTATTTGCTGGCATTTATAAAAGTCAGGTTGTTCCCATTTGGGTACAGTGCTAATTCTCTAAGACGCAATAAGCTTACAATTCATTCATGAGGCCTCATGTAGGAGACAGCCAATGTGGTGTCTTAGACTACAACTCCCATCATCCCTAAACCCTGTCCATATTGGCTGCTGGTGCCTCGAGTTGTTGTCTAACAGTGTCTAGAGGGCACTATGGTTCCATGAATTGTTGGAGGGAAGGTGGTCACTGTTTTGCACTGACCATCGGTCAGGGGTAGGCCATGGGCCACAGTTTGAGGTGACCAATAAACCATGATCCATGCAGCAAGTCAGGGCAGAAGAGAATGTCAGGAACCAAACACAAACCAGGAGACAGGCTCAATAACCCATAGCCAAAGTGTAGCATTCTGGGGAATCCCTAAAGAACGGGACCCCCAGATTCAAACTCTGAAGGAAATAATCCCCATAGGAACTTATGAGCATTGCATGCAGTGCTTGGCTTAACCAGCTTTAAACGCTTGAAAATTTGGGGCTACTAAATCACAAACAGAAGCTAGCCCAGCCCAAGACATTTTGCTGCCTGAGGCAAAAGACAAGATGGCACCTCCCATTTCACATTGAAAAGCCAAATGGACTGGATTTACTTTCTACACTAACAGTTTCTTCTACAACACCTGAGAGAAGCCGGCTAATTACAGGGACATGGCATACAGTATACTGCAGGCATGCACAGTTCTGTCCTCCAACAGAAGGGTATGGCCAGAAGGCTTAAGAGAGTTCCTCCAGCATTTGATACCTGAAGCAGTTACCCCTTTGCCTAACGGTAGGGCCAGCCCTGAACAGAAAGGCAAACCAAAGGAAATTGGAACACACTAGAACACAAGCAAGGTTTAACTAGAACAGGAAGTCCTCTTGGACATCAAATTCCTGTAATCTTTAAATATCAGCTACACTGGGTAGGTGGCGGAGGCATTGGAAGGATCTGGACCATGACATATAGGGAGACCTTTAACCCTTTCTTCATTTCCACCTAGGTCACAAGGTTTTAAGGCTGGTTACCATCTTCTCCAGGGACGCTGGTGGCGCTGTGGTCTAAACCACGAGCCTAGGGCTTGCCAATCAGAAGGTTGGTGGTTTGAATCCCTGCGATGGGGTGAACTCCCGTTGCTTGGTCCCTGCTCCTGCCAACCTAGCAATTCGAAAGCACGTCAAAGTGCAAGTAGATAAATAGGTACCACTCCGGTGGGAAGGTAAACAGCGTTTCCGTGCGTTGTTCTGGTTCGCCAGAAGTGGCTTAGTCATGCTGGCCACATGACCCGGAAGCTGTACGCCGGCTCCCTCAGCCAGATGGGCGCCACAACCCCAGAGTTGTCCGCGACTGGACCTAACGGTCAAGGGTCCCTTTACCTTTACCTTACCATCTTCTCCGTTGGAAGTTGGAAAAGCGACTCTCTCTTTCACTTCTTCATTCAGCTCTGTTTTGCCCAGATATAATGCGTAGGTGTGCTTTCTCTCTTTCTGCCTCTCTGATGGGGCAGGTGGGTGGGAGCTGACCTGGGAGAAGGGGGAGAAAAGTGACAAGAAAGGGTGGCACCCAGAACACTCTCTCAGAAATCCAAATGTGGCCACAGGCATAGAAAGGTTGGTGACCCCTGGGTTAGGAGGAAAGAGAGTGTGACTGGCTGAAGGTAAGTCAATAACTTCTGAGGCGGCCCAGGGATTTGAACCAAAGAGTTTCAGCTCTATGCCCAACAATCTAACTAGTTTCATATATTCGTTAACAAAAATGTTTCTTCAGTTATTCGCTGCGTTTGTTGCTGAGGTAAACAAAAAGTGGTGCGGGCGGGTGGAGGAAGAGAGCAACACACAAAAGGGTATTCTTAGAAAGTTTTCTGTGGAGAGGAAAGGTGGAGAGATGAGAGTGGGAAGCAGAGAGCACCATCATGCTAAATTAGCTTCCGGATTCACTGATCCAAGACGACATATACCCCAAAGGGACTGAAAAGAGGAGATGAGCAGACTTGGCGAGCAGCTTCTTCGTAAAAAAACAAACCAAAAAAACCCAGAGAGACACAGTGACCTCATTTCTGCCATAAAGAATGCTGCCTCGAATCTTGCTGCACAAAACAAAGACAGCCGACCTTGAGTATCCAAAGGTCGTGGTTCATATTGCCTTCGCAGAACGCCAGCAAGAAAACCTCGATTTTATTCCCTGTCAAATGGGAACTCGGAAAACTTCCCTCCGCAACAAATGTAATTCATTCTGAAAGACCATATGCCAGTGTTCCCTGGCTGAGAACAGGCTCTCTTGTTCATGTCTGGGTAACAAATGCTGGAATTCTCAACAATAGATAGATATTTCCCAAGAGGATGTGCCCTGATTTGCTTGACTTTAGTGCATTCATAAAACGCAAGACAGAGAGGGCCCAACGTGGGTATACAGGAAGCAGAGACGAAACCCGTAGTTCACAATGCACATCCATCAACCTATATAGAGAAAGCGTGCAAATCACAGCACCACATGAAAAAGGGCACACTTTTCCCAACGTGGCTAAAACCCCAGCCCTGCTAATAATTCCAGTGCACTTTCTTATTGCAAAAAGAGGGTAAAAAAACGAAAATTCCCAGGAGGAAAAATCAATGACACAGAAAGACTGGTCATGAAGGAAGGCAAGTTGGGTCATGAAAATCATGAGTCCAGACACCAGCTTGCAAAATCTTGTGGCTGACAGAGATCTAGGAATTCTTCTCAGCTATTTCTGCTATTTCCTATATATGTTATGGCACTTTTTTGCATATTGCCCCCCATTGCCCCCCATTAAGATATGGGACATGTTTTTAAATCACCTTCTTTGGGAATATGGTAAGAAGAGGAAGAAGAGGAGGGGGAGGAGGGGGAGGAGTAGGAGTAGGAGTAGGAGTTTGGATTTGATATCCCGCTTTATCACTACCCTAAGGAGTCTCAAAACGACTAACAATCTCCTTTCCCTTCCTCCCCCACAACAAACACTCTGTGAGGTGAGTGGGGCTGAGAGACTTCAAAGAAGTGTGACTAGCCCAAGGTCACCCAGCAGCTGCATGTGGAGGAATGGGGAATCGAACCCAGTTCACCAGATTACGAGTCCACTGCTCTTAACCACTACACCACACCAGCTCTCCTATACCACAGCGGGAAGCTGCTTTATATCTGACCAGACCACCATCTAGCTTAGTATTGCCTACTTTGACTGGCAGAAGCTCTCCAGGGTTTTAGCCAAGGATTTGTTCACCAGCTACCAAAGACTGAACCTGGGGTCATCTGCATGCAAATTGTGTATGTGCTTTACTACTGGGCAACAGCCCCTCCATGCTATTCTAAGTAACAGAGTTGAGAAGCAGCAGATTTTGTGAAACAATGATTTCTGCAGTGCCGAATAATGCTCCTTGCATGTCCAACTGACATACATTTGTCATCCCCGATGCGGCAAATTCATACCCATTTCCCCTTCTGCCTTCATATCAAAACCATCCATACTTTGCAAATGCATTTGCCAAAGAAAGCCATTTATTATCCTTGGTTCGAACACTGAAGGTTTGGTCAGCCAACATCCACATTAGCGAAATTGCTTTGCCGTGTTAGATGAACATACCCAAACGGAGACTCTTGTCATTTCTGCCAGTTATGTTGCTTTCCTTTTCTCTCAAGTGTCTAAGAAACATAATGCATAGAACAGGCACAAGGAAAGAGCACCAAAGGCTTTGCGGATACAGTTGGGTCGCATTCTTTAATCTTGACAGTTTTCTCTTCCAGTGTAAGCATGTTTCTCATTTGTGGATTCTAGGTTGGTCTCAAGGCACAAGGGAACCGAGCGAGATGCAGCCTGCACACCGGCTGACGTATGCCTCACCCCCCTCAAGCGAGCATGCATAGATCTAGGGCAGTGTGTGTGTCACTACAGAGAGAGGTGATTCACAGCCTTGTAGACACACTGCGTAACAATAGCCAGGCACTTACGGTTCACCCACACAATGCAATTCACCCACATGTATTAGAATTATAGTGAGAAGTACAGATTATATAGGGGATCATCTGCTGAGAAAGGGATTTAATCACCTAGTAAGACAGATGTAGCGGGTAAGCGGCCTTTTTTCTTCTGGGCTGTTGCCTAGGTTTCAAAAAAAGGCTGCTTGCTTTTGATGCAATGCTCAGGCTGTGGGTTAGCTTGACATTTGAAGGGCAGATAGATCTCGTGGATGGAGGAAGCACTTGGCGTCCGGGGTGACAGATGTCTCCGGGAACAATCAGCTTGCTGCCCTTCTTTCAGATTTCAGTCTAAAATTGAGTCAACAGATCACAAGTAAAATAGACAGAAAAGGAGGGAAGGTCTACATCCAGAGTAGTTCATGCTGAATTCATAGCTCAAGGGGATTTAATAAATATCCCAAAAAATGGGGGGGGGGCATTTGAAAGAGCTCCAATGTACTTCTGTGTAGTTGTATATAGACAGGCACTGTGGTTATCCTGTTACTTATTGCGGAAATTGCACTGCTGCAGCATCAAGATCAGTTGATGATAAATTTCCCAAATGGCCTCAGCCCAGTATACCTGAAGAAGCATCTCCATCTCTCAGCCCAGACACTGAGGTCCGGCTCCAATGGCCTTCTGTCAGTTCCCACAATGTGAGATGTGAAGTTACAGGCAACCAGGCAGAGGGCCTTCTCAGTAGTGGCACCAGCCCTGTGGAACGCCCTGCCATCAGATGTCAAGGAGATAAATAACAACTTTTAGAATACATCTGAAGGCAGCCCTGTATCAGGAGGTTTTTAATGTCTGATGTTTTATCATATTTTCATATGTGTAGGAATCCACCGGGAGTGGATGGGGCAACCCAGCCAGATGGGCGGGGTGTGACTAATAAAGTTATTCTTAAATGGCAGAAAATTCTCAAAGCATATTGTTTTAGTACGCTAATCAACCCCCTATGCAACACTTTTCTTTTTCTTTGTAATGTCAGAATGCTTTGCTGGCAGTATCATATCCATCTGGAATCTCCTTGTGACATAAGTCATTATTATTTCCTTTTTAGAGAAAACCACCTTGAGTTACTCAGAGTTCACAGTTGAGATGAAATGAACGCAGGCCTCTTAAATTCAAAACTGCCACTAGGCCCCTCTAACTTTTATTCAGTTTGGTCCCACTGGTTTTTTTAAAAAAAAATCTGGCCAGAGGAGTTAACTCTGGGAAAACTCTGGTGGAGATTAAGTTAATCACTTGATTTTGATCCATATGTCACCTTCCAGTGATGAGCAATCTCCCAAAATTTCTATTCCTTCTGGAAACTACAAGGAATAAATACCAAAACTTTCTGCGTATACAAGTTTCAGTTCTGTTATGGCATCAGCAGCCAAATTTGACTTACATTAAGAACACAAGGGCATAGGAGCCTGCTTACTCAGGTCAATGGCTCAACTAGTCCAGCATCCTGTTCTCACAGTGGCCAACCAGATGCCTGGGAGAAATCCCAAAGCTGGACCTGAGCACAAGAGGATTCTGCCCACATCATAGCTGTCAAGTGTCCCTTATTTGAAGGGACAGTCCCTTATTCCAGCGCCATGTCCCGCTGCTGTCCCTTATTGATGGATGTCCCTTAAATGTCCCTTAAATGATGTCCCTTAAATTTCAAAGGAAGCAGCTCCTCTCCCTCCCTCTCTACCGGCCAGGGAGGAGGAAGGCTCCAATTGTGTTGCTTGGCTGTGTTGCTCACCCAATAAGAAGTCTAAGAACGACTGGGGGGTGGAGCTTGCATGCCTTGTGTGTGGCTAGTTAATGCAAGCTGAGGGGTTTTTTGAATGCTGGACCCCATTTTGTTGCACGTGCTGCTGCAAACTTTGCAGTGCAAAGCCAGGCTGGGGAGCCATCTTAAGTTGAGGCTGCATATGCCTTGTGGTGCATGTGATTCAAATTCTATTCAGTTGAACCTCTGGTTACAAAGTTGGTTGGACAGTGTTCTCGAAGCTACCAGCATGAGTTTGACCAGACTGCAGAAGGACAGGAAGACTGGAGTGCCTGGAACAGGTGAGGCTGCAGGTCCCTTATTTTCAAGGCTGCTGGTCCCTTATTTTCAAATCTGTAAGTTGACAGCTATGGCCCACATGCAAATCCCAACTGGTATTCCTTCTTCCCACACCTTGCTGCATGAATCTAACTGAGCAGCAGTTGCCAAACCAGCAGTTTGCTTTGGGACAAACAGGCCCTTGGCTAGCACTCGTGCTCTCAGGCAGCCACTGGCATTCAGAATAAAGTGGCAGGTAAAAAAAGAGGACATTTAACAGGTAAAGGTAAAGGACCCTTGGCTAGGTCCAGTCAAAGGCTAGGTCCAGTCAAAGGCAACTATGGGGTGCAGCACTTGCCTCTCTTTTCAGGCCAAGGGAGCCGGCATTTGTCCACAGACAACATTCTGGGCCATGTGGCTAGCATGACTAAACCACTACTGGTGCACAGAGGACTGTGATAAGTGCCCGAGTGCATGGAAATGCTGTTTACCTTCCTGCCAGAACGGTATCTATTTATGTACTTGCACTGGCCTGCTTTCGAACTGCTAAGTTGGCAGGAGCTGGGACAGAGCAATGGGAGCTCACCCCATTGTGCGGATTCGAACTGCCGACCTTCTGATTGGCAAGCCCAAGAGGCTCAGTAGTTTAGACCACAGAGCCATTTGTGTCCCACACCTTTAATATTTTTGTGGAAGTGATAATTTCAGGGGTTTATACAGGTGCGAGAGCCCTGTCCTCTTTTCCATCTGGTCACTCTAACTCAGATGGATTTTCATTTCTTTATGGTATTTTTCAACAGCCTATCATCCTATGGGTTTGGGGTGGTTTGGGGCAATAGACCACTAGCATACAAATTAGTAGCAAATGACTACTAGTCAATATGCTGAAAAGTCAGGGGGAAGAAACAAATAGCACTGCTGCCACCAAGACATCCAAGTAAGTTACAGTATGGACCCATTCTCCAGGGTTTGAGTAAAATAACAGAAATGATCAAACTGTGTTTATTGTGACAAACAGCTATTACTCCAGTTTGCATATCTGGTTCTTCTGCAAAGTTATTCCTTAGCAGTAGATAATAATATCCAAGTACCAAGACCTTTGTGTAAATAAATACCTTTTGGATAGTCATAGACAATGGACAAAACTGATTTGAGATATTCATTAGTTTGAGCTACCATTGCTTCTATAATTTATTTTTTTTCCATTTTAACATGGCAGCAACACTTGGAATTATTACTGAGCAAGCTTGGCATTCTAACCAGCAGAGGGCAATAGTAACCCAATTCACTACTGGGCAAACAGGTCAGTAGAATGAAGGGAGAAGACAACTTTCGCTAGCTTAATAGTTCTGCAAAAGTTTGAATACTAACAAGTTGCACTCACAGAGCTATGTCTGTATTCAGCTTTTAAGTGGACTTGGCAAAGCATCTTCAGAGAGTGAATTCACATCCCAAGCCTGGCTACTCCTAGTTTTCTGATGCTGGAGTTCATTTATGCTCTCCGTATCCCAGCTAATACTCTTAATCAAGGATCCTTCCGTATAAAATAGAACAGGGGCCTTAAGCTTGTACAGCTAGAATAGTTTGTCCCCATCAGAGCTGTGTGCCTTTGATAAGCTGACACACGATTACTTGCACACCTTTGCTTAACTTCTTGGAATTAAATGTTTGTGTTATGGAACACTGGGGCAATAGATGCAAAAGAGGTTTGAGTGAGCAGTTGATTACATGGCAAATGAGGGGCCTGTCTCACCGCTTGATCTCTGAAAGCCATCTTGTGGCATTCCTCAAGGATCCATTCTGTCCCTCCCATTATGTTGCTCAATACTGACAGTGCCACCGACAAAGGATGGGGAATTTGCTAAAAGAAAAAAGAAAGGATGTTTATTAGAGATAAATCTGTAAAATAAGCAGCATGTAAAAGGGGAAGGGACGCGGGTGGCACTGTGGGTTAAACCACAGAGCCTAGGACTTGTTGATCAGAAGGTTGGCGGTTCAAATCCCCACAACGCAGTGAGCTCCTGTTGTTCAGTCCCAGCTCCTACCAACCTAGCAGTTCAAAAGCACACAGTGCAAGTAGATAAATAGGTACCGCTCTGGTGGGAAGGTAAACGGCATTTCCGTGCACTGCTCTGGTTCACCAGAAGTGGCTTAGTCATGCTGGCCACATGACCCGGAAGCTGTACGCCGGCTCCCTTGGCCAATAAAGCGAGATGAGCGCCGCAGCCCCAGAGTTGGTCACGACTGGATCTAATGGTCAGGGGTCCCTTTACCTTTACCTAAAAGGGGAAGGATTGGAATATATCTGAGAGAGTGGGAAACCTGTTTTGGGGAAAAAATGTATTAAAATAATTTTGATTTGAAAACGAATATACATTAATTGGCAAAAAAGAGAGAGAGATAAGAAGCCACTGACTAAGGTCATATGAGGATGTGGAGTTGGGTGTCATCAATATCATGATTGGACGAAACTAGAATTAGTTGGTTCTCCCTGCCTTCTGCCTTACCAGTCTCAATGAGAACCAGTCATCACTGTTCGTAGGCACCACCACCGCTGTTTAGATTCCGGTGTAGTTTTCTAGACAGAGACATCTCTATAAATTCCTATGCACTAGTCTATTTGGGACTCTAGCCCAGCTGAGTTTATTTTCACAAGGATGTTCTATATTCGGCTCAAATGGTTTGAAATTATTATTTTCATCTTAAGTTGCAAGTACGTTGCCTTTTGGCAAACATGCCAGCTGCTGCGGCATAGAAACTGTTGAGCAATGGAAGGCAATACAACCAAGGTAGATTAGAAATGACGGACTTGACCATAGCCTTTGCTAGGCATTGGAAGGGTGTCATTCATCACCCTTACTGCCTCTGTCTGCCACCTCTAATTGCTTCGTTAAATTAGAATAGCTCAGACTCTCTTCATCTAACAGTGTGGGTTGCAACCCAGCAGCAGTCACTGGGGGGGAGAATCTAATTTAACACCAGAGATCATGCCTATCTAATTCATTAAGGATCAATTTTCATTAAATTAAGTACTTCACTAGCATGAAACAATTGAGAAGCATAACAATGCTAATTAATGTAACATACATTCATGGAACATGTGCCCCGTGGCTTATTCCTGGCGTATCTGGAAGGTACTATCCTGAGAGCATTTCTCCACCTTCAAACCATGAGTGGTCCATGTCTGTTTGTTTTGGTTAATTACACAGCTTTAGGTAATTACACTGGAAGTTATATCTCAGGTTCTCCCCACCCCACCCCAAAAACCCACCCTCTGTATTGAGAAATTGATGCAATGCCTACTTGCTTAAATTTAAAGAGCAGATGATGAATCGTCTAAAACATTTGTAATCAAATGTTAGTCCTAAAAGTGCTCATACATGATTCATCGCAAATAATGTGTAACAAGCATTTCAAAATTCACTTTCAGAGTGATGACCACCATCAGATGGCATGTTTCAAAATAAAACGATCAAGACAAATTCATGGAAAATATGTCTATTAATAAATATGTCTATCACAAACCAAATGGAGCCACTGGCATTAGTTCAGAAGCTCTGATTGCTTCAGAAAAGTATTGATACGCTGATCTCATAAAATATCAGCATACAGCAATATAAATATCCAAGAATTTTTTCAGCAACTGCACAGGCGTAAAAAGAAACTCAGGAGATGTTGGCAAGTCCAAAGTGATGTTGCCTGCCGAACCTCGGCTGAAAGAGTGTTCCACATGGGTTCGGCAGGCAACATCACTTTGGATTTGCCAACATCTCCTGAGTTTCTTTTTACGCCTGTGCACACCAGTGGCGTGTGGTCAGTGAACTAGGGGACTAGGCTAGTCTCCCTAAATGTTCTGGTAAATTAGAGTACAGTCAAACCTCGGTTGTCAAACATAATCCATTCCGGAAGCCTGTTCGGCTTCCAAAATGTTCGGCAACCGAGGCGCAGCTTCCGATTGGTTGCAGGAGCTTCCTGCACTCAAGCGGAAGCTGCGTTGGACATTCAGCTTCCAAAAAACGTTTGGAAACCAGAACACTTACTTCCGGGTTTTCAGTGTTTGGGAGCCGAAATGTTCCAAAACAGAGGCGTTTGGGAACCAAGATTGTGCTTGGCCTAGAAATCATGGGTCTAAGAGGTTTTCCGCTTGGCCCATATTTTCTAGGTACAGGTCGGAGTGGTTTTTCTTTTGTCCCACCGCTTTCCCCTGGGAAAACCCACTGTTTAATGTTGAGTTGGAACACAAGTCAATTCGCAGAAGTGTGGACCAGCCCTAAATATGCAACTTCTACTTGAGGCCAACTGGGCTTCTTTAATGCAGTGGGAAACTACCGTACTTTTCTGTATATAAGATGAGATTTTTTTTTAAATTTAAAAATTATGTTAAAAATTGGGGCTTGTCTTATACACGGATAGTGCATAAGGGGGGGACGTGTGATTGGTTGCTGCTGTGAGCTGGAGATTGCCAGTGGCTATTGTGCGTGTTATTGGTGGCTGCAGCAAGGGGTGGTGCTGATTGGCTGTTTCTGCGGCAATCGGGCAGGTCATTGGCAGCTTCTGCCGGCGAGGGGACAGATGAAAGGTGGTCTTAGCAACGCGTGCGGGAGAGCGATTTTTGGCAATCCCCCCTAAAGTAAGCTCAACAACTATGGGCAATCCTCCCCCAAAATAGCTCAGCAACTCTGGGCAATCTTCCCCCATTTTCTTAAATTGGAGTCTCCCAAAATAGGGGGCGTCTTATACACGGAGGCCTGTTATACACAGAAAAATATGGTAACTGGGCCCCTTCAGATCATCTCAGTGACAGAGCTGGGATATAAATGGCTGGGGCAAAGAGCAAGTCACCGTGGGGCATCTGTGTAGTAGTCACTGCTGAAGCCAGAGAACCAGAATAGACAGACCTTTGTTCTAATAAAGGGATTTTTGAGTCAATTCTGCAACCACGTACCAATCTATTCATAGCCCTGCTGTGCAAACCCCACCCCACCCAGAAAGAATGCAAGATGAGTAAAGATGAAACATTTGCCGAAGTTTTTCATAGCGACTCCTCCCCACGGCCCCACAAAATGGGACTACAAAAGAACTGGCTGCTGGAAGTATCGAGCTTATTCATTTCTAAACTTGTAGCGCAGAAAGAGCAAAGCCTGATTATTATTATTATTATATTATTTCTATACCTTTTGGCGCTGGCAGTGCTAAACAGCTGGCAGAATCCAAATTGACTGTTGAGGGTATATTTGGAGAAAGTAGCTCCATTTCTGAAACATGCCGGCATAATGATCGTAGACGGCTCACATTCAGAGGGAGCCAGCGAACACATGGATATGACTCCTGTTTATTTTGTATTCCAGGGCGCTTCCACCGTTGGTTTGGGAAGCAATGTAGGCACAATGTTAACCACAATCCACATCTATCCTGTGCCTAACCTGTTGCTTCTCATGTAATATTGCATTTTGGTGTGTTTTCCCCACCAAACCAGCTTAGATCTGAATTGTGAAAAAGAACAGCCTGGTTGACAGTGAAGACACAGCCTTAATGAAGATTGGGGGATGGGATAAGAGAGATGTCTCATAGGCAAGATGTCTTCATCTGTTGCTTGCCATTCATTCATTCATTCATTCGTTTTGTTTTGCTTTCTTTTCAGATGAGTGGCATTCCTGGCAACAGGGCATAATTTCAGGGACGCAGGTGGCGCTGTGGGTTAAACCACAGAGCCTAGGGCTTGCCGATCAGAAGGTTGGCAATTCGAATCCCTGTGACTGGGTGTGTTCCCGTTGCTCGGTCCCTGCTCCCGCCAACCTAGCAGTTCAAAAGCACGTCAAAGTGCAATTAGATTAATAGGTACCGCTCCGGCGGGAAGGTAAGTGGCGTTTCCATGTGCTGCTCTGGTTCGCCAGAAGCAGCTTAGTCATGCTGGCCACATGACCCAGAGGCTGTACAACGGCTCCCTTGGCCAGTAAAGCGAGATGAGCGCCGCAACCCCAGAGTCGGTCACGACTGGACCTAATGGTCAGGGGTCCTTTTACCTTTACCTAGCTGAGTCCCTGATGTAGAGTAGCGGATCTGCTTCCTGAAAGAACTGCCTCTTGCTAACTTCCACTTGGGCTCTCTTTGTATATGTGTAAACAAAGCAAATATTGCAAAATGTCACAAGTCTCCATGCAAAACCTGGGTTTTGCTGTCCCTGAAACATTTTGCCATTAACAGAAGCAAAGAGCGTACCACTCCATGAACCCTGTGTCACAGAATATAAAATCTAGTTTTCTCAACGCAACCAGTGCTAGAATCTGCAGCAAATGAGGAACTTGGCAACCTGAAAGGTAGGGAACAATCTGTCACAGAAGCTTTCATTAAATTAAATATTGACACTCTTAATACAACTGTATATCATTTAAAATTCAGTGATCTCATTTTCTTAGTTCCTGCCTCTCAGCATGCTGTTTGCCAAATATAGAAGTTGGCAGCCACAGAAATTAGAAAGCTTTTATAATTAAGGTTTAGAAAGCTCCTATCCAGGATCTTGGAAGCTGGGTTGAAGAAAGATATATACCAGCATTATTTGAGAAGGATAAATATCCATTCCCATCCTGTGCTAATACTGGGGTTTGTTTGTTTTTAATGGATGGACTGTTAGACACCTAAGGTCTATCACATTTCTCCAATGTGGAACTGCAATGTAGCGCCTTGGCCAAATCAGTATTTTCTATTATTCTTACACTGCAGGCTACAAGTCCTGAAAGATCCGCTCCCTGCCTTGCAGGCCTTTTTCCACCTGGGCTGGGAGAGCGGGGCCCTCACTGACTCCAGCTACAAAAGCTGAGGCTGCTGAACAGGCTCTTGGGCTGGGGTGTCGTTAGGGGTTTTTGTTGGGGAGTGGGTTGTTGCTGTTATTGAAATTATTCTTTTACTCTTTATTTTAGTTATTATGATTTATGTGAAAATTGTTCAATTTGGTTATGCACTTTTTGCTGTTTTCTTTATTGTTCAATACTACTTTTGTTATGTTGTAATCATGTGCTTTTTATGTGGCATGCTTCCTTAAGCAAGGTTTGAACTATGGAAAGGGAGGTCTACAAATAAAATTAGGTATGCATGTACTAGTGAAAGCATGGCAAAATAAGGACCAGTGACAGCTTGACATGCAAGGTCTACCTCTCTCATGTGTGCATGCGTGCGCATGCACACACACACACAGAGAGTACATGCACATCATTTCTTTTTCATAGGGTTTGGTAAATGCCGGGTTCTGCAAACAAATCAGAACGGTCTCAATAAAGACCAGATAGAATCTAAGCGCTGTGTAAGCAAATCAGGATGGATGCTCAATAA
Organism: Podarcis pityusensis; assembly: GCF_964106645.2. Classification (NCBI taxonomy): domain Eukaryota; kingdom Metazoa; phylum Chordata; class Lepidosauria; order Squamata; family Lacertidae; genus Podarcis; species Podarcis pityusensis. The sequence continues at coordinate 24,181,141 of NC_138032.1, forward strand.
ATAGGTTGTCTGGAGGAACCCACCATATGCCAGTGAGTGCAGCTGTAAGGGTGAATTGGTTTCATCCTTTAAAAATGCCACTAGAAAGAGGGAGGCTGCTGTTAGAGCTGAAGGCATGTAAGTAATTGTCAGTGCAGCAGCATATCATTAGCCTAAAGCTAGATAAAATGAATTACAGTGCATAACAGAAGCATAGTATCGCAGAGAGGATCTTGTAGGACATCAAGTCCAGTCTTCTTCTTGATGTAGGGAAGCAAAGACACGGTCAGGTTTATATTTATCCTGCATTTTACATAAATGCATCTGTGCTCAAAGCAGTTCACAGAAATTAAACAGGCTCTCAAAATCAGCTACTAGTGTTTGGGGGATGGGCTTGTCTGTTCGCTTAAGTGATGTCCAGATGCATAGCAATCTTAACCAAACTTTGCATGGTACTTCCTGAGATCAAGGAGCAGGCTTTTGTCTGTGTCTGGTTACAATTGGATGCAATTTTGAATAAAGATAATGCATAATGGACTGGATCTTTCAAAACTGCAGTGATTTTAACCCATGTTATAAAAGCTGCGGGACGTGGGTGGCGCTGTGGGTTAAACCACAGAGCCTAGGGCTTGCCAATCAGAAGGTCGGCGGTTCGAATCCCCATGACTGGGTGAGCTCCCGTTGCTCGGTCCCTCCTCCTGCCAACGTAGCAGTTTGAAAGCATGTCAGAGTGCAAGTAGATAAATAGGTACCGCTCCGGCGGGAAGGTAAACGGCTTTTCCATGCGCTGGCCACATGACCTGGAAGCTGTACGCCGGCTCCCTTGGCCAATAAAGCGAGATGAGTGCCGCAACCCCAGAGTCGCCTGCGACTGGACCTAATGGTCAGGGGTCCCTTTACCTTTACCTTACCTAGATATGTAGCATTTTTTAGCATCTGTTTTTGAGGGATCCATTTACCTTTACCTATAAAAGCTGCCGTGATCTTTGTGGAATAACCAGCTTCATAATAACGAACATGCTTAAGTCTGATTAACACATGAAGGGGATGATACCACTGAGTAAGCTGTCTTGCCAGGCTCAGCTATGTCCACTTGCCTCATCTTGGGAGGAACTAGGTAATCAAGCATTTTGTTTTCCTCCAGCCTTCTCCAGCTTAGCTGCCATTCTTGTGTTCTATACCAATAATTTAGGAACTTCCCCCAAGTTGCAAATGCCTGTGTTTTCTGAATGCCATATGGAAAAGCACATGAACCTAACTTTGGGAGAATTTGTAAGTAATCCATTTCTAACTTACCAAACTTGTGGTCTTTTTCCATGCTAGAGAAAGAGGCGCCTGCACATAACTGACTTCTGTTCTGCCCTCTTCATTTCTCTGCCTGTTCTAGGAGATCCCAGGGAGGGGAGCTGGGTGCAGCAGGAGGGGGTGACTCCCTGGCTTCTTCTCTCTCTGTGTCTCCTGGCACCACACCTCTCCACCCCCCTCTTCTGCCTCAGAGCTTGAACTGTCCTCTGCCACCAACTCTGCTTGCTCACTAAACCCTGTTATCTCCCTTGCTTATGGCACCACCTCCGCCTCCCAGTCTTCTCTTCCCTTCTCTGACCACCGGTCGTCCTGCTACCACCAATCCCAGGCTCTTCTTCCCATGGGGACTCCATGGCTGGTGCCTCTCAACCCTCCTCTAGATCCAGCCACTCCATGACACAATATCAGGGGTTGATTTGATTTGTCATATTTCTATGCCAGGCAAAGACACTCAAGGAGGGTGCAAAGCTGGGTTGATGAGGGCTGTGGCCTACAGAGAGTCCTGAGGGCCAGATAGAAAGGTTTGGAGGGCCAGAGGATACCCCTCCCTGGTGGAGGGCTTTCACAGGATTGGGACTGCCAGTATCCCTGGCAAAGCAGATCCCACTATCCCTACAGGTAACTGGTTCCATTTCACAAGAACGAAGAGTCTTTAAGGAATAACTTAATGTCCAAAGAGTTTGTCACCAGAGCTCTGCTTATTGTGTCCCAGGAGTGAGAAATGAAACAAGCCTCCTATAAGAGCATGGCTGGGTGAGCTTGAAATGCAAAGACAGGTGGCTGATTTATTCCTGCAGCAGCTGAATCTTCCCCCTTGGCTACAGAAAAGGTGACACTGTTTTAGGCATCGTCACAACATGGTTGGTTTGTTTTATGACACAGCACACTTCACTGTCTTTTCTTTATTTTATTTTTTATTTTGAGAAAGTAACCATACATAAATAAGAATAAAAATGTGCACCCCAACACCGAGACCATTCCATTGTAACTATCCAACCTCCCAAAATATCAACACCTCTCGCACTGGTTTGACCCCTTTCCATTTTAACAGTACAAATTCCACAAACACCCTCCGTATATCCTCAAAATAATTTCTGCTACCTATTCCCCATCTTACCTTAATGGCACGTATTAATTTATCATTAACAACTATTTCTCACACCTCTTTATACCATTCTTCCATTTTATATTCTGCTTGCCCCTTCCACTTCCTAGCTATAATAATTTGTGCTGCTGTCAATAAATTTGTGAACAAGTCCTTCATAGCCTGTGAACCTTCCACCTCATCGTAAATTGATAATAATGCTACCTCTGGACTTTTGGCCAGCTTTAACCCAGTGATTTATGTTATCTCCTTAAACAACCTTTGCCCAAAAAATTGTACATATATACATTCCAACCACATGTGAACATAATTCCCTGTTTCCTGGCATCCCCTCTAACATAACACCGAATATTCCTTGTTTATTTGATTTAACCTAACTGGTGTTAAATACCATCTCCAAACTAATTTATAATAATTTTCTTTTAATTCTTATATTTCTTCTTACATACTCCAGGATGTGATTAAACGATATGATATTATAGGATGACACCATAAGAGAACTTGGTTGGTGGTAACCAGATACCAAAATTTGTAAATGTTTTTAAGTGAGGCAATAGCCCACACTGACGTTTGCAATATACAAGCTTGCAGCCAGTGCTACATTTTCTATGAGAAGGAAGAAAAAGGGGAAAGCAAATACTCAACTGCAGTACATGGAGAAAGATGACCTACTGCAATGAAGGAAACCTAGGAGAAATAGAAGTGCCCGGTTAATTGGGTTTTATTTGCTGTTTGTGACCTGGTTGCTAAGCTTTCTTTTGGACCAGTTTTGATGGTTGTAGAGTAAGCCTGTAGATCAGGGCCTCTTGACTACACAGTTAATCTTCCCTCAATTCGACTTGCCCAAGCAAATGGTTAAAAACAACAACCCAGAAAAGAAGAAATACATCTCCCTCCTGGCACTTCAAACTTTTATTAGAACCAATTTAAAATGAATAAAGACACTCCAAAATCCTGAACACCCCTGGTATCTGCTGAACTGATGATTCAGCCTTTTAGTCTGGCTGAGTAGTGTGTGTGTGTGTGTGTGTGTGTGTGCACGCGCATATAAGCTAAGGAAGAAAGAAAGAAAGACTGCGTTGCCAACCACTGCCCTATGATTTACAAATAAAAGATGATCCCATGACTGGCAATATTCCCCTCAGTGCAGGACTGCTACTTTTTCCTCAGTAAAGAGCAGCATGATGTGCTAAGACTGGGAAGTCACAAGGGAGTACCGTAAAATCTGAAGGGGCAGTAACACATGAGACCCACAGGAAAGGAAAAACTTGGCAAAGAGTAATGACTCGTGAGGCAGACTGACTGATGTAATGAATACCATTCGTAACAATAAGTAAAAAAATTGTCACTTTTTAGGGTTTTTTGGCTGGGCCCTTACGAGCTGCACAGTAGCCAGAAATTCAACAGGTGAAACACTACAGCTCATTGCATCTCAGTGCAAGGAAGACTGTACTTGTTGAACACAGGGCTGTTATAAGAAGCTTTGAATAACTCTCTGTCCTTGTAAATTAGAGGGGCAAGGCTGCAAAAACACCATACATTAAAAGCAACCCCCCCCAACCCAAGAATCCTAGGAACTGCTGTTTGTAGTTCTGATGAGGGAAAACTTCAATCCCCAGGATCCTTGCAGGCAGTTTTGAATATGCTTTGGATACTCGGTGTGTACACAGCCCATGGCAGAATATTTAATTTGTATTGGTAAACCTTCTCCCTTTATTCTTTGTACAGTTTCTGCTGGCTCCATGACGAATCTTTTCTTCCCACTGAATGTTCTATGCAAAGACTCTTGTAAAGTTTGCTCTAAAATGGACTCCGTTCAAAACCCTTTTGTACTTATGGAGAGTAGATCTTGGCTGCTTTGCTTAATAGGTAGAAGTTTCTCTTGACCCAGAGAACACTCAATTAAATAACTCTAGACTGCTTGTTATTTAAAGTGGATCGCTGCTTTAAAAGAGAAGTTGTTTCTATTTGAGGGGAACGTTTTCCTTTCAGGACCTTTTCTTCTTCTTTAGGCTCTGTTTGAACTCTGCTTACGTCGTTCTCTGGCAAACCTCACGCCAGGATTGATTCTTCTTCCCACTCCAGTGTAAATGCAAAGGGAAACCCAGTGAAGTTAATTGAGCTAAACCGGTCTAAACCTGGAGAAAGACAAATTACCAAGAGCTTTACTTGAGCAAGGAACAACCCTTCACTGTTGCTTCTCGAAATTGTGACACGTAAATTATAGACTACGGTTTTACAGGAGAAAACAGGATTTGAGGGCTGGTAGATTCTATTCCTGGCCCTAGAAGAGGGTGTGTTCTCTAGGCAAAGCAAGGAGTTCCAGTTCTGAGAGGTCAGCTCTTCATTTCCAGAGTCTAACCTCTACTCTTGTAGTCTTGTCTGTGCATTGGGGCAGGGATAGAACTGCACCTGTTGGCCAGCCCCTAACATCATCATCATCATCATCATCATCATTATTATTACTACTACTACTATTCTGCCTTCGGGCAGAAGATATAGAAGCATGATTAGTCGCACCAACAGGGTAAAGAACAGCTTCTATCCATGGGCTGTTAGGCTGCTGAATGAAAAGATAACAACAGGGCAACTGACTTTCAGGTTTGGTGTGTGTGTGTCAGGAAACGAGGGGAATTAAGACTAAGAGAGATGAGTGGGAGGTGCTCGTGTAATCTCACTTATACAAGTTGTACAAGTGACAATAAAGTATTTCAATTATGCACCCAAGCTCTGACATCCAGGGTCATCCAATGACGTTCAATGGAAAGCGGTTAAGAACAGAGAGAAGGTATGGTGAGACAACGTGGTGCAGTGGTTAGAGTGCTGGACTAGGACCTGGGAGACCAGGGTTCAAAGCCCCACTGAGTCACGGATATCGCCAGGTGACTTTGGGCTAGTCACTCACTCTCAGCCTAACCTACCTCACAGGGTTGTTGTGAGGATAAAACGGGGAGGAGAAGAGCTATGTATGCCACTTTGAGCTCCTTGGAGGAAAGGTGGAATATTATAAAGGCAGTAAGATAAATAAACAAATGGAAGTCATTCATCACACAGCACATAGTTCAGTATGGAATTCATACAAGATACGTTCACCAGCTAAGGTGACTTTGAAACAGGACTGGACAAATTCACAGAGGATAAAGCTATCAATGGCTATCGGACATGATGGGTATCTACTATGTTTATCAGGAGCAGGGTACCAGTTGCTGGGGAAGAACAGCAGGAGAAGGCAATTGTCCTCATGCCTAAATATGAATGGTCTTCCCATATGCATCTGGCTGGCCAATGTGCAATGCGGGATGCTGGACTAGATAGGCCTTCAAACTATTCCAGTAGGACTCTCCCTCAGGAAGTTGAGTCAGATCAGAGGGTCCGTTCACTCACAAGTGGCACCTCAAGCCAATGGAGAAGCTTTGAAGCCCTGTTCTGACTGTGCCATACCCCATATGGAAAAGTAGGTTGAGCCCAGGAGATGGAGCTGCTTTTGTACTAGAATGGCAGGAACCAATCAGGAACCAATTAACTTCTGAAAAGAGAAGTGTCCGTTCTAGCCTGGTCTGGAATATCTTATATCATGGGTAGGCAAACTAAGGCCCGGGAGCCGAATCCGGCCCAACTGCCTTCTAAATCCAGCCCACGGACGGTCCAGGAATCAGTGTGTTTTTACATGAGTAGAATGTGTCCTTTTATTTAAAATGCATCTCTGGGTTATTTGTGGGGCATAGGAATTCATTCATTTTTTATTTTATTTTTCAAAATATAATCTGGCCCCCCACAAGGTCTGAGGGACAGTGGACCTGCCCCATGCTGAAAAAGTTTGCTGCCCCCTGTGCCTTGTATCAACATGCAGTCCCAAATGTGTGCATTGCTGGTGGGCGCATTGTTTAATCTGGTGAAAGAATCCCTTTTTCTCTCTTATCCCACTCCTAACCCTCTGAAACAGGCAACGCTAAGGCTCCTAAGGCTCCTCCCTTGAGACAGGAAGGAACTGTCCTTGCCAAAAGAGGTCAGGGAGGCAGTCCTTTTTGTGTGACACACAACTGTTTGGGTTTCTAGCTCCTGGAGAACAGGAATGTGTCTTTCCTTTCAGAATACAAGTAAAATAATTATTGATATTTTTTTTAAGGAAGAAAAAAGCTGTTTGAATAATATGCTGGCACAATGTATCTAGTGCTAGAAGTTGCAAAAATTGAAAAGGTTTCTTGTATTAAATCCTTTCTTGGAGAGCAAGGCCTCCAATGAAGCTGAATATTGGAAGATTCTGGATGGTTAGTATAGAAATTTATTTATGTATGCTACTACAGCAGCAAGAATACAGCTTGCCCCAAAGTGGAAAGATGCAGAAGTCCCAGCAAAGGAAGATTGGATACGAAGACTTATGGAATATGCAGAAATGGTGAAACTCACCGGAAGAATAAGAAATCAAGATAACAAACTTTTTATAAAAGAAGGGGAAATGGTTTATTGAATATTTACAGATAAATTGCAAACAGATAAAAACATTGGCAGGATTATTGTAATAACCTGCAGTTTCATAATGTAGGTAATTAAATGAGCAAAAAAGATATTAAAAAATAAATTTAAGGAATCGCAGAAAGAGAGGGAATGGAGTCAAACTTTGAAATGTTAAATTGATTGTAAAGCTAATGAAATGTAAGTGGTCCATGTTTCACAAGTATATAGTAAGGTTGGTAGTAAAAAAGCTTGGTAAACAAGCATTTTGGTTTCCCTGCGAATGTCCCGGCATCCAGCTGGCCACTTTTGAGTATAGGATGCTGAACTACATGGGCCAACTGGCCTGATCCTGCAGGCTTTTCTTACAAGGGCCAGCCAAACGCCTGTGGGATTTCCCCCTGCTCCTCAGGCAATATACTGTGGGAATGGGTGAGCCAGCAAGCAAATCCAGTTTGACCTTAAGTTTTGTTTTTGCTTGCTGGCCAAATACCTACTTGTCAGGGCTGCCTCAAGTCTCAGCTCACAAAAGACCAACGCCTTTCTTTTCTTATATACAAAAGTGTTTATTGCAGTTCATTGTTTGCTTCAGATCCGAGGCGCGCAGCCCTACGTCTGTTAGGCTTAGACCGCTGAAGTCCCTTCTGAATCCGTCCCTCCCCTGCACCAGTTTAAGAGGCTTGCGCTGCTCCACCTCTTTCTCTCTTTCCTTTTCCGCAGGGTCTTTCTGCCCGCTGGGGTTTCGCCCCTCCTGGATTCCTCCGACGCGGAATCAGACTGCTCTTGCCCCCTCCTGCGGGCTTTGGGACCTGGCCCCTCCTCCGGGCTCCCTGTACTTCCGCGCGCCTCTACATTTGAACTTGGCGCGCGCGCCCAACCTCTAACTTTCCTTTTGACAGCTACGCTACTCCCTTCACTACTCCCCTCCCCTTCCGGGAGGGTGGCTTGCTCCGACCTCCCTCCTTTCTCTACTGCCGGAGCCGCCTCCCCTGATACACTTGAACCTCCACCCCCTTCGCTGCACTCTGGCGGGGAGGCTGGTCCTGACGCCCAGCTGCCACTTTGGGATCCCCCGCTGGCCCCCTGCTCCTGACACGTCCCCCCTGGGGCTCCCCTGGCCTTGACCACCGGCGCCCCCTTCTGGGAATCCTCTGATTCGCTGGAAAGACTCATGGAATCTCTAGAGTCATCGTCATCCTCTTCCTCGCTGTCCTGGGATTCATCCCCATCGCTCTCCATCTCCTGCCTACCCTGTGCCTCTGTCCCTGAACCCCTGACACTACTATTTTTCTGGGGCAAAGTTCTTTGAACAAGAGCAATGTTGTCATCTCAGATGGGACAGAGTCAATCTGACGCAGCTGGTTTTTCCCCAGTCGACAATGGGTTAACTAACATACCACTGAAAAACCAGAAGAATGGCAAAGGGGCCAAAAATTCTAGTTAAAACTGGCCTAACATCATTCAACTCTCCCTGAATACAGGTATCTGTCAGGACAGTTATTGTTTGGTAAGCTGATAAGTAGGGATGGGTGTATTAGTGTACAGATTGTTCCTTCTGTTTTTTATATTCAGGGTGTGAGTGCTATTGTTTTCTTAGCCAGAGCGCTGCCACCCACACAGACGAGGTATTTTTTGCCAGGCTTGGCAGAACCTGAAGATTTGCAGAAATACCAAAAGTATTTTTGGGGGAATACACCTAAGGGCGGACCCCCCCCCCAAAGAAAAAAAGCTCAGAGAGGAATGAAAGTGTGCAGTGGCTACAGAATGTTGACTGCCTGGAAGAAAGTATAAGAACTGGGTGATGGCAGCGGCGGAATGTAGAATGGATAGAATCCTGAAAAGAAGCCACCGCACTGCAACATTTTGTTGTAGTTCATTTGTATCCAAAGTCCATGAAGCTGACAACCCTGATATTAATTTTCTTCCCCATGTAATGGCTGGGTAAACAGCCCCATTTCATGCCTGCAACCCATGTCCCAACTATAACCCCCTTTTAATCCAGGAAGAGACTTGGCTGCGCCCTTGCCAATTCTCATGTTTCCTCAAATGTACACCACAGGGTTTTCTCAAGCACCCACAGCTTATGTGGACTTCCCCTCATTGGCCAGCAGTTGAATGATGACATCATCTGCCAATCATGTCTACCTTGATTAAAGAAGCATAAAATACAGCATTACGTCTGTGTGATTTATCACTCATGCTTCGGCCAGGGGCTACCAACTGTTGAGCTGAGTCTTTTGTTACGTTAGGTTGCCCAATTCACAGGTTGCTGGTCTAGATGGGCATTTGGCCTTCTTATGCTCTTTTGCTATTCTTATTTTTGCTTCTCTTACAAATACGTCTGGTTTAAAAAACCCAAGCAAACCACCAGTGTACACTGGTACCTCGGTTTAAGAACAGCTTAGTTTATGAACAACTTGGATTAAGAACGCTGCAAACCCAAAAGTAGGTGTTTTGGTTTGTGAACTTTGCCTTGGAATAAGAACATGTTTCGCTTCCTGTTGAGTGTGTTCCATTTGTAAATTGTGTCCCCCGCTGCTATGGGAAAGCACACCTTGGTTTAAGAACGCTTTGGTTTAAGAATGGACTTCCGGAACGGATTAAGTTTGCAAACCAAGGTACCACTGTAATATTGCTCAGTACAGATACCATGACCTTTTCACCTTCTGCCTCACCCTTAGCTGTTAGTAAGAGCTTAACTGGGAGGAAAACCGAAAGCTGACACATAAAAAGGAGTTTCCACAAAAATTGGAGAACTAAGCTTTTCGTTATAAGCTTCTTTCTTTAGACCTCTGCTGTTGCTATTGCTACTTCTACCTTGAGTGCATATCTGGTGTGTCCTCTGTCCCATTTCAGTTCTATCCCTCCTTGCCCTGGGAAAAAAATATTGGTGCATTTGACATACACACGATTCTTCCACGTCTAGGAGCGGTGGGCTCAGTTGCTAAACATTTTACCCCTTGCAATAGATACTGATAGTGTTGCCAAGAAGAAAAAAAACAACAGCAACAACCTAGTGTGGCCTATTCCCCCACTTTCCCTTTTAAATAGAGGTTTGCCCTGCAGGAAAAATCTGCCCAGGAAGCTTTTCAGTGGCACTGAGGTAAACGTTTATTGCTTGCTAATTACTGCAGATCAAACTGCTCTTAAAGGGACAGTTACAGTGGCCAGTTTGAAAGCTGACAAGGGCGAAATGCTGAATGTGCACAACTGCAACCAGGGATGCTCTGATAATTGAGATGCACTGCACTTGGTGGGAGAGGGGAGAACGCTTGAGACTAGATAATGAGGCAACTAAGTTCCCAGGGCATGAAATATATAGGCTTAGCCTGTCCTAAAACCAATTAGTAAATAAATGCAATGAGACATATTCACCATTCTTCTTTAATGTTGTCAGAATGAGGAATTAAAGAGGCAAAACTATGGCCAGAAAAAGAAACAATATGAAGCTTCAGTCCATAGCTGAGTTAGTATCTATTTTCTAAGCACATTATCTTGGGAAAGGTGCTTCTAAACCCACATTTGCCCAGAGATTGAAACTCTGAGGGTGCGCAGCTGCAGGACAGAATCAGCAAACGCCTCCTGGGACTGCCCTTTCTCCCATGCTAATATCCACCCCCCAGTCATTTCCCCTGTCAGATTGGCTAACTTGAGAATTTATGAGCCTGGCAGTGGCAAGGAAACATAAAGTCAGTGCAAAATGAGGGTGAGGTTTGGTGGCATTTGCAGGTGAGAATCTGCAGATAGAGGAAGAATTAGGCATTATCTTCCTCCTGTTTATTTTGTCCTGCAAGTATTTCACCCCCACTTCACATTAGTCTTAGGAGTGAAACACCAGATTCCCCTCGTCACATCTAGTTCCACATCAAATATTATGCTTTCTGTTGTTTATGAATCTTGATGAACCAGCACACATGCATAAGGTATAGCACAAGGAACCTACTACTCTCATGAAACAGTGTGCCAGTGGTGTCATAGGCAGATGCCTCGATTCAAATCACAGGAGTCCTACTTTTAGTTCTCCTCCCACTTAACAATTTTTGGTCATTCTACAAGGAAAACATAAATGGAAATATTTTATTGTATGAAAGCAGGTGAGATCAAGCTAGCACTGAACTGAACTAGATTAAAAACTGGTTTAGAACAAGGAGCCATCTTACAACACAATTCCAGAAACAGAGAGAAAGACTCAGCAGCACACACTGCAACAGATTTCCAAGGAACACGGAGATCACTCATTGCATTGCCAAGTCCTTCTTGAAATTTTTAGGATTTTGTTATGTTCTCTGAGAAAGGAGAAAATCTAAAAAGAAGAAACAAAAGAGGAGCAAAGTGAGCCAATTGTTTCATTTAGCAGAACATATTTAACATTTTCAGCAAGTTTGTCACAACACAGTGTTTGGCAGAGGACATTTTTGCTGTAAACAACCAAGCGACACATCCGGCTTCACCTGGTTACAGCATAACCTACTTAATAAGCTTCTGTAAGATGAAAAATGGTCTTTCCTTACATTGTATCTTACATACCAAAATCTTGAACCTCCTCACAGATTCTGCAGATTAAAATCAACAACCTGACAGCTGCACTCTATAGCCACTTCCCTAGGAGTAAGTCCAATTCAATTCAGTGGAACTTACTCCTCAGCAGACATATATGGGGGTACATTGCAAAAAGGCAGAAAAGGTGTATATCTTAAAATAGCGACTGCACACCTAAATAAGGTCACCAAAGGATCAGGCAGAAAGGAATATAAACATAACCTGCAATTATAGTTTACCAGAGATAATCTATAGCAGGGATGTCCAACTGGTCGACCACGATCGACAGGTTGATCCCCGGGTGATAGTGGTAGATTGTGGTCGATTGCAGGGTCACTTTCTTCCATGGGGGAAAAAAGGGCCTCTGGCCCCGCCCCTCTCTCTTCCCTTAATTTGCGCACGACCGCAAAAATGGAAGATGGAGTTATCGCTGCCGAGTTTACTATTCAGTAAGCGATTTATGTCGCCCCCCCCCAAGAAGCGGCTTGCCCCCCCCCAAAAAAGCTCAACAAGTTTGGGGTCTCCCCCCAAATGGGTAGATGGGTAGGTATTTTTTATCCGTGAGTAGATCATAGTCTCTTGGGAGTTGGATGTCCCCGATCTAAAGTACAGATTATGGTTATGGTCACAAATATATGCTAATGATGTCAACAAATGAATTTGTACGATTAGTACCCGAAGTTGAACAAAATGCAGTCCCAATGCATAACATTAGTCCACCAAGAGGAAGGTCTAATTACCTGTTTCTAACATACATCTTAGTGATGAGCATCCTTTATATGAAACACCTAATTTGTAAAGGGAGATCTCTTTACAGCAAGGGATACCAAATGATTTTCACATGCGGTTCCCATTTAAACAGTTGCTTTAACTTCATGTCGCAATGTGGCATGAAAAGGACTATGGAACGCCTTATCATCAAACAAGGCAAGACGGATGAACCACAGAATTATTTTATGGATTGCGCTGGATGGATTTATTGAATTGTCAACGTGAGATAACGTCTGATATTAATTGCAGGAGAGATATTTGGACGCTTTAAAGATGTGGAATAAATAGCAAATGAAATGCCCCTTTACTTCCTTATGCATCCCCATAACACACAAAGCAGAGCTGTCCCATCGCTTTGTGTGCAGAGGGTTCCCACATTAGAAGTATCCACATCTCACCATGAAGAAGGGCAGGGAGGGGAAGATACAAGGACCACTTCAGACGCGGAAAGTGAATTGCAGGGGGCAAGTGCTCTTCCTTCCCCTCCCACCAAGTCCCTGAATATCCAAAGCTGGGCTTCCCTTTTGCAGGTCTGAAACTTGGGCCAGTTGCTGTTCTCCTGCTTTATTTTCAACTCAAAATGGTTTGCCATTTTACTGCAGCACGGGATAAAACAGAGGGTGCTTCCTCTGACAGCAGTGCAAATATGAATATAAAAAGCTGCCTCATACCATTGGTTCATTTGGTCAAGTACTATCTACTTGGCGGGCCTCTGACAGGTTTTTCCAAGGACAACCCAGTGTGGCCTATTCCCCCACTTTCCCTTTGACCCTTTTAACTGCAATGTCAGGGATTGAATCAGGGCCCTTTTGCATGCAAAACTTATGCATCATCACTGGTCTACGGCCCCTCCTGTCTAAATGCTAGAAACAAAGTGAGGACTGTAACTGGACCAGCACTAAATATACTGCATATGCACAGAGTAAATGATATGTGACTCCACTACAAAATTGTCTTCTTCTTTGGCGATCACTCGTAGCTGAGTAAGATTGTCTTCCATAAACACAGTTTTAACAATGAGTCTGTAAGTGACTGTGGAGGCCAATTCTGGATCCACACGTCCTTCCACAGTGGAGTTGAACACGGTATGGATTTGCCAAGAATGCCTTCCTCTTAGCACATTTCTCCCTTGCGTTCTGAGTTCGAGTGTCTTCAAAGTCCATGACACCTTTGGTAAAGGCTGTTCTCCAACTGGAGCCAGTGTTTCCCAGTTGTCGGTGTTTATACTACATTTTTTTAGATTTGCCTTGACAGTCTTTAAACCTCTTTTGTTGACCACCAGCATTACGCTTTCCATTTTTAATTCGGAACAGAGTAGTTGCTTTGGAAGACAGTCATCGGGCATCCACACAACATGACCAGTCCAACAAAGTTGATGTTGAAGAATCATTGCTTCAACATTGGTGATCTTTGCTTCATCCAGTATACTTACCGTATTTTTCGCTCTATAACACGCACCCGACCATAACACGCACGTAGTTTTTAGAGGAAAATCCGCAGGCATGCCACCCGTAGGCATTCCCTCCATAACACACACAGACATTTCCCCTTACTTTTTAGGAGGAAAAAAGTGAGTGTTATGGTGCAAAAAATACGGTATATTAGTTCGCCTGTCTTCCCAAGTGATGTGTAAGATTTTTTGGAAACACCGTTGATGGAATCTTTCGAGAAGTTGGAGATGGCATGTTTCACAAGCATACAGTAAGGCTGGTAGTACAATAGCTTTGTAAACAAGCATTTTGGCTTCCCTGAGAATGTCCCGGTCCTCAAACACTACTGTCATATGAAAAGTACACTTCAGAGAGGGATTAGAGAATGACAAAGTAGCTTGTAATCCTTGATTTGCTCATGAAAACCTTACCAAAACAGGACCAGCTGCTCACCTTCCTAGAATCTCTGTCTTCACAGAAGATGGCTACTCGCATTGTAAGAAGTAGTGCCAAGAATGAATACCTTTTGCACACCCACAAAATGTGATTCTCTTGAATTTTTTTTTAAGTGCATATAGGGACATAGGAAGCAGCTGTACTATACCAAGTCAGACCTCTCTTCCTTCCACCTCTGGGTTGTCAACCCTAACTGGTACCCACCATCCAGAGTTTGGGATAAGAATCTTCCCTAGCCTTGCCTAGAGAGCCCAAGGACTGATCACAGTACAGTATCTTTTGCATGCAAAAGCATGATTTCTAATACTGAACCACATCCCCTTTCCCCTAGTGATTAATTTTCTTTAAAATTAAATTTATACCCCATCTATCTTCTAAAGGGCTCGAGGAGATGTATAAGCTTCTTTCACCATTTTATCCTCATAATAACCCTGATCAGGCTAAGTGACTGGCCCACGGTGGGCTTCATGACTGAGTAGAATTTGAACCCTGGTCACTATACCAAGTAGCAATACACACTCTCAAGAGTTAGAACCATCCTTGCAGAAGGACCATTGCTGACATTTCTGCAAATGAAGCCTAGATTTTTCAAGATACAGGAAGGTGGATCATTAAGAAGAGAAGGAATTTCCAGGTGAACTGGTTATGGCAGAATAGCTTAGCTGCGGAGGAGGAAAGTTGTTTATTTTATTTTTTTTCATTATCTGTGTGGTATATGTGGTAAGACTGTTTTGCCAGTGGCAGAGTACAGTGGTACCTTGGTTTAAGAACAGCTTAGTTTATGAATAACTTGGATTAAGAACGCTGCAAACCCGGAAGTAGGTGTTCTGGTTTGTGAACTTTGCCTTGGAAGCAGAACATGTTCCGCTTCCTGTTGAGTGTGTTCCATTTGTAAATTGAGTCCCCCGCTGCTATGGGAAAGCGCACCTTGGTTTAAGAACGCTTTGGTTTAAGAACGGACTTCTGGAACGGATTAAGTTCGCAAACCAGGGTACCACTGTATTCCCCAAACCACTTTCATTTAGCTCTTACTCAACCTCATTGCTGATAACTTCTTCCAGAATAATAGTAATTATTATTTAAAGGGAATTTGAGAATTCAGGTTTGTTGAGAATGGATCTAGCCAAAACATTAGTCGGTAGAGCGTGAGACTCTCCTTGAGCTCCTTGGAGATAGGATACAAATGCAATAATACATACATACCTACATCCCAGGTAAGCATGCAAGGGACTGCAACCGTACCTAGGAATATTCCTCATTGAGTTTAGAAAGATTCCTCTCCCCCCAGTCCAAGTAAACATGTACAGGACCAGCCTTAATATCAGCTTGGGGAGGAGAATTTGCACAACAGGACCTTGAGCACTCAACAAATGGCTGGCTCAGGCACTCACTTTGGAGAAGATTGTGTGGGTGCAACATGTGCTCCTTATTATTAAGCTTCATTTTATTCTGGGCACTGGAGAATATACCTTGTGGTTTTCTCCCAAGTACAGTCCTTTTCTTGCAGGTTAGGTTTTAATCAAATGGGAAAGCAGCAAGGAGGAAACAGGGCATCAGCAGCAGGCTAAGCTTTCAATACTCCAGCAATTTGAACCATGGCTACAGCTGGGCTAGCTTTTGTCGCTTGAAATTATATGCAACAATATACCTCTGCTCACTTTACTAGCACTTTCCATCCCTTCTGCATAAGAGGGGGACAGTGATTGAGCAGCACTCAGCACCCGAGCAGCCATAAAAATGTATTGTTATTGTTGTTCTTTATGCTGAACGCGTGTTGGGAATGTTGACTGACTGATTAGAGATGAATTGCTGGTGAGGCTGAGCAGAACTGCATTAGCCATGGGAGATAAGCATAATGATCTGCAGAGTTGCCTCAGACCTTTAACTCTGAACTGCAAGCAGAAATTCCGATTGGAATTTGACATTATCTTTGTTCAATAAAGCTTAATTACATATCCAAGAACGCACTCACAGCGCCTTCCATTCACCGGAGGGATACAGAAAATGCCTCTCGTGAGCATGGAGGGCTGAGGGAGAAAAAACCCAGCTAGATGCCATGATGAACCAGGCAAGTATATCACCTGAAGTGAAGTGAATTTCACACCTACGCTGCTTGTTGGCAAAACCCTCCCAAATGCTTAAACAGAAGCAAGATGTGTGTGCCATTTGACCTTGGTTTGAAAGCTCAGGCAAATGCAATGCATTTTATAGAACCCTGGGCTGGTTAACACTAGGACCTTCCTGTTAAGGAAATATTTTGGTGCCACTTCATAAATAACCTCCCTCCCTTCCTCTGCATCAGGGATGAGGAGACTGGTGATCTCCAGAAGTTGCGCTTCAAACTCCCATCGTGCCTGACCATGGGCTATGCTGGCTGGAGCAGATGGGAGTCCTACACTACCTTGAGGTTCTCCCTCCCTGTTCTACATGGTTCCCTGTCTACTGAAACTTGGTACACTTTAATCAAGATTGTATCTTCTACTAAGGAGTTAAAAGCAGCCATATGAGAAGACATCTTTTTAAAAAAACACGTCCTTGCTCTAGAATTTTGGAGGCTCCTTAAAGGAACCCAGAGCAGGCATCTTTAAGACAAGAGACTGGAACATAGGAAGCTGTCTTGCACCAAGCTACATTATTGCTCCCTAAAGTTCAGTACCACCTACATTGATCTGGAGAGGCTTTCGATGTTTCCAAACAGGGGTCTTTTCCAGCCTAACCTGGAGTTGCAAACTGACTTTTTGTATGCGGATTAGGAATCTTCTCATGCTACCCACTTCCTAGGTACTCCATACATGAAAAGCACTGCTGCTGGGATAGATGGTCAGCCTCTTCACTCTCTAGAATGGGTCCTATGCTTTATCGTTATACAATAACCCTGTGAGGTAGGTCAGGTAGAGAGATCGTGACTGGTGCAAGATCACCAGCGTGCCTCATGGTGAGTAAGGATTAGGATCCATGTCTGCCCATGCAACCTCACACCAGCCCTCAAGGGTATGGCTCTCTTTGCCCTCTTTCACAGGATTATTATTTGCGGATTTGAACCTGAGACATCCCTACCATCAAAATCAAGAATCATATCTTGGGGACAACATGGTTCTCTTGTTCTCTTGTTCAGGGAAGTTTTTAATGTGTGACATTTTAATGTATTCTTAATCTTGGTTGGAAGCCACCCAGAGTGGCTGGGGAAACCCAGCCAGATGGGCAAGGTACAAATAATAAATTGTTGTTGTTGTTGTTACTATTTTCAGTTTTGTTGATGGGCTCCTAAAAATAATGAGATTTGAAAATGATAAATGTGAAAGTGATTTTATAACTTTATTTTTTTGACTTTCAGGCCTACTACCTATATGCTTTTTCTGTGAGGTCTCAAAACCTGTTGAAAGAAAGAAAGAAAGAAAGAAAGAAAGAAAGAAACCCTAAGAATGTTGCTTTCTAGCAAGAGCCAATAGGCCATGAGTAGGTGTCTAGGCTAAGGCAGAAGGAGAGTACAGACATATGACTTGTCACTGTTAACAGTGTGTTCTGAATTATCATGATTCCTACAAAAAATATTGCTCAGCGACATGGTTCAAAGAAACGGGAGATTTCCTCTAGCGATGGCATTGTTCAACAATGTATTGCGAAATGAATGTTGACACAGTCTCCGCTTTATTTTTAATACTTCTGCCGTTCTGTTGACATCAGCAAGGTTTCTGGGAGAGAAACCGACAACAGAATTTGACCCTAACAAAACAACTCCACTTGGAAGGCACACAATCCTGCTCTGATGCCTCCCATTTAAAATAACAACGTATCAAATATCTGAATGGGTAAATTTGTGCGCCAGTTTCTCCTCTTTTCCAGCAGAAGGTATTTAGTGCCACCACCAGCTACAACCTATTTCCCTAATTGAAATGGGTGTTTTAGTTAGCGCCTATGAAGCGCTCTGCAGTGTGTGCATCCTGCCAAACGACGGTTCATATATTAGCTAATGTACTTTGCTCAACAGCAATCATAGTAATAAGGTTCTGAATTCTTATTACCTCCATATGTACTTACTATGGACAACTGCTCATACCAAAAGGTGAGCTGCGTCTTACTCATCGACATCACAAGTTAGATGACCTGCAATGTTATCACTTCAGAATGCAGGGTGGGGAACGTAATACAGTGTGTGATTTAAGTGCTTTTTGTAAGCCAGAGTAACGTTAGCCTTAACTTTCCCTTCAGTGGGAATTAAAGAATAGTGTTTTATGTAGACTTTTAAATAAGCAAAATGCTTTAGCATCTATCTCATTTTCAAAATCTTACAATTTGGTTGAGAGAGCGAGAGACTGCAAATGGGTGCTCTACATTATCCCCAGTAGAAGGTGGATGGGTGGGTGGGTTTCAATTAAGGGAATCCTTTCTTGTTAAGATGATGCATACAAGGAACAAGGGTCTATTTGCATCTATGACATGCCTGAATATGCATTCTCAGCAGGGCGAGAGAGCAAAAAGTACACTTTCAGAATAGGTACCCACCAGCCACCATCAAACTCTTAAAGAGAAATGAGTCCTTTTGGTTTAATTTGCCTGTATTGGTGTGCTTGCTTGTTACAGTCTTTTGCTTGAACTCCAATATATCTAGATGGAATTTGGTACACAAGATCAGGGCACAATTCTGTTTTCCATGTCTGAACCCAAATCCCATTCATGTCTGATTTAAAGAGGAAGGCGATAGGGGCACAATAATTATATTGTAATGATATACCGGAATGAAGAATAGAATGCACATTCAGGACCCAATTCTATGCTTCAAGTTTGACCCCTACTTTGATGCCTTCACATACTTTTAAGGGAGTCAGGAAAGCTTTGACATACATACTGGCCAGATTTAAATGTAACAAAACAAACCCTTCGCCATTATGAGCATGAGCAGTCTCAAGTTCATACATTCTTTCCTCTCCTTCTCCTGTGCATGTAAGAATAAGTCTAGCAGCTGGTTTGCGGCAAACCATCACTTCTTTTTCAGACAAAAGGAGAAACCACAGTTTGCCACAAAGCCAGGAATGGGAACTTCTAACCTATTCCGTTCACGTGCAGGAAAAGGTGAGGAAAAGATGCATGAGATCAAGGCTACTCATGCTCATAAAGCAAACTATGGTTTGCCATTACATTTATAGCCGCTATAAAGCAAAATATCCTTGGGTGTTGAGAAATAAAACTTGGGAAGTATGTGCATCTGTTTTCTGAGATAAAAGATTAAAAACACACTGGGTGATATCCAACTAAGTCACGCTCAGAGGAGACCTATTCTGACTATGACTAACTCTTGATATCACTCACTGTAATGTGGTATCTGAAGCAAAGCTTCTTAAACATTCCAATTTCATATTTTTGTATCAGGTTTGGTGAAAGTCAAATGATTTCTTCCCCCAGGTTTTGCTTCCAGTCCTAGCGTAATAACCCTTAATTATGAAATTAGATGTGAGGAGACATCCTGAAGAGCCTTAAAATACTGTCAGTCTTAATTCTTACATGGGATTACAACCACAACAAAGCAAAATCTTCCCAAGTTAAGCATAAACAACTGCAGTCACTTGAAGCTGTTTCAACCACCGTATTTCTATAAACCACTTGTGGTAAAGAATAGATAGGAAACAGGAAACACAATGTGGTTTAGAAAGAAGTATTTAAAAGCATCACCACAACTCACACAGGAAATAATGAGGGAAAAATTGAAAGTATGTTGGCTTAAAGGCAGGGGTGAGAAACCTCAAGACCACGGGCCAAATCAGCTCTTCCAAAGGTCTTCTGGCTCCTTGGAAATTTAACTATCCCCATTAATTTGGTATCACCATGTCACCCGTCAGTTTCTAACCTATCTCCATGGGCCAAGTTCCTCAAGGGTGGGGTTTCAAAGTGATCTGGGAGGCTTGACTTAAGGGGGAGAGTTACAGTGGTAAAAAGCAGGGAGTCAAACTATTTTTAAAACTTGATTCAATTCTGGCTCAGGTTCATTAGCATTTCTAAACTCTGTGATTCTGTCCTGTGCAATTGTTTGGCACCAGTTTTCTCTCTCTCTCTCTCTCTCTCTCTCTCTCTCTCTCTCACACACACACACACACACACACACACACACACAGACACAAAAACTATATAATTGCAGTGTGACTCTTATAACATGACTATAGGGATATTTTATGCAGGAAAATGGTTGCTTTCTTCCCTAAACACATGCATGCATACCAGATCTTTATGAAGTTCACTCTCCAAACATACTTTTTACATTGACTTCCATCCCAGAAAAATATATATATATGTTATTTTTAGCTTACTTCGGGCATCTTTTATTTGTTGGCTTCTGTAATGCTATTATAGTTCCAATCACCCTACCTATTCTCAGAAACATACAGAAAAGCAATTAAAACGGGGAGGGGGGGGGAGCTTTACCTAGCACAACTGGAGACAAGACAGAAGCTTTAAAAACTATACATTGTTGGACGCATAACACTGTTATGTGAGGGCTTATGGGATTGGAATGCTTACACAGAAAAAGGGAACCACTTCTCTGAATGCTTTCTCACGATCCTGTATTCACCTCGCAAAACTTCAATTCCCAGCACCCTTAACAAACTACAGCTCCCGGGATTTTTTTTTAGAGAAGGGACGTGTTTTAAATGTATAGTGTGGCTCTCCCCCTCCTGGCCTCTTTCCCTATTATTAGTCAAAAGAAATAAATATGGTGTGTACACAGCCTTACTGTTTGCCCTCATACACCAGGTCAAAGCATATGCAAGATACAGGAGAACTATAATCCCCAAACTCTTATTTTTGCTCCTCCTCCTCCAGTTTGGCCTGCCTGCCTAACGTTAGAGAAGAGAAAGGCCCTATTCACCCGCCTCAAAAGGATCCTTTGGACTACTGGTGAAGCACTTATTTTGAACTGGTTACTAGGTTTTGTTCTGGGGGACTCGGCTCCAAGCTCAGCTTCAAAGCAACTCAACGAGTTCTGCGCCAGCTAAATGAAAAGGAGCAGGGTGGGAAGAGACAACCATCTGAACTGCTGTGTTTGATTTGACGTCCACAGTTGGCAGAATGACTACAGAGAAAGAGAACCAAGTGTTGCCAAGAGACCCCTGAAACTTCAAGGTTGGCCCTGCTGCTGGAATGAATTCCACTAGGCGCCACTCTTTTTTTTTTGTCAGTGGCCAATTCACGTATTCTTTAGTTCCAGGGCCTGTAGAGGCACATCCCACTTACCAGGGCTGGCCCAAGACATTTTGGTACCTGAGGCAAACCACAAAATGGCACCCTTCCCCCACCAGGGAAAAAGGGGTGAATGAAGATCTACAATGGGTTATCAATTCCTTGGCAGCCAGATCTGCTACACTTGTGGATTTTGCTGCTGGAGGCAAGGAGCTCTCCTTGCCTCAGGCGGGGGAGCAGCCCTGCCATTCATACTGCTGACCCCCACTGGGGATGCATAGGGTCTTTTGGATACGATCTGGCAGAGACCTGTAAGGGTTACGAATGTTGCATTGAAAGAAGGGAATCAGAAGTGCAGGTTGCTTCTGTTTCTAGAAGCTCCACAACTGGGAAATGTATGAACTGGCTTTAAGCCTCAAGGGCATTTTGAAACAAAGCTCTCCAGAGAGAAAACTGCTGCTGGAAATAAACAAGCGCAGGACTGGCTCCTGTTCTTGGCTATCCAGAGCAAAGGAATAGAAGCTTCTTTTTTTGATCATTACTTTGTGTGTCTTTGGGTGGGACAGAGCGTGCATTTAAGGAAGCACTGAGATGCATAAGTCATCATTCTTGCATGTGAATCCATGTGTGCAAAGAAGAAAACATGAAACCGTCGAAACTGAGCACAGATTTGCATGGTTGTTATTTTCTGTTAGCCTTGCTGGGCAATTTAAAATTGGCAACGAGGTTTCCTTATCTAAAATAGTTTCCCTAACCCTGGCTTAAAGGCACCATATCATTAAATCAAAAGCAGTAACCAAAACAACTCTAAAGAGTGTGGAATTTCCTGCATTCCTTTGTGTTAAGAGTCTCTGTATCAGTTGCTGGAATCCATGGTTCTCTTTCAAATGAAATACTTTTTAAAGAAAAGAGAAAGGAAAAAAGTTCAGTTTGAAAAACCCACACAGTGCCCTTCCAGAGTTAGA
This sequence comes from Podarcis pityusensis, assembly GCF_964106645.2. Taxonomy (NCBI): domain Eukaryota; kingdom Metazoa; phylum Chordata; class Lepidosauria; order Squamata; family Lacertidae; genus Podarcis; species Podarcis pityusensis. Next base: position 24,203,313 of record NC_138032.1, read on the forward strand.
ACACATGTGTAAAATTCAAGTTTGCAGAAATGTATCTTGCTCCGATTCAACTTTGCTTTTGAGCATCAATGACATTTTGAATATAGCTCATTGCACTGAACACAGAGTTTTGGCACCATCACAAAAGCTACTTTGGGGGAAGTGCTCCTTTATCCTTCTCTCTCCCTCACTGTAGGCAAACACTTCTGTGCATTCTCTTCAAGGCCTGGCTTTCATTCTCCCTGAATTAGGTTACTTGAAGAGCACATTTGCAAAAGCATGCTTTTATATAAAGGCACTGTGGAAAGTTTTTTTTACAAAGACTTTAATACATGGTCAGGAATTAAAACACCACAATTCCAAGTTGTTATTTTTAAATGTACCCTAAATTACAACACAGCTACTATAAATGTATCTTTGGCACGGCCATGATTTAAAATTATGTTAATCTACTCTTGCAACATGCTTCCAAAAGTACAGCTCAAATAACTGTGTCAACATTAGAAAGAAATCCTGAGGCACTGGCACCGATCCTGCCTCTTCTCCTACTCCTTCCATTTTTCTGCAGGATGGGCTCACATCACATTTTTAATGAATAATGCTTTACTTGGTTTTGCTCTCTGTGTGTGGTTGTCTTCACTCTCACCCGTTCCATTTTAGGTGACTCCTTGTTCAGGATTATAAATATCCTCATGGACTCCACAGGTCTGTGCAGGAAATTCTGGGTCTCCCTCAGTTCTGCTTGTAGGTGGGATATGATCTCTTGTCAATTCTGCTGCAGGGAACAGCACTGTGGCTGCAGCTCCTGCCTCTGTCTGTCACCCTCTATCAGGGTGGATGGGGGGAGCAGACAGATATATTACTGTCATGCCAGCTACACTTCAGGAGACAAGAGGATGAGCGAGACCCCTTCCAGCTGGCTTGTTGTGACCATTTGTTCCTAGCTTTGAGGGGGTTTTTTTGTCCTGATGAAAAAGGCAAGCTATAAATGACTATCAATCGATCCAGTCGATTATGGATATGGGACCCAGAGCCCACAGGGCTCAACAGAGACTGCTTTATCCCAAGTCAGATAGTAGGTGCACCTAGATCAGGCTTCCTCAACCTCGGCCCTCCAGATATTTTTGGCCTACAACTCCCATGATCCCTAGCTAGCAGGATCAGTGGTGAGGGATGATGGGAATTATACTCTCAAAACAGCTGGAGGGCCGAGGTTGAGGAAGCCTGACCCAGATCAGCCCCTCTCCAGAGGTTCATATATATTTCCCGGCCCAATCAAGAGACACTAGGGACCAGAAGCCTTCTTTCCCCCCCCCCATCTTCTCTCTCTCCTCCTCCCAGCACTGTGAGCGCATGTGCAAAAAGAAGTGATGCAAGGAATGGGATGCCCACACACCCCTCCCACGTCAAAATCTGGAGCCCTGCAGGTTACACATCCTCTGGAACATGAGCGACTTGCATGGCACATGGCAGGATGAGGGTGTATAAAGGGCTCAATGATTTCCCATAATGCTCCTTTGCGCTGCTTGTGTGCATGGCCTGATGAGCTTTTGGGACTCATCTGGGGGTAACGCAATGGTGCGTTTGACTTTGGCACTAGTAGCAGTCTGCCTTCACCTGCTCCATCCTCTGCATTTCCCTCTGTTTGAATGTGAGAGCGCTGCTGAAGAGCCACATCAACTTGTTCGGCAGTGAGGGCGAAAACAAAAGGGTCGTGAATGCCCAAGTGTTTGTGTTGGATCATAGGCATCTAAGTTTAATGAAGGGGTGGGAAACCTTGGGCCCAGAAGGACATTCCCACCCCCCAAACCATGCCTACTTGCCCCACACCTGACTTATGTGTAGGGTGGGTAAAAACATGGCTCCAAATAAGGAGTTGGGAGCTCAAAGTCAACTCCTAATTGCTCCTTTGCAAGTGGGGATCACTGGCAGCCCTGATCAGCTGACTGGCGGTGACAGCGAGCCCCAATCTGATCAACTGCACTGGGCATGCCTTCAAAGGGGCTTACCTGGATTTAAGCCTGCAAACAGACATTCTTCCTTTGCCAGCAGCCTATGGAGGGAAAATGTCTACTTGCAGGTATAACTTGAATGCAAGCCACACTTGCAGACTGACTTCCAAAGGGCTTGCTGTGAGAGTACTGATCGGCAAAGGAACCTCTGGGAGAAAACTACATAGGTGGCTTAAGCATCACTTCCTGTTTTGCTGCAGGATTGTAGAGCTTAGACATTTTTTAAACAGGACAGGAAGATGTCTCTTTGGTAGGGATAATTTCTAGGACTAGTGAAAACAGCAAGTGAAGCGTCATCTGTGTAAATGGTTCTCTTCATGTGCCATGTACCTTTGTTAGAGCTGCGCATTAATCCATAAACTAACAATACGAGATATCAGTTATCAATTGGTCAAATCTCAGTTGGGACATATTTATCCTTAGTTACCATAGGTCAGGGGCAGTTTGAGGCTGCCCTTTATTGTCATCATCTGGGCACACCTGTGCACATGAACCAACTGCAAACAGTAGATTTGAAGTGGGGCAAGTTGCTCAGTTTTAATGTGATCTACTAAACACTTATATGGATGGGAACAAGGAAGCCTGATGGCCATTTTCGGATGCAGCATGTTCTCGGGGTTGCTGTCTCTTTTGCGTTTTCTCCCACTTTCTTGCCTATTGGTTTGGAAGGCAAGGATTTAAAAAAAATAAAATAACAAAACTCAGCTTTAAAATTCTGCTGTATGATAAGAAATTGCATAGAACACACCAAAGACGCTCATTTACAAGCAGGTGGCTTACTACATGTAATTGCACAATACTTGAAACAGATTTCTGAGATGCTGAGGAGGCAGTTTAAGACATTTTGATGCTTCAAGCAAAACAACCAAGTGAGAGGCCTCACATGGTGGCAAAAATAAAAGAAAGAAAGAAAGAAAGGATACCCTTTCATGGGTGCTGCCTGGGGTGAATTACCTCACATTGCCTAATAGTAAGATCAATCTAGAGATAGCACAGAACATTTAAAAATGAGGCAACAGCATTCTAGATTAGCTGGAAAACACACGCAATAATGTTAACCTTACTTCCAGGAATGTGTGTGTGTATGGGGACTGGCTGCAGTTACTCAGCGATGAATGAAATATCTCTGCACATATTCAAAGGGTGCTTCACCTTATTATTCACATATTCAAGGGCATGTGAACTGCCACTGAATAGAACTCATTTCTGCGCAGAGATGTGTATGATTGCACTGAAAAACCAGGTTGGTTTCTGCTGTCACTTCAACACTGAGATGGGAAAAGATTTAACAAGGAAGGTTCTCCCTTCATGGCAATTCTTGAAGTTGCAGCCTGTGGAGGTTTGGGGACCAGTAACCAACATGTCAAATGGAACCTCTGCATGTCACAAGGCTGGTTTAAATAGTATATGGATTCCACAACACACATCATTTCGATAAAGAGCTGAGGCTTGAAAGAACTCCTGTTAATTCCAATGGACCTGACTGCCAAACAAGTACCACAGCATTAAAAGAGCAATCCAATTACAGTGGTACCTCAGGTTACTGATGCTTCAGGTTACATGTTTTCGGGTTGCGCACTGTGCCAAACCTGGAAGTATATGAAACGGGTTACTTCCGGGTTTCGGTGCTTGCGCATGTGCAGAAGCGCTAAATCACGCATGCATAGAAGCGCCCAAATTGCAACCCGCACGTGCGCAGGCGTGGGTTGTGAATGTGCCTCCTGCACGGATCATGTTCGCAACCCGAGGTTCCACTGTAGTCTATAAAGCAGCCTGCTCAAGTTTCATTGACGGCTATGGTCTTCTCTGGCATTACCTGAGAGTAGTCACTTGTGGGACTGCTCTGAAGAAAAATTGAGTCCAAGTGCAACAAAAAGTGACACACCCACACCCACGTTTTTCAGTGAGGAAGCAGGAAAAGAAAGTCATAATTTACTCTCAGGGAATTCAATGGATGCTCCTTTTCAAATGCAGGCACATAACAAAAACTGCATAAATTTAAGTCTTACAAACATCCAGAATTCTGGGCTGGTTCTTATACAGACCGAAAAGTTTAACCTGCAGCAGAAGTGATAAAATTGCATGTGCCAAGCCTTTGCTCTCCTCCCATCTAAGAGGTGCTGAAGGGAAGTAAGCAAACACTCAAAACTTATTAAGCCTGCAACCTTTTCTCTTTTATTACAGTATGGTCAGATAACCATCTGGTGATCCCAGCCAAGAATATGACAGAGGCTCCAATTTACAAACTACTTACTCTTGCAGCCATCTCCTTGAAATCTCTCAGAGATGAATCTAGATTCAGTGCCCAAGGCAGCAAACCCTAGATGCTCTTGCTTGGAAGGAATTCTTTTTATTGAAATTAAGTGAACTGAGTAGACATGTTTGGGATTTGCAGTGAAGGGCCGGGATCCTGACCTGAATTTCAACTCTTCACTAAAACCAGTTAAAGCTAGGGCATCAGCCTGCAGGGCAACTAACTTAGCAAACGGTGGGGGGGGGGGATTCTTATTCCACACATAAGCTTGTAGCAAGGCCAGGAAGAAACACCTTCTTTCTACAGAACTCTAGGCAGCAGGATCCTTAGCAGGGCTGCAACCCTAACCCCACATATCTGGGAGTAAGCCCCATTAACTACACAAAACCTACTTCCCAGTAGACCGTGGTTAGGACTGCACTGTGTCACTAAACCTGAAAGAACTCCCAAGAAAACACGTGCCGCATCTCAGCCTGGGTACCAGTCGCATGTGAACCACCAGAAATAACGATTCACACGTCTTGCCCCCTTCCCGCACCTCTCCTCTACCCCAACACCTACATTGCAGGCGGAAAAGCCAACAGGTGAAGCCTCACTCGCCTCCGCCACTGCATCGCCACGCAGGGAACAGCTGCAAAGCGTTGGCTTTTGACTTGCCCCATCTTTTTAAAGAAAAAAAAAAAAAACTTAACGAAGCTTCAGCAGACCGCAAAAGTGGGATGGGGGCGCCTAGCATTTCTCCCCTCTCTTCCCCTCCCTTCTGCCCGCACCCCCGCGGGCCCCCGCACATACCCTTGCTCTGCAGCTGCCACGACGCCTCGCCCCGCCTGAGCCCACCAGAGCAGCCACGGCGAAGAAGAAGAAGGCGCCAGCTGGTGTCCAGGAGCCCCCGCGAAGGAGAACAGCAGCAGCAGCAGCAGCAGCAGAGCAGCACCCTCCTCCCCCTCGTGCTTGGGCCTCAGCACGCGGCAGCGCAGCGTATCCCTCCGCCGGGAGGACCCACAATGCCAATAGACGGCGGCAGCGGAGGGATCCTGCCGCGAAGAGAAGCGTCCCCGGCATTGAGCGAGCGGTGGAGGCGGCGGCGGCAGCGGCGGCCACCCGCACTCTTTGGCTTGCCCTTCCCCCTCCTCCTCCTCCCCCCTCTCGACGCCTCCACACGCGCCGTTCGTCGCTGCGGGTCGGTTGGGCGCTGCCCAGTGGCCGCCTCCTTCCTCTTCCTCGCCTCCCTGTGGGGGAAGCTGCCATTTAATAATAATAATAACGATAATAATAATAAAGGGAGAAAAGCGGGCGGGCGGCCGGCCATCGCGGCAGTGGTTGCCGCCGCAAGCGCCTCAGGTGGACCCACCCCCTCGGTCCCCTCCCCCGCCTGCCTTCTCCTCAGCCGCCGCCGCCGCCGCCTTCCCGTCCGTCAGAGAGTCTCGTCCGCTGCGGGGCTGCTCTCCCTCTCTGCCTTTTCTCTCTCTCCCTCCGTGTGTCTCTTTCCCCCGCTTCCTCTCGCCCTCGCCTTCTTTCCCTCCCTCCCGCCTCGAGTCCCGGCTTCCTCTCTCTCTCTTTCCCCCTCCCTTTCCTTTCCTTCCTTCTTCCCTCCTTCCCCGCCAACCCCCCATCCGCCAGGCGCGAGCCGAAGATGGCAGGCTGGCAGAGCTACGTGGATAACCTGATGTGCGATGGCTGCTGCCAGGAGGCCGCCATTGTCGGCTACTGTGACGCCAAGTACGTCTGGGCAGCGACGGCCGGGGGCATCTTTCAGAGCATTACGGTAAGGGCGGCCGGGGGGTAGGTAGGTCGGTGGGGGGGGGTCCCGGAGAGAAGCAAGTGGCGGCGGGGGGGGGGGAGAGAAAGAGGGATGGATGGAAGGCTAGCCCATGATTTGTAACCCCCCCTTTTAAAAACACCAAACCCGGGCGGGCATATTTCGGCCCTTGGAGGAGAAGGGATGGCGGGCGGGCGGGCGGGGGGTGTCGGCTAGGCTTGGGCTTTGGGGGAGGAGGCGGATGAGCCCCACGGAGTTGCACCTAATCCCACGAGGGGCGGATTGCAAAGTGCAGCCTTTTTTCTTTTTTCCATGCATAGCGCGCGCGCAGGCGAGGGAAGAAAAAGGAGCGCCGCGTGCGGCGGAGGCGACTGTCCTTTTCTCTCCCACGACTAGGGAGTGGGGAAAGGGGGTTTTCTGTGTTTCCTGCATCTCTCCCTCTTCTTCCTCTGCCACCCAGCTAATAATAATAATTATTTATCTCTTGGCTCCCCACCTTGGTCCAGTGGTGGTGGGTGGGGGAGCCGAGGCTAGGCGAGAAATCTGGGGGCGGGGAGCGCCCTCATGCAAAACGCTTTCTGCCCTTTTGCTAGCTTGCATTATGTGTGTGTGCGCGCGCGCCCCCTTCCCAGCTTTGGGCCACGGCCGTAGCGCCCCCACCCCCCAAAAAAGAAACACACCAGGGGGGTGCGAGAAAAGGGAATAGCAGGAGAGGCCCAGCTGGGTGAAGGTGTAAATGGCAGCGAGTTTCCCTCCTTGCGGTGTCTCCTCTCCTTCCCGCCCACCCGCATCTTACGATGGCCGTAAAAGCGCCTTTAATGGGAAGAAAGCAGCAGCCCGCGCCAGTTAGGCCCCGGGCATTGCCTTTCCCCCTCGGATCTAAGGCTCCTCTCCCCAAGTAGTGATTTGAGGCAGTGGGAGAAAAGGGCCCTTTATCTGGTGGCTGGGCGGGCGAGAGAGGGAGGGAGGAGGGGGCAGACTGGCGTTTTGAGATCCCCTGCTGCTGGGCTACCTTGCCGCTCGCCCTCCCTAGCCTCTAAGGCATGCGGGGCCAGGTTGGGACGGGAATAGCCTCGGGCTTCTCGGGGGACCATTTTGTATGCCAGGCTGCGGGGCTCCTTAATTGCCACGGCAATTGGGCTGGAGCAATAGCCGGCAATACGGCGGCGGGAGGAGGAGGAGGAGGAGGGAAAAGGCCGGGCGCGGGGAAGGGAGGCGATGATTCTTGGAGAGGCTTTGCGTAGGATTCCCTCGTCTCTGGTCCGCACTGCTGGGGAGAGACTTGCGAATCCAGCGTAGGAGGCTTTTGTGAATCCATTCCTCGCCACTGGTTCCATGTTTTTTCACCTCCAAGATGGCGCACTGCCGCTGATTTTTTTTTAACCCCTCCTTTTCTCTTCTCTCCCGAGATATTAATCACCCCGTTTCTGCACTGCAGTCTTTCTATCTCCTCAGTTTTTTCCATCTCTCATCTTTCTCTTGCCATAAAGTTTTCTGATCATTCGAGATAAGAGTTTATAAAAAGAAAGGGGGGGAATTTCCGTGAGGTTGTGTGCTTGCCTGCTTAACTCACCGATATGGTATCTGCAGGCTGAGAGTGTTGAAATGTATATTGAAATTATATAGATTCTGTTGGCGCTTCCCCCTTTATTTACCCGTGCATTAGGTGTGCAATGTGATCTTGCATTACAACAGGGGTGGTGGCTGGCTAGCTTCATCCCCTTCCACTCCAAAATGCCATTTTGGCTGGCTGCCTGTCTATGCAGGCAAATGTCATGAAAAGCGAGCTCCCTTATTCTAAACAGCACTCCTCGCCCCTCTTGTCAGTGCCCCTTATTGAGAATAATACTGAGGGCTCTGTCAGCAGTATTAAAGCATGGCTTAGCCCTGTCCTGTCTGTAGGAGGCATAGGAACGGGTTAAAAGAAGTGGTGCCCTTGGTAGCTGCTGAGCCAGTCTCTTTGCTGCTAAGATGTTTATGGGTAGAATCTTGGCTTATGCTTTGGGAATGGCTGGGGCCTGCTATGACTCTGCAGTTCTACTGGAACAAGATGCCTATTCCATCATACAGTGCCGCGGGAGCATGTTTTCTTGCTGGACTGCCTTTTTCCATTTTGCTGTATGAATACACACACCTTGCACTATTCCTGATAAAAGAGGGCTAATATGTAGCCACCATGCTCTTGTTACTATGTTACACATTTTTTTGGTATTTCTATTGCAAATTGCTCCGCGATCATCGGATGAAGGGTGGCATAAAAATTTAAATTAAAAAATTAATTAATTTTCCCCCTGCTTGTCTAACATTGAGCTACCATACCCAGTTTTTGAGGGTTCTGCAAAGCACGTGCATTTTCCACCTGAATGGCCTTATTAGTATTGGAGAAGCTGTAATGTAAACTTTGTAATCTGTGTGGGAAAGAACAGAAATGCACGGTGTTAGAAACAATAACCTTGAGAACACTGCTTTAAAAATATGGTTTAATAGCATCCCTGAAACTTATTGACAGCCATGTAGCTATAAGTAATGGAGGCTATTCTGCATTTTGTGCCTATGTTGCATGTAGAACATAGGCCCTTTGTGCTTCTGCTTCTGCCATAGTGCTTTAGTTATTTGGCACATTGCAGGGAGTGGTCCTGTAGACAGCATGAAGATTTAACTTTTTTTGATCTTCTCTCCCATAGATGTATATGCTCAATCTAAAATCAGGGTCTCATTATTAATTGCATACTTAATGAAAAACATATTTGAAGACTCTACTTGGGTATCATCTTACTTTGTAGCACTCAGAACTACTTCATTAACTTCATACAGTGTTAGACTTTAGAAGCTACAGTTGTTTCTGCTAGAGTTATGTTCTCTTTTTGCTATTACATTAGTACATTCAGTGTGTACATTGACTCTTCAGAATCCAGGTATGAGAGCTTGCTCTAAAACTCTATGGACTTCTCTTTTTGACAGCCTGTAGAAATAGATATGATTGTAGGAAAAGACCGCGAGGGTTTCTTCACCAATGGTCTAACTCTGGGTGCAAAGAAGTGCTCTGTGATCAGAGATAGCCTCTATGTGGATGGTGACTGTACAATGGACATCAGGACAAAGAGCCAAGGTGGCGAGCCAACATATAATGTTGCTGTAGGCAGAGCTGGTCGAGGTAAGCTTGGAACTTTCACTAGTGTTTGATCTGGTGTTTTGTTTTCTACTGCTTAAAAAACATGTAGGCTTTAAATTATCTCAATTGATCTGTCCAACAAGATCTGGATTAGGTGACTGGCTGTCAAAATAGCTTTGTGGAGAATAAGACCATATTCTTAAGACTATGCACCCAGGATGTTAATGTTTTGGCATTTGAAATTAATTGCTTCAGGTAGAATAAAAATGCAAGTTCAGGCTTCTAATTTTGGAGGTTATTTATTGTACAGCAAAAGTTTATGACAAAGAGCACATGTACCTGGTTGCTTAGCTAAGTAGTTCATAGATGATTTATGCATGTATCAGTTTATAAATATGGAATATCTGTTGCTTTACATTCCCAAGACATCCTCAATACTTCAGGATGCCAGTCCATGCAGACTTCTCATATAAACCTTCCACTAAATAAGAAATGCATGTTGGATGGTGTTCCAAAAGGAACTTCTAACAACCTGATCCTATACAACAGGTGTGGGGAACTTGTGGCCTTCCAGTTGCTTTTGGACTCCCAGCTCCCATCCATCTTCGTCAGCATGGCCAGTAGTCAGAGATGATGGGCGTTGTAGTTGGCAACAGCTGAGTGCCACAGGTTTCCCACAAATGCTGCATACTAGTCTATTAAAAACCCAGTGCTTAGGATTTTATTTTTAATTTGATATACGGTACTGATCATCATTCAGCTTGTTCAACTTCATATGCTCTAAAACTGCAGTCCTGTACCTATTTATGTAGGAGTAAGACTCATTAAATTCTGTAGAGTTTACTTCTCTGTTGACATCTATAGGATTGTGCTGTTTGATTTCTTTTTTAAAAATTACATAAAACGTTGGCCTATTGGACTAATTACAAGTTACTTTGAGGCAAATCAACTAGTATAGAAATAGAAGCATCAAAAGTGAGAGGACAGTGAGAATGTAAGATTGTTTTGCGCACAGAACTATAACACATTTTAGTGACACCTACTGGCATATAACAGTACTTGCATTGCTAAAGGTCTTCAGGACTCTGCTGTTTTGGCATAAACACAATTGGATTCTTTTTGTACTGTGGACAACTTTTGATTTATGAACTACTAGAGCAAGTGAATATGATACAGTTGGTTCATTCCAGTTATTCCAATTCATATTACCCCACATCTGCTTTATTTACCTTGCAAGAAAATGTAGCCAAAGCTTCTTGACCCCACAGTATACCCCATGTATCTCATTTAAAAAGCTTGGTCATACTAAATTAACATCTGCGTCTGCTGAACATTCTTTTCAATTAAACAAGGTAAATGTTCAAAACAATATAGTAATGCTGTGCAGGTAACTATTCTGATATGCCAGTATTTGAATATGCTTATTGTACTGCTTTATTAAAACTTGGAATATTTCCTTGTCTAACACACTCCTTTGTAAAACTTCTTTTCTTTTCTCTTTCAGTCTTGGTCTTTGTAATGGGCAAAGAAGGGGTCCATGGAGGCGGATTGAATAAGAAGGCATACTCAATGGCAAAATACTTGAGAGACTCTGGGTTCTAGTTGCTAGGCAGACTGTTAAGTATTAGGGGAAATTGCTATTAAACTTTCCTGGCCTCAAGCTACATTGTGGAAACTTTATTAGCAATGCAGGGTGATGGGGTATGAACCTGTGTCTCCTTTGTATCCCTCTATTGGTGGGGAAAGGTGTTATTCTTTCTTTAATTCTGTTCATCCTTGTTTCCTTGTGTACTCCAGCATTGGTTATGGCCATGGGAAAGGGAAGGTGTCCATGGAGGGACACTCAACAAGAAAGCTTATGAACTGGCTTTATACCCGAGGAGGCCTGACGTCTAAGCAGCCTCTCCCCATCCACATAGCAACTGTTTTCACCACCACCTCTTGTGTTAAAAGTACTACCAGCCTATAGATGGCGGTTTTATTTACACATTTCCCTATTGTCATGGCTCCAGTTACCCTTTTCGTTTGTATGTTAATCACTGTTGTACCCATGTTCTGTATCTGGCACCATCTATTGCAACACAAAAGATGATATGCATGATACGTTGAAGCCTTGGGAGGGAATCATGCCAAGTCCAGGCATTACTTGTCTTAGCAATTAGTGTGACATTGAGAACTAAACCAATTTAAATTAAACTAAATAAGGTGCCGATTGTACAATCCAGATTGATCAATGCCTCCTCAGCACTTTGAGCATTTACACAGCTCATTAGTCTTCCTTTTGTAGAGCATGGTTGGGAGGGAAAAAGTGCATGCATATCTCTACTTTCCTCCCCCTTGTCCTTACCTTTAATCCACTCTTCTTTTTTGTTTGTTTGCTTCCATCTCTATCTATCTATATATATACATTTTTAAATACAGTGCCTGGTTTGTTTAACCAATTTGCTGCTTGAAAGCTGTCACAAGTGTTGCTTTAGTTTTGTTGTTGCTCTTCTGTGTAGACTTGCAAAACTCTTCATGGTGTCTGAAGCGCATCCTGCTTTTAAAAGGGTAACTGCAAAACTATGAAAAGGTGCCGATGCTCTTCTCCCCTCCCCTTCACCACCATCCCCATCTTGAATGAATCCCCAGGGACATTCCATCACCGCAATAGCTCAGGCACGTAATTTTGTTTTTGTTTTTGCCAGCTCCTGTTCTGTAGTTGAAATGTAAAAAGGCTGCCATCATGGACTTTAGATATCCCAGTGTAACCATCTGGAGTGTGTCCGGTTTCATTTTTTCATAGGACCAATTTGATTTGCAGCTTGGGTTTTTATATGAAACTGCATTGTCATTGTCAACAAACTACCACCTCCAGCTATACACCTATAGCCTAGTCTGAGATCAGTCTGTCAGATCATCAACTGAGAAATAAGATTTGCTGCTCTGATATCAGTGTATGTTTTGAAGGTTGGTAGTTGTAAGATAAAACGGTCCAAACGGATACCATTTCAAATCTAATCTTCATTTGGCCTGTTATGCCCTTGCTGCAGAAATTGTGGAGTGAACTGCCTTGTGCACTAGTCATCCAAAACGTGTAACCAAATTGTCAGTTTGAGCACAGTACTAACTTGTATGTCCATTTAAAAGAGAACTGCAGAACTCTGTATACAAAAGAGAAAATGGAAGATGGTCTTGGTTGGAATAACTGAGTTGGCTGTCTTGTGATGAATTTTTAATGTATTCTGTGCCATACTAATGTTTTAAAAAAATGAACTGTTGCTATTGTGAGATGGATTTTAACTGACAAGAAAGATTTCTTCTGAATGGCACTACTTTAGGGACACTAGTATTTGCTTCTATTGTTCGGGCCTTTGTGGATAATGTACAGACTTAAAACAAATTCTTGTTGCTGATTTGTCCATTTATTTCCCTGCACTTTGTTACATCTGGGATACAGTCTAACTCATCTGATTTAATATGCATTTCAAAAAATGCCATAACTATTAAACACCTTGTTTACAGACAGATGAAATAAATTTATTCCAACCAAATAAAGTATGAGTTAGTGTGTTATGTGGTTCTGATCTGCCCCATACCCCACCCCTTATGAAGGTGTGTCATATTGCAGTGCCCTTGTGGCGACCTGACTGTTAAGGGTGGGTTTAATGTTGTATTACATTTACCTGGGTCATGTCTTTTATTAATAAAGTGCAGCCCATTCATTGTAATGGAGTCACTCTGGTGTAAAATTTGAGTATAGTTCTTTATGGACCTGAACCTATAAAGATTACTTCTTGAACTATAAAACTGTTGCACTAGCTTTTAGTAATAAAATGAGACGTTCCTATACAAGTTAAGATGCATTTGTGGGAGTGGGGCACCCTGAGGCAACACCTCTGGTACTATACAAAAACTTATTTTAAACAAGGTTCTTTTTAGAGACTGAGTATAGCCTAGGATGGTGTTGCTCTGCTGAATTCTACTTCTGTTACAAATGAGAGAACTATGGTCTTGCACCCCTCAAGCTATTCCTTCTTAAAGGATGTACCATTTTTAAAAAGTAAAATTATGTAGATTTTCCTCTTTCTCTTATTGCTTCCCCCAAATTGCTGTAAGGCTGCTATAGATATCTTTCCACTGCAGCAAGCGCTTATTTAGTCTGTGTGTCTCTTCAGTCTTAAGTGGTTATTATATCTGCATGTGCAGATCCTTTTCCCTTGTAGCCAGCAGCTCTTAGTTTGGAAGGGAGAGTTAAGAGTTGCACATGGAATCACCATATTGCAGTCCTATAGGGATATGGCACTTAGAGATTGTGAATAATGTTTCTTTCCAGAGCAGAAGAGTATCTGAAGGTAACATACCATAGGCAAGAGCTAAATTATCATTTGTGGTGTGTTACAACTTTTCTCTACCCCCACCTTCCTACATAATTTTCTCCATGGTGATTTGTCAGCTTGGACTGAACATATGCATACTGTCTAAGACTGCCATTACCTATCCTGATCACAGCCTTGTGTGGCATGGAAAATCTGGAACCACTTCACAATGCATGTTACAGCTGGGTTAGGGAAATTGCCACAGCTTAAATATTCTTGAAATGGGCTTAGGAATCAGCTATGTGATGTGTGTTTTTTATCCTTTTCAAAAGGCTGCCGCCCGATTAAGAACCTTAATTGACAGTTGTGTAAAATTTGCATATAAAAATAGTTCTGAAGTGGAAAGCATACTTTGTTTTTAGATATACACATGTGCTGTGGTAAGCATTATCATGAAAGTGGTATTGCTTCCTGAGGGGGGGAAAGGGGATTTCTCAATACCAGGGAACCGTTTTAGTTAATTACTCTTAATTAAATATTGCAGTCCTAGTTTAAAAACTTAGCTAAAGCTTTGTTTTTAGAAAGTTCCTGGTGGTATATATGAACTGTTTCATCACAAATGCTGTTTTTATGAGAAGTAAGTTGAAATACAAGTGGTGAGAGGTGAGTCAGCATGGGGAACAACTATAATACTTCCCCCCCCCCCTTCCTCTCAAGGATATGAATGAGCCCTTGCAATCCTTGTTTGAAGTCTGCCTGTCTTTTCAAGAAATGAGTCTGATTTTGTCTAACTGATCAAAATGAGTTGATTCTTTTAAGCTGGGTGAAAGGTTGGTCTGGTGAAGAATAGAAGTTTTATAGACACTTTCGTTCTTTTAACTTCGCAATCTTTATTCTGTTAATAGCATTCCCTTTATTGGTATTTTTAATATTATTCACTCTTCCTTCATAAATAGAAATAGATGATGACTTCAGTAGGTCTCAGATGTTTTCTTTTGTGCAGATGCTTCTCAAGCTCTTCTGTGAGGTATATATGAACCAGGTAGTTGAGGCTCCAGCACTTTTGGAAGAAAGCAATTTATAGTCATACCTCGGAAGGCGAACGGAATCCGTTCCAGAAGTCCATTCGACTTCCAAAATGTTCGGAAAGTAAGGTGCGGCTTCTGATTGATTGCAGGAAGCTCCTACAGCCAATTGGAATCCGCATCAGATGTTCGGGTTCCAAATAATTTTCGCAAACCAGAATACTCACTTCCGGGTTTCTGGCATTTGGGATCCAACGTACAACTGTACAAATATTCTTTAGCTAGTCTTCTCTCGATCTTCTTTTGCTTTTACAAGCTGCTCTTGGGTGGAGGGACTGCAAAATTTCCATCAAGGCTGGTGCAAGGCACGGCACTGCCTGAAGTGGGTGCCCCTTCCCCATCTGATTTGATGCTACTACCATGGCAGCAGCGCTGGTGCTCCCTCACTCTCTTAAAAGAAGGTGAGGTGACCTGAGAGAGTGCTTGTGCTGCTGCTGCTTTGCCATAGCATCTAGAAAACCTTTTTTTTTTAAAAAAGTAAAGTAACTAAAGTAAAAAGGTAAAGGAACCCCTGACAGTTAAGTCCAGTTGCGAACGACTCTGGGGTTGCGGCGCTCATCTTGCTTTACTGGCTGAGGGAGCCGGCGTTTGTCATGTGGCCAGCAAGACTAAGCCGCTTCTGGTGCAACGGAACTCCAAAACCAGAGCAGCGCACGGAAACGCTGTTTACCTTCCCGCCGGAGTGGTTACCTATTTATCTACTTGCACTTTTTGAAATGCTTTTGAACTGCTAGATTGGCAGGGGCTGGGACTGAGCAACGGGAGCTCACCCCGTCACAGGGATCCGAACCTTTGGGGGGGGGAGCTGACCAGGGATTTGGCAGGTGGGTGGGCTGCAGAGGTAGTGGGTGGCAGGCCTGGGTAGAAAGGCAAGCAGGGTGGCTGAGCACTGCTTCCTGGCCCCTGCCACCTAAGACAGTTTCTCATTTTACCCCATGAAAAGACTAGCCCTATTGCCCAGTGATCCTTGGGTCTTAACAAGAAGTTGTACATTGGAATTCTAATAGTTCATATGATTCTGTTATTGCGTATTAGTCAGCTATTGTGTTGTCTGATTTGGAAAGATATAACTGGATGGTGCATCTATCAGTGGGTTCAGGTTAATCTTGGATATTTCTGCATGCTTAAACGTTCCTCTCCCTCCACACCCCCTTTACAAAATGTGGGCTAAATTGTGAACATTTGTCATTCTTCCACCAGTCTGTTACTTCTACATGCAAAAATGTCTGGCTCAGATCCTCGCATTAAGGCGCCCTGATACACCCTGATACAAAAAGTCCTGAATGGTTCTGGCTAGTGTTCCTAGGCTGCTGCAATATTGTAATATGCAACATTTTTGCCTTCACTGTGGAACAGGTTATAGAATAGAAAGCTGTATCCAAACTGGTTGAATTTGCTGTTGTATAGTATCAGGGATATTTTCTGTTCTCAATGAACTGCCATTTTCTTAAACTTGTTTGACTATACTAAAGAAAATAAAATGGGATAGCTAATCAATAGCAAGGGGAAGGGCAGCAGCTCAGTGGTGGAACACTAGCGTTGTATGCAGAAGACCCCAGTTTCAATCTTGGTATCTCCAGATAAGGCTAGGAAAGACTTCTTTCTGGAATCTTGCAGAGCTTTTCCCAGTCATCATATAGTCAGTGCTGAAGTAGATGGGCCAATGGTCTGACTCTTCTATATTACTGGAATGGCCACTGGGTACAAATAGTGCTAAATGAAGAAATCATGCTGGTTTTGGAAGGAATTCAGCAATTCTCTGAAAGGATCCATCAGGTTGCTTTCCTCCAAAATAATTCCAGTGGGGGAGACGCATTTACGTTTAAATTTGCACTAAGCAGCCACCTCAGTACTTAGCAGTGGTTCATAGAACTGCTGGTCAGCCGTCTTCATTTACCCTTTTCTCAGATGAAACAAATATGGAGGGAGGGAAGCCATTTGTCCACAATAATGCCTGGAGTGGAAGGACTTGTGTGTGCATTTTAGCTAATGCATCTAATGACAGGGACCCCACCATGCTGGCATATGACAGGCGTGACCTGACTGGCAGTCTGAGTGATGAATGTTGAAAAGGGCAGTTGAAGCAGCTTCTGTATGGTTGGTTTCTGCATGAGAAAATGTGTGGGATAGGGCAGACAGGATTGTAGCAAAGCAGCAGCTTGGGAGTGAGTGAGAGCCTTGGAAATGACTGCAGAAGTCAAATCTGCATAGCACAAGGTGTTAAAGCCCCAACTGTAGCATTTTCATCATTCCTGTGTCAGCAATAGATTTACCAGTTTCTGATCAATTTTCTGTAAGTTGAAGTGCTTGAAACGGCTCTTTAAAAAACCCCTTAGGGGTCAGGACAGAAACCAAAAATATTACTGCATTGCCATTGTGAAGAAGTCGGTAATGGCAGTGAACAAGGGACTATGTGCATGCATATGAGAGAGTGAGTGCAATCTTAGATCCATTTACCTAGAAGTAAGCTCCATTGAACTTACTACAGTGGTACCTCGGGTTACAGACACTTCAGGTTACAGACTCTGCTAACCCAGAAATAGTACCTCGGGTTAAGAACTTTGCTTCAGGATGAGAACAGAAATCGTGCAGCGGCAGCGGGAGGCCCCATTAGCTAAAGTGGTGCTTCAGGTTAAGAACAGTTTTAGGTTAAGAACGGACCTCCGGAACGAATTAAGTTCTTAACCCGAGGTACCACTGTAATTGCTTCTGAGTAGTAAGGTTTTTGTAACGTGAGTGTAACAAGGGCCATGTGCATGTTTGTTGTGGGGAAAATGTTAAAAAGGCTGAAAGTGGAAAGGAGAAGGATGTACAGAGAAGCTATGGGGCAGGGGACCTGCTCTACAACATTTTTAGTAGCTGTCCATATGTACATTTAGTATAAAAACTTGCTTTTGCAGCCACTCTACTACTCTTTGTTGCAGATCTCTCGAGTTAAAACCACCATAACCCTAAGCATTCTTAAACTGAAGTAGTTTTTGCTGTTCTGATCTTACATTCATTGTTTTCCTGGTTTTCTCTTTAGTCTGTATCAGCCATCACCCTATACAGCACCACCTCCTGCAATCTTGCTCTCCTATAGCTCAAGGCTTGGTGCTGTTCTGCCATGTTCAGTATGCACTCTTTAAGTGTGTGACCATCTACCATATTTTCTCCTGCCCTTTTTGTGGTTTCTCATAGCTCATACTCTTTGACTGCATAGAGATCCTCTCAAAGAGTCATAAAGCTAAAACTCCTTCCCTGCCCCTCCATCGAACCCTATTACAGTCCACCAACTATGTTGTACTAGCTGGTGTGCTCTGTTGAATATTCCACACATTCCCTTGGGGCAGTGGCTGCTGTCAAACCACTGGTGTATTATCTTCATTTAATGTAACTGATAAACAGCTTCTGATGGGTGTATTCAAAGTATGCACCTTCAGTGATAAAGTAGATCAACATTCTCTCTAGTGCGTACACTTTATTTTGATGCTTTGACTTCTGCTTATGACTGGGTTGTGTACTGATTGACTTTGATAAAACTTCCAAATCTCTACAGAGGGTTCTTGCTGGGTAAAAAGTGGTTTTCAGCTCATAGTTAAGCTGTCCTGAGCAGCAGTTAGTAAACTTTTTCAGCAGGGGGCCGGTCCACTGTCCCTCAGACCTTTTGGGGGGGCAGACTATATTTTGGGGGGGGCGGGGGGAAATGAACGAATTCCTATGCCTCACAAATAACCCAGAGGTGCATTTTAAATAAAAGGACACATTCTACTCATGTAAAAACATGCTGATTCCCAGACCGTCCGGGGGACGGATTTAGAAGGCAATTGGGCTGAATCCAGTCCTCGGGCCTTAGTTTGCCTACCCATGGTCATGAGGAAGGAACCAGATTGATGGTTATTCAGCTCCTCATGCACTTCTGTTGCTGTCCTTACCAAAGAGTCCTATGTTATGGTTTGCAGTTTCCAGTTAGACTGCAACAGGGGTGCAGGAAGATTGGGAAGACATGTAAAAGACTTGGTAAAAGACTGCAAAAGCCACTTCCCAAAATTGTCACCTGGCATACAGCTTCTATCTCATGAACCATGGCACCCACACCTATGAATTTTGTCAAAGTTTTTGATGTCTCATTAACAGCCAACATAATGAAATGATGTAAATATTAGCCAGAACATGTGTAACAGACAACAAACATTCCAAAATGAACTTTGGATCATCAGAGTTCCAGGAGTATCTCTGCTATGAGATGGTGTTGAATCACATGTAGCTAGCTGTCTGCTACTTTCATGTGCCTATATACCGTACCAGTAATAGCCAAAATGCATTGAACTTCATAAGGAATTAAACCACCCACACCTCTGTGAGTCTGCCCTCCTATGAGATAGTATTGAACCTCACCTGTGCCATTTGCCAAAATATGCTTTTTTAAAAATGAATTGGGGATATGCTCCCCCACTGTTAAGGTTTTTGCCACTCCAAATGATCACTCAAGGTCCAGGAAAGCATCCCCTGCAAGACATTTGACCCAATGCAATGGTTGATGCAACATGCACATGATGAACTATTGAATTTCCCCCCCTGTCTAAATGAAGTTGTTATCAGTAATGACTTTACTATAGAACCTGTTAGAACCACTGGGCCAGGGAGGGTTATTATTGGTTAACTTTATATCCCACCCTGCCTCCCAGAGGAGCCCAGGGCGACAAAAACACGAGTGATAAAACTAAGATATTTAAAAACATTTAAATTTTATATGCAGTGAAAGATGCAGTGCAGAGCTACTGGTGCCCTCCAGCTGTTTTGGACTACCCCTTCCATAATCCCTCACTATTTGCCATGCTGGCTGGAACTGATAGGCATTATAGTCCAAAAATCTGGAAGGCATGTCAAGATGGGCTGCCATAACCTTTCATGGTGAAGAAGCAGGCTCTAGTTTATGAATGTAAGTCTTTGAAATGCCACAAGACTTTTGAAATTAAGGGCTACAATCTCATAGAATCATAGAGTTGGAAGAGACCACAAGGGCTATCGAGTCCAACCCCCCGCCAAGCAGGAAACACCATCAGAGCACTCCTGACATATGGTTGTCAAGCCTCTGCTTAAAGACCTCCAAAGAAGGAGACTCCACCACACTCCTTGGCAGCAAATTCCACTGTCGAACAGCTCTTACTGTCAGGAAGTTCTTCCTAATGTTTAGGTGGAATCTTCTTTCTTGTAGTTTGGATCCATTGCTCCGTGTCCGCTTCTCTGGAGCAGCAGAAAACAACCTTTCTCCCTCTTCTATGTGACATCCTTTTATATATTTGAACATGGCTATCATATCGCCCCTTAACCTCCTCTTCTCCAGGCTAAACATGCCCAGCTCCCTTAGCCGTTCCTCATAAGGCATCGTTTCCAGGCCTTTGACCATTTTGGTTGCCCTCCTCTGGACACGTTCCAGTTTGTCAGAGTCCTTCTTGAACTGTGGTGCCCAGAACTGGACACAGTACTCCAGGTGAGGTCTGACCAGAGCAGAATACAGTGGCACTATTACTTCCCTTGATCTAGATGCTATACTCCTATTGATGCAGCTCAGAATTGCATTGGCTTTTTTAGCTGCCGCGTCACACTGTTGGCTCATGTCAAGTTTGTGGTCAACCAAGACTCCTAGATCCTTTTCACATGTACTGCTCTCAAGCCAGGTGTCGCCCATCTTGTATTTGTGCCTCTCATTTTTTTTGCCCAAGTGCAATACTTTACATTTCTCCCTGTTAAAATTCATCTTGTTTGTTTTGGCCCAGTTCTCTAATCTGTCAAGGTCGTTTTGAAGTGTGATCCTGTCCTCTGGGGTGTTAGCCACCCCTCCCAGTTTGGTGTCATCTGCAAATTTGATCAGGAT
This sequence comes from Podarcis pityusensis, assembly GCF_964106645.2. Classification (NCBI taxonomy): domain Eukaryota; kingdom Metazoa; phylum Chordata; class Lepidosauria; order Squamata; family Lacertidae; genus Podarcis; species Podarcis pityusensis. The sequence goes on from NC_138032.1 coordinate 24,223,669, forward strand.
GCCCTTGAGTCCATCATCCAAGTCGTTGATAAAGATAAAAAAAATCCTTCCAGTAGCACCTTTAAGACCAACTAAGTTAGTTCTTGGTATGAGCTTTCGTGTGCAAGCACACTTCTTCAGATACACTGAAACAGAAGTTGCCAGATCCTTCTATATAGTGAGAAGGTGGGGAGGGGTATTACTCAGAAGGGTGGTGGGAATGGGAGATTGGCAGATAGCTGAGATGAGCCTGCTGACGACTCTTAACGACTGTAATAGGTCTTACAGGAAAAGGCAAGGGGTGAGAAGGTGAGAAATGGCTTAGTCATGTATAATGGGATAAGAATCCAATGTCTTTGTTCAAACCAGGTCTCTCCATGGTTTTAAGCTTGGTAATGAGTTGCAATTCAGCAGCTTCTCTTTCCAGTCTATTTCTGAAATTCCTTTGTAGTAAAACAGCTACTTTGAGATCTTGTATAGAATGTCCTGGGAGATTGAAGTGTTCTCCTACTGGTTTCTCTGTTTTGTGATTCACCTTCTCACCCCTTGCCTTTTCCTGTAAGACCTATTACAGTCGTTAAGAGTCGTCAGCAGGCTCATCTCAGCTATCTGCCAATCTCCCATTCCCACCACCCTTCTGAGTAATACCCCTCCCTACCTTCTCACTATATAGAAGGATCTGGCAACTTCTGTTTCAGTGTATCTGAAGAAGTGTGCTTGCACACGAAAGCTCATACCAAGAACTAACTTAGTTGGTCTTAAAGGTGCTACTGGAAGGATTTTTTTTATTTTGACTATGGCAGACCAACACGGCTACCTATCTGTAGTTGATAAAGATGTTGAATAAGACCGGGCCCAAGACAACCCTGTGGCGCCCCACTAGTCACTCTTCTCCAGGATGAAGAGGAACCATTGATGAGCACCCTTTGGGTTCGGTCAGTCAGCCAGTTACAAATCCACTGAGTGGTAGCATAGTCAAGACCGCATTTTACCAGCTTCTTTACAAGAATATCATGGGGCACCTTGTCAAATGCCTTGCTGAAATCAAGGTAGGCTACATCCACTGGGTTCCCTTCATCTACCAGGCTTGTAATTCTGTCAAAAAACGAGATCAGGTTAGTCTGACATGACTTATTTTTCAGAAATCCATGCTGACTATTGGTGATCACAGCATTCCTTTCTAGGTGCTCACAGACTGTTTGCTTAATGATCTGCTCCAGAATCTTCCCTGGTATTGATGTCAGACTGGGCGGTAATTATTTGGGTCCTCTCTTTTCCCCTTTTTGAAAATAGGGACAACATTTGCCCTCCTCCAGTCTGCCGGGACTTCGCCTGTTCTCCAGGAATTCTCAAAGATGACTGCCAGTGGTTCTGAGATCACATCTGCCAGTTCTTTATTAAAAGAACTCTTGGATGCAGTTCATCTGGCCCTGGAGACTTGAATACATCTAGACTAGCCAAGTATTCTTGTACTATCTCCTTAGTTATTCTGGGCTGTGTTTCCTCTGCTGAATCATTTGCTCCAAATTCTTCAGGTTGGGCATTGTTTTCTTTATCGGAGAAGACTGAGGCAAAGAAGGCATTGAGGAGTTCAGCCCTTTCTGTGTCCCCTGTTTGCATTTCACCATCTTCTCCTCTGAGTGACCCCACTGTTTCTTTGTTCTTCTTTTTGCTATGAACATACCCATAAAAGCCTTTTTTGTTGCTTTTAACCTCTCTAGCAAGCCTGAGTTCATTCTGTGCTTTAGCTTTTCTGACTTTGTGTCTACACGTGCTGGCTATTTGTTTGAATTTCTCTTTGGTGGTTTCCCCCCTTTTCCATTTTTTGTACACATCCTTTTTTAATCTTACCTCAGTTAAAAGTTCTTTAGATAGCCACCCTGGCTTCTTTAGGCACCTTCCATGTTTCCGTCTCATTGGTATTGCCTGAAGTTGTGCTTTTACTATCTCCCTCTTAACAAACTCCCAGCCATCATGAACTCCCTTTCCTTTTAGTATTACTGTCCATGGGATCTCACCCAGCACTTCCCTAAGTTTTATGAAGTCGGCTTTCTTAAAGTCAAGAAATTGAGTCCTAGTATGCTTGGCTGCTCCTTTCCGCTGTATAGTAAACTTCAGAAGAGCATGATCACTCGCGCCTAATGATCCTTCCACTTCTACCCCACTAACCAGGTCATCAACATTGGTTAGGACCAGATCTAAAATGGCTGTTCCTCTTGTTGCTTCTCCCACTTTCTGGACAATGAAGTTGTCTGCAAGGCCAGTGAGGAATCTGTTTGACCTTATGCTCTTGGCTGAGTTTGACATCCAACAAATATCCGGGTAATTGAAGTCCCCCATTACTACTATCTCCCTTCCTTTTGCATGCTTGGCCATCTGTTCCAGGAAGGCATCATCTATGTCTTCCGTTTGGCTTGGGGATCTATAGTAAACTCCCACAATCTATATTATTACTGCCCATTAGCTTTAATAGGGATACTGTGCCCTAAAAGCTTTAGGACTTTAGTGATATCGTGTATTTTGTAAGCAGGTTGAGTGTGTATGCATGTGTGGCGGGGGAGAGAAGAGTCCTTCATCTAATGATTGTTGACTCATTTGTGTGTTGTCGTCCCCCCACCCCACCCCCACTATCTTAATTTTCCTCCAGTCACATTGAGTGACCTTTCCTCAGCTACCACAGTAACACAACTTGCAGAAATGATTTCTCAGCTGCTGTGAGAAGACTACTGACAGCGTTTGCATTTCTTTTAAGTTGACAGAGGCTTCCCTAAGACAGGATATTTGAATATGGATGAGGGCATTGATGCACTAAGGCTAAAGAGAGACTTATATTTATGTGTTGTTTTTTAAAAAAACTGCACAATGCTTAACACAGAAACTGCAACGAGTAATTTAGAATTGAGCATATTATAAGTGACAAACATATACTGTTCATTTTCTTGGTTCTATATTGGTCACTGGAAATGAAAAGCAAAATATGCTTTTTAATAGGGCTCTTGATTTCAACAGGCTTGCACAAGTAATTCTTGATGTGTTGTGCCCTAAAATCTATTTGCTGCAATGTGAGTGAATACTTATGCATTCAACAGTTGAACTAGGTTAAATCTTCAGCAGGTAATATGGTTGATGCCCACAAGCATTTCCCAAAAGTTTACTTTATTATACTGGCTCACAGCTCCCACTGACTGCAGCCTCTGCACCATTTCTTGCTTGAAAATAACACAGAACAGCTATGTAACACTATAAACAGGGGGTGGAGACTCCAGATGCTGCTGAACTACTGCTCCATCACCCCTGAGCCCTGCCCATGATGGGAGTCGTAGTCCAGCAAAACCTGGAAGGCCAGTTTCTCCATTACTGTTGTAACTACTCAGAGATGGCAAAGTGATAATGGCAGTGTGTCTGCCATTAATGGAATGCTGCTGCCTGAATGCCACATAGTGGCTGGGGGGGGGGGTTCTTACTGCATGAACACAGTTTCTCGCGCCTCCCCCACCCCCCTTTTGCATATCCTCTGGGAAGATTGCTTTTGTGGTTCTGTGTTCACAGCAATCCACTACATTTTGGTTCAACTGCAGTTTTTAAACACTCAGTTATGTAGTTCTTTCACATACAGTATTAAAGTGGAAAACATGTTTTATTAACATCCTTTCAAACTTTCCTATACAAGGCCATATAAAAAAATCTCTGCAGTTTAATTATACAGAAGTGTGGCTACTTTCTACATAGTTACAATTGTATATAATTTATCTTTTTCCATGATATACTGTAAGTAGAATTCTGTTAGATATTTATAAGCACTCATTTTTCAAATCCAATACTTAATTTTTCTATGTGCATAGTTGTAGCAGACTAATGGATCTTCAAATGCTCTGTATAGAGGTATATATCCTTTGAGAATCAATAGCACACACACAAAATTCCATATTTCTATATGTGGTGTGGCCTGATGGTGCCTTTCTGCATTGGTCCCCACCCCTGTCTTAAGAATAAACTGAGTTGCTTTTAGCGAAGTGTGCCAGATGAATACATTTGTATCCTGATTATTTTCCTCAGGAGATGTTTAAGCCTAAGTGATGCTGAAACTTCTTTCACTACTTCCAGCAGTTCTTGCAAGCACAATAGGATAATGGGAAGGGCAGGCAAATTGCTTTTCTACGGAGATCAAAGCCCATCTCCCTCATCTGTTGGAGAAGCTCTTGATAAATGAATACTAAAACAAGCCTACCTTGTTCTTTCATTGAGTACTAGCTGTTCTAGGAAAAGCCCTCAGACACATACCCATATACTTTTTTTGGTTGGATTTGCAGGGTAGAACGTACCATACATGTAATAAATAACGTTGTCAATATAACCTCTGCTTACCAACACACTGTAAGCAAGAAAAAATATTTACTGTCCTGGCTAAACTCCATTTTAACAAGGTGCTGAAATAACATCTCTTTCTGTGTGCATTGTCGTCCCTAGTGATGGGAGTGCCCCATGTTACTCATTACCATTGTGAAGTCCAGTTAAAACGCTTGTCTTCAAAAGACAAATGGGAACAAAACAACAACAACAAAGAAACCTGTAATTAGATCAAACTATATAGAACACTATATGAACAGCTGCTTCTACTGAAGCAACAGGAGGGTCACAATGCGCTTCCCTATGTATGTGTACATAAAAGTAGAGCTCTCTGGACAGAGGAGTTCAGTTAACACCATTTGTTCTGAAGTTCAAACGGTATTTGCCATTCTGTAATCCTGTTCATCATTGGGCTGTAGCTGGACTACTATACTCTCTTCAGTCATTCCATTCTCTGCATCGCTACTGTCAATATCTTCATTGTCGTCGTCGTCTTCATCCTCATAGTCTGAAGACTCGGTCATGTTTGGGTGAGAATAAGACTCTGACAGCGCCCCAAAGGACTGAGTGCTGACGGAAGCAAGCGGCCTAAGCAAAGGAGTGTTCTCGGAGACTTCATTTTCTTCCTGGCTGTCCGTTTCAGAGTCTGAATCTCCCTGGGAAGGGACCACTTTCTGTTTACAGACTGGGCATGTTTTCTTGGTTTTAGTCAACCAGGGATCCACACACTTGCAGTGGTATGCTATTTGGGGGGAAAGAGAGAATCACTTAACTTCATCAGTAGTTTTAGAAAGAGGGTGGTTTATATTTCATGATAAAACATACACAACACTGCCCCAAAACCCCTACCTGTTCTATAGCAGGTAGCTTAGTGGGGTCCACTCCCCCCCCAAAAAAAAAATCAACCATGTGCTGCTTAGGTGTTATCCTCAATGGAGGAACAGCAATAGAACATTTGTCAAGCTTCAATTAATTTTGAAAATAAGGGGCTAAAGCTGAATATTAGAGGACATTTACAAGCAGAAGATTTTGGGTTCAAGTTTTGGCATCAGTGGGTAAGACTGGGAATATCTCATTTCAGAAATTCTGGAGAGCTGCTGCCAGTCAGTGTGGATAATACTGAACTGGATGGACCAAAGGTCTGACTTGGTATAAGCTCCCTTGTACCAAATCAAATAATTGGCCCATCTAGCTCAGCATTGCTGCTACTTTTAGAAGCCCTCTGGAAATCCCTGATTGTTCCTGTACAGAATTCTAGGTGGCACTGGGTATCAGGAAAATACTTTTGTCGGACTGCTTAAAAGCACAAAGTGCTGTATAAAATTAAAAGTGAAAGGGGCCCCGTCTGCAGCACTCAATCTAATCAAATGCATGTACTGCCCTCATTTAGATGTATACTTCAGCCTATTACTGAGAAAAGTTATTCTGGATTAAGGCAGACATAACACTGTCAGTCTCTCAGGTAGCAGAATTAATCAGGGAGGGAGCAAATTATGCAAACACCACTTTCTAGCTGCAATCAAGGCATTGATGTGTGTAACACTTCCTAACGTTTAGCTGACCTACCTGTTCAAATAAGTAAGCGTGCATAGATTTCCTCAGATTAGCATTTCCAAATGTAAGTAGGAAATAGCATATTTGAATGTGGCTCCATTCCCATATTAAAAAGAAACCTCACTAGACAGGACTTCTATCTGGCTATTGCTGTTGGCCATTGTTGTATGCACTCCTTGAATTTGCTACATGACTTTCCTGGCATGCCAGTTTTTTCATAGGAAAGGGTTTTTGACATGGGAGAGCAGTCAAACAGAGCATATGCATGATCTGGCATATGCATTTGGCAGTGGTACAGACTCCAGGGGAGGGGAACCACCTGCTTCTTTGGATAGTGTTGACTGCCATTAGCACTGGGCTGCCTGGAAAAGTTGCCATTCCATCTGTGCTTTTGCAGCAGTCTGCTGAACAAATACAATTTTATTTGTCCGTTATAGTACTTTAAACTATTCTCCTGCTTAACTCCACATACTAAACAACCTGTTGAGTAGATGAAAGTAGGAAGGGATGGTTTTTTCCAGTTTTATTATTTTCAGAAGTCCCAACAATACCCTTGTATTTCACTGTGCATCTTGGACAACTAAAAGGATTTGTTAACAACAACACAGGTTTTGATTTCTTTTTCGTTGCATTTTTACATCAAGCCCAAATGAAGTTACTTGCCATGAGAACAAGGAAGGATTCTGAGCTTGTCTCCATCCTCATATTCATCCAGGCAAATGGCACAAACATCATATTCATCTCCTGCAGCAGAAAAAAATGGAATAAAAGTTGCATTACAAAAGTGGAAACTCAAGTATAAGATAGAAAACTGGCTCTACGGAGAATTTCTCCTCAATCCTGCAAGGCTGTTTTAGAATGCAGGACAATTAATTTGATGAAATGTTGTCTCTTTCGTTTTTATTCTATTACTGTGTCTCATCTCTTCTTCATGTTAAGCTATTAATGCTATTTTCTCACATTCTTACAGGGTCACTTTCCATAACATTTTAAAATACTGCTAAATGCAGGCTTCTCTCATAGAGTAATACTGAGAATGCTGAACCTTTGTATTGTCCTTGGAACCTCCAGAGAGTACTGAAATCCCTGTATGAAATGCTGGAGCCACAGCCCGTCAGTATAATAATAAAGCAGTGTTTCAAGTGGGTTTAAGGTAGCTTCCAGTGCTGCTACCCCAATTATGGTAAGGTGTAAGAAAAATGGGTGAAGATGGGCCCAAAACGCAGTAGAGAATAGTCATGAAGAGAGCCCTGTACTGAGATCTGCATAACACTAGGCTGCAAGGAAACTAGAGCTCTTGTTTCATTAGACGATGTTTCTGAGCTGCCTACAATACCAAAATTATTTTTGATCTTTTCTCAGAAAGAGCAATGTGTATCATTTCTAGTCCTGGAGAGAAACTATAATTGTAGAGAGGTTAAGCAATCTAAGACATCTTAATATTTTTACAACAGAATAGTAATTTGTTAATTGTTGGAGTCATGATTCCTAAAATTATTAATAAATAATAACAACATGACTGTGTGTGTGTGTGTGTGTGTGTGTGTGTGTATGAGAGAGAGAGAGAGAGAGAGTATAATATATACATAAATATAAAAACCAACAATATGATGAAAGTACACAATTTGAAAGGGAAGATACCTATGGTGAATTTATGTTTGCTTAGATATTAATTTATCAGCTTAGATGATTACCCTTTGGAGTTTACTAATTGTTAATGGGAATAGTTCTGATTCTTTTAACATGGTAAGACCAGGAAGTATACATCCTTGTACCCCAAGCCAGCATTTGTTATAAACATCCAAGCTCAGACACACATACACAATTCCTCTATATACAATAGTTCTCCTTTCCCTATTTATTTCAACGGATGGGCACCTGACAAATACATGCATGGACTTGTTCAGAAGCTTTGTGTGTGCATCAAAGTGCACACAACACTTTGCATTGGGTGTGGTTTTGTATTTTGCAATGTTTTGTGTAACATGGGATGGAAATGCCAAAGCACCTTCCAGGAACTTGTCTGGCAATTGTAAAAGAGTTGCAACTGTATGGTGTGCCGGCACGTACTGCTTCAAAGAAGAGAGCACTGGTTAGAATCAGAATTGTAGAGTTGGGAGGGACCATGAGGGTCATCTAGTACCACCGCCTGCAATGCAAAACTCTTTTGTCCAACATGGGGCTTGAACCCACAACCCTGAGATTAAGAGTCTCAAGTTCCACCAACTGAGCTATCTGAGCAACACAAGCAGGGGCAGCAACCCCTAGTAAACCTTATATTGCTAAATACCTGTACAGTTGAAGTGTTTTAAGATACTAACAATGGGAGCCATGAAAATAAAATTACTAAGACTTGAACCATATGAGGAGTTATACAGTATTTTGAAGTCAGGCAGATGGGCCAGTAATGGACAGTAACAGGATAAAGGACAATCCCATTTGAAAGAATAACACAATTTCTAAATGACAGAATTGTACTTATATTACTTTAGTTTATAATAACACAAACCACTGTTTTCTTCTTTGTCAGCATCCTTAATATGACTTCCATGATAAACTATGTTCAACATTTCTTCTGGTTTAACTATACCAGTTAAACCAGTTATATGAATTTATGGAATTTTTCCCAATCTTGCCACATAAGGTTTACTTAGCGTAGAATTTTCAGCCTACCCTAGGCACCTTCAAACACCACCTTCTCCCAAAATTAGTTGTAGGTCTCAAAACCATGAACCCCCTCAGAATGGCTTCCCTACTGAATCCAACAGACATGATCAGTGTGTCTCTTCTTTTACTTGTACAGACAGAGCCTTCTGTTAAAAAGGTGGTCATGCGATGGAGACACCTGGTGCAGAACTCAGCAGCCAGGCTGCTCACTGAGACCAAATTGCCTAGCACTTAACACCAATCCTGGCCTGAATGCACTGCCTACCAATTGGTTTCTAGACCAAAGTCAAAGTACTACTGGCTTTGGCTTATAAAACCTTCTGCAGCTCAGAATCCTAACACTTCAGGGACTGCCTCTCAACACATGAACCAACCCAGAACCTGTGTTCTTTACCTGAGACCCTTCTCAAAGTGCTCACTCCAAGCGAGGCACAGAGGATGGCAACACAAAAATGGGTCTCTCAGCTTACTGAATGCTCTCCCCAAGAAGGCCCACCTGGTACCATCACTATGTGTTTTTACGTGCCAGGCAAAACATTCTTATTATCCCAGGCTTCTGTATCTTAATTTTTCTATATTACTTGTGTATTTTAACTTGTTTTATCCTTGTTTTTAGTGTTCATTTTTTTGCAAGTCTCTGAGTTTCAAAAAAAGCAACTAACAACAGCAACGGCAGTCTCTACAAAGACTCCACAAGCCCTGTCTTGATAGGAAAAGCTGGCTTCAACAGAAAATGCCTGACCAAGTCTTCAGGCTCTACATCCTAAATGCTAAGAAATGCATCACATATAATAAAAGAAAGGTCTGATTCTCTTCCCTTACTACTGTGAGACAGGTGTAAGGCCATCCCTGCACAATACCCCTCATGCCAAATGCAAGCTACCAAGAACAGCCAAGAACTGTTGGCTCAGAATTAAAGCAAAAATCCAGCGAAGGAATAGCTGGATCCCTCTCCCTTTCTAAAAAGTTTGACTAATTAGCCTCATCTGAATGCAAGGAATCACACAATGCTTTTTCTGCAAGCAGAGTAGGCTGCAGTTGAAAGAAAACCCAGGAATGCCTAATACCAAGATTACAATCCTCTGGAGCTGCTGCTTTACTTCCCATCCAAATAAGCACCAGGAAAGCCCTGAAAGGTTAATCCTTTAGCATCAACAGGGCTGAAGCTGTTGTTATTGGTGCTAATGCATTTTGCATTACTGTCCTGGGAAATCTTATCTAGCAACAATCAAGCCATTTTTATTCCTCTCTTGCCAAACCTGACAAAGAGCCAATATGGGGCTAGAGTTGGCCATCACACAAGTTTCCCTCTGTAGGCAACACCAGGGATAACTCAGGCTTGCTCTGTCTAGACGCCAGCATACTCAGAGCTACCACATTGTTTAAAGGAGCTTTGAAGAATAATTAAGACTGAAATGTGCCCTATTCCCCACCTCCCCCAACAGGCTTAGAGGTTTTTTCCTTAGGTCTTCCTACGGGAAGTTGACACAGTTTATATGCAACTTAGCAAATGGCATTAACAACCAGTGAAATATTAGCTTCTATCTTGATGCTAACTAAAGCAGTTTGAGTGGGGAGGGGGTCACACTAAAGATGGCTGTTTTCCAAAATAACTATAAGAAACCTTGCACATACTGAAAAGTGGCAAGAAATATGTCTGCCTGTACATACTAAAAACATTGTGTTCCTTAACAACATGCACGGGGGCGGGGGGCGCAGGGGTATGGCTCACTCAAGCGCAAGCAAATATGCAAGGAGAAGCAGGGAGGAAGGGCACTGCCAAGTCTTAATAGTTTTGAGGGCGAAGGTCTATAGCAGGAAGCCTCCTCCACCCCTGGAGACTCTGCCTGCCATTTAGAAGCCAACTCAATCCACATTCTATTTTTTGTTGCCCTTTTCTTCACATTTTCCAGCTCTTCAGTAACCTTTTTGAGGTACACGACCAGAATGCTACCCAGTATTGCAGCTCAACCATAGATTCAAGTAACAGAATCATGCTACTGGAAGTTCTATTCGCAATCTCTTTCCTAATGATGCCTCACAGGGAATTTTCTTTTTCACAGCTGTTGCACATTAGTTGCATCGAGCAATCTACTACAATTCCAAGGTCTCATTCCTGCTCAGTCATGGTCAATTCAGGCCCCATTAGCATTTCCTTGAAGTTACGATTTTTTGCCCCAATGTACATCACTTAACCATTGCTTTTTCTGAATTGCATTTGTGATTTTAATGCCCATTTCAGCCAATTTGGAGAGATCCTTTTGGAGTTCCTTGCAATCATCCCCCCCCCCATCACCTTGAACAATATGGTGTCATCAGCAAGCTTGGCCACCTTACAGATCACTTCTAACTCCAGACTATTTATGAACAAGTTAAAAAGAAGAGGTTCCTAAACTGATTTTTGGACGAACCCACGTCTTACATCCCTCTGTTGTAAGAACTGTCCATTCCTGCTCTCTGCTTCTTGCTCTTCAAGCAGTTACTGATCCATAACTGCTAAGCTCACTTAGGAATCTTTAAGAGACTGTATAGAAAGCATATTGAGAGTCTTAAGTATACATGCTGTACATGTGCTTATTGACATTCTCAAATAACTCTTAAGAGGCTGGTTAGATGGGTCTTATTCTTGCAGAAGCCATGCTGGAATTGCCCAGTGTATTAATTTAGTAGATGTTTGGTCCATGTGTTCTAGATGATGAATTATATGAAATAATAAATGCATGTATTCTGCACCTCTAACCTGGCAGATTAGGGAAATATAAAGTATGCAACCATTATTTGAGAAGTAATGGCCACCATGTGATTGTAATAGTATGTACTGGTTATAGGAGATGGGGAATTAATGCCAGCAAGTGGGATGAATGCTGAATCTGAGCTGAAACTTTTAACATCTGATTTCACAGAACTTTGCTCACAAGCACATTACATTAGAAAGACAAGACTACATTTATCAAAATATGACTTCCATATATATATATGTGCTTTGATTTGTAAAATGAATTAATGAATGTGGCGGTCTACTAAGACCCATACCAAATCGTGCCATTTGAGAACTGCTGGTCTAAGTGGAGATCTACTCTATTTTTCACACACTCTCTCTACTCATTTCACCCTCAGGAAGTTAACATTTCATATTGAAAAAGATATTTGTGGTTTCTCTGGCTTTTACCATGATGGAAAAGAGTGGGGCCCCCTGGGGGGGGGGTGCTAATTCATCTTTAAGATTCAGATGCTCTTCCAAACCTGTGAAAGACTGAATGAATTGAGTTAGCTGTGATTCTGCCTATCATGGAAGACCAGAATGAAGAGCTCTATGCTACTGTCTCCATCAATAATAGATTCAATACAGCACCCACTCAGTTGATTCCACAAAGGCCCCTTGATCAAATATTTATCACTTTTCCAGCGGTTTGTACAGTTAAACAATAATTTGGCAGTGTGTTTGAGTATAAATGGACTGCACCTTAAATGTCACACATTGGAGAGCTCCAGTGTAATTAATTAGCATTAGCAGTTAGTAATAGCCTTTACAATAAAAAAAAATGTAGTTGTTTACAAGACTTCAGGAAAAGATGAGCAAGGGAAAGCAACAGAATAATCCAAAAGCTTTCCTTGGAGTTACAGAAGATTTCTGGGTTGTCGTCTTGCCTCCAAAGAACACAAAATATCAGTGTTGTAAAGCCTAGTCTATTTGCTGTTTTAAAAAATCAATTGGCATTGGAATTTATTTTTTTTATAGTAATTTGGAATGTGCTTTCCATTAGGAGAGTTCAAATATTCAAATAAAGTGGAAACAAATAAAAATAGTATGTGCCTGAGGACTTTCAGCTGGCACCCATCTCAGAAGCCTGTGGCTGTGTTCATGGGGACAGCTAATACAGCAGCTTATATGTGCCTGAAATTAGTACATAAAACAAGAACTGCCTGGAATCTAGCCATTAACTTGTGGCAGACCTGTCACCATGAAAGGAGCACTACTCTTGTCAATGGTTAGACAGGGAAGAGTTGTGCCCTCCAAATACCCTCACAGCAGCTCTGGCTGTTCAGGGCCAAACGAGATGTGACATTGGGAAGTGTGTCATGGGATCTCCTGCAATTATTATTTTTTTAAAGTTTAAAGATCACCTGATCAGGACTGCAGCACCAGGAGGGGTATGTAACACATTATTCTATGCCACTTTTCTGATTAAAATCACAACACTCCAAAGCTACTATTTGCCATGTAGGGCAAAACATGCAAGTATTTACAGCGCTATTAAGTCAGCATTTGCCCTGTAGAGAGAAAAATACCATATGGGCACCTGTGTGGCAAATAGCTTTGTGGGACTATTTTCATCAGAAATATTCTCTCCCCCCGCCCCCAAAGGCCGAGCATTTGCAGTGTGCCCCTCCATTAAGCCCCATGGATGTTATTCTTCAGAAGTGCTTAGGAGAATGTGTTTCTTCCACGATAAGCAGTGTTATTCCACTCATATTTGAAGTGTTCGTATGTGTGCCTCCAGCAATATAAAGTACCAGACAGATTTTTTAACTTGAAGAGCCTTACACCTTGTCTTCCTTCCCCCATTGCTTTCCTCCTCAATCAGTTCTTAGGCAAAGGGTTGACTTCCTATTCTAAGCACCCAGCAACAGCTTTAAAGATTTAACAGACTTGCCTGGCTGTCAAAATCAGCACTTACTCTAGAACTCAATTCTATATATAGACCTGTTACAGTTATATGTGCAAACTCGTGACAGCAATTTGAGGTTTTTTCTACAATCAAGTGACATATAAATTTTGTGAAATAAATAAATAAATACACGGTACACTTCTCAGAAAGAGGAATCTTTCATCTCCATGCCTCCCAAATTTTGGAAAAGGTATGTTCTCGTGACATTTCTATACCACTTCACATTTTGAGGTACCTCCACATGGCAGCAAACACATGCAAGTTGACTCTAGTTGTCAGATCTCTGCTAATGAAGGTCAATTAAAAACTGGCAATACCTTAGAGCAAAGGTTTGATCAGAGCAGTCTCCAGGTTTGAGGGGACCCTCAGCATGGGGCTCCCTATGTCAATGTGGCCTCCTAAACATTAGTGGGTGACCCTGCTCCTATTCATTTCCACCATGACACAGTGGCAGATGGGCAGGCATATAATGAAAGGACAATGACTGCACTCCTCTAAAGAGCATAAGGCAAGCTGCCATTATCATCACCCACAATGCCCTGCAGTGAAATAGCATTATGGTGGGCAACTTTGAGCAATTGCAGTGGGGGCTGACTGGAAAACAAGGCCTGGGTCAGCAGAAGTCAGCCTCAGCAATGGTCCAAACATGTCACCTGCTGACATCAGCCTTGGGTATGATATTGTGGCCTATTAGATCTCTTCCACTTTTATGAAGCAAAGCAAAAAGCAACATGCTTACTAAACACATACATGGATACCACAATTCTACCACACCCCTCCCATGCTCCATAAGCAAGGCATACTGGCAAACCCAGTAAAATAACATGCAATACAACAAGAAGAAAATAATTCTCCTTGCATATTTGTCCTCTTTAATTCATCTCCATCAGAAATCCTTATCAGGAAAATAAATTAACACTCCTTTCTATTAAATTTTAAGCCCGAGAAACAAAAATATTCAGCAAATATCAGCCTCATTATTTTTTTATGAGAAACTAACTTTGTATATGACACTGTGCACTCTTTTCAGCTGAACATCTGCTTTGCAATGTCCTCAATAATGGAAGATGGCAATCAAGGGCGAACAGCAAATAGGGTGCAGCTCTGCCCTGAAATCCAAGCCCATGTGTAAGCCTCATATATTCTTCATGTTGCCAATGACAATGTTGTAGTTATCTTAATGTCAGTGAAAATCTCCCCCTCAGTTGTTTGCATGCTACAGGTTAAGGATGAAAGTCCAATGAATTAGGCAAAACATGTAGAGCAAAAACACTGGCAAAAAGATACATACTCTTCCTCCCCAAGAACTGAAGGGCTTCATATTGGTTCATTGAATGTTGGAGTTGGGGAAAGGGTTGCAGATTGTGCCTGACTAATACAGTCATCACAGTTGTAATGGAAAGGAGAGACTGAAGGGAAACATGAGCCAATTCAAGCATAAGCCTTCAGTTCTTGACTTAATAACTGATTTGTAAAACACATACAACAGTGCGTATACAATGATTAAACATATTTCCTTTTTTCAAAAGCAAAAAATCAAGACTCCCGTGTCCTCATGTGTCCAAACTATTAGGCTACATTAGCAGTCAGGTCATACTGCAACTGGCTCACACACAAATAACTGCTTATGCAAGCTACTCATGCAAACAATGCTCTGTGGGAGTCTGGGACTTGCAAGCGATCATGGTCGTGCTGTTGTAAGTCACAGACTCACGGAAGAGGAACCGCAATCACACAAAAGTTTCCTTTTTTAATATCACACTGCTCATTGCTCTTACTCGGCTACAAGTGATCACCAAAGAAGCTCATGTGAATAGGCTACTTGCACAAGTTTTAATTTTAATTTTTTAATTAGTTTTAAAATACACAACACTGATCTGCAACCAATGAACTTGCCCAACCCACATAAACCAGTTGCTAGTATTAAGGTGATAATTATGTTATTCTTTCCTTTCCCCTCCCAACAGTAATGCAACATAATGTGTAAGTACAGTCCAGGAGACTCCAGAGGTGATTCAATCTGTCTATACAGATGATCAGGAGCACAATTAGTATATACAGAATCCTGAAGATCATATTTGTAAAGATGCAGCTGGCAGAGTGTTTTTCAACCCTGTGCCATTGCATTTCCACCATATGGCATAAAACTTTTTGTCCTCTGCCCCAGTTGCTTATTTCTACTATGGCTACATGCCAGACAGCATTGCCACCACTTACAAAAACCTTAGTAAGTCCTTCATTTTAATGTCCTCATTTGGCCTATCCATATTGGATAGGATGCGGGTAGCCCTATGGTCTAAACCACCAAGACTCTTAGGCTTGCCAACTAGAAGGTCATGGTTTGAATCCACGCAATGGGGTAAGCTCCCATTGCTCTGTCCCAGCTCCTGCCAACATAGCAGTTCAAAAGCATGCCAGTGCAAGTAGATAAATAGGTACTGCTATGGTGGGAAGGTGAACAGTGTTTCTGTGCGCTTTGGCACTCGTCATAGTCCTCTGTGCGCCAGCAGCAGTTTAGTCATGCTGGCCACATGACCCAGAAAGCGGTCTATGGACAAACGCCAGCTCCCTCATCCTGAAGCAAGATGAGCGCCACAACCCACAGTTGCCTTTGACTGGACTTAACTGTCCAGGGGTCCTTTATCTTTTACCTTTACCAATATGGATAACAAGGATAGTTGCACTGTAATGTCTATTGGTTCATGTAGTAATTTAGCATTTCAGCATGCACTGTCCTCACAAACTGTATCATGTACAAATTTTTTTAAAGTACCTTTATAGCCTGCTTTTTTTCCACTGTGGAACTTGGTTATGAGTAGTTAATGAAAAGATTTAGCCAACTCCAGCAATATATGACCTGGTTCAGTAGTAATGACCTATAATGCCAGTTCAACTACACAGAGATCTTTTCCAGTCCTGAGTGCCTTAACCAGAGGAGCTGGGGACAGAACACAATGTCTTTGTAATATTAATCATGTGATGCCATTCAATCTACATCAAACCTGCTCAGGTTTGAAAACTCAATGTAGAGTTCTTCATTGCAATCCTATACCGTTCTGCTCAGAAGCAAGCCCTACTGAATTCAATGGGACTTACTCCATGGTAAATATGCATAAAATTGCAGCCTTAGCAAAATTAGCCTGTGTCATCTGTAGCTCTAAAATGGCATAGATTATTCAATCAATTCTAAAAAGCCACACTTACCTTTCTTGAACTTATGTACCGGAAGCTTCTTAAGCTGATCTTTTTGAAGCCGATTCCTTCTTGCTCTGTGTCTGTCCTGGACAAATTTTGTGATCTTGAAAGAGACAGAAATAGAAGACGGAAACTTTTAAGAGTAATACACCACACAACTCAAGTCTCCTTTCATTCTGAGAACAGTTGTTCAAAAGAAGAAAGACAAAATCAGCCACACAGAAAACATGACTCAATAGTGGGAATGAAAAACCTATGTACATATCCTTATCCTGCACACCAACACCTCCACAAGGTTATATTGCTTCATCTTCTCTGAAGTCATCATAGTCGCCACTACTCAAGGCTACTATAAGACCAAAGCAGCTCTAGTATAGCTATTGGACAAGTGACAAGCTCTAAAGAAGTCTACCTAGTGCATTTAGAAGAACCAACAGGGTCATGCTCCCCAGTCTCCCTCCTACCATCAGGCGACCAAAGCAATCTCTGGACCAAACCCAGGCTTGAAACCTGATTGACACAGATCTACACAATTACTATAATTTGAGAGTTAGGGGGTTGTACAGCAACCATCTGCTCAAGCACCTTGCCTAGTGAATGGTTCTTACCCACTAGCCAAGCTGTTACAATCTTTTATGCCCAGGGATGACTTTTTCCAGGAGTGTTTGCACTCCTACCTCCTTTAATGCAGATGGGACTGACCCGCCTCCCTCAAAACAAAGCATTGATTTCTTGAACCAAGCTGGTCAGCTCCTACCTACACAATGTCATGTAGGAAAGATCTAACTTTGCCCATATCCTCAGGCCTCAACAAAATAATCCATCAGAACCAGATGCTCTGTGGATAAATCATAGACTGAACTGCCTCAATAGTGGCTTCCAGGCTGTGGCTGATGTGAGCAATTCCACCCTCAAAGTGCATATCCTATGAGGAGTCTTTCACTTCTTCTGCTGGGTCAAAATGCTGGTGTTGTGTAGTGGTTACAATGTCAAACTAAGACCTGAGAAAGCAAGGTTCAAATCTCCACTAGGCTATCTGGGTGACGTTCGGCAACTCACTCTCAGCCTAACTTACATCACAGGGTTGTTGTGGGGATTAAAAGGGGTGGGGGGAGAAACCATGTACAACACCTTGAGCTCCCTAGATAAAATGGTGGGATAGAAATGCAATTTTTTTTTAAAAAAAGAGGAAGGACCTAAAGCCACTAAGAAAAGCTCAGCTGGACAGAACTATGAAGATGAAATGGCAATAGAAAAATAATGACCCTTCACCCTCATCACTGCCACAGAGCAGGTTCAATAAACAGCTCTCACCTGTGTTCCATCAGATTCATTGCAAGTTTGTATTCAAGCCATCTCCCCATCTGCTTTATAGCCTTTAGCTATGGTTGCAGGAAAATAGAGCCACTGTGCTGTGGCCAGATGCGACAAATGACTCTGTCGCTCCCATGTGCTTAGAGTTGCTATGCGCTGAGTTTTTAAGTGGCTACTTATACTGAAAATGAGAATGTACACCCATCCTTTGTGGAAAGATGCCAAAGAGGCGGCTGGGAAATTGCCCTTCTCTGCTACATCTCATGCTCTGGGCTCAGCTGTGGCTGTGGAAAAAAGTTGAGAGATGGAGCCTGCATATTCTTTACTGAAAGTTCAACCCTGGGTTTATCATCTTTGGGTATCGCCTCCTCTTGCTTTGCCTCTTTTCTATGATTCAGACTGATACGTACATTAGAGAAACTAGACATAGTACATAGCTGTGTATTCCACAGAAAAATTCTCCAGAGGTTTGCAATTCAGTGTCTTCCTTTAATTGCACATACAGTAAGCTTATCAAAGGCAGCGTCCCCAGGGATACAATTGTTTTTAAATAACATGTGGTACTTCTTCCCTAGGGAGTTTGAATTCCATTGTATTTGACCAGTTGTCTCCTAGCAGCTCTATTCTATGTTCTATGGTGTTACCCTTTGAGGTCAGCATTGTTTCTGGTTGTTGTTCTTTAATGTATGATAGAAGAACTGAAAGTGTAATTTCTAAGATTAAAACATCTTTGTCCATTCAACTTCAGATGGCCAGCTCTGCTTCAAGAAATCCCCAGAAAGCTGAGGATTGTGTTTAATGCTTACATCCAGTACACTCCCACCACTGGTTTGGGAAGTGGTGTACACATGACGCTAGCCACAATCCAAATCTATCCTGCTGTTTCTTATTAAATACTGCATTTTGATGTGTGTTTTTCCCAACCCAGCTTTGATCTGAATTGAAAAAAAGAATGACCTAGCTGCATTTTAAGCGAGTAAATGAGTACACAGCCTACTTTTTTCCTTCTATAGATGAAATAAATTTGAAAAAAAGTAACTATGACATTCTAAAATCAAAAAAAGAAGATCTAAAGTATGTTCCTTTGTACAAGCAGATGTTTCCCCCCAATGAAATGAACAAGAACCCATGCATAGGCTACATATATGTGTGAGCATCTACACTCACATAATTCTCTTAACTGGGAATATGTTGTTTAGGCTTTTTAAAAAACCTATTTGTTTCTAGCATTTCGCTGTTATTCTGGCATTAATTTCTAAGCTACCTCAGCAAGGCTAAAAAGGCAAGGATTTTTTACATTGTTTTTAAAATAAAGGCACAACATGAGCATCTAAAAGAGCTGCAAGCACTTTAGGGACCACATGCAGCTTCTTTGGAAATTCTCTTTTGATGAAGGACAATTAGGAGAGTTGTAAAGGTTCCTTCTTTTTTTCAAAATTACATACAAGGAAGACACTGAACCTGCAAGGAATCAATCTAATTAAAGATTAATTAGATTAACCTGCAAGGAATCAATCTGTGTCTTCAACATAACAGCAGAAAAAAATCACTGGGTATAGCATAAAACATGGTGTCTTCAAAGAATTTTATATAAAAAAAGTTAGGTCTAAAACGAGTAAAAGAGTTTTGTCTCTGGAGCATCTGCTGTCATCTCATCCATGAAACTTGCAAATCAAGCATGGCATCAAAGTAACATGCTTGTGTCAACTGTGATGCAGAAAACTATCAATTTCACCTGTAGCATAAAATATACAACTCCAACTGGCCTTATGGAGGGATTGCCTCAGCAGTCAGATCTGCTTTGTCTCTTTTCTGTCCTCCCTCAGCAGCGATGTCAACAGATGGGCAGGTAGGTATAGTTTGGGAGGAAATTCCTCGTGGGCCAAAGTGCACCCACTGATTGGTCATGACAGGCCCACGTGCTGGAGGTTCTCCAATTCTAACAATTCCTAAGTTCTAGAAGCTCACATGCCCTTGTTGTTCTGGGTTTGTAATTCTTTAAAATTTTAATTTACCAATGTATGAACTTCCTCCAACCTACAGAGTTCCCCAAGTAAATCATTACTTTATTCTGGAGCAGCACTGTTTCACTTCCAAACTGATAAGCACTGAGTGGTGGGAGTGACAGCTTTGAATTTTGAGAAAGGCACCATTTAAACTTTCAGTAAGAAGGAAAGAAGGACATGCACTTTTGATCTCTTGTGGGCACCGAAGCAGATGCATACAAAGAACCTCCAGACCCACACCAGCTTCCCTTTTCATATCGACAGATGCAGAACTTCATGTTTGCAGCCCGTTGCATACATATGAATACCCATTCCCACAGAATCTCTTATTGAACTGGTGTATACATGTTAGGGATCTCAATTGGCTGACAGCTTCAAAGCCATTTTTAGATATTTCTTAGTGTATGTCTTAAGAGCTTTAGTGTGCTGATTTCATTTTAAAAAAGAAGACGCACCCTATCAAGTAAGTTGTAGGCTAAACGGATTCCAGCAATACAACAGCAGTATGTTTATATCACTTGTGGAAGGGGAGCAGGAGAGAAGGTTATACTTACCATAAAAATAACAATAAGGATGAGACAGATTCCCACAATAATTAGGAATGGTATTAGGTAGTACTCCAAAGGAAGGCTGAACTCTGGGATTAACAGAATATGGCCTCTGTTAAAGGGGGAAAAAAGGAGAAGGATTGATAGTGAAATTCATGTTAAGGTAGCTGAATATAAATCACTCTTGCCTATGTCCTATATCCACATTCTTCCCCCGACAAAAAAGGTTGTGCCACATTTTATTGAAGTATTTAAATCACACTTTATTGATTTAAAAATCCATATAAAGTTTGAAAAATCACTAGATAATAACAGTTCACAAACAACTAAAATAAAAGTAAATCTTTGCATACCCTTTCTCATAGGTGAATTCTTTAAGAGACTTAGCTGATGTTTCACCAATAAAGACAGATGGAATGTCAATCTTCTTTAAAACTTCAACTGTTCAAAGAGAGAGGACAGAATGGGAGAAAAGATGAGCAACAATATACAGTTTATGAGTGCTGTATACTACTATATATGGGTATAATACTAGTGACAATTGGTGAATATAAGCAAATCACTGTGCAAAGGCACCTTTAATAAAATAATTGTTCAGGTACTTTTTGCGTGGGTGTGCTGTGAAAAATCCATTTCCTTCAACAGTATTTCACATGGACACAGTAACATGTAAATGATCCTTACCCCGCATGACCACATAATAAGAATGCATGTCCCCTCTGTTGTCTGGAATATCCTAGCAATAGCCTGCATACAACTGTGCCTTGCAGGGGGTAATGAACACCCCAGTGTAATTGCTTCTGCGTGAACAGCCACAATAAGAAAGAACTTTCTGGTGGTGTGCAAGTAGGTACAGTAATTTCTGACCTCGATCAAAAGTAACTCCAAGTGTGATGGGAGATGCAGCAAGGAGGGGCTGCACAACAAACATGTCTCTCATGTTTCCTACTCCTCACCACCTCTGTTACGTGTGAAATAGTGTGCTTTCATATCTTGCAAAAACCTCTAATGTCATGTGCAAATACAAGTATGCTGCTCACAACTGCTTTTCTTGTGCCTATGCAGCCATTTTCCAATCACTTCCAAAACCACATTTTAGGAATGCAAGATCTGATGACGTGATACACCAAAAGCAGAGTTACAATCTAAGACAGAGTATCTTGTTCGTCCCTTGCTTCAATACTTCCAAATACGAACACAGTAGGGAGCGGTCATAAGAAATTTTGGAGCAAGGTGTCCAATGATACTCAACTCTTAATTTTCTGTAACATCCGAGCTGGAAATGGCTGCCCAATACTGGATTGGTGTCTGGATGCAGTGGTAGGCTGAATGAGTTTGAATCCTGGCAAGACGGAGGTTCTGTGGGCAAGTGGTTCCCAGGTTTCTAAGATTTGCTCATTTTATTATGTCCGTTACAGGCTATGCTAGTATGCCCTCTAGTGGTATTGCTAGTTGACTTACACCAGCTGTATGTACCTGCTCTGCAAGCACATGGGCTTATAAGAGCAAAAGTATTGATCACTGCATAATGAAAGAGCATTAAATCTCCATTTATAGCAGCGTGTCAGGGTGTGAGAGGTTCTAGTATTTGACAGAACCCCAGTTACAAGGACTATTGTTGGAAATGTGGGTGTCCTTCATGACCTTCACTAAAGCAAAACAGAACTGACATTCCAGGCCTAAAAGTTTTAGCAGCATTTTTATTATGCATCTGCTGGAGCACTTTGGCTATATAAAATGCTTGGTATTTGGTTTTGACAAGTTACTGTCTCTGAACTGGCCTTCTTACTGCAGAAGATGGATTCCACACATTACATATTTGTACTCTACAACCACCAGTACTTTCAAGAAATTCATGTCAATTAGTTCCCTCCACCCCGTTGAATTTTATTGCAATTTTAAAAAAACACTCTGAGAACAACAAAAAAAGTTTTAAAAACATGAAAGGAGGAAAATAAGTTAAGGAAAATGGCCCTCAGGAGAACACAGCACTATAAAGCGTATTGCAACAAAAATAGTATGTATTTTAGATACATATCTATCTATCATCTATCTATCTATCTATCTATCTATCTATCTATCTATCTATCTATCTTTGGCATTTATATACCACCCAGTCTATTATGCCCTCTTGTCATACTGTAATATCTTGATCACCTTTACTGATTTCAGTCCTGTCCCATTAAACTTTAATTAGTTTAATGCTAATCAAATGTCCAGTGCGCTTCCGATGCGACAATGTCCCATTACAGCAGAGCATTTCGCACAGCGGCTCAAGAAGGGCTGGAGAGTCAGCATCTTTTCAATAAAGGAATCTTGGAGCAAGCGGTTTGGAACTCAAATAAAAGGTTTATTTACACAAAACAAAAACCCTGGTGAAGAATCACACATATCAGCAAACACGCCCCAAAAGAAAGGGGAAAGGGGAAAAAGGAGAAAACACACAAGTGAGTTGACTATTTATACAAACTCACATTCCTGGAAGCCTAACGACCTCCAGCTGCTTAGTGATTAGAGCGTCTTGATTAGAGCTTCTTAACCCTTTAATACCAACACCCCCTCTCGCTCGTAACACTGAGCTGTACCAACCTTAATTCAAATTTAAACCTGAACAGAAACATTTATGAAATTGCGGACTCAAAGCTTTTGTAAAACCGTCTGCGAGATTTTCTTGGCTTGGACAATACTTTAGTTCAATTAAACCTTGTTTTACACTTTGGCATACATTTTGATAACGGATATCCAAGTGTTTTGTGTGTGCCTTGAATTGACCTCATTTAGCTAGTTTAATACAAGGTTGATTGTCTTCCCACACTCTGATAGGTAGGGAACATTCTCCAAACAATTCTTGTACCAGTTGCTTATAAAATTCCAGTTCTCTACATACATCTGATAATGCATTGAACTCAGATTCAGTTGAACTTAAAGCTATAAGTGATTGTTTTCTTGATCTCCAACCAATTAGTGCATTTCCAAATTTTATCGCCATTCCTGACACTGATTTTCTATCTGGTCCAGCATCAGCCCAACTGCTGTCAGCCCAACATTCAAGTTGTGTGCTGCCCTCTGCTGATAGTTTTAAGCGAAACCTTTTGGTAGTTTGGAGATACCTTAAAACTCTTTTTACTCCTTGCCAAGCATGCATTGATGGTTTTTCAGCTTGTCTACACAGCATGTTGACAGCATATGTTATATCGGGCCGAGTCCACTGTGCAATGTGGAGTAGACTGCCTATCGCTGACTGGTAAACCCCGGGATTACAGAACTCTGCCTGTTGCTCAGTTTGAGCATCCTTTGTGTAACTTAACTCCATTGGGGTTTTAACACCAGCACAGTTGTCCATTTTAAACCTTTCCAGCAACTGCTGGATCTTAGCTTCTTGGCTGAGCCAATAGTTCCCATCTTCATCTTGCTGAATTTTAACTCCTAGATAAACAGATACATTGCCTAGTGATTTTATCTGAAACCTTTCTCCAAGCTTTGTGGCAAATTGTTTATCGTCCTTTCCACTGTATAATAAATCGTCAACAAATATCAAGACTGCTTCTTGTTCACATCCCGAGCCTTTTAGATAAAGACACGCATCTGCTGCGCTCTTTCTGAACCCCATGCTCTCTAGAGCATCGTTTAAGCAGGAATTCCAATTACGGGCGGACTGTTTCAACCCATAAATGGATTTGTGTAGGCGCCAGACCTGGTTTGGCTTGGCTCCTTCAAAACCTGGTGGTGGCGTCATATAGACTTCCTCCTGTAAGTCTGCATTTAAATAAGCCACATTGACATCAAAATGAAACAGCTTATTTCCCTTCTTAGCTGAAGAGGCTAAAAGCATTCTTAATGACTCCGATCTTGAAGTAGGGGCATAGATTTGAGAATAGTGAACTCCTTTACGCTGCGAAAACCCTTTTGCAACTAGTCGGGCTTTATATTGCAACTCCTCAGTAGTTGTGGGCTTTAAACGATATACCCATCGACAACCTACAGCTTGTTGCCCTTTCGGAAGCTCTGTACTTGTAAACACACCGAGAGACTTCATTGAAGCCATCTCTTTTTCCATTGCTTCCTGCCACTTTGCGGCTTCTGAGCTTGGAAGCTGTTGTACCTCTATATAGCTATCTGGCTCACACTGTGCCATATTTATGTATACACTTGTCACCTTAAACCGCTCTGGCGGCTTGCCCTTTGTGGCACGTTTTGACCTGCGCAATTGCTCCTCTTGTGCCCCCTCTGACCGTTGGCTGTCAGAATCTGTCTCAGACTTTATGTCTGGACGTGCCTCTAGGGATAAAGACCTCCGTTTAGATACCTCCCTTGGGCTTGGTGTTGCAGGCGACCTGCTTCGCTTTTGCTGTCTGCTAGGCCTACTGACTGGCGATGTTGGAACACTCTTAGATTCTGGCTTTTCTACCTTAGGAGAAGAACCTTGTGCCTGGTCAGAATCTGCATCTGAACCATGTGCACCGTCCCCTTCTGGCTCATCACCCTCTGGACTTTCTTTCTCAGCATAAATGCCTAAATCATCTCTCAAAATGTCAGGGTTAGCATGTAAGTGAGTCCATCCGGATTGCTCACAAAATTCAGCGCTCCTACTGAGGACCACTCTTGTAGTATCCCCATCTGGGTTCACGAACCTCCAAGATTTGGCATGTGGTTCGTACCCACAAAAGATGAGTTTCCTAGCCCTTGGACTTCCCTTTTTCCTTAACGCTTTTGGGATAAGTACATAGGCTTGAGATCCAAACACCCGAAAGTAATTAACTTTGGGCTTCTTCCCATATAAAGCAAAATATGGCGTAGTATCAATTACCGAATTATATACTCGGTTCAGAACATGAGTAGCCGTCTGCCAGGCTTCCGCCCAGTAACTTTGAGGAAGTTTTGCATCAAACAACATAGAGTTTGCCAACTCTTGCAGAACCCTGTTTTTACGTTCGGCCACACCTCCTTCTTGGGGGGAATAAGGTGTAGACAGACGATGCTTAATTCCTTTTTTCTTAAAGAAATTCTGCAACACAGACCCGGTAAATTCTGACCCTCTGTCTGTCTGAAAAGCAAGAACTCTAGTACCAAATTCAAGTTCTACTGCATGAACCCAATTTTTAACTGTTTCTGCAGTATCTGCTTTTGTTTTGAGAGGAAAAAACCATGTAACCTTTGTTTTGTCATCTGAGAGACACAGTGCATACCTCGAACCTCCCATGCTAGCAACAGGCATTGGGCCACATAGGTCCATATGCACAAGTTGGAATACTTTGTCAGATTTCCTATTTGAACTGGGATAGCTGCATCTATGAACCTTCGCCCTTTTGCATGCAGTACAATCCAAATACTTAGTACATTTGTTCAATTTGCACCCTTCTGATAATTCAGGTTGCCTTTTAACATACTGAAAATTAATATGTCCCAAACGGCGGTGCCATAAATGAACACAAGAATTATGGGTAGGCGAGTTCACACAACCAGCATGAACCTGTTCAACTTCATCTGGACTTGTCTCAAAATAATATAACCCATCTCTGCATTCCACCTGCAAAAGAGATACGTTTTTCTTTGAAATAGTGCAAACCCCATTTTCAAACACAGTTTTAAACCCATTTCTATCAAGTTCTGACACAGACAAAATACACCCCTTCATTCCCTTTAGCACGTAGGCATCAATTTCTGTTTGCAAACACTTCAAAAACACTGTGCCTACGGTCTCTAAGGAACGTTTAGTTGAATCTGCCATTGTCACAACTTTAAGGGTTTGCAAATGTCTGCAATTCTGCAAACGGACACTAGATGGCGCCACCAGGTGGTGAGATGCACCACTGTCGATCAACCAGCGTAGATTGCTGCCTTGGCCACGCCCTTGCATCAACGCCATTGCTGAAGCCATGTGCTGTGTGCTGTGGGAGTAGCCACGACCTCCTCCTCTTCTTCGACGTCCCCTGGAACTCCTTGTCTGGTGACTAGGGGTAACGGCCTTGGTGCTGTCTTGACCAGGTTCACGTGTACAATTCCTGATTAAATGGGAAGAGGAACCACAGCGAAAACAGTGTCTAGCTGCAAAAGCATTTACTGTGTTCTCAAACTCAGCATTCCCACTCTTAGGCACAGCATAACTCCCCTTTGAAGACAAACCTCTTTCTCTTTGCCTTTTATCCTGTTCATCCGCAAGTCGAGAAGAAATGTATTCAAGGGTTAATTCAGATGAAGGCATAGCTTCCAAAGTTAAAGCTAGAGTCTCATAGCTTTTATCAAGAGAAGACAACAATATGTATGACTGCTGCTCCATAGAGAAAGGAATGCCCAGCTGTCTTAGTTGATTAAAGGCAGACACCATTTTGGCAATATGTTCTTTCACACACGCTCCCGGTTGGAGACGTAAATCAAACAAACACCTTGTAGCATGGATCTTGGCCCCCGCAGTGTTTCTGGAATTTAGCCACTGCAGAACCGTCCAGACCTCATGCGTGTTCTTTAACTCAGAAACATAAGGCATTTGTTCTGGTCCCACTGCCAAAACTAGTAGACCTTGGGCTTTCCTGTCGCGTTTCTGTGAAGCTGCCGCTGCTGCTTTGTCTTCTGCAGACGCGTCTGCAGCTGCCTGTAAAGGCGGTGCTTCAGTACAACTCCACAACTCTTTTGCTTGCAACCAAACCCTTACTCTAGCCTTCCAATCTTGCCAATTTTTCCCATTGAGTCGCGTAAATGGGACAGTAAAACTTCCCTGGGACTCTGCCATCCTCCCTGGGGCTTAGGAACGATACTCATACACCTGTAGACCGTCTCCCAGCTGCTGAGGTGGCTCCTCGAGGAATAAGACGTCTTCCAGCGAGTACAAACTGCGCAGTGCCTCTTTAAAACTTTTCCTAGGCACGTTGCAGGACTCAAGCTGCTTTGAAGGCTTTCGTTGTCGGCAACCGCTTCTGTCTTCGCTCCAGTCCTTTCATAAATCACTCTGAACTGCACTCCTTATCTCCTTCTTGACGTACAAACAACCATAACCTGTCCCATTAAACTTTAATTAGTTTAATGCTAATCAAATGTCCAGTGCGCTTCCGATGCGACAATGTCCCATTACAGCAGAGCATTTCGCACAGCGGCTCAAGAAGGGCTGGAGAGTCAGCATCTTTTCAATAAAGGAATCTTGGAGCAAGCGGTTTGGAACTCAAATAAAAGGTTTATTTACACAAAACAAAAACCCTGGTGAAGAATCACACATATCAGCAAACACGCCCCAAAAGAAAGGGGAAAGGGGAAAAAGGAGCAAACACACAAGTGAGTTGACTATTTATACAAACTCACATTCCTGGAAGCCTAACGACCTCCAGCTGCTTAGTGATTAGAGCGTCTTGATTAGAGCTTCTTAACCCTTTAATACCAACAAGTCCTTTTTAAGGAGGAGGGCTAAACGTCTGACAGGCTTACAATCTTCAAAACATTAGCAGGACCGAAAATGTTACTTCCAACTGGCTGAGTTGGAAGTAAATGAATTTTCATTTGAATTGTACACATTCTGAAGCTTCTGTTTTTGATTGTTGCAAAGAGTGGGAGAATGTCATCAAGCAAGATACCTGTACTTACTGTCTTGAGATCCCATGCTAATGAGGTCATCGGAATCAACATTGTGAACTATGGCTGCCTTATAGCCAGCTCTTTGTGCGTTCAGAACCTGTGAGCCAAACAAAATGCCTGTCAACAAAAAAACTGCACAGAACTGATAAATTAACTCAGAACATTTTGTGCATAAGAACATTAGCAAATATTAAAGATATTAGCAAGTTCCCTTTCATTCATGCAGTATTCAAATTGCTACACAAAATATATCCATATATCCACTTTCCCTTCTCCCATTTTATCATCACTACAAGCTTGTGAAATAGGTAAGTTGGGCTGAAAGACAGTAACAGGCTCAAGATCACCCAGTGAGTTTATGAGTAAGTAGGGAATTTGAACTCTGGTCTCAGTCCAGCATTCTAATCACACCACCACACCGGAAGTATACTGTCCTTTGTGCACTAGTTGGTCTCTAAGGTGCTATTGGAAGGAATTTTTTTATTTTGTTCCGACTATGGCAGACCAACACGGCTACCTACCTGTAACTAGAACTGTTAATAATGTACACTATTCAGTACCCTGCATTTCCAACTGAAGTTGACTAAGTATATAGTTAGTTAACAGTATATAGTTGGTTAACAGAGTTAACTCTGTAGAATACTTCCAGGAACTCCGTGAGGTATGTTACACTGTCAACTGAATTTGGTGTCCTACTTTTATACTACTGCACTAAAAATAGCTAACAGTGATCCTAGTAACAGCCTGTTTCTGCATAATCATGCAAAAACGTTAGGCTTGATCACATTCTTCTGTTAACAGCTTTCCACTGGTGGAGGAAGGGAGGGGGAACTCCCTAATTTAATCACAGACATAACCAAATAAAATAAGCTGGTTAAAACATAAGCGTAACCAAACTACGGCTTAGCAAAATTGTGTCAGGGTTCCTGGAGTCACCAATGAGTTCTTCCCACAGTTCACCTGCTGCTCCAAGCTAAGCTACAGTTTAATTTAGCGTGTCATCCATACCCAGGCTAATGGTTTGTCTCCTTCAGACAAGCCATGAGTCCTGGCTTGGACAACATACTAAGTCAAAGCATGGCTTAGCCCACAGTAGTGCAGCAGGTCCAGGGGAAGTGCAAAACAGCTGTAATCTCTTCCTTGGAAGCTTACACATTCATGTCAAACCTCACACTCTCAAACTGTAGATTATTTCCTCCTCTTTCATGTGCACAGTGATAAATGGGTTAAGAATCCCTCCAAGCCTCCTCAAAATCTAGTCCTAAATCTTCATCACATGTGGTGATCTGAATTAGAACTATAAGGATTCAATGTAGCAGCATTGTAAAATTTTAAAAAATAACAATTGCAGTGTGCTAGAACAGAGCTCCCGGAAGGCAATGATGCTTTTAAATAATTTCTGTTTTCCTTTCAGGGTTTTAAAATGCTCTCACAGCTCCAATGCATTATACTGCAAGTGCCAACTGATACCAAGGCTGACCCCAAATTCCATATCAAAACATGTTCAGTAAGGCTTGTGCCTCTAAGAGAGCAGAGGAATCTCTCTACACATGAAACCATCTCTCATTCTAAGCCACGGCCACATAATGTGTCTCCATCACATCCCGCAAAACAGGGGAAAATGTGTTCTGGATAAACCACCCTCTCTTACTCATCAGTTATAGTGACGTCTCTCACAAGGACAACACAGGTTAAATATATGCTGTACAGAGCTGTGGTTGCTCTTGCAACACCCCCCCCCCAAAAAAAACAAAAAACAACGACCTAGCTGGTCTAGGTTTATAGGCCAGCTAAGTTATGGGATGCTGAAGGTGCCCATTAAACACCAGTGCGGGGGGGGGGGGGTGGCCCTGTTTCCACCCCCAACAGTATATTCTTATGGTAAGCATTTGAGCCAGAGAGGAAAGATGCACCATGAGGTTAGCTCACTAATTTAATTTATACAGCACGAGTGGAAAACCTTTTCCAGCCACAAAACCACGTTAACTTGTGGGCAACGTTCTGGAGGGTATCACTTACCAGTAGTGGACAGGACCAGAGGCAAAAGTGGGCAATTTGCATCCCGCAATGCAAAAAGGCGGAGGTTTCTACGCTCAAGATATATTTTCGCAGTTGAAGGGCAATTCAAGGCAGCCAAGGAGCAGAACATGTGAGGGGTGTGGTCAGGGGAGTACAACCTGGGGAGACTCTAAGGGCCCCCCGACCTTGGGTTTCTCCGCCTCTGCTATACCACAAATAAAGTATTAAGGTTCAGGGCTGGCAGCCTGCCCAAACCATGAAGCCTTTAGCATCATAAAGCACAGCGAAGGAAGCTTTCAGCAGTTTTCTGTGAACCCTAAACAGCACTCCGAGGCTCCTGCTTCAATCTAGCTAGAGCAGAAACAGAAGCACTCTTGGTAGGGGCTGGGGATAAGATTGGAACACTTTGTTTCCAAAGTCCTTACAAATAAATACATAAACACAAAACTGAACTGCTTAGATTTTGATGTCTAAACAACCATTTGATCTACCAGGCAGACATTCATGGATATTCATAACCTGCTGATCTACAAAAGAGGAAACACACACAAAAGGAGCCAGCAAAATATGCCAAAAACTCACAAGTTCACTTATTGTTTATTCAACTTAATTCCCAGATTTGTTTTCTGAATATTTCCTCTCAATAGATTGAAAGAGCTCTAAAAACAAAACTTTGTGGAAATGTGCCGCCTTTTAAAAAAACAAATCATGCAGGTTTTCCATTCAGGAATCAGAATTGATTGCAGTTGTTTTCAGTCTATTGTTTCAGTTATTAGACACACAACTTCAGGAGACTTTGTCCATGCCCAAGTTCTGTGTCATCCCCAATTGCCTGCTACTTATTCTATTAGTGGATAATTTACAATCTGCCTGGGGCTCAGTAGGCATTTCTCAAGCACAAATAACCCAACTCTCCTGGCAACTGTGCTCTGCAAAGTCAATAGCATTTCTTTAGGCGTGGGCTGTCTAACTGGATCCATCAGTAGACTCTGTCCTACACTGGCGCCTCGTCTGTTGCAGTAGGTTAACCATACTGCACTTTTTACCACCAGGTCACAGCAATTATCTCCCCTAAAGGAAACTGGCATTTACATTCCTACAGCTCTTGTTGCTACAGACATCCAAATCCTTTGGGAGATGCATAGGTTACACTTCTGGATGCTGCACAGAGAAAGCTGTCATCTGTTCCCACGGCTTGCTTTTCCACTGCAGCAAGAGATCAAATGAATGAGCTACAGGCAGTTCTCATTACTGCATTCAGCTGTGAAGTTTTGAAGCAAGATCTGTTCTATGCTGATGTCACAGGATCAGAAAGCACACAAGATATGCTTCATACTTTTTCTGATTTGTGTACCACAGAAGATTTGAAGTTGAACTAATTGTAGGATAAACTATTACAGGAATATAATATATTATTCGTTTTGTACAACACAAAATATTTTAACACAGCTATCCAGAACACACAGGTTTAGATCAACCCTCCATCCAAGACAGGCTCCTTTCCATTGGATGATGCGAATGTTGGATGCAACTCACTGGGCCCATTTGGGCAAGCAATCATACCTCAGCATAGTAAAGCTGAGATATTGGCAGAACTGGCACTTTTACAGGTGCCACATAATACCTGAACTGCATCTATAAAAACTCAATCATTTAGTGGCAGCACTGACACTTTGGAACTCCCTGCCTATTGACCTTCACTGTATTATTTTTGGTGCCTGCTAAAGTCATTCTTATGTAGATGTGTCTACCCATATGTTTAGAAAGTCTGTATGAGTTTTGATTTGTTTTAGTCTATTCTATTGTGGTTTTAACTTTCTGTACGCTTTAAATTATGGTTGTAAATTTTGTAGTGGTCATTTTATTGTTGTAAACCACTTTGATGCTTTTTCTACAATCAAGTGGTATATAAATTTAATGAAATAAATAAATAAATATGAACATGCCTCACATAGCTTGGTGAGAAGGAGCTGGCACATTGGGACATCTCCATTAACTACAGCTTCCCATTAAGTCTGAACTAGGCATCAATGGGGAATGGTTTCCAAAAAAGCTAGAATATGAAGCCAACTTTAAAGCATGGCTTAATATTCTGGATAGTTTAGAAGCCATTAACCATCAATAACCAGTTCTGGTACAGCAGGAAACTATTCTTAACTAACACTTCCTGGCTCATGAGAATGGAAGAACAAATCAACTGTGTGAGTATGCAAGGTTCATTCAAACGTAGCTGCTATCAAAATCAATTAACAAGTTTTTTTGCCCAAGTAACTAGAACAGTACAGACAATGATAATAGAAGAGAAAAAATGTGCAGTGAGTCTATATGGGTTTTTTGCAACTAAGTTTATTTATGCACATTGATTCTGTTTTAGGGAGATGTGCATGCACACCTTGGAGGACCACAGAAAGTTTTGTTTACTATGGTGTATGCAGTAGTACTATAATCCCAGAACACCTAGGTAATTTACCCAGGATTTTAAGCACTGAAAATTAAAAGGCAGTGGTGGGCCACAAGTTAGCCACTCCTGCTCAAGCCCAACATTTCAGGCTTTGATTTGACAATGCTGTTTTGCTTTCCTGCTCTCACTTTCAGAGGTGACATTAGCAATGCAGCATTATAGTATTCCGTCCCATCTAACAAAAGCAACCCTAAGGCTGTCAAAGCTCCTCCTGTAAAAATGCATGCCATTCCTTCATCTACTTGTGAAAATTTATTCCAAGATTGTTCCAGCTTCAAAGTGGCTTGCTCTTATAACAAAAATAAAAGGAGTATGGGAATCAGAAACCTATTGAATAATGAATAGCATGCCATAGTGTTAATGGTATTCAGCCCCAGAAGGGAAAGGATAATGCTACACAAAACTAAAAGAAAGGGGGGAAAGTTACTTTCCTGCGAGACATTTCTCTGCTGTCATTAAAGTTTTTGTAAATTAGGATCAGCCTTCTCCTAATACACTTCATCTGTTGGAATTATAGCCATCAGTGTAGCACCTAATACAAAGTGTTTATTTCAGTTTAGATTATTTATAGAATACCAAGATGCTTTAGTTTTCCATCCTGCAACTGGAAGGATGGGCAGATGATAAGAGCATGTCTAAAAACATGAGAAGAACTCTGCTGCATCGGACCAAAGGTCCACCCACTCTCAACATCCGGTTCTCACCGTGGCCAACCAGATGCCTACGGGAAGCACACAAGCAGGACCAGAGTGCAAGAGAACTCTAAGCATGAGTGCTCCCCAGCAACTGGTATTCAGAGGCATACTGCCTTAAACTGTATTCAGTGTGAACTAAGCAACAAAGTTTCATTCCATGTATCTTAAATTGGAATCCTTAGATAATGTTACATTTTATCTTTTATCCTAAACAGTGTTGTATACTGCCACACAATGGGATGCCCTTCAAGTGTTCCTGAATTTTAATCTCCATCATCCCTTACCATTGGCCATGCTGGCTGGAGCTGAGGGGAGTTGGGAAACCAGTACAGTCATACCTCGGATTGAATGTGCTTCAGGTTGAGCACTTTCGGGTTGCACTCCGCGGCAACCCAGAAGTAACGGAGTGCATTACTTCCGGGTTTCGCCACTCGTGGATGTGCAGCTGCTCAAAATGACATCACGCACATGCGCAGAAGCAGCAAAACGCGACCCACGCACGCACAGACACGCCGTCATGTCTTACATTCCATTCAGGATGCGAACGGGGCTCTGGAACGGATCCCGTTCGCATCCCGAGGTACAACTGTATATGGAGGGAACCTCGTTGGCTACAATAACATTCCTACAATGGCAGCATAACATCAGGTGATTTGGTTTTTAATCAGTGTATGCCAACAGTAAGTCATTTAACTGGACTGCTAGGGGCACTCCACTTAAATATGGTACTCTCGTTTTATTTTTTCCATTTGGGCGTGCACAATTTTTCATTTGGTTCAACTTTGTCCACAAAAAATAATAATGCAGTATTTCCACCCACACTCCCAATACTACAGATGAGGTGAAAGCTATACAATATTCAACAAAAACATTTTATATAAGAACCTATCCGGATCAGACAGGCATAAGAGGAAGCCATTGTTTCCTGCTACATCAGGGCTGGAGTATCTCTTTCAGTCTAAGGGCCACACTGCCTCATGAACAACTTCAAGGGGTCACATGCCAGTGGTGGGTGGAACCAGAACAACCAGATATAACTCTTTCCTATGGACAGTAGACTACACTCCATCAAGTATGCCCTCATAAATGTTCTTCCAGGGAAATCATATGATCCTACCCTCTAATACAAGTCAACCCCCCACAAAACACCTCCTCCAGCACTGTTCCTTCTTTACAGAACAGAAATGTGGGGTCCACAACAGCAACACTGATAATACTGATTTTGCTGAGGGTAAGTAACCGCATGCAATCTTTTTAAGGACACAAGCCACTTTGAGGTTTTATTACAATCAAGTGGTATATAAATCTTGTGAAATTAAGAAAAATAGAGCCGATCAAAGTAAAACACAAAATGTTACACTTTAAATGACATTCAGAACATTAATCAATGATGCAGAAAACGACTAAAAGAATATTTGTGTAGAACCCAAGCAACTACCACAAGTGGTGCAAATTGGTAACACGTTCCTAAAGAAATGTGTATGTATACACCAGATCTACACGGTTCTTTTTAAAAGAACAAACTTAAAGATTATTCTGAATCCTCAGAAACACTGTTCAGAATCCTTACATATGAGAAATTACCTACCTTTATATCAAAGTTGCAATCAAGTCTTCTGATTAATACAATGAATTCATGAGATGTGTTGTCCTTCAGAGGTGGAGGAGTTATGGGCTCACATGCATTCTCGGGTTTTGAATTTATTAGAAAACCCTGAAAGACATTTTCAAAAGCAAATCAATCAGTTCTCAGTCACAAAATGGCTGCATAAGTAGAAGCTACTTGCCTCATATCATTGAACTCCAAGTTGTGAAA
This sequence comes from Podarcis pityusensis, assembly GCF_964106645.2. Lineage (NCBI taxonomy): Eukaryota > Metazoa > Chordata > Lepidosauria > Squamata > Lacertidae > Podarcis > Podarcis pityusensis. The sequence continues at coordinate 24,258,500 of NC_138032.1, forward strand.
ATTCTTAACACTACAGCTAGAGAAGATAATTTTGACCAGATTGATACATGTAGTAGTGGTAGAACAGACTATACTATTTTAAGATGCTGGTGACAGCACACATTTTCTCAATGCCCCTGTATTTATTTTAAAGACAATTCCTTTAACTAGAAAACTAGTATGGAGGGAACAACATATTATATGTTGGTTTTGTATCCACAAGTAGTTGTTTTTTCCCGGGTGAGCATTAAGAAACTATATTAGGGTGTGTTTTAGAACCTTTATATGCTGTTCTCCATATCCTTTGATTAGAAGACGGGATCAGCAGCCATTTGGTTTCAAATTTAAAGTAGGAAGTGAGCTGGGGGAAAAGTCAGCAGCCAGACCAGTTCTGTTTAGCTGATTGCAGCCTTTGGGAGCTCATGGCCAGGACCTGTAAACAGGAATGCTGTCTCACAGTGTACGTACGACCAAGATACACTGGTGGTGAGGGAGCTGCTGCAGTGACCTGCAACACCTGTGCCAGAGAAAGTGCAAAACTATACCTACAGCAAGTACAAGATGGTTGCCTTGTGGGAAGGTACAGCAACTTAAGGCCCACCTCTCCACACTTGGAGTTATCGGACAAGATGAGGAATTTCTCACTAAAGCAGAGTGGACCATCCTGGAACAGCAATGCGGGGTGAGGATGCCCCTAGAGAGGGAGAAGATCGCCCAGTGTAGGAGACAAACTCCTGGAGGAACGTGACACACAGAAGCAGGACTGTCAGGGGCCATGCTGTGTCATTGGAGCTGCAAAATCAATTCCATGCCTTCACCTCAGATACCAATTCTGGGCCAGAGGGACAAGGACAGCAGTTGCAGACCTCAGAACACACCGAGGTATACAACTTTTTAATAATAAATAATAATGTAGAAATTGAGAGGTATAAGCTATTCAAAAGGAATTGACCAAACAGGAAGGGAGGAAGAGGAGATTGGGAACTGGCTGGTAGTTTCTTAGATTTTCCGAGTTCAGGGTGGTGCAAATTGTTGTCGTCTCTCCATTTTATTCTCCTAAGAATGTTGTGAGGTAGGGAAAGGCTGAGGGACAGTGGCTGGCACAAGGTCACCCAGGGAGCTTCATGGCTAAGTGGAGATTTGAACCCTGGTCTCCCAGGTCACAGTCCAATCCTCTAACCCTTACACGACATTGGCCCTCTTACATATGCCTATTTTTAGAAAGTTCTCGCCACAATGATTAGAAACATGGTAGATCATTCTATGGCACCAGGACACGAAGAGTTTATAATTTAAATAAAGTAGTAAGGGGGGCTTAAGTTCAGCAAAACCCAAAAATCATCAAAAGTCAAAGTATGGTATAACTTGTAATGACAACTTGTCAAGTATGAAAGAGATATGTTTCTAGTACCACTTCACCTGGGCATTAATCCAACAAAGCACTTAAGTGTTTACTTCGTTTTAAACATGCACACTGTCTCATGAAAGCTAAAGTTTAAAGTTAAGGATATGCTGAAGTGCTCTACTGGAGTGAAGCCTGCCAATTTCAGTGTTTTAAAAGCAGAACTCCACTAATGAAGCTTTCAGGTACTTTCATAGGCAGCATGATGGTAGGATTTTTATTGCAATCTGCATTTAAAACATGGCAGGTACTGGGTAGCATTCATTTCTATCACCTTGTTCAAGCAAGCCTTTCAAAGCTGGAATAATTGCTGGATTTTTAAAGGAATCACTTTCAAGTGATTCCCCGCCCGCCCCAACAAAGGAAAGCCAGGAAATTAAATATTCAGAACACCCAAGGTCACTTAACAAGGATGAGCTATTTCGCCAAATAAATGTAACCAATCTTCTGTATACACAGATCAAAGCAGCTGGAATTAAAAAAGAGAATGTCACAACTTGCTCTCTCTCCTCAACACAGGTTTAGGCATCTTCTCTTATTAACTATTTGGTGACAATCGCTATTGTGAATCAATATATTAGGAACAGAATTATGTGACCAGAAAACTTTACGCTGTTAGCTAGGGATCCCAAAACAGCTGGAGGGCAGAGTTTGGGGATGTCTGACCTTTAGCAAAGCAGATGGAGCCATCTCCTCTACCAATATGAACACCACAGTGAGGAAGTTCCAAGTGTGCATCGGAGCACCCACTTCCACGTGTCACTACTTCAGCAAGCAACTGTTTCTGAGGATATCCCAAAATCCCCATTTTATTTATCTACTGTGCTTTGTATCAAGTTTCATATTCACTATAGGCTGACATACAATGGATACCTACAACCATACTTCCAAAAAGGAGGAACATGTCTTCCAGGTGTATGACTATTTCATTATAGGGCAAGGAATTCCTATAAATTTGAATACTTCTGTCCAGTGTCCAGTCTGTTGTACATTTGGAAGTTCAGCTGCTCTCAATGAATTTAATATCAATATACATCTTACCATTCTCCACTGCTTCCCAGTTTCCCACATTAATAGCAGAATTTTATGTGTTGCTTTCCTGAACTGCAAATCTGAATAAAGACTGGCACTAAAGCAAATGCTCTACTGATATATGAGGGGGGAAAATGAATAGCATTTGGCTGTTGCATGGTATGCTGTTTTGAAATTAATATAAATAGAATTTTCTCATAATAGCAAAATGGCAATTATTCCAATACCTCTATTTTTTCTTGCAATTCTTATTTCTTGCCTCAAAAATGAAATGAAAACAAAATAAAATTACTGCAACTGTATTTCTACCACCTTCCTGACTATTAGGGCACATGATAAAAGCTTCTTTCAGATATGTCTGGATTTTAAATTTCTTCAGCAAAACTCCTATATTTTGTAAAGTTACTTTAAAAAAATCACTATTAGAAAATATATGTACAAGACTCTCAGTAGCAGAGGTTTGAAAAACACTGCTAGCATTTAGCATTCATACCACGGCATTAATAGTGACACAATCTGGTGTTTGCAACTATCATGCACTGATTTTAACCTTGAGACATTGAATGCTGCGGCTTGCTGCAATTACATTAGCAGGCACAGGAGGCAGACCTCAGTCAATATCCAGAGAAACCAAAATGCTCTTGGAATATGTTGCACTACAAACAGGAGCACAACATACTGCTGCTTCCTAGTCCCCTTACGTACTGTTACACATCAGAAACTGTGAAGGCCTAGATGGTATCATAGATACGGTGGTATCAAGTTAAAGATACTCACCAAATCCTGAAAGTCTTTGCATTAAATTCAACAGTAAATCAGCTCTAGGTGTTGCAGAGACATCTGAGGAGGATCAAGTTGTGGGTAGTGTTCTCACAATCCCCAAACCACTTATTCTCAGAACAAACAATACTGTCTTTGAGGAGATGTACAAGTGAGTTCAATACTGCAACCTACTGCCTGCTGTTCTCTGCCCTAAGTCAAGAGTACCACAAATTCTGGAGAAGACAACATCAGAAGACGAGACCCTATGGCCCTCAGATGCTGCTGGACTACAGGCTCCCCTTTTCAGGTACATATGGTTGTGCTCATGTCTATCAAGAACAACCTGCTTCACAAGGATCTATGGGCAGAACATGTGTCACCACAATTCTAAACAACAGCTGAAATAAATTAAGTATGATTTTCCTTGGTGCTTTCATAATTCGAATTGCCAGGGTTTGGGTGGGAGGCTACTACAGCCCTTAAACCAAATTGTTCCAAGAACACTGTTTGGCAGCATTGTTAAAAAAAACCTTTTGCTAGGTTTTTGTATTTTGTAGAGGTCCTTGAGCATACACATTCATTAAGGCTGTAAATGTTTAGAATCAACTGAAAGAAACACAAAAGATGACTCACGGCCATTGTTGGACAAGGTCATATTGTCCAAGAATGTCTAACTAAAGAAAGTGTTCAAAATGCAGAAGTCACTTATATTTGACTAAGAGTCACTGGCTACAGCAGAAGCCCTGAATCAAACTGCAAGAGATATTGGGGTATTGCAACAAGTGTACAATTGTTATGGGGCAATCAAATAAGATAAGAACTGCAAGCATGCATTAAAATATAGTATGGTTATTTATGCTAAGGTTTGTTTTAGACAGGATCAAACGTGGCTGTTACGTTTTATCAGTTTTAAAGCTAACTAACTGATAGCTTAGACCAACTTCATTTGAGGAATAGTTGCATATCAGAAGTATTATAAGCAAAATCAGGAGCAATAAAAACATTTCCTAACAGGTCAATCTTGTGCAGATTTCCTCAGGATTCAATCCCACTGAGTTACTGTCAAGCAACTAAGTACAGGACGATCGCAGGACAAGAAATAAAGCCTGTGAAGTTAATAGGAGGACACTTATTTCAGGTAGGTTTAGGGTTGGGTCCTTGATGAAAGGAAGACCTACTGTTTGCCACAGAAGGGAGGAAAGGTGATTGCTCCAGAGGGAAGATCTAGAATCATTGGGTGAAAACTGCAGGAAAGCAGATTTTGATTGAACATTAGTAGAAGCATCCTAACTGTAGGAGATGTTTAGCAATGTAAGAAGCTGCCTTGGAAGGTGGTGGAATCGCCTTCATTTTAGGTCAGAGATGTTGCAGTTGTATCCTGCACTGCAGATCCAACATTGAGCAAGGGCTGACCTCCCACACTCCTTCCAACTCTGTAATTTTAGAGAGCCAGATAGTAGATTAGTATCATTCTAAAGCCAAGCCTTAGTTTAAATGTTCTGGGCTCAGTCTTTTACTTGACTGCTTTCTAATAACATCTTCACATGGAAGTCCAGTGGTTGTCATAAATGCTTTTCTGCAGGTTTATCTAAGGGTTTATATCTCAAAGCTTTATTTCTCAACACCCTGTCCCTTAATTAATCACCAAGGATTATAAAAGTATTCTTGAAATCCTCCACACTAGAAAGAAAAGTCTTTGCATTGTCTTCTGTTGCTCTAGGCAACACTATTGGCAGAAAGCTCTTTCTTTTCTTTTCTTACTATAGGGACACAGTCGTGCCTACCACCTTTTCCAGCTGATTTTGGATTAAGTCTGTTGCGCAGTTGTAAAATCCATAGAGCCAATTGAGACTAAGCTACATATTAAGAACTCACAAAGCACCGTGTTAAATTTTCTTTATTTGCTCCTATTTTGTTACTTGCTCTTGCTTCTTACCTTCAAGCCTTCCGTCGGGAGTCTGTAGCCAAACCTTGCTGGCAGGTCATCAAATGTTTGTGTTACATTTTCAAAATTAAACTAAAAGCAAAAGGAAAGTGAAGGATTATATTATGTACTAAACTGGAAAGGGGACCATATAAAACCATTGTCATACTACTAAGAAATAAGATACCAATAGCACAAATGATTCATTTCTCAAAGTACAGTTCAACTGTCTCAACAAAATCTTGTCATATGCCCCACATTGTGCCCAGGACCAGCCCCTGAAGTTCCTTTCTTCACCTATTGACCTGCTTCAGTTTCAGTTTATAACATAGCTCAGCAATATTTTAATTCCCAAGGTTCTTCCACCTTCAAACATTTTTGCAATGAGTTAAATGCTGAACTCCTCTTTGGAAGTGTTCCAGTTCCTTATTCACTGTAAAGTCTGCTTTTACTGTAAAAAGAATGTGCAGTAAACAGCAAAAAGTGGTTTGCAAAATGTTTTAACATTAAAGTTTTTAATCCTAAACAGTCTTTGCTAATTTTTCTACAACAGACTAACACGACAAGCCCCTGGAAATTGTTACAAAGCAAAATCAAGACTATGTCTTTAAAATGGACAAAACAGGCAGTGTGTGTTTTAAACTTAGACATTGTAAAATGCTTTCTTTATGGAAGTTCAGAATCTACAACCGTCAGATTGCAGAAACCCACTAAAATTATGTAATCTGCATTCTTTTGCCTGAGCTCTTTTTATGCTTCTGACCAGAGTAAAAAAAAGGGGCCATTTTAAATCCAATTAAGTAAAATAAAAGTTATGTTTTTAACATACTGCAAGGAAGAAAATGTACCATTTGTGAAAACTGAACTAGAGCCAACTAGAGCCAAGTGTGTTTGTAATAGTGAATCCTTGTCATAAGCGGAGGACTTTCTGGTCAAAAGAAATAAGGGACTCTTTTATTAAATACAGATTCCTGGGTTGACCACAGGCTTAATGCAGATGGGGGAAGAGCGAATGGAGAATTTGCTAGGAGAGAACAGCTATCACAGAAAAAACACTGTTTAAAGAAGCTACTAAAAGGGGGGTAGTGGAAAAACAGAGGGGAAGGAGTAAGTTCTGCAATCACACATTATTGCTGGCAAAGAAGATTTCTTTTCTTTATAAATGAAGAGAGGCACTACAGCTCAAGCTTGCATGACAGTAATACTATATCCAGTCCTGTAAGCCTGGATGACCTAGGAGAGGAGAAAGCTTTATTGGAGTGTATATGTTAGGGAGAAAGCAATGAGAGATTCCCCCTCCCCTCTTTCTCAGTACAGGAACTAAGGGCGTTCCAATGAAGCTGATTGGCAGGAGTTTCAAGACTGACAAAAGAACGGACGTTTCACATTCATTAATTTCTTGCCAGAAGTGAATGGAGTGTAATGGTCATACAAAGGGAAGTGCGGGAGACTGTAGATTAGAGAACACTTAGAAATAGCCAAAAGCAGGGACCGCCATCATGTTAAACCATAGTTTGTTTTAAACTATGCTTTAATGTGAACAAGCAACATATTGTTTATATTTAAAACTTATATCCTTCCCTCATCACAAGACCCCAGTGTGAATCGCAAACACATAGAACAAGGTAGTAAAACTAATAGTAGCAACAGTTCTTACTACACAAGCCAATCTTGCAGCTTTAAAAGGCCTGTTCAGAAACATACGGGCTCAGGAGGTGCCTGAAGATATAGAATGTTGGTGCCAAAGTAACCTCCAGAGGAAGTATGTTCCAAAACCATGGTGTTACTGCTGAGAAGGCTCTCCGACAGGTCAGTGATCACCAGATTCTACTTAAGCCTGGAACTACCAGCAGTGCTTCCACAGGAGTTCTCGTGCCCCAGGCTGGATGGTATAGGAGAGGCATTCTGCCGGTAACCAGGTACTAACCATTTAGGGCTTTATACATCAGAACCTTGAATTCACATTAAACCATTGTTTAACATAAACTATGGTTGAATTGAGATACAAACTGGGCCCCTGACTAGAACTGATCAGCCCCAACAGACTAGGTCACTATACACAGTAACTTTATCAAATGGAAACAGCAGATCAAAAGCAATATATCACCCCATGCAGGCATTCCTACAGCAATTCCTCTTTGCATTGGAGACATTTTACTACCTTCTATGCTAAATAATGCATGTTTACAAGTTCTAAGTGGAGACTATTGCAAGTAGATGAACTAATGTAGTGAAGTCCCTTGATTAGCGTTTTACTATCTTAAAATAAGCGTAAACTGCCTAACCCCATATTCATAAGCAAGCATGTGAAAGAAAACAGGAAATGCATACAAATTTGCATTTTTTGCACCCACTGCTTGTAACCTATTACATCCCACATCAGTTTCCACCCATTTAAAAAAAGGTAAAGGACCCCTGACAATTAAGTCCAACTCTGGGGTTGCAGCGCTCATCTTGCTTTACAGGCCAAGGGAGCCGACAACTGTCCGCAGACAGTTTTTCCAGGTCACGTGGTCACGTGGCCAGCATGACTAAGCCGCTTCTGGTGAAACCAGAGCAGCGCAAGGAAATGCCATTTACCTTCCCGCCGGAGTGGTACCTATTTATCTACTTGCACTTTGACATGCTTTCAAACTGCTAGGTTGGCAGGAGCTGGGACCAAACAACGGGAGCTCACCCCATCGCGGGGATTCGAACTGCCAACCTTCTGATCGGGAAGCCCTAGGCTCAGTGGTTTAGACCACAGCGCCACTCGTGTCCCTATTACCTAAAAGCTAGCTCAGATTTTTCAAAGATATTCCTATGTCAGTTTAAGGGTTGAGAGCCCCTTGGATCCTTTGACAACCTCATTGTCTCTTTAGGAATGCTTTACACACACGGTGTAATTTAATGCTGCACTATGATGAACACTCCATCTGCAAAAGTATTTCGGCTTGCCAGATGGAAGAAGCCCCCCTTTCGCCTCCCCATGCATTGCTGTGATGCTTATCCAGCCCCTCTCTCAGCCAATTTTGGGGTGCTTTGGGGGGGAGGGACAGCCCTGCTGTACAAGCAGAAGTCCTTGTTCCGTGCTTCCACTGATGGGGGCCCTTTGGGTGAATCCCAACCACAGGGGAAAATAAATAAATAATACTTACGGCTAAAATATCTGCTTCCACAGGCAATAGGTTTAAGAAAGCAAACAGCTGAACTGTGAGAATGGTGTAGATTTGAGTGGCAGACAACATTAACATTCCTATTGACAGCAGCATTTTAATTAAATTCCTGCAAGACAAAAACAAAGGAAGTCAAGACTGGCAGAAGGCATTAACACTCTGATCCAATAAATACACATAGTTGCTACTGCACATAAAGTTACTTAAGCAAGTGCAGCTCAATCAAGGATTTGGCAGCTCTTCTGCCAGATTCTACCTCACCCAACCCCAAAAGATTGTTCTGTTCATCAGGCACATAGGTTTGTTCTGATGAAATGCTCAGATAGAAAGCATGTTGTACTTTATCCTACCCCATTCTGCATTTTCCTCATCTTCAATACATACACTTTCTGCTCTGTGGCTTCATATCACATAGTTATATCATACTTGGGGATGGGTGCAGTGACAGGCAGCAGAGGAGTGCCATTCTGTCCTCTGAGTTAATGCAAAGTACTAATCCTAAGCCAAAGCACACGACAAGTGCAAAGATGAATGCTGTGGTGAGTTGCTAGCGTAGCAGACACTAAGCTGCACCCCAAACATTGTTCTACCAGTCCAATGGCTTGTAGAAACAAGATCATAAACAGAGCCAGTCACCCAACGACTATGCTGAAATATTTTGCTTTATTAATATGCAATAATAACTTACTTTGAATTTCAACTCCTTTATTATTTACTTAGAATTGCTAAAAGTTGCTAAGGAGTTGTACCAGACTTTGGCAGGTAGGTGAGATAATTGTTCTCTGCACACGAAGCACAATGGCTTCTAAAACAAATCTACTAAGTCATTTACAAGTTCTATCAATCAAGTGACACACACTCCTCCAGCCTTCTGCTTTCATTTACATTAATGGTTTCAGTCTTCCAAACACTGATTTATTAATTGAAATCTACTTGTACTAATAGAATCAGAAGGCACTACTAAACCATACTGAAATTGAAATGCTCACTTACAATCTGCTTCACACCTGAAAACCTTGTGCTAACTAAAGCTTGTGCTAACTTCCAGGCGCTAGCCTAGTACACAGAAGCAGTCACATGCAGGCCAACAGAGCACACAAAAGTATTGAATTTTAGCACATCCTTCTGGGACTACAGGCTCTTGCTTAATTGGATTGTGCCTCACACAAGTGAAAAATTCCAAAAACAGATGATGGATCCAAAGATAAACTTCGCTGGGCTTTATTATGGTCTCACTCTTGATTCACATTAGAGAAACTGAATGAACACAAATTCCAACATTTCTGACTGGATACATAGGTGCTTTTGAGTTTTAAATGTTTTTATTATTTAAAATATTTCTAAACCGCCCTTTATCCAAATGAAATTTACACAACTTAGGTCCAGGATACCTCAGGGACCACCTAATCTATTATATACCTGTTTGATCACCATCTTTCCTTAGGGAATCACTGCTAGTGGTACCCCATGGCTCAGATGTACAGCCTGTATCCACAAGGGGCCACGTGTTCAGTATTTTGTGGAATTTCCTTCCAGTTGAGGTCAAATAGATTGCCTCCCAGTTGAACCTCCGGTGCCTACTGAATACATTTTAATTCCAGCAGGCTTTTAAACTGAGAAATTTTATAATTTTTACTTATTTCAGTCTTAATGTTTTGTAGTTCCTATATGCCACTTAAGAGACAACTATGATTAAGTGATATAAAATCACTCAAATAAATAAGATTAAAACAATTAAAAACATCAATAAATTAAAGCTTGGAGGCAGCAATAAACAACAGTTAAATGAATAAAAGAAAACCCTAAAATGCCAGGGTAAACAGAAATATTTAATTTGTGACTGCAAGGACTAATATTAGCACTAGCTGTACTTCTTGGGGAGGGCATTCCAATTTGGGACAATACCATTAACTTCACAGATGTCATTTGCCTCTGGTGTTCTGTTCTGCCTTAATTCTCCCACAAAATAAACTGGTCATTGGTGGAGTAGGTTCTTTGATTCCTTGGAAGATGAGGCGGCATTCTTCATCAGTGAGAAGAACAGCAATGGCTGTCAAATTTTCAGTTGCAGGAAACTGCAGAAATTTACTCAGGTCCCACTTTCAGGCTTCCCACAGACATCTGGATGGCCATGATGAGAACAGGATGCTGGACTAGATGGGACACTAGCTTAATCTTGCAGGATCTTTTTATGTTAAGCTTCCCTGAAGAGTACTTTGCCCACCACTACTGGTCTTCCCCTATAATGCAAAGTCACAGAGGTACACTGGACATTTTTTGTGGGGGGGGACCTGTTAAAACACACCTCTGTATGAATTGTGGAAATATTAGCAGAGCCCCACCATCCCTGATTTTCAAGAGGTGTCTGGAATCATCAACACTGCCTAGCTATCCACTTGGCAAGAGATGGCAGCTGAGAGTTTCAGTAGTACAGTACTATGCTGGGTTGGAATGCATAGTTAATAGCATTAATTTCTTATCATTTCTTATTAATGTTCAAAGGCAAAGTCTGACTTTCAGGAGGAAGTTACACTCTGAGCAGTTGAATCATTCACACAATACATACTCACTTTTTTGGCTCTTGTTTAACTATTTTCCAAAAACTAATTTCAGGCCAGAATCTACTGCTCAACAATGCAAAGATCCTTTAGATGCGTTAACCACCTCAAATACTACAGTGTCCATTATCCTTACACTTCACCAAGTCTAGAGAGCCCTAGCTTTTGAAAGCCGAAAATCTGCATTTCCCATTTGTCAAGGCTTCATGCACTGGTCTCACAGATGTTCCAACTATCCTGCCTATAGAAAAATCTCTCTTTGGAAATGGGACAGAGTCACCACATACATGAAGTACTGCACCAGAAATAGGTAAGGCAAAAAGGTAAAGGACCCCTGGACGGTTAAGTCCAGTCAAAGGTGACTTTGGGGTGCAACGTTCATCTCCGCTTGCTGGCCAAGGGAGCCAGCGTTTGTCTGCAGACAGCTTTCCAGGGTCATGTGGCCTGCACGACTAAACCGCTTCTGGTGCAACGGGACACCGTGACAGAAGCCAGAGAACACGGAAATGCTGTTTACCTTCCCGCCACAGCAGTACCTATTTGCTCCACGACACACCTGTTAGCACCCATGGCTGTTGAAGTCCCAACCTCAGCTGTCATCATTAGCATCACAGCAGACCTGGAATGGACAGTTTGTGAATTAAGTCTGATTGGCCCATCTGAACCTCACTTCCTTTCCATCATCTTCCCTTAAGCTTAACAGATCTCCTCGCCCTGAGACAACTGAACAAATTGTCAGGTCACTGATCTTGCCACTTTATTTCTTCCTATACTGTTGCAATTCTTCTTTTAAAGTAGGGCAAGCTTCTTCACTTTTGACAGCTATCAACTATCAGATGCAACCTATTTTCAAATCCCAGTTGCCTCTGAAACAAAAATCAAGCCTAATTAATATTCTGAAAGAGCCCCAAAGCATTCACCTTCTCCAATACTCCTTCTCACATACTTCTGTAGGTTACTTTTCTGAACCCTAGTCCAGTTACAGAATATAATTGAGGCTGCAGCCAGATGTGCTTCCTCATGAAACGTTGAATACAAGCAAAGTCAATAGTTTAATGACTCCACTTTACATGAAGTCCCATTTTTAAAAAACCACTTACATTGTTTATAAATGCTTTTAAATACATAAAACTGACAGATCTCTGAAGGTTCTGAACTAACTTGTACAGCGTGAGAGAAAAAGGGTAAACTGAAATCACAAGAACTTTGACTGCAGAACAACTGTTTTCTGTATTAAGGAATATATGCTATTGCAAGTGTCTGGGCAATCTGATGATATATTCCTATTCCAGTAAAAGAAAGAAATAGATACAAGGAACAAGAAAATAAAAGACTATAACAGATCCAACTTCCCATTTTACAGACACTACCACTCATTTTGAAAACAAAGGTAGCTTTTAATGTTTATTAGTTTTGGAAATCAAAGTATAGAATATTCTCCAACACAAATCTTGCAGCAGGAATGAGGAACTTCAGGACTGGGGACCTTCTATTTCTCCACAGCCCACAGGACTCACTGGCCCTTTTCTGCTCCTTCCTCCAGTTTTTTGGCCTGGCTGGAATGTGACCTTCAACGGCTTGCCTGGATGGGCAGATGCATACATACAAAACTCTGACCTGTGTGACTGGACTACAAAGATAAGAATCATATTCATTGTACCACCACCACTGGCATGTGGCTCCCAAAATGTTGCCTACTAGGGAAAGTGGCCCTCAAGTTGCTAAACAATTCTCAACCCATCTTTCAATAACACAGCAGCATAGAAGAGTTCCTATCCTGTTGGAAATATGAAAGATAGATTAAAGATGTACAGGTAAAAGAAGTACTGACAAGATTTCAATAGGACACTATTAGTTGACTTTCTTGCTAAATAAATGAGAGAGAAAAAGCCACAGCAGTTTCACCTGTGAAAGATAACTGCTATCTTTGGTCTCAAACGAAAGGAAAGGCAGCCCACATTTTACTTAAAAAAAAAAAAAAAATCAAATTTGGGACAGAAAAGAAGTAGTTGGCATATCTGTTAGCTTTGGGTAAAAAAAAAAAGTCACTGATGGTAGGGAAGAACGGGCTGTGCATGCAAATTTTAATTTGCGATTAGTATTTTAATAAACCAACCTACAAATATACTGATTAAAACTGGAGAGGCCCAGTAGGAATAGTTATACAAACTCATTTTGGATCTTTTTTTATATTTATTAAAAATGCATGCATGCCTTTTTAAAACCTCAAAGGTGGCTAATAACCAAAAGCAAGAACATTAGAATATATAAGAACATCTCAGCAATTTAAAATAAGCTATATCTATAATCCATAAAGCCACCAACCCTGTCAGTCCTTAATAATTCAATGGTATACCTTTTACTATATTTAGTAGGAAAGCAAGCATCTTTATGATATGTGGGAGAGTACTGCTATCCTTGAGTATGAATAGCACTTTACAAAGCATAAAAGTCAAATTCCTGCCCAAAGGAGTTACAATCTAAAATACAACACAAAGGAGTCAGAGTATGATAGAGGCAGTGTAAACAGCGGGAGAATATGTATTATTTGAGTTATATATACTTCAGGTTAGTTACAATGGGATATGTAGACTACAGGGTATATCAAACGTTCGTGGAAAAGTGAGTTTTTGAGAAAAGATTAGAGAGTTAGCAAGTGGCATCATAATCAGGAAGGCCAGATGAAGACTGGAAAATATTCTCTCCCCCACAACCACACCTCCTTCTTCCAATTAGTTCCCCTCCCCATCCAGCTCTATATTGGCTTGTTCTTGCTACCCTGACTGGGCACTGTTTTGTTGGGGCAGGGGGCAGTTTAGAAACTTGACACTCCACTTTACACCCAGATAGAGCAGTCAATACCTAATTTTTGAGAGCAGGGCTTTATTTTCCTCCAGAGAACATCTCAGCACTTCTTATATGGGAGAAAATAAAAGGCACATACTCAGGAACACTTAACCTACCCCCTAACCCAATGCCTAGACCAGGGGTCTGCAACCTTTAAGACAAAAAGAGCCACTTGGACCCATTTCCGAAGAAAAAAAACCTGGGAGCCGCAAAACCATTGCGACATTTAAAACAAATATATCTCCGGAGCCGCGATCTGACAGCGGGCGGGAAGGTGACGTCGGGACGGTGCGTGACTAACGCACGCACTGCCCCCATGTGACGTCACAGCCAGTACAGCGCCCGCCACAGTGGGGGGTGTTGGGGTGCACAATGCGCCTCCTCCCCTCGCTAGTATCCGCCCCGGAGCCGCGGCAAAGGTGTAAAAGAGCCACATGCGGCTCCGGAGCCGCGGGTTGCAGACCCCTGGCCTAGACCAACAGCAGGCTCTCCTTCCTCTTGATTGTAACCCAGATGGAAGCTTGTTTACCCTGCCCTACAGAACTACCGTCTTTTTCGCACCATAGGGCGCACCCAGTTTTTAGGGGGGGAAATCAAGAAAAAAAATATTTCCCCCCCCCAGCCCCAAAGAGCAGCATACAGGCTGCGCACAACCTCTCCCTGCCGGAGGGGTTGAGCGGGGCTATGGCACAAGCCAAGGCAGCAAGCAGGATGGATCCCGCTAGCTGTTTTGGCTTCCTCTTTAGCCCCGCACAACCTCTCCTTGACAGGAGACGCTGCACAGGGCTAAAGAATCCATAGCCCCGTGCAGCCTCTCCTTGCCGGAGGGGTTGCGCGCGGCTATGGCACAAGCCAAGGCAGCGAGCAGGATGGATCCCGCTCGCTGTTTTGGCTTCCTCTTTAGCCCAGCGCAACTGCTCTTTGCCAGGAGACGCTGCCCAGGGCTAAAAAATCCATAGCCCCGTGCAGCCTCTCCTTGCTGGAGGGGTTGCGCACAGCTATGGAGCAAGCCAAGGCAGCGCGCGGATGGATTCCGCTCGCTGTTTTGGCTTCCCCTTTAGCCCTGTGCAGCCTCTCCTTGCCGGGAGACGCTGCGCAGGGCTTTCCTGGCTTTACTGGGAGGTGGGGGGATTCCCTCACCTCTCCCAAAAGCCCGCAGAAGCCGCGCAACCCCTTTAAAGAGATTACGGCTTCTCCTGGCTTTCCTGGGAAGTGGGGGAATTCCCCCACCTCCCGCAAAACCGGCAGAAGCCGCGCGCACTTTAAAAGGGCTGCACGGCTTCTCCCAGCTTTCCTGGGAGGTGGGGGAATTCCCTCACCTTTCGCAAAAGCCCGCAGAAGCCGCGCAACCCCTTTAAAGAGATCGCGGCTTCTCCTGGCTTTTCTGGGAGGTGGGAGAAGGAACTGATGCGGCCAGTCAGTCCCTTCTCCCTCCTGTGGAAAAGCCCGCAAGAGCGCACGGAGCTTGTGTGCGGCTCTTGGGGGCTTTTCCCGCCTGCCTCCCCCCTGCATTCGCTCCATAGGACACACACACATTTTCCCTTGCTTTTTAGGAGGGAAAAAGTGCGTCCTATGGTGCAAAAAATATGGTAAAAACAGACCCATCCCTTGTCTACAGAGTCTCATTCTGACTGCATAGACATTCCCTGACTTACGCTTCAATATGACTCAATGTGACTTAGTGAGCACCTACCAGGGATATTTGAATCCAGGTATTAGAGCATGTTTCGGTTCACTGGGCCAGGCACCTTCCACCTGAAAGGAAAGGTGGGCCAAGTATTTTGGTCCTGTCTTTTCCACCCCAAGACTTAAGTGTACCAATGGAAGGGACATTGTGCAATATTTGTGAAGCTACAGGAACTGCATCTACACGCCGCCTAAATACAGAGGTGCTGTATTTTGCTTCTCAGTACACTTTTCCCTAAGGCAAAGCAATAGAAATAGATACTGTGCCTACACCCCATTTAGAAGGCCAGGTAGCTTCACGATACCCACTCAGAAGCCAAGTCACTGGCTCCTGAAATTAGAGCAACCCAAGAAGACTGCAAATTAGGTTAGGACATGATGAAAGCAACTGGAAGATCAGGCTGCTCAATACCATAACTAGGGAAACAGCTTAATCATTTTGCTCTCAGAATTTTCCTGAGCACCTGTGAAAACACAGGAAGCTGCCTTATACAAAGCCAGATCATTGGTCCATCAACTCAGTATTCTCTACAGCAACCGAGAATACAGCGGTCATTCCCAACCCTATCAAAAGCTCAGAGTTCCAAGAATCGTTCTTACCAAGGAACAATTATGTGTGACACGGGAACATGGGTCTTCAGACTGTTGGGGACTCAGAAATGGAGGGTCATATTTGAGGCTAAGAACTGCCCATGCCTCTAGTGCAATTTACATATACCTTTAAGAAATTGATCTTTACTGACCTCCTCTTCAAATGGTTTTTATATAAGATAAATGCCCTGGCCTTATTCCATACTCTCCTGGTTCATGTTAGGCTGCTTCAGGGTTGCCTATTGAACAGGCAACAAAGCAATAGGGTGGACTGTTGGAGAGATGGAAGTGTTAGGGGCCTTGAATCCTTGCTTCAGGCAATATATACACCCAAACTGGTCCAATGCAGCTTGGAGCTCTAGCTAGAAAACTTGTAGCTTCAGTCTGCCAAGTCAGAAGATCAGTTGACTCACAAGCCCGGTATAGAGACATTTCTCATTTTAGAAGTTATATAGTTGAATAAAAGATCCAATCTTAATTCTCCAAGTGCCTGACAGCTGTCCCAGAAACCTTCTCTCTTCCTGTGCATCTGATGGGTGAGCTTTAATCTGTTTCTCAGATTTTGTCTTTTTATTCTTCACAGTCTCCCACAGGGTGCTTTTCCAGATTGGAATTCCCTGCTCTTCCAGCAAGTGATAATCCTCTCAAGCTGTTGACCAACTCCCTGAGACCAAAGTGCCTACAACAAATTAGATCATAGCTGGGCAGGGATCTTCCTTGGTTTGGTCAATGTTCCATTAACACATAAGGAGGAGGAGCTAGTCACCCAATACACATTTAACAGTAGAAATAACACTTAAGCTTATGTTTTGAGAAACACATCAGCTATACTACTTATCTAATAGAGGAAGTTTAATCTGGAAAGTATGAAAAGAGCATGTCCAGAACTTCTTTATTTTTCCCCTGACAGATTTAGTTGAAAACAAAGTGATACTGAACAGCTGACCTACTGTGTGAGAGACCTGTGGCTTCTTCACCATTTACACAGACATAATCCATATGCAAATATACTGACTGCTTTATCAGACAATACAAGTTGATCAGCAGTGTGTTAAACTAACAGCAGTCTACCAAGCACGTCCCTGGCAATCTGTAAGAACTAAGAGCTCAGTGCTCTCTGAATTCTAAAGTGCATTAAATGCAAATAAAAATCAAAGTATCTTCTCAGTATCACATTTCCATCTAAGTAACAGCAATGCCAGGTGATTGGGAAGGACTATATAATTCATTCTTTAGAAAAGAAAGGATGCAGTGAGACTAATAGGAGCCCATTTCGTAAGAAACAGATGTAGTCTACTGTTGTTTATTATAACAGTTAACATTCTGCCTTTCTGAAAATGAAATGAGATGAAATGAAAAGAACAGATAACACCAAAGAGACCAATACATAACATCTCAGATGTTAGAAATTCAGATATATAATCTAATCACCAAATTGCCCCTTAAACCTGGGTTCCAGTAGACACAATGGAATGTTTAGGTACCAGAGGTTCCCCCCAATGGGATTTATCATCATCATTCTTCATGTCGTTTCTATACTGCTTTATATTTTAAAGAACAAATCTCAAAGCAGTTTACAACACATTAAAACAACAAATAAAATAATCCAGAATAAAACAATTTCAAGCTTTAAGGGAAATATTTCAGATCCTTCTCTACATAACATTATGCTTTTCCCAGTCACCAACCTGGCATCCAGAGATCTCCACATGGTCGCAATTTGACCCATGCCAAGAGCAAAACACGCCTGGCTAATTTCTAGCACTGCATAGAATCTGAATTGTAGAGTTGGAAGGGACCACAAGGGTAATATAGTCCAACTATCCTATGTCTACTATACCTAGCATAATTCTAGCATTTTTTAAAAAAAGAATTCAAACAGGTTTTGAATCCTATTCTATTGCTTACAAATTCTGTAATTTATTTTCTAAACTAAGAAGAGAATTCAAAATTATTCTGATTATATTCTTACCATGGTGATTTCTTAATTATCTTGAACAAGTCCCTTCTACTGGGGGACAGCTGAAGTCTGATATTCAGCAGATGATTTCTTCAAGGCTTTGAGTTCTTATCATGGCAATTACCATTTGGGAATTAGAAAAACAGAACAGCAGGGCCCACTCAATGGCTCAGGCTGCCTTTTGACTCTTCCAAGAGATAGCACCAGTGTTTCCTTGCTTTCATCTTCCCTCACCATATCTTTACCACATGTGTTATCTCCGATACTGCAGGCCTGTGTGCAGCATTTAAGTAAACTTTAGGCACTTTATCAATGAATGTTTTTTAAAGCCTATTCTCAAGCTGCACAATCAAATAATGTTTTTAGGATATGCCATCACAATGACTGTTTCAGCTATATCAGTGCCACCAACAAATTTCAAATTGAACAGAAAAATCTGCTGTGCCAGCAGCTATCTGCTACAGCACAGAAACAAAAGCAGCTATAGATATAGCCTTCAGTGGCCACATAGTGGGATCCCTGTGTTTAAGATAATCATAACATCACAATAACATCACAAATAAGGCTCTTAAATTTATCCAATGACCTGGGAAAGGAAGAGGTTGTTGCAATCACTAACAGTATAAGCAGCCAATATATTATTGGTTGTAACATCTCACAGCTACTATCTGCTACTACCATAATAGTACAGGCAGGTGCAGGAAGCACCCAAACAATAAGTATATTAAATAGAGGTTTTTAGTAGCAAAATTACAATGCAATGCTGAGTAGAATGGGAACTGCTTCCAGGGTGCAGTCTTAGCTGCTAAACAGCAAAAACTCAGGACAAGTGACAAAATTAGAAGTCAACTTGTCCCAGTACAGCCAGCACATTAATAAATGGTAAAGCCCAATGTCTTAGTGCAATTGTAAAACTACCTACCCAACTAAGCCTACAACACACTTGTAAAGGCATGCTCAGCAGAGCAGTCACTTTAAAACGCTTCCCCGCATATCCTTGCTGTCCAAATAGGGCATTCTTGGCTACACAGAGGAAGGAAAAGCCCTCACAAATTGGTCCCAAGCCATTTATGACCTATCTCTAGCAGATAACAGGATGTGAAGGTAAACACTGCAGTATAATCCCATCATCTATTAGGCTGCACATCAATTTGGATGCACTCAATGCTACCTAATGTTCCTTGAAATCATCAAGGGAGGCCTCACAAAGTATTACACAATTGTGGAACACACCCCAGCCTTGAGCACGGACACTCATACATATACAATGCCGGCTTAGGCCACTAGCAGCAGAATCAGGCCATGTGGGTGAGATTTGGGGGGTACACCTACCCAGCATGCTGGAAACAAATGACATTTACAGGAGGAGGAGGAAGAGACCCATATTGAATTTCTAACCCACTTCATGATTCAGTACGACCAAAGCACAGAACCCGGCAGCAAACGAGACTCGCACAGCTGAGTGCCGCGCAAGCAGCGGCTCCCCCATGTCTGCTCCCCCATTTAGCAACGACTAAGAGGAGAGCGTGCAGGATATATACATCCCTGCGCCTGCAGCTCAACCCCAACAGAGGCTCTGAAAAACCTAAGTCGTGTCATCACAAGCACCGGCTACATCACAAAACCCAGCTGACAAAACCACAAGCCGCCACCGCGAGCCCAGTTCCACCCCAGGTTAAGAACCAAGGCAAATGCAGCACACCTTTACATACCTGGCACGGGGCCGCGTTAAACAAGGGGAGCGATTTTAAGGCCGGCGCATCAGACGCTCTTTTGCGCAGACGAGCGTCTCGAAACCCGACGCTGCGTTGCGCGAGTTTCAACCCAAAGCGCAAAAAAAAAGAAGAGGAGGGAAACGAGAAGTTGAAAGTAAGGCCTTAAAAAGTGAAGTGCAACTTGCCAACTTGGCTCCTCCCGATTCCTGGGTTGTCAACACGCGCCCGCCCTTCGCCCCATTCAGACGTGCGCGTATGACGCGTTTCTTTTTTTCCCCCTCGCGAAAGCGGGCTCTCGGTGGATCAGGTAGGTGAGGGGGGAAAGAGGCGGCAAAGGCCCGTGAAGGGCGAGAGGGTCCGTTGGGCTCTCCGAACGACCCCGCGCAGCAGACGCCGGAGCCGGCAGAGCCCCGAGCCTCCGGCGCCCGCTTCCTCTCAGCCCGGCAGTGGCGGCGGCGACGCCCGCCTCTCGCTTACCCGGAATCCGGAGGCAGAAGCCGGCGAGGGGCGAGCGGGGTTTACCCAGCGAGGGAAGAGCTTCAGGCGGAATCCATAGTCTAAAGACCCCCCTCTCTCGACCCCTCAGACGAAGCAGCGGCGGAAATCCCGCCCCGGCGGAGAACGCGCCCACGCATAGGCGGAGAGGGAGAAGCGGGCGGCGGGGATTGGCCGCTTCCGGATGCCCGTCGCAGGGGGGCGGACGGTGTTTTGCGCACGGATGCTCGCACGTGACGGCCGCCGGAGGGGGCGGGGCCCGCAGGGAGGAGGGAGGAGGAGCATGGCGGATGCGGCGGCTGGTCCTGGCAGGAGGCGAAATGGGGGTGAGGGCGGGTGGCCTCAGGAGCGTAGCTGTCAACTTTTCCCTTTTCTTGCGAGGAATCCTATTCGGAATAAGGGAATTTCCCTTTAAAAAAAATGGAAACGTTGACAGCTATTCTCAGGAGCCTGTATTAAAGCAAAATGATGGCATAAATTTACTTAGGTCATTTGTTCTATATACGATATTATGTGCTGGAATGAACCAGTTGCAAGCGACAGCAGAGCCTTTGAGCATGTGCAGAGTGGTTTTGTTTTGGTTTTGCCCTCATGAAGACAACCATCAGGAAGCCACGCTGGTCCCTCGACAATGCATGGGATGGAAGCCCTTCTTGCAGGTGGGAAAAGGTGGCTTAAGATGCAAAGAAGGAAAGAAAGACGCACCTTTCCTGACAAAGCAAATAAGTGAGAGGCAATTGTTGAAGATGCTTGAAGTGCCGAATAAGGGATGGGAGTACTGGTAGAGTTTTGTGCCGGGAAAAAAGCTGAGCGCTAATAATATAAAGGAAAACAAGCCAATGAGAGCTTCTAATAAGAGGAAACAGATCTCTGCAAGATGGAAGATACACATATTGTGCAGGGTGGGAAGCAAAAGGAAAGAAGCTCCGTGTGGTTTGGGAGTAGGAAAGAGAGAAAAGATGCTGCAAAATTAAGACTTCTATTATACATCTATTCTACATCTACATCCACCCCAGCTGGATGTAGATTTGACTGAATAACATTTGATGTCTACTCTGAAGTTATGCAAGAATAGTCTATGATTCTCATGCTAGCACTTTTCCGTATGAAGCCCTTAGAAATGATGTACGAAATGTAGCAGGAGGGGATAAATGACTTTTTCTTCTTTTCTTTCCATGCCTACCAGTCATACAAGAGGCTTTTAGGCAAGCTGTTACTAAACTTCCTTAGGTTCTCTCTCACCCTTAGACGGGAGTGATTTCTGGGGATCCAAGGTACATACTTTGGAGACCAGAGAGCATATAGCTTACCTTGGCTTTCCCCAATCCCAAAATGGCTCCCAAATAGTCTAGGCAAACAAAGGTTTAAAATAACCCTTTGAGGCTGATACAAATGCACCAAGACCAATTTAATGAAGCTTATTAATAATAAAAGACGGTAAGAAGACAAATGGAAGTGACAAAATGTTGCATCAGGAAAATAATAAAGAAAATGTTTTTAGTCTATTTTGCCTGTAGTAGCTACTTGCAAACCAACCTGGTCTCCTCCCATGTAACATAGCAATGTAGATGCTCAAGTTGAAGGGCAAGGGGTTGCTCAGCATTTCACTTGCAGAAAAATACCTCTGGATACAAGCCACTATATCTGCATAATGTGAGGCCCTTTTCAACGCAGCTGTTTCTATGAAATCAGTGCAGACCTCAGGAAGGGGAAGACAGGCTTTGCGCCATCTATTGCTTGAATCAAGGAAGGGAGCTTCCTTCCTCTTTCACTGCCAGATATAACTCTGCTCCAGTTACCAGTTGCCGTGTGACTGCAGAACAGTTGAAGTACATTCTGAGTAAAAGATCACATGCCATTGTTATTACCATATCACTCCTTAGTCCTCTGACTTTCCCGTGGTGTGAACTGATTTCATAGAAAAGCAACAGCTCAGTTGAAAAGGGCCTTACATTATGCAGATAGGGTGGCTTGTATCCAGAGGTATTCTTCTGCAAGTAAAGTGTGTTTCCATCCCCAATAGTTGGAGCCTCCAAATTTACACTAAGCCCCTTGAGCCACAGCACCCACTAAAAAGCTGATGTTGCGGGAGGGGGAGATCCTCTGATACATTATGCAAAGTGGTGCGGAGGCAGCAGTAGACAGGTGGATTGTTGAAAATAGGGAAGCCAGCCTTGTGTCAGCAGATGTGTTTTCTGTTTTTGCCAAAGCATTTTTTCCCCATTCAAGACATTGTACTTGGTATGACAGCAATTTATAATTCTGTTGGATATATTGGTGCTGCCCATCAACATGTTTAAGTGATCGTTCAGTTTTGGTGAAGAAATTAATAGTATACATAGAAGTTCACATTTGGTGTTACAGTTGTCAGATGATAAAGGAAACTTGTACAAACCAGCCTGATGACATTTTAAATGCCATTGGTCTTTCAGGGTGTGACTGTGTGGTTAGGGCCCGATTCTTGCACCACCAGCAATTGCAGAAAGAGACTAACAGGCGACAGATGTAGGCTGTTATTGATCCTGGCAGTGATAACAAAGTTGCGTGAAGGTTATCTGACTACTCCTTGATTGTTACATAGCTTTTCGGCATAAATAGAGGTGTGTCAGTAAGCATTTACATTTTCTGATTCGGTTCTTGGAGGCAAAACCTACATTGGGCAGAACTTTAGTAGCGAAAGAGTACTATGCTTGAATGTAGAAAATCTGAATTCAGTCCTAGAAAAGGAGAAACGCCATGGCATATAGTATATATATATATATATGGAAAGGCAATATTCTCAGTAGCCCATCTGTTAAAAAAACATGAAAACAGACAAATAGGGCCTTGTAACAAAATAATGTGTCGTATCTGTGGTGTGTGTCTGTGTTCAGATGGCATTTTATTCCATCTTCTTCTTTTTTTTTTAAGATATTTATTAAAATTTTCAAACTTTACAAAATGAAAAAAGAAAAAAGAAAAATACAAAATAAAAGTAGTTAAAAACAACTCAATCTTTCCGTTACTTATCTTTCATTGGCTTGTTTCCCGGACCTCCTCGCGCCTCCCTTTTTTGGCTTCCAATTCAGTTTGTTAGTTCAGCAAATCCTTCCCCTCTTTGTTTATCCTAGTCTTTAATCTTAAAATATTATGACATTGAATTTTAACCTATTAATAATCCATTTTTCATATTCCCTTATAATATTACAGCTAAAAACCACTTAATTTCTATCCAACATCATTCTAACATTCATTAATTTTGCAATATTTCTGTAGATAGTCTTTAAACTTTTTCCAATCTTCTTCCACCGACTCTTCTCCCTGGTCTCGGATTCTGCCAGTCATTTCCTTTTTTTTTTTTTTTTTAAAAATAATTTTTTATTAAGGTTTTAAACAAAGAAGAAAGAAAAACAACACACACAAAAAACAATACAAAACTTAACAATAAAAACACAAAACATAACAATTAAAAACAAACTCTCTTTTCCTTTTCCAATTTTAAATTACTTATTTTCTGGACTTCCTCATACCTCCCTCTTTTGTATTCCAATCCACATTATTTGTCCAGCAGTTTCTTTTCCACTTTTTTAATCCCAATCCTTAATTTAATAAAATGTTAAAATATATAACTTCAACTTTTTTTAAACCTAATCCTTGATCTTAATGTCATATAGCTTTAAATTTTTCTCTTTTATTATCAAATTTCCATTTCTTTAAACATCTTTAATCTTGATCTTTAATCTTAATCTATCCTTAACTTTAACCTGTACAGCTGGAAACCACTTATTTTCAATCCAACATCACTCTAACATTCCTTAATTTTGCAATGTTTCTGAAGATAGTCTTTGAATTTCTTCCAGTCTTCCTCCATCAACTCTTCTCCCTGGTCACGGATTCTGCCAGTCATTTCCGCCAATTCCATGTAGTCCATAAGTTTCATCTGCCATTCCTCCAGCGTGGGAAGTTCTTGTGTCTTCCAATACTTTGCGATGAGTATTCTTGCTGCTGTTGTTGCATACATAAAGAAAGTTCTATCCTTTTTTAACACCATTTGGCCCACTATGCCCAGGAGAAAGGCCTCTGGTTTCTTGGGGAAGGTATACTTAAATACCTTTTTTAGTTCATTATATATCATTTCCCAGAACGCCTTAATCTTTGGGCACGTCCACCAAAGGTGAAAAAAAGTACCTTCAATTTCTTTACATTTCCAACATTTGTTATCGGGCAAGTGATAGATTTTCGCAAGCTTGACTGGGGTTATGTACCACCTGTATATCATTTTCATAATATTCTCTCTTAAGGCATTACATGCCGTAAATTTCATACCTGTGGTCCATAACTGTTCCCAGTCAGCAAACATAATGTTATGACCAACGTCCTGTGCCCATTTAATCATAGCCGATTTTACCGTTTCATCTTGAGTATTCCATTTCAGCAGCAAGTTATACATTCTTGACAAGTTCTTAGTCTTGGGTTCTAACAATTCTGTTTCTAATTTGGATCTTTCCACCTGGAAGCCAATTTTCCTGTCCAATTTAAATACCTCCATTATTTGATAATAATGAAGCCAGTCTCGCACTTTGTTTTTTAGTTTTTCAAAACTCTGCAATTTCAGTCTATCTCCGTCTTGTTCCAAAATTTCCCAATATTTCGGCCATTTCCACCAATTCCATATAGTCCATCACCTTCATCTGCCATTCTTCCAGGGTGGGTAGATCTTGTGTCTTCCAGTACTTTGCAATAAGTATTCTTGCTGCTGTTGTGGCATACATAAAGAAAGTTCTATCCTTCTTTGACACCAATTGGCCGACTATGCCCAGGAGAAAGGCCTCTGGTTTCTTCAGGAAGGTATATTTAAATACCTTTTTCAATTCATTATAGATCATCTCCCAGAAAGCCTTAATCCTTGGGCACGTCCACCAAAGGTGAAAGAATGTACCTTCAGTTTCTTTACATTTCCAACATTTATTATCGGGCAAATGATAGATTTTTGCAAGCTTGACTGGTGTCATGTACCACCTGTATATCATTTTCATAATATTCTCTCTTAAGGCATTGCATGCCGAAAACTTCATACCTGTGGTCCATAACTGTTCCCAGTCAGCCATCATTATGTTATGTCCAACGTCTTGTGCCCATTTAATCATAGCAGATTTCACCGTTTCATCCTGAGTATTCCATTTCAACAGCAAGTTATACATCTTTGATAAAGTCTTAGTTTTGGGTTCTAACAGTTCTGTTTCTAATTTTGATTTTTCCACCTGGAAGCCAGTTTTCTTGTCCGAATTATATGCCTCCATTATCTGATAATAATGAAGCCAATCTCGCACTTTATTTTTTAGTTTCTGAAAACTCTGCACATCTTCACAATGTTTCCTTACCTGTTCATATTCACATTTCACATGATTTTTCAGACAAATAAAAGCCGCCTCTGGGAATCTACTGGCATCTAGTGAATGTGCATTGCTTATTTCTGTGCTAACTGTTACTAGACAAAAATCCAATGGCAACCCCATTGGCTCAGAAAAATGCTGGAATGTTGCATTGATTAAATTTGGGTCTGAATATTGGCATACAGTTTTTCCTGCCATTTAAAATTTAGCAGAACATGGAGTGATCAAAAAGCCTCCATTCCGTAACACAACAACTTACTGCAATACAAAAGGAACATTAGACATCAGGTGGAGGAAGGCTGCTCTCGAAGTACCAGCTAGCTTACTATTGCAGGAATTGTTAGCCACAAAAATATTTTCAGTTTAAGATACAAAACAGAGGATTTGCTGTGTTGCCCTGTTGCAGCAAAACCAACTAAGAGTCTGGTGTACAGACAAGTTGTCAAGCATTTCAATTGGCTCTGATTATATTGTATACATTTAAAATTTAAACATATGCATGCCTCTTGAATTCCATTGCCATTTGGCCATATGACGATGACACTGATTTATTACAGTTATCAGTCACTTTGTACCAAAAAAAAGTCTCAAAGCGACTTGACAGGATAACATGCAACAAATAAAAGCAATTTAAAACCAGAAAAAAATTAAAGCAATGAACAATACAAAATACATAAAAAGCTGATCTAGCGACATTAATAAGGACATGTCCTTCCTACCCCACGAAAAGATGGGTACCACCATAGGCCTAATGACCTGAAGCCTGAGCAAGCAAAAAGGTCTTAGAATGGCACCTGAGGACTGACAAGGATGGCACCAGGTGCTTCTCCCTGGAGAGAGCATTCCACAGACGGAGTGAAATACTATGAAATACTAAAGAAAGCCCATTCTTATGCAGCTACCTCTGCATCTCCTTTGAGTAGCCTTCTGAGGGCACACGGAGAAGAAAACATTTCCCACCTCTATTCTCATAAGTGCATCTGCAAGCATCCAACTAGGGATAACATGTCACACACCTAATGGTGGGCTCTAGTCCATGAAAGCTTTTGCCACAAAAGATTCGTTAGTCTTTATGGTGCCATAAGTGATGTATGGAAGTGAGAGCTGGACCATAAAGAAGGCTGATCGCCAAAGAATTGATGCTTTTGAATTATGGTGCTGGAGGAGACTCTTGAGAAGATCAAACCTATCCATTCTTAAGGAAATCAGCCCTGAGTGCTCACTGCAAGGACAGGTCGTGAAGCTGATACTCCAATACTTTGGCCACCTCATGAGAAGAGAAGACTCCCTGGAAAAGACCCTGATGTTGGGAAAGATGGAGGGTACAAGGAGAAGGGGATGACAGAGGACGAGATGGTTGGACAGTGTTCTCGAAGCTACTAATATGAGTTTGACCAAACTGCGGGAGGCAGTGGAAGACAGGAGTGCCTGGCGTGCTGTGGTCCATGGGGTCACAAAGAGTCGGACACAACTAAACGACTAAACAAACAAACATGGTGCCATTAAGACATGCCTTTCCCAAACTTGAAAGCGTATGAAATAACACAGGGATATTAATAAATGGTTCTTTGCCCAGTTCTCATGCACTTGCTTTTCAGATACCTATAGTTTCAAGCTATTAAGCTGTCTGATCCTTGTTGGGGGGGGGAGGGGACAGTACAGTTGGCTTCTGATCCAAACTGGTGGAGCTGACTTATAAAGTTGTTATGGTAACATGAGTGCCGAGATTAGATTTATTTACAGAAAGTGCAAAGCCTACCATAAGCAATAAAATAAACACCAGACTCACTTATGTTCTGGCGCTCTGTGGTTTGAGAAGTGCTTGTTGAGCAAATACGACTAGCTTGGAACATGCACGCACATGCTGAATGCTTGCTTCCACTTGCCTTGATCAATACGTGGTTTGCTGGTTTAATTAAGTTTACGGGTTGGAAAAGGGAACATTTTTTTTTGCTGTTCAGTGCAGCCTGGGAAACAAATTCCGCTCATTGTTTCCTGCAGGGTCTACACTGCCTGCTTGAGCCTGGGTTTTCCAGGCTGCCTTTTAGCTTTTGGGAGGCGGGGGCAGGGTGGGATGTGCACATTTTGCTTGGATGTTTACAGCCTGCTTTAAATAGTTTTTTCTTTTGCCTCCAGTGCGGAGATAAGATTTGCATCTGACATGGAATTTGATGGGGTAGAAAGACGTTGGAGGAGTTTCTAAAAAGCTTTTTTTTTTCCAAAATGAGGATTTTCGTCGCTTTTGAAGGACTTTGGGAATCCTTCGACATTTCATCAGAGAACACAGTGAAAGATCTAAAACTGATGATAAAGGTAAGGGCTTGGCCAAGTTGCTTCGTTCTCTATTATTTTGATTTTAAGTGCTTGTGAGAATCTGAATCAGATAATATCCATTGCCAAAATGAAACTTCTAAGGAACGTCTTCCTACGCGCTGGGTTCTTTTAAAAAAAAGGAGAGTTCAAATTTAATGGAATTGTCTTCGTTGTATTTCATTTCAAGAGTCTGGTTTAAATTTATATTATCCGTTTTTATATTAGAGTATAATATTTTACATTTTAATCCATCTGATTAGGGCTGCATATACACCATACATTTAAAGCACATGACTTTAAAATATTGGGAACTGTAGTTTTTAAGGGTGCTGGGAATTTATCCCTGAGGGGTTAACTACAGTTCCCATAATTCTTTTTGGAAGAAGTTATGTGCTCTAGATGTGCATTAAATATATGGTGTGAATGTGATCTCAGCTTCACTAGGTAATTTTGAATCTGCATATATTTTCACAAGAGATGGTTAGGATAGTCTCTTTGAGTGATGAAAGCTGAGTAGACAAACTTAAATAACTAAGTGCTTTGCTGTCTTGTAAGGTTCAGCTAAACCCTTCCAGTTGCAGTATGCAAAAGAGAAAATTTAAATTTGTGTACAAGGATTTATGTATTTTGGCACAACCACCAAACACATTTGAGGGGGGCTTCAGATTCACTCCAGGGCACCGTAAGTCGATATGAAACAACACAAAATAAAAATACAGTTCAGTATGCTTTAATTTCCCAGAGTTTTTATTCATTTTTACTATTAAGTATGTCCCATTGAATTATAAGGCACTGATCCTCAAGTAAGTGTGCATAGGATTGCAACCCAAACACGTTTACAGTCCAATAGTATGAATGTTTACTTGCAAGTATATCCCACTGAATTCAAAAGGGCTCTTGTTCTCCATCAGGGAAATAAAACTGAGATAGATAGATATATTTTAAAGCCTATTATAACCTCAAGCCATGAAGAACAGCATGAGAGAACCTGGTCCTGGTAAACAGAGCACAGGATCTGGCACTGAGTTGGGATAAGCAGCTTGTGGCCTCCCAGATGTTATCGGGCTGCAACTACCATCTTCGCTGACTGTTGACCATGCTAGCTGGGGCTGATGGGAGTTGGAGTCCACTGGCGTCGGGAAGGTTGCCGGCTGCCCACCCCACACTAAGTGTCGTCCCCCTAATGCAATGGGACCCCTTACACCAGTGTTTCTCAAACTTGGATCTCCTGCTGGTTTTGGGCTACAACTCCCATCATCCCTAGCCAGCAGGACCCGTGGTCAGGGATGATGGGAATTGTAGTTCAATAAAGAGCTGGGGACCCAAGTTTGGAAAACACTGCCTTACAGTCTCTAGTACTGGGCTCAGGCACTGCCTCCTGTACTGAAGCAACAAGTCATCGTCAAATGCCTATGTGGCTAGTCCACATAGCTGCGGAGGAGGCAAGGATGGTGAGGGGGTGGGATCCACATAAACAATTAATTCCCATTTTAATAGGAAGCTGGCATTATATGGAGTCACGCAGTGGTCCATTTAGCTCAGCATCATCTACACCAAGGTGGAGAACCTCGGGTCCAGCGACCAACTGTGTTCCTCCAGACCTTTCTGTCTGGCCCTCCGGGCTGTGACAACCCCTTGTTTGCAAGGGTTAGGATGCAAGTCTGCTGTGCAAAGGTCCAAGTCACATCCATGGCTCCACCCACTTCTGCCTCTCGCCCTGCCCACTGCCGCAATGCGGCCCCCGGAAAGTTGCCTGCCAGGGAAGGTGGCCCTTGTCTACACTGACTGTCAGTGAGCCTCTGATTTTTTAGACAGAGATGCCAGGAACTGAGCCTGGGAAAGGTACTTTGCCACTTCGCAATAGGCCTTCCCTGTAGCTCCCTCAGTGGTGGGTATTGACTTGAACGCTAACAGGTTATTTGCCCTCGATGGAAGTGTTTACAACTTGCTCTAAAATAATTATTTCCTCCCCCTTTAAGGATTATTTTCACGTTCCTCTCTCGGAAGATAAGCAAGGCAGGCGGTATTTGGAGCTAATTTATGCAGGAGCAGTGTTAAAGGACAGCTGGATACTTGCTGATGTGGGCATATCAGTTTCTTCGACCATCAAATGTGTTGTTAAGGTATAGTACGGTTTTAAAACAAACAAACCTAGGCTGCCTAATTAGCACGGAAAGTCTCCATGCATGCTGATTTCCTCGCTAAATTATAGATCTTGGGCTAGGATCACACAGCAGGAATCAAAAAGCACCTGATCTTCCAATGAGATGCAGTCACCTTCAGAAAATGATGGCAGGAAAGCGCTAATGCAAGGAGAGTTAAACCTTAGGCTGTGTACACAACAACGTGTTCGTAGCACAAAAATGGAATTGTACATGCTTATCCTCAGCGTTTTGCTTTCAATCTGGATTGCTTCTAGACCCTGCCATCCACAAGCATGGGTGTGGTTTCTTGATATTCCTTTGAAATTCCTCCCTTTGATTGGGTTATTATCCACACCTAGTCCTCCCTACACATGTCCTAGGTGAAAGAGGAAGGAGGTGGCGATTGTGACCTAGTTAGATGCCCACCCATTATGTCATTGGGCAGCTATGTATACACACCCTGTCGCCAGGGCTGTCGACACTTGTTTTCAAAAGAACACTGTGTGGGGTAATCTATGGTGACCTTTTGGAATGAAACCAGTTTCTCAATGCATGCTTTCCAGGGGCAGGAAAATACGCAACAGATCTTGATTGTGTGTGGCCTACTTGTGTGGGGGGGAAATACTCAGTCTCCACTGATTCTAGAATAAATGCCACACGTACACAGACTTTAGCCTCACACTGATTTGTAAGGAACTTTGACTGCACAACACACACACCATACACTTCAATTCCTGCAAAGAATCATGGGGACTGTAGTATACTCTTCGCAGAGCTATCATTCCCAGCACTACAGTTCCCAGGATTCTTTGGGGGGGCGGAGTCCTGTGATTTGGATGTATGGTATGAGCACAGCCTTTGAAAGATTTCGAGTCTCTCTTTTAAAATGCAAAACCTTGAATATTCCGTATTGCTTAATATCCCGTATCCTATCACATTCTGTAGTTCTTCAGAAAAATGGAAACTGGGAAAAGATAGATCTGTACAGAAAGCACATTAATATGGTAGCCAGCTCCTTGCCTGGATGTCAGTGCCTGTGATATGTGAAAGGATGTTCTGCCTCAAACACAGTTCCTCTTTGCCCCTACCTGCTGCATCCGGCAGGATAGTTGTTGTTGTTGTTGTTTAATCGTTTAGTCATGTCTGACTCTTTGTGACCCCATGGACCAGAGCATGCCAGGCACTTCTGTCTTCCACTGCCTCCCGCAATTTGGTCAAACTCATGCTGGTAGCTTCGACAACACTGTCCAACCATCTCGTCCTCTGTCGTTCCCTTCTCCTTGTGCCCTCAATCTTTCCCAACATCACGGTCTTTTAGCAGGATGCTAGTTTTAACCTTAGGGAGGCAAAGGAGCAGGGTGGTGGTGTTGCTACTACTACTACTACTACTATTATTATTTACCCACCCATCATCAGCAGGTCCCAGAGCTAGTTAAAACAATTTAAAAATTGAGAATTAAAAAGAGTTGAAACATCTTACAGTCACAAGAGTAGGGTAAGTCCCAGAAACACAAATCTCAGGTGCTAATGGGCTGGCTGGCTGCAGTACTAGCTCTAGGCTTGAGGACAGCCAGCCTCTTGGCAAAGTTGGAAGGGGCCCTTAGTGACACCAGGTGGACTTACCTGGTGGCGGTGGCAGCAACAGCAGCAGCAGTGCCCTGAATCAGTACCAGGTGACTTGAAACCCGCCATTTAGATTTCCCCCAATGCCCAGAGCAATCCCGCCCCCCGCCCCCCTTTTGAAGCTGATATGCAAACAGAGAGAATTTCTGAATTCAGCTTGGCTGTGGTTTGAGAATCCTGAAACAATTTATCCCAGGTCACTTTGTTTTCTCAGTTTGAGAGTTAGTTTGCCAGAATTTTTATTGTTCCTGGCACAGCATTACTAAGATCACCGAAGATGAGAACAAAGCGTAGAACATTGAGAGCTGCAATTCTCTGCCCAGTTACCTAGGAATGCAGTCCTCTGATCTCAGTTGGAGTAAACAGAATTGAACTGAAAAAGGACTGTGCTCATATTGGGGCATCTACAGAGATGGAGAAACAGAGCCAGACATTGTTCTCTTGGCCTGGAAATCCTATATTAGAAACCATTATTTCCATTCAACAGGACCTTTAATTGTGACAAGTGTTCTACAAGTCCTGTTTCGTCTTCTCTCTGAACACCTTTACTTTGTGAGGTAGGTCAGTGGTTATTCCTATTTCACAGATGGGAATGAAGGTTGCAAAAGAAGGACTTGCACTAAGTTGTAACGAGGCTGATCTGGAATGCAAATCCAGCTCTTTGTATATAGGACAGTGCTAGGTCTTCATATCTTCCTGTATCTCCCCACTGTAGAGATTGTAAATTAAACTGAATTGAATTTTAAAACAAAACTGATTGCTGCTGTTGCGGACTGCAGCATCAACCACAAGACCACATTCTATGCATGGGCAATGGATGTCCCCATGTCATATAGTCAGAATTCTACATGGGCTATAAGCACAATTTACCACTGGAATATTGATCTCATTGTTGGGTTTCCTTTCCAGGAAGAAGATAAGCCAGTTTTCTATGTTTACAATGCTGTCACTCGTGAAAAAGTGCCCATCATGGGGAAGATTTATCTCCTGGGGTTAAAGGTTTCCCAGCTCAAAAGCCTGGTAACCCTGAAGTGTGGCTTTCCAAACAGCATTTATTGTCTCAGGACGCCAGAGGGCAGAGAGATGTACGGCTGCAATACCTTGAGTGACTATCAGTTAGATATAGGTATTAAGACTGTTTGTGGGTTTTTATCTACTCCCACGTGATAACATAGCTCTCCAGACTTTTCTAGAAATATCTGAGCTTAAGAAATAGGTATCATTTTGGACTGTTTCCCTGAATAAAAATATTTTTATGTATGTTGGACAACACCATATTTTGCAATATTACTGGGCCTTCCCACGAGTGCCTTCTTAACATCTGCAAGTGATACAGAGTATTTGGAAATGTTAAAACGAACAAAGCTGATAAAAAGCTAATTAAGTCAGATAATTCAGCCTTTGTTCAGAGATACTGCTGATGCAATGTGCACATTATAAAACAACAGCAACACTTTGTAGTAAGCAATCTATATCTAAGTAGCCTATGAAATGACGAAGACAACTTGAAAGGAAGCATTGTTGATACACTGGTTTGCCTCATAGAAAAGCAAAATAAGTAGTCATAGAGTAAGGCTGCAAGCCTATGCTCACCTACCAGGCTGTAAAGCCCATTGAACTCGGGGTGTAATTCTGAGCAAAGATATATGTATAGAATTAATAAATAATTTTTTTTTATTTATACCCCGCCCTTCCCAGTTCAGAAAACCGGGCTCAGGGCGGCTAACAACAAATTTAAAACACTTAATTAATGCAACAAAAAACAGCATAAAATACAGTGAATAACAATAAATTCAGAATTCAAAAATCAATTTAGGGGGGAAATCCATCCAATAAACATTAGATGATCACCAGGGCTAGCTGGCTAAATTGGTCCTATTTGGGCCAGCGAGGAGACCAGGAGAGAATTAGCTGTGGGATCCCAGAGCGGGTTATCTTCATAAAAAGGGGAGGGGGAGGGAAAGAAGGGGAATAAAAGATCAGACTAAGTTCAAATTGAAAGCCAGGTGGAATAGTTCTGTCTTACAGGCCCTGCAGAAGGAAGTTAAATCCTGCAGGGCCCTGGTCTCATGGGGCACAGCATTCCACCAGGTCGGAGCCATCACTGAGAAGGCCCTGACCCTGGTGGAGGATAATCTGACTTCCTTAGGGCCTGGGACCTCTAAACTATGATTATTCATGGACCTTAAGGTCCTCTGCGGGGCATACCAGGAGAGGCGGTCCCGTAAATACGAGGGTGTAAGGCTATAGTCCAGTGCATACCACTCAACTATCCCATTTAAGCGGGGCATTCCAGATTGACAGAAGCCTTCCTGGCTTCTGATCCCAATCCTGGATGCCCCAGTCCCATGCTCTGGCCGTGCCAGAGTGCAGAACCAAAACACTGGTGTATTTTTTGCTTCCGTGCTGTGGTGCGATTCAATTGGCTCACACCTGAGCACGGGGCCAAAAAACAACAACCCAGAAGCAAAACCCACCTTTTCCCCTGCACGTCTCTGCTCTTCTCACGTCTTCTGACCTGACACTTCTGGAAGCCAGTTTCCGGAAGTACGTCTGCAGTGCTGGCAGAGGAGGAAGAGGTGGCAGGCCAAGGGAGGAGGGCAGGGAGTAGGAGCAGCGTGAGCAAAGGAGAGCAGAGATGGCTTGGGCAGGTAGCTGTGAGACTGGGTTGGTGAGCAAGTGAAGGAGTACAAAGGTGGGACAGGTGGGATGGTGGGGGCAGGGGTGTCCTGCTTTGCCCTCCCAGAATTTTGGAATGTATGCCAGCGCATACTCAACAGAGAAGCTCATTAAACGTAGTTACTTCCACAGAAACCTGCACATAAACTGGCCGCAAGATGTACAAAGTGTCATGGAATTCTACTCAGTATTGATCCAGAGTAGATTCCATTGTATAGTTAGCACAGTAACAACTTAAACATGTTGCAGGATCCCCAAAAATAGACCAGAGGCAATTAATATTTCATCCAGCAGAGCTTTATTGGTCACAAATCCAATACATTCAGGATTGGCACTGTTTATAAGAAATCCAGTCGCAGCAGACTTAACTTAAACTTACAAGAACTTACAATAAGTCTAAACCTTCACACTAAGCATACTATGTACATAACACCACACTAGGCGGAAGAGAGATAGAAAGAGAAAGTGAAACCTAGGCTACTTCTGGCCCTACTTTTATAGTCAGCATGACCGTGACAGAAAGAGATAAGAGAGCCAGTTTACTAAGCCAGCTGTGCTCAGCTTCTCTGAAGGAATAACCTAAACAAGAACCTTCTGCTTGTTTCTTTGACACAGAAAGAAACCTTCCAGAACCCTCATAAATTAAGCAGACTACAGGAAAGATCTCTACACATCAGATCAATACTTTCTGTACTAAGAAATGCAAACTAACACAAAGAATATACCATACTGGCCTGAATATAAGCCTCACTTTTTTCCAAATTCTGACTCTGAAAAGTTAAAGTGTGGCTTAAGTTCGCGATCTTACAAAAATTGGCTTTTACGATATTGCTGCTGAAACAGACATATGGTAAAATGGAACGGGTGTGAGTGTCTCCGGGATTTTAAGGGAGTGGCTTATATTTGGGTATTGTCTCTCCCCCCCCCCCCCTTGAATTTTAAAGGTGCGGCTTATCTTTGGATACAGCTAATACTCAGGCCAATACGGTATTAGCGTTTCCCAACCTGATGCTCTCTCCATGTTTGGACTAAAGCTCTCATTGGCTATGCTGGCTGGGGCTGATGGGAGTTGTAGTTCAAAGCATCTGGAGGACTTGCAGGTTGGGGAAAGCAGAACTGTATAGAACTCAAATAGCACACTTTGGTTGTGATGGCATCTAACAACAGTTCCCGCCAGCAAATGACCTTGTGAAAAGTCTATTATAACATGTGAGATTTTAAAATTTTCATGAAAAAGCTAGAAGCAGAGCAAAGGACTGGAACTTTCCGTTGGCAGGTACAACTCTTCACCTGGATGTTTGGGATGGGTGGAAAGAATTCCTGACTGGATGTCTCTTAGGAAACAAGCCCAAGGTCCAGCGCTATCTTTCAAAGGAAGAACCAGTGCTCAGGTACAATCAATTTAAAATAATAGTTAACTTTATAAAGAGGTTTTCCATTTGAGACCGAAACGGTCAGTTTCAAAATGCCCCTCGCCTTAAAGAAAAAAAACTTTCTTATTTGGCCTAGGTTCTAATCTTGCTTTGACACCTTTATGAAAGGTGCTTCTCAGGCAAATTAGGTGCCTCCATAGATTGCAAATGGAGACAGGGAGAGAAACAAAAACAAAATGCAAACCCCAAAGTACTTAGGACTCAGCTAGACTGGTAAAGAAAATGTGTTTTATATGCGTTGTATATGCGATATAACATTGTGCCACCAGATGAAGATGTGGAGTCCCATTTTTCTCTACCCGTTTTCCCTGTTTAAATTCACAACGCTTTAAACTGAAACGCTTCTTTGGTGTGTCTAGATCCAGCCTTAGATGGAGCTTGATCTGCACAGCCCTAGTGAGTAGTTGCTTTTACAGTCAGAAGCAATCTGCCCGGACGCTGAGGTCCAGCGCCGAGGGCCTTCCGGCAGTTCCCTCACTGCGAGAAGCAAAGCTACAGGGAACCAGGCAGAGGGCCTTCTCTGTAGTGGCACCCGCCCTGTGGAATGCCCTCCCATCAGATGTCAAAGAGAGAAACAACTACCTGACATTTAGAAGACACCTGAAGGCTGAAGGTTCAGGGAAGTTTTTAATGTGTGACATTTTAATGTATTTTTAATCTTTGTTGGAAGCCGCCCAGAGTGGCTGGGGAAACCCAGCCAGATGGACGGGGTACAAATAATAAATTATTATTATTATTATTATTTACTTTTATTCACGGATTTTCAGACTCATGACTTAAAAAAAACTTGTTGCATTATCCTCTCTCTACTATGTGCCTAACTATGATTTTTGCAAAGGACTTGTTTTACTTTTCACTATTCATTCATGTTCTCTCTCTCAGATATCAAAAGAGGGTAGCTCTCTATATGGCAGCCTTTTTCGGGCACCTTCAGCTTTTGGCGTGGCTCCTGAAACAGGGTGTGAAACCCACTGAACCAGTTGGCATACATCCCTATCGAGAGTGGTGTCACGAAAGCAGCCAGCCGGATGTCACCAGTTGTCCAGTTCATGCAGCTGCGGAAGCAGGCCAGCTCATGGTTCTGAAAGCCTTTGTCAATTACAGTGTCTTATGCCTCGAATGCCAGAACTCTGCAGGACAAACTCCCTTGCAGCTATGTATCCAACACAGACACAAGAACTGTGTGCTGTATTTAGTCACCAAGATGTGGTCCGTGGTTTCTTACCCTAATTCCTCCCTTCCCATGAAAATCTACATCAAGTTAAAACTGTGGCTGCTTAAGGCTCAAAATAACATCTGTACGAAGAAGCTGCGCAAGCAGACATCAGTCTTCAGGACTAGGGTTGGGGACACTGTCCTTGTGGATGGTTTCACAGAACCCAAAATGACTTCCAAAAGTTTTTATTCGGCCACAGTCAAGGGCACAGGCCGCAGAGGCTATGAACTACCAAACATAAACTCTCAGTTGCAGCACGGGCAGGGTGACTGGTGCTTGACGATTTCAAAGGGGTACCTAGGGACAAATGTCAAATTGCCCCTGGTAGCAGATGCATACAACCATGCTAATGCGGGCAGACTGACACAGAAAAATAACGCCAGGAGGAAGATTCTGCACATTAGCAGTGAAGAAAATATGGACCAAAATATGTGTTTAGCAAGAGTTCCTCTACCCGCTGTCTCTGTTGTCAAGCCTGTTTCTCGTTATTCCATCTCCAATGCAAAAATTCTGCTCAATTCTTCTGTCAAGTCTTTTTCAGAACACAGTGGAAGATCACCAAGGGAGAATGCAATCTACTGCTTAGCTATAGCCAGGTATGTTTATCTTTGTTCTTACCAAGGGTGGGCAGTGCACCCAGAAACACCCCAGTTTGAAAGGCAGCAGCTAATCACACTATTGGTGTTGTATCCTTTTTAATTCTGCCCCCACCCCACCGTCAAGACTGAATAAAATATAAATAAATAAAAAGTGACATTTTAAAGTACATGGCTTCCCCAAAAGAGTCCTGAGAACTGTACTTTACCCCTTGCAGGGCTATAATTCTCAGCACCTGTAATAAAATACAATCCCCAGGGTTCTTGGGGTGAAACATCTTCTTTAAGCATGTGTTAGGTGTGCTTTTGAGGACGTGGGTGGCGCCGTGGTCTAAACCACTGAGCCTTGGGCTTGCCGATCAAAAGGTCGGCGGTTCAAATCCCCGTGATGGGGTGAGCTCCCGTTACTCAGTCTCAGCTCCTGCCAACCTAGCAGTTCGAAAGCACGTCAAAGTGCAAGTAAATAAATAGGTACCGCTCCGGCAGGAAGGTAAACAGCATTTCTGTGCGCTGCTCTGGTGTCGGTGTTCCGTTGTGCCAGAAGCGGCTTAGTCATGCTGGCCACATGACCCAGAAAAACTGCAGAGTGGACCAACGCCAGCTCCCTCAGGCTGTAAAGCGAGATGAGCGCCACAACCCCAGAGTCATTCGCGACTAGACTTAACTGTCAGGGGTCCCTTTACCTTTATGTTTTAGGTGTGCTTTAAAGGCATATGTTTTATGCATTTTCCTGATCTTCCACAAGCTATTTTATCCCATTGATTCACCCAATTCTATGTATCTTTCTAGTACAGTGGTATCCCGGGTTACATACGCTTCAGGTTACAGACTCCACTAACCCAGAAATAGTGCTTCAGGTTAAGAACTTTGCTTCAGGATGAGAACAGAAATCGTGCTCCGGTGGCGCAGTGGCAGCAGGAGGCCCCCATTAGCTAAAGTGGTGCTTCAGGTTAAGAACAGTTTCAGATTAAGAATGGGCCTCCAGAACGAATTAAGTACTTAACCCGAGGTACCGCTGTAACAAACTGCACTGATCTTCTTTACAGTTTTATTTAACATTTACCTCCCATATTTCTATGGTGAGCACAGCAGTCAACTTAAGAAAATAAAAATTTTCCTGGAAAGAAGTTCCATCTAGCCATTAGTCATAGTAGGATATCGCCCATTGGAAACAATGGGACATACTTCTCAATAGATAATTGTAAGATTGGGACCTAAATCATAAAACAAAAGCACTAGAAAAAGCGAGATACTATCAACCATACAGCAGTGAAATATCATAAAAACAGCACAGCATCCAGCAGAGAAAACATGCCAGCCTGAAAACACCTGTCAACATAAAATGTGCTTGATCTTAAGAATCTTCTTAAAAGTGAGAAAAGAGAGGGCCAGATATACCTGATTTGGCAGGGTGTTCTACAGCTAAGGCACCACAACTGAAAAGGCTGTACTGTCAGGATCTCATCCAACTCAGATCCTGGGGAGAGCTGTTCAACGAAAGAAGCTTGAGGTCTCACAGAGAACTCTGTTCATCTGAACACCTGGAGGGACCCGCAGTAGGTTAAAAGTAGCCTGAGCAGCCCCATCTCAGGGATGCCTCACCTCTACACCCCTGGCCTTATTTTTTGGAGTATGTACCCTGCCCTGAAAACAGCTGATACAACGCAGGACTGAATGTTTTTTTGGTCTTGTTTTTTAAAAACCAAATACAGTGGTACGGTACCTTGATTCTCAAACTTCATCCGTTCCGGAAGTCCGTTCCAAATCCAAAGTGTTCCAAAACCAAGGCGTGCTTACCCATAGAAAGTAATACAAAACGGATTAATCCGTTCCAGACTTTTAAAAACAACCCCTAAAACAGCAATTTAACATGAATTTTACTATCTTACAAGGCCGTTGATCCATAAAATGAAAGCAATAATCAATGTACTGTACTATAAAATAAATAAGACATTATTGTAAATGATAAAAATTAAAATTATTTTTTTCTTACCTGCACTGATGATAGCCATTGTTCTCCCTCTCTTAAAGATTTTATTTTTAAGTGCATATGCAAGAGAGAAGTGCAGATGCAGTGACTGAATCTTCTTTATTAGCTGTAATATTTATTTGGGGGTGACTCCTACAAAAGGGTGTCTTGGATAGACTTGAGAGTGAGACTCT
The DNA here is from genome assembly GCF_964106645.2 of Podarcis pityusensis. Lineage (NCBI taxonomy): Eukaryota > Metazoa > Chordata > Lepidosauria > Squamata > Lacertidae > Podarcis > Podarcis pityusensis. The sequence continues at coordinate 24,298,145 of NC_138032.1, forward strand.
CGCTGATGAATGCATACTGCCGCCATGTGGTGGTAGTGATTTAAGCAATAGTAACCCTGGTGTTTCCATCTGAAGAAAAATACCTTTATGCAGCTGCAAGCTAAAGGATGGTAGGAAACAGCAGGAAACTGCTGAGTAAGCTGACAGTTGCTAAACTGTGCAGGGAAATAAAACAAGCAAAGAACTAGGTAATAAGCGTAGACAACATATAAAATGGAAGAGACTGATCTGCATCAAATGATGACCCAAAACCATGGTTTTAGGTTAGGCTGATTGGGAACCAACTATCATGTACTTTTGCTTCTGCATAACATCTGAAATCTGGGAACGGTGGCTTGTTCTAACCAAAGGGAGTTAAAACCAAGCAAGAATCATACTGTGATTTCAGTTCCTGGATTGTTTACTTACTGAGGACATATCTACCTACATTTCCATGATGGACTTTTTAAGAGCCATACCATTCACCAGTGGATTTTCCAGACCCACACAGGGATCTTTATTAGCAAGGGGAAGGAGGGCCAGAGGCAGATGCTTTGTGACATTCCTAGGCAGCCAGTGGTTAAGAGCAATAGCACAGCCCTGATGGGTCAGACCAAAAGGCCCATCTAGTCCAGCATACAACCATATACCTATGAGAAGTCTACAAGCATGACATGAATGTAATTGCCCTCTTCTGGGTTATGGTCACCAATAATTGTTATGCAGAGGTATATTGCTTCTGATACTGGAGGCAATATAGCTATTATGACTAGTAGTCATTTGATGTCCTCCATGAATATATGTTTTGTCCTAGTTTAAGTGACTGGAGATTTCTGCAGCATAACCAGTGCCCATCTTAGGCGAAAGGTAAAAACTATGATCACTGCTGTGGTCTCTCTTTGATGATGCATGAAGCTGAAACAGGCTAATGTTTGCCATGGTAGTTTCCTGAAATAGTCTTCACATGATAATCAGTCCCTATCTGACCACCGTATTTAGAGTTGTATAGATTAGGAGTGGGGATCCTGTGGCCCTCCAGATGTTGTTTGCCTGCAGCTTCCACATGCCTGATCGTTGGTCATGCTGCCTGGGGCTGATGGGAGTTGGGAGTTGAGCATCTCATAACACATCACGTAGCAAAACTGTTCCTGGACTGCGCCACCTCAAGCTGCAAGTGGGGAATTAATATGTCTGAATGTTTTCCCTGTTGGAAATGGGGTGGAATCCTGCACACAGGAAACCAACAGCATGGAGGTTGCTCCTAGACACATTCTGTGTTTGGTAAGTTTTGAGGCAATGTAGGCTCCAGTTCCCATCAGCCCTAAGCAGTACAGTCTACAATCAGGGATGATGGGAGCTGTAGTCCAACAACACCAGGAGGGCTGCAGACTAGCCACCTCAGCATTAAGCCTTTGGTTTAATCACTCTGTGTTTGTCTCTTGCAGAAACAAACCCTAAGTACATCTGAATGTAAATATTCACATTTATCCCTTTATCACCTTGCCTCTTTTTTCCCGCTTTCCCCCCTGGTATCTCTCCCTCTGGATAAATTCCAATTGCATTCCCTTGGGGGCAAGGAATTCTAATTTTGCTTATGTTAATCTGCAAAGCTCTACGTACACCTACAGTACTACATAAATAAAAATAGTACGAGATGGAAATGCATCAACCAACTATAGCATTACTACATATTTATGTTTCCTTGATTTAAAACAGGGTGTTTGGGTTTGTCTGTTTGCTTTTATATATATTTAAAACCAGGTGTGATATGTACTTATTCTCTGCTTTTTCTTTGACAGTGAAAAGTAACAGACATCATATCTAAATCTTCTATTGCAGTGCATTTAAAGAGAAACCTTGGCTCGAACAACTTGGCATTGCAAGAACCCTGGCTAAAAAAAGCATATACAAACCTGTGTGCTTACCAACCTCCATTTGAAACGAGCATTTGCTGGAGATGATCCATCTTAAAAAGTTGTGTTCGGAGATCCTGACACATTTGCTGAAAATTTTAAGCTAGATTTCCCACCCCACCAACTACATACAAAGAGGATTACATCATGGAATATTCATAAGATGTATATTCAAAATGTAATATATAATTTGTGACTGTATATTTTTGGCTCTTAGTGTCAGGCACTGTAAATTGACAGGCCTTGTAAGCAGTCAGCATGCTACTTTACATAAATTTCATCTGAGGGGAGTAGATTGAGAGGGAATCATTTTTGAAGGCTAGTAAGTTGGAACTGACAGATGGACTTTTCCCCCCTGAGGACTGAAGTCTGTTTTAAAAAAAACACCGAATTGCAGGTTTTTTTTTTAATGCAGCAAATAAACCTATACAAAGTTGACGAAGACTTGCTTATATAAAAACAAAATTAGTTAAAAACTGAAGTGAAGCCTCGAAAGCTTCCGGGGGCGGCGCGAACGGCAATGGCGGTCCTCTTCTGAACGGGAGAGGAGGCTCCGCAGGCAACGGGTCGTCCGCTACGGCGAAGCGGAGACCCACTCTGGAAAACCCCAGGCGGCAAGAGCCTGGGGTCTTGAGGCTCGGTGGGCGCCTTGAGCGACCCTCCAAGCGCAGAAGGAACCCCGTAAGGGGCTCCGGAGCGCGGAGGGGGGTTGCGGCGCTGAGAGCTGCTTCACAGCCTGAGGAGCGAAGCCGCGCTGCTACTGTCGGTGAGCGCTGATCCCTTTTCCTGCTAAATTACGGATTCGGACGAAAAAGCAACTAACTTGTGAGTAAAAGACTGAGTCACTTGAATTTGAGACTTTAAAGGGAAAATTTAAATTGGCTTGAACTTGGCTGAAAGCGGAGAGACGTGGAAGCAGGAAGTCCGTCTTCCGCAGCCATTGAACTTGAAAAAAGCAATCAGCTGGAGGAGTGGAGGCTGAAAGAAAGAGATCCTAAGTTTTACAGATCTAAGCATCTATTGAACCTGCATCTTAAAGTAAAGACTTTAAGCTAAAGATTTGGGATTTTACTTGCACTTGACTTTCCTCCTTTTATTGGATTACAAATTAGAAGGTGAAACCCAGAGTCAGGAGCTGCCTGAGCACTAAGGGAGCTGTCAGCACTGCAGATTTGGATACTGTATATTGGAACTTGAAACAATCTGAGGGTATTGAGACCTTTTAAATTTGAAACATTCTTTTTGGAGATAAATAAGCACTGTCTGTAACAAAGTGACCATTTATAAACTCTGCTAAACATTTGTATTTGAAGGTTCTTGGACATTAAATTAGACTCTGAAAGACATTTTAAGCTCCCTCTAGAGGATTGGATTAAAACAGTGACTTTACATGCACTTTTTACTTTCGATTCCCTTGCTGTTTGCTTGCTCTGGACCTTTCCATTCCCATGGGAATAACTCAGTGTGACCTTGACTGACAGATAACGTTGGAATGAGTGGCACAAGAAAAAGAGGGAGAGCTAAACAAACAACTTAAACAACTCTAACCTCAGCCTCACAGACACGTAGATCATCTGTACCTACTTTGCCCTCAGAAGTGGAGGGAGAGGGCGAAGCAGAGCAGTTACAATTGGAAGATATGGCCTCAGGAGCATCTGTTTCTGTTCTAGACAAAATTTTTGAAAAATTGGAAGCTTTGGACAAGAAAGTAGATGCGCAATCAGCAAAGATTGACAAAAACACAGAATGTCTAAATAAATTAACCACACAAGTGGTACAGAATGCACAAGCAATTGGACAGTTAACGGAGGCCTCAGCAGAAAATCGGAAATTGGCTGAGGACACCAGACAAAAATTAGAAAATTTAGAGCAAGAGGTAAGACCACTCACTAAACAAGTTGGGGAACATCAGATTTATCTCTCCATGATAGAACTGCGAAATCGTGAGAATAACTTAAGGATTAGATCACTACAAGAGGCAGAAGAAGGACATCTAACTGAGTTTTTGACCAAAGAATTCTCCAAGTTCTGGAACTTGGAAGAAAAGGACTTTAAAATCGTGTCAGCTTTCAGACTTGGAAGATTCATAAAGAAGGAGAGGCCCAGAGACTGTTTGATAACATTGAGATCAAAGGAGGAAAGGGATAAGATTTTGGGACTACATTTTGTAAAATCACTGGAGGTTTTGGATAGAAGAATTGAAATTTATAAAGATATCCCAAGACTACTGCTTGATCTTAGAGCCGCCTATTCTGAACTTGTTAAACTACTAAGGAGCAACGCAATTCCATTCAGGTGGGAATTTCCCCAAGGAATATCTTTTACCTTTAGAGGGAGAAAGGTTAAAGTAAGAACACTGGAAGAGAGAGACAAATTCCTGTCTACATACGGAGAGGACCTTCAAAAAGGAATTGAACTACCTTCTGGGCCTGAGGCAACGCCAGTACCAACATCAGCATCTGTGGAACCTGAAGATCCTGAGAAGATACCACCCCTTGAAAAATAACCAGATAGTTCAGGATGTCTCTGCAACTGTTGAGCTGGAATATTAATGGTTGTAACATTCCGGAAAAAAGGAAGAAAATATTTCATATATTAAAAAAAAGAACAATTGGACATTATTTGTTTACAAGAAACACATGTGACGAGGCTCCACAGAAAAGTGTTAATAAATAAAAGATTGGGCCAGGAATTTGTATCGTCGGACAAAGTTAAGAAGAGAGGCGTGGTGATATATGCAAAAGAGAGCCTGTCACCTAAATTCCTATTTAAAGATGAACATGGAAGAATTTTGGCTATTGAGATACAATATCAAGGAGAGAAACTGCTGATATTAGGAATCTATGCACCTAATGAAGGGAAATCGGAATTTTACAAGAAGTTGCAGGAGACAATGCTGGACTATCTAGACTACAACAACATCATAATGATGGGAGATATGAATGGGGTCGTATCAACTAACATGGACAAGTCACAAAGTCAAAATGTTACAAAAGACGGCAGACTACCTAAAACCTTTTTTGAAATGACTGACAATATGGATTTGATTGACATTTGGAGGACAAAGAACCCACTAGGAAGAGAGGGAACATTCTTTTCTGAAGCCCAACTGACCTGGACAAGAATCGACCAAATATGGATTTCTAGAGGCCTGGCACCTAAGGTCAGAAAAGTGGAAATCTGCCCAAAGACCTGCTCCGACCATAATGCAGTAAAGATGGATATGACACTACTACCAACTGGATCCTTTAGATGGAAGATGAATGACAATTTGTTTAGAGATCAGGAAATTACCAAGAAGGCCCAAAAAGTTTTGAAGGACTATTTTGAGATAAATATGAATAATATGGTGGAAAAAAGAATAATCTGGGACGCAAGCAAAGCTGTAATGAGGGGATTCATGATACAACAGAATGCAGTAAAGAAAAGAACACAAAATGAGAAAAAAGATAAGATCTTGGATAAAATAAAAGAATTAGAGAAGAAATTAAGAGTGAATCCGAAGTCACAGCCAACTCTGAGAGAAATTAAACTTTATCAAACACAATATTCTAAATTGATAAATCAGGAAATTGAATGGAAGGTTAAATTAATGAAACAAAAAACGTTTGAGTCGGCGAATAAATGTGGAAAACTGCTAGCTTGGCAGTTGAAGAGAAGACAAAGATTAAATACTGTTACAAACTTAGAGGTTGATGGAAAAAACATCCAGAATCCAGTGGACATTAGAAAGTGTTTCCAGAGATACTTCAAAAAATTATACACCCAAGGGCCGCAAGATGATGTTGAGATTAAACAATTTTTGGCAAAAAACGGACTATCTAAATTGTCACAAGAAAATAGGACAATCCTGAATTCTAAAATAACACGACAGGAGATCGAACAAGCCATCCAGAACATGCAACTTGGCAAATCTCCAGGACCAGATGGGCTGACCTCCAAGTACTATAAGACATTAAAAGACTATTTGATACAACCTTTGATGGAGGTCAGCAATGAAATTATGGAGGGGAGGAGGGCACCGGAGTCGTGGAAGGAAGCGTTCATCACATTAATACCAAAGTCGGAAGCTGAAAAGACACAACTTAAGAACTACCGTCCCATCTCTCTTTTAAATGTGGATTACAAAATATTTGCAGACATTTTGGCAAATAGATTTAAAAAAGTTTTAAATGAAGTAATTCATAAGGACCAGGCCGGCTTTCTCCCAGGAAGACATCTGTTTGCTAATACAAGGAACATTATTGACATTTTGGAACTTTTGCAAACAGACATAAATACAAAAGCAGTTTTAATTTTTATAGACGCGGAGAAGGCCTTTGACAATATCTCCTGGAAATTTATGATGGGAAATTTAAAAGAGATGGGAGTGGGACGGGGTTTTGAGAATGGGATCGAGGCGATATATTCAGAACAGAAAGCTAAACTGATAGTTAATAATGTGGTTACAGAAGAGTTTAAAATTGAAAAAGGGACACGACAAGGTTGCCCTATTTCCCCTTTGTTATTTATTTCGGTTCTGGAAGTGCTATTGAACATGATTAGAGAGGATCGGTTGGTGGAAGGAATTCAGGTCGGTCAGAAACAATATAAATTAAAAGCTTTTGCAGATGACCTGGTTTTGACCTTGCAGAAGCCAGAGCCCAGTACGAAAAGAGTATTACAACTGATTAATGACTTTGGTCGGGTGGCTGGATTTAAACTAAATAAACAGAAAACTAAGGTTTTGGGGAAAAATTTGACTGATACAGAGTCAGAACGGTTTCAGAATGAGACGGAACTTAATGTGGTTAAAAAAGTAAAATACCTAGGGGTAAACATAACAGCAAAAAATCTAAGTCTATTTAAGGACAATTATGAAAAATGCTGGACAGAAATTAAGAGAGACTTAGATAGTTGGTCAAAATTGAAACTTTCTTTGTTAGGCCGAATTGCTGCTATCAAGATGAATGTATTGCCAAGGATGTTGTTTTTATTTCAAACACTTCAGGTCTTGGACAAAACGGGGTGCTTTCAGAAGTGGCAGAGAGACATTTCTAAGTTTGTCTGGCAGGGCAAAAAGCCCAGAATTAAGTTTAAGATATTAACTGATGCAAAACAAAGAGGGGGCTTTGCCCTGCCAGACTTAAAGTTGTATTATGAAGCCGCAGCGTTCTGCTGGCTAAAAGACTGGCTACTTCTTGAGGACACTGATGTGCTGGATTTGGAAGGGTTTAACAATGCCTTTGGATGGCATGCATACTTATGGTATGACAAGGTTAAAGCAAATAAGGCCTTTAAGAACCATATTGTCAGAAAATCATTGTTTAATGTCTGGACAAAATATAAAGACTTGCTGGAAAATAAAACACCAAGGTGGCTTTCACCTTTGGAAGCCAAGGCCCGAAAAAGACCCAATATGGAGGCTAAATGGACTTCCGGGTTGGCGCCATCGCCGAATGGCGGACTCCCTCCGAGCTCCGGAGGGAGTCTGCTCGGCAGGGGCTGGGTCCTACCGCATCGGCGATGCGGGGACCCTTAAAAACCACGGCCACGAGGGTCGTGGACATGGAGACTCGGCTGGCACCGCTAGCGCCCTCCCGACTCGTGAAGGAGCCTTTTTAAAGGCTAAGGATCGGGTGCCGGGGAGAAGCGTGGTGCTTTGAGTCCTCTGCTATCCCTGCCGAGCGCAGCCGCATGCCATCCGGCGGAGAGCGCTGACTTCTTCTATTGAAAATTCGGACTTATTAGACAACAACCCGTGAGTAATTTGGAAACTGGGTTTAAAAGGAGGAAAAAAAGAATTTCTTTTTGAATTGGATACGAGCGGGGGGGGATCCAAAAAGGAAGTCAGTCCCCCCCCCTATTGTAAACCTTTCAAGACAAGGACGGGGTAACCAAGGTCCAAAAAGATTTGTTTGCTGATAAAAACTAAGAATTTCACGATGGGGAATTATAAGAACTGTGCTGGAGGATGAACTGAGGGAGAAGAAACGTAACCCCCCCCCCCCCCTGGGAACCGGGGTGATTGAAGAGAGAGCCTGGTGAAAAGAATCGGAGATTTTGACAGCTGTCAAAGTAGCTGTCAAAGTCGGAAAGCAGAGAGGATTTTATTATGAGAACTTTGCTGGCTAAATTTGTTACAATCTGCTACAATTTGTTAAAACTTGGATATAAAATGGCGAAAATATGGATAACAATCGGACTTTTGGACTAGAGAAGACAAAGTTACAACAATCCCCCTAGAGGAGTTTCGGGACATTACAAAGATGGTCGTAAGTGAAAAAAACACCATTGGAATTTTACAGGACTGGTTATCTTCTGGGAAAGCTGCGAAACGGAAACAATATTTTGTCTACAGGGTGTTCAGCTAAAGGAGACAATAGAATTTTCTATTGAAGAAAGGAAGGGACTGAACGCAAGTTTTTGTTCCTGAATAATAATAATCCCTGCAGACTTACTAAGCTTCTGAATTAGAACGTTTCAGCAGCGGAACAAGAGAAAACTGGACTACAATTTGGAAAGAACAATGGGGGGAGTTTTATTACAGATCTGAAGTTAAGTGTTCTAAAAATGTTTATGAAAGGGAAAAAAAAAAAAAAAAAAAAAAAGAAAAGAAAAAACCAGCAAGGAGTTGGGGGAAATAGGTGATTTATGGATTGTAAGAATCCCAGGCGGATAACATGGTTTGGTGGTCAGGGGGAAATTAAACCGGGGACAGGGGGGGAGAACTATAATCCAAAGGCTTGTTAATTTCTTTTTTTTGAATTAGCTTTGTCTTACCTATTATACTCTTTATTTCTTATTTCTGATACTTTTATTATGTGGGGAGTTTTTATTATTAAAAAAAGGGAAATTGTGGAATGAAAATGGGGTGGGCCTTGGGAAAGAAAGTTTTTGTGTTTTATTAAGGGTATTGATGTGGAGTGCAGAAATTTTAAATTCGAATAATGGTTTAACAAATTAAGTTTTTAATTAGAATTGAGGGCTTGTGGAGCCAACAATATGAAAAAGGAATATGGTAGGGGTGGGGGAAGGGGGGAGTCCCAGAAAGCGGATATATGAAAATAAGGATATATGAAAATATGTAAACTCTTGCTTTCTGTATTTTCTTTTTTTTTGAAAATTTTAATAAATATTATTTAAAAAAAAATAAAATAAAAAAAAAAAATATGGAGGCTAAATGGCCAAAATATTGGGAAATACTAGAAAAGGATGGAGACAATTGGAAATTGCAGAGTTTGGAGAAAATGAAAGACAAAGTGCGAGATTGGTTACATTACGCTCAGATTAAAGAAGTTTTTAAAAATGATAAGAAACTAGGGTTCCAGGTGGAGAAATCGAAATTAGAAACAGAATTGTTAGAACCAAAGATTAAGGTACTTTCAAGGATGTATAACTTGCTGTTGAAATGGAATACACAAGATGAAACGGTTAAATCGGCTATGATAAGGTGGGCACAGGACATTGGGCATAACATCATGTTTGAGGACTGGGAGAGGTTGTGGAGCAATGGATTGAAATTTACTGCATGTAACGCTCTGAAAGAAAATGTACTGAAAATGATTTATAGATGGTATATGACCCCAGTCAAACTTGCCAAAATTTACCACCTGTCTGATAATAAGTGTTGGAAATGCAAAGAGTGTGAGGGAACGTTCTTCCACCTCTGGTGGACTTGCCCTAAAGTGAAGGCGTTCTGGGAAATGATTTATAATGAACTGAAAAAGGTATTTAAATATACCTTCACTAAGAAACCAGAGGCTTTCCTTTTGGGTATTGTCGGCCAAGGGGTGGCAAAGAAGGACCAGACATTTTTTATGTATGCAACAACAGCAGCAAGGATACTTCTCGCAAAACATTGGAAAACTCAAGATCTACCCACACTGGAAGAATGGCAGATACAACTGATAGACTACATGGAACTGGCTGAAATGACCGGCAGAATCCGTGACCTGGGAGAAGAGAGGATTGAGGAGGACTGGAAGAAATTTAAGAACTATTTACAAAAGTACTGTAATTTGAGTGAATGCTAAACAAGATGCTAGATCAAAATAACTGAGCACCACTAAATTTAGAAGTTTTTAAGAAAATAAGTAAGATTGTGAAATTTAGCTCCTTTTGAGAATTATAAGATTATGAAATATAAGGGATATAAGAATTTAAATAAGATGATAAATTGCTGACAAAACGTTACAACGATGAAAGTGGGAGCGGGAGATGTGAGGAAGTCTAAAGAAAATGTGAAAATATGTTAAGATCAATGTTACATTGCTTATTATGTTTATTTTTATTGTAAAACCTAATAAATTGCTTTAAAAAAAAAAAAAACTGAAGTGAAGCCTCAAGAGAGATGGAGCCTTTGGGTAATGAGGACTATTTTCAGTACTCAACGTGTACAATAGGTGCTGTCTTTGGAGAATTGGATTGAGGGTTAAATTTGTAGATTAAAATTGAAACCTTCTGTCTCGTGTGGGAGAAATACAAAAAGTAAACGGGCTGTGAAACCTTTCGAGCAGAGTAAAAGCACTTGCACATTTTGCAGCTTACTGAATCTTAGAAATTAAGCAGTTGTGCCTTTTTATCTCCTTTTTTGTTGTCTCTGACCTTCCCCTCTTAACGACTGTTGTAGAGAATGTAGAGAATGAACCGCACATGTATAGTAAGACAAACATTTGGCTACAGAAGGAGCCCAAGCTTGGTGGAAGAATTTAGGTCTCACATGCAGGAGTCCTAGGTTTGAATCCGGGGTACAACCCCAAAGAAAATATTTCTTGGGGGTTGTGGGTGTCTCCACACTTAGCCACAGCTGAGCCAATCAGCAGAAATATGGTTCCTGCATGGAGCTCACCTAGGGGCAGCTGTGGGCAGGATTCTTACACTGCAGGGAGTTGGATTAGATGATCCTCGGTGTCCCAACTCTACAGTTCTGATTCCATGGGCCAAGCTGCCATTTTGGCCTACTTGTTCCCTTGGCAACCCATGCGACCAAAAGCCCTCCCAATGTGCCAATGATATCAGGGAACTTCTGATCCCGCTTTCAATATCGTTTGTACCCACGAAAGCTTCAGGGCAGGCATGTGCCGCTTCATTTTCCAACTGGTGCATATCCTACAACTTGCAACAAAATAGCTGCAACTTTCTATGCCACAAATGTCCAGGGCGGGGTGTTTGCCCCACGTTCGTTGCTCTTCAGAAGGCAGCAGTGTAGCAACACTGCAGATGTATCACAGAACAACTTCTAAAGGGGAATGATGTGTGGTCCACTATAAATCCATCTCTTAATGCACCATTTTGTTGAAGGTCTCTGACCTTCAACTGCATGTTGCAGAATGCACCTGCAAAAAACCACCACCACGGCCATTCTAAAGCAGGGTTTCCCAAACCTGTAGTCCAAAAACAGCTGGAGACACAAGTTTGGGAAACCCTGTTCTAGAAGGGGCCCCAAATCCTCTTCAGATGCATAGGCATAGCCAAGGGAGTGCAGGGGGGCACCTGAAATATACTCTGAGTTGGGAGTGGATTTCATGCTCTTTATTCAGCTCATAGTGGTGAGGAGGAATGGAAGTTCCCCCAAGAATGTCTGCTTTATATACATTATTTACACAATGGGCCCTGCATGATTGGCTAGTTCCAGGATTCTCCAGTAGGCCAATCAGGTTGTGGATTCACTTCCACCTGGAGCTGGATTGGGTGGCTCCTGTGGACCAATGAGACTGCTGCATTCTGGAGCCTATTGTTCTAGGACCAATCAGACTGCGGCATTCTGGAGCCTATTGTTCTAGGACCAATCAGACTGCGGCATTCTGGAGCCTATTGTTCTAGGACCAATCAGACTGCGGCATTCTGGATCCTATTGTTCTAGGACCAATCAGACTGCTGCATTTTGGATCCTATTCAACTCAGTACATAACAGTACCCAAAATCAAGTTAATAAAAAAATGCATACCGGAGGTCCCCCCCCCCGCGCGCAACATAAATCCTGGCTACGCCCATATTCACGTGTTACTCACAGCAGGGATATCTCTCTACTGCTTCATGCGTCTGGTGAAGCGACCTCCACGAAAGCTTATGCCTTAATGAATGCAATTAAGGCAGCAGTCAGCCGCAGGAGGCCGCTTGACAACCGCCTAGCGATTCCCAAACGCCCCGCGAGGGGATGGATTGAAGTACAGTACTGCGTGGGGACAGAATCAGGCGGCGGAACGCTTCGGCGCGGGAGTTGATTCCCGGCCGGGCAGCTTTGGCTGAGGCGCCGCAGTGGCTGCGGGGGAAGCTTCCGCCTGACGCGCAGCAGCGGCGCCGGGGTTACGGTCGGCGTCGGTTTCGGTCGGCGGGGGGCGCCAAGCTGCGGAAGATGTTGCTGGTCCTGTCGGAGGAGCATAAGGAGCACCTGGGCTTCCTTCTCCAGGTGGAGAGCTCAGGTACGAGCGAAAAGACATTCGGGTTAGGATTGCAGCCCAAACCTACCCCCTTTTTTGGGATGCGCGCATTTGCCTGGTGACACATCCCACCGAAGTCGACGGGGCTTTCTTCTGACGTGAGTTAGACACGGGTCAGGATTGCCCTGCCGGTGTTAAGCCCCGTTTCTTTCAACGGGATTTGCTACCAGGCAAGCGTTTAGGGGATCGAGCCCTGAAAAGTAAAAAAAAAACCCCTCAACTCTTCGAGATTAGGGGATAAAAGCTGCAGTGCTTTTCTTTCTTTTTAGGGGTGGCGGCGGCAAACAACACCTATTAGTCTTCCAAATTTTTGACAAACCAACGCCAAATTACATCGAATTTGATAGAGGATAAAACGCTGCAGCCCTAACCCCAGCGACTGTGCTTGGCGAATTGTTCCCAATGTCTGAAGCTTTATATCCAGTGGTTGGCCTATACTTTTTAATTTATTTGCTTTTGGATTTATTTTATTTTCTACTTGTGCCACTAAATATCGGACAGTTCAATAATCTTATTGTAGAAGAAAACGCACAGTACTTATAAACATTGCAAACATGAAGAGGAAAAAAGAAGAGAAAGGGTAGTTTTAAATTTTATTTTTGTTTATTTAGAGAGACCTTTAAGTTAAAGCAGTATTTTACCATTGGCTACTTTTTATTGTTTTTCAGCGTAGTTTTAAACAAATGAGACTGTAATTTTGATGGTGCTATACAAGTAAGAGAGAAAACATACATGCCTGCCTCGTAGGGAAGTTGTAACTTTCAGTAATATGTATATTTTAATCGGTGTTCAACATTTTGTGAATGTTGACTACCTGACATTCATTTTTAGATGTGCTATTAACATGCAGTTGAGTTGATAGTTTAATATTTTGTTGGAAGCCACCCAGAGTGGCTGAGGAAACCCACCCAGGTGGGTGGGGTATGAATAAATTATCATTATCATTTTATTTATTTATTTAAAAATGTTTGTGTAGGTCAACTGCATGCATACACAAACACGCACACTGTAAAAACCACTTCAAGAAATTAAAGCAGGTAGCCCGCCATGACTGAAAAGGCTTTTCTTGAATGGTCGGCATAGGAAAAATTTTCAGCCAACGCTGCAAGGTTGAGAGAAGAATCTCTCTTGGAAGAGCCTCACTCCAAAGCGCTGGGCCGAGTTCAGGCCATTGAATTCGGTGGGATTTGCTGTCTTAGAAGACATGGTTGGCATTGCAGCATTATCCTCAGTGGCGGACTTCGGTCTTTCAAATTTTAGTGGCATCCTAGGTGATGCCAAAATTCGGCATCTCTCCCCCCCGTCCCGCTCCATCTCTCGCCCTCTGTGGCATCATTGTGGCAAAGGTAACCACCAACCTTCTGATCGGCAAGCCCAAGAAGATCAGTGGTTTAGACCACAGTGCCACCCGCGTCCCGATTATATCATTGTGGTACCCCTTGTGGTGCCCTCTTGGTTCATCACCAACTGTGGGAAACTGGTCATGCTTCCCTTAAATCCACCTCTGTTGTCCTATACAGCACTTAAGTGTAGTTATACCAAACTGATACAGTTAGCACAATAAATCTAGCTTCATTTCCCCTACAGTACTGCAGTTGTATGTAATAGAAATCAGCACTGATTTGTGAATAAATTTGTTCACTTTACAAGATGTTTCAGGTTTGGGCCTGCGTGGAGCTGAGACTCGCTTCCTCCCCACCTCTGTATGTTTGCTTTATGCATTTTCTGTGTGAGCTTATGATTAGCTACAGCTTTTAATAGTAAATATTTAAGTAGGACTTTGGAGCTTTCTAAGTGCTTCACATACTTTATCTTAGTAGTATTTACAGTAGTCCTATAACATAGGTCTTTATTATTACGCTCCATGTTGTGGAGGAAGCCCAAGGCAGCAAACACGCAGCTGGGCTGTGACCCCCACATTCATAGAGCAGAGGTAACATTTCAGTTAGTAACTTCTCAGTTCACATTCTCAGATTCTTAACTAGACGTTATTGGGCAGGCAGGTGTGGCTGTCACTGGCATGTATCTCCCTCTTAAAACATGCTGAGACATCATCTCACTTGGTATTTCCCTGCCACAATTCACTAGCTCCTCCTGCCTGGTAGTGGGGAGATGTCGAACGTGGTGACATCATATGTCCTCAGGCAAATATTTAGAGATGGGGGTCTTCAGCAGCCCCATGTCCCCTGTAACAGCAACTAGGTATTTATATATTTTTAGTAAGCAAAACCTATGTGCCAATAAATAAATAAATAAATAAGTGGTTTACGTAAAATATTGTAAAATACTAATTTTTAAAATAGAGATTAAAGACACATAATAAAATTATCCAAATATAGGTAAAACCATCAATCCTTAGCTGCTACACAATGGAAATCTCACAACTGTAATAACAAAAAATGCATTTCTTTACATTCACAAGGATCAGAAATTTAGGATGCACGCTTTAGTACTGTGCCCATTCCTGCTGACTTTTACTACCATAAAAACTGCCCTGTGGAAATTAAAAAAATGGATTCACAATTTACAGTAGGCTGAAATAAGCCATATTAAGTTGAGCTACTCCTAATGAAATCTGGTTTTCTACAACCAAGCCATCATCTAGTTTCCTGGTTCTGCAAACAAATCTTTTTTTCTTTTCAGTTGTCAATGAATTCTGCAAACAAATCTTCTTTCTTTTCAGTTGTCAATGAATTTGGCCGTATTGCACTGGAGTTCCTAAGAAAAGGCACAAACCCAAAAATCTACGAAGGAGCAGCAAGTAAGAATTTGAGAAGTGTGGTTAAAGGGCAGTATTTTCCAAGGGCCTTGAATCAATACACTGCTAGACATCGGCCCAATTCAGAGGTAACAATGTTGGTCCTGCAAAAATTATATGTTGGACCTAGAATAGCTGTGTTTTCACACAAAGGTAAACTAAGGCAGTTGACTCAGTTAACCAAACTGTGTGCGTTGCTCCTAATTGCTTGCTTCGCTCCTCCCCCGGTAAGAGCATGTATATAAACCAGGAGGGGAATAGCTTACTGCTTTAGCCATGCCTGACATTGTGGTTTGTTTAAAGCAGGGTTGGGAAATCTTTTTGGCTCCATGGGCCAGATCCTTATCAGCATCAGCCTCAGTGACCAAATTTGAAAGGTGAGCAGGGCCACCCACCTGTCAATTGCACTGTGTCATTATGATGTCACATGGTTGACAGATGGGCAGTCAAAATCCCTTCCTGGAGTGATGTTAAAATGAGGCAGGTGAGAAGCACTTCAGAAAGCAATCTGCCTTGTTGAGGGCTTACTGATTAAGAATTTTTTGGAGTCAAATATATCATCATCTTTGATTTGAATGGAACATGATGACACCTGTAGCTTCCTCCAGTTATTACAAAGCAGCAACAAAATTGAAATAATTCCCTGCAGATTTGTCAGGCTGTAGTGCCTGTGTAAGGTCAACTGAAATGAACTGAGCTTTCATTGGTGCAGATGCAACAGATTGCGGGTTGCTGATGTACAAGTCAATCTGTGTCTTTAGAAAACAAATGGTGCTGTCTTAGCACTGTTTGCCATGAGAATGTAGAGGAGGAATAGTGGCATGTTTGAATGCTTCTATGTGAAATTTTTTTTCTTTTAGACTCCTTCTCCCAGACACAAGTTTTCCACAGGTGTGGAATTTTGACACAGGGAAACATGGAATTATGCTGTCTCCAAGTGGCATTCTTAAGTGGCACAGTCCTTGGAGCACTGTGTCACTTACTTTTCTGAACATATAGGTTGGTCCTGGGTCTATATTGTTTTTCTCAAATATTTGTTAAGATGATGCTTGTTTACATTTTCCCCCCTAATAGATTCTGAAGAGACAGCAGCTGTAGTACAAAATGCATCAAAGATTAGTTAAGTCTACAATACAAGCACTATTTACTAAGGCCTCTGATCTCCATAATCGTCATGTACACAAGTGGAATATTCTAAGCTAGAGGCCTCTTTTTGCCTCTACTTTCCATTATTATATACCATATATTGTAAGGATATGCAGACTAAGTGTGCTTAGATTTGCAACCTATTTTTATTTGAGATTTACTTGCATGAATATTGTATTGGATCAGATCCCTGTTTGATGTTTTCTCATCCCGTTTTTCAGGAAAACTTAATGTTAGTAGTGAAACAATTCAGCATGGTGTAGAAGGATTGACATACCTTCTCACCGAGAGCTCAAAACTCATGGTAAGTGTAACTCACAGTGCTCTTTGTGAGCTAGGCAGATGCTTTGAACTTCTTACTTTCTTGGATATGTGGGTTGGGGGCAGCGGTGGCGGGGTGTGTGTGTAAATAAAGGTCACAGTTGAAAGCTCAGGAAAACTCATATTTTGCTGCATCCTCCATATAGTGTTGCTAACTTCTTTTATATCAGCCCCTTCGCTGCTTATCAGCAGGTGTTAATGCTTATCTCCACATCAGGAAAACTTCACCTGCTGATTTCTACCGATGTGGAGTGGAGGCGGCAAGAGAAAGAAACACTGACAGGACCAAGACTTAGTGCTACTTTGGATACCAGCTTTCAAAAAGATAAAGCCATTTTATAAAATCTTATGTATATTAAGAGGATTAAATCTGAAAAATTCAGTCGGTTTCTTCTGTATGATTAGGTTTAGGTTTTATTCTAGTTTCTGCCCAGTGTATCAAAATGATCATCTGACCATGGATGTCATAAATGAGATGCATCATATACACATTTGGAATAGGAGGGCATGTACACATTGTAAACTGTGGGTAGTATCCAGTGTTAGATATAGAATAGAGCCGTTCAAACAGGGTGGATTTGATTTAAATCAAATTGATTTAAATCACTAGTAAGTAAGACTTGATTTAAATCATTTTTTAACATTCCTGCTGGTATAATCTTAATATTTACACCCAAATGAAGGTTTCATTTTTGGAATGATAAATTTTCAGAGTAGTTTTTACAGTTATATCAAAAATTACTGATTTGGTTATACTATTAGAAATACAAAGACAGGTAATTATGAAATTATTGTTTATATTTGGACAACTTTTCTGCTGTACTTTATTGGAAGGAGAAAAATAATCATTTCCTTAATAACAATTTAAACAATTTATTTAACTAAAACAATAACATTATAGCATATGTATCCATGTTTGTTAACTGATGTGGTTAAACAATTTTTTTTTAAAAAAAACCTTAGACTGAATTTTAGCACACATCAAAAACTTTAAACAAATCCTTGTTTCCCGATGAATAGCCTTTGGACTATAATGTAACTTAAATAGAAAACGTATCTTTAGAAAGATTTTCCTTCCAAAAGCATTTTATTTCAAAAATCTGATTTAAATCAAAAAAATCCGATTTATTTTTATTTATTATTTTTTAAAAATCATTGATTTTTATCCACCCTGCGTTCAGATCAGTGGACATAAATAACCTTAGAGTATGCTTTAATTGGATACCACCCAATATTTCTGTAAATGGTGTTGCATTATGAATGTTGTGAATTACTTTCTATGTTGGCCTCTGCTTCCTTTTTCTATTTGGTATTAATAGACTGCAGTCAATCAATTCTTACTAAATGATTTCCTTTCACACATATTTCACAGTTGGAAATGCAATCCTTACACAAATTTACAAAGACTGTGAGCAGAGGAAGGGCCATCGCTCAGTGGCAGAGCATCTGTTTTGCATGCAGGCTTAACCCCAGGCATTTCCAAGCAGGGCTGGGAAAAGGCTACTACTGCCTGAACCCTGGTGAGCTGTTGCCAGACAGTGTAGGCAATCTGGAGGCAGATGGACCAATGCTGCAACTCACTATAGGGGAGTTTCCTATGTTTGTAAGTAAAACAGTAATAGAAGCAATCAGGAACTTAAAGATTCTATTTTTAATTTTTAGATATCAGAGATAGATTTCCAAGACTCTATACTTGTACTAGGATTCTCTGAAGAATTGAATGCCGTATTGCTTCAGCTGTATCTTGACAATAGGAAGGAGATCAGAAGTATTCTTACTGAACTAGCACCGAAGCTGCCTAGTTATCACAGTCTTGAATGGAGACTAGATGTGCAGGTAAGGGTGAAAATCTTTATAGCGCTGTTTACATTTGGCATGACACAAACTGCTAAAGGCAATAGTTTCAAAATTACAGCGGTAGCAGTAGTATTATTCATACACATTTTTGCATACGGTTATTCATGACAGAACAGTAGAAAGCGACCTGCACAGTTAGTTGCCCAGTGATTTAACAGCACAATGCAGCCTACTTCTTAGGCTTCCATGTACTTTGAAGCTGTACTTTAATATTAAGACAGAATTTCCCATCTGTGTATCAGAACTAGCTCAGACAGTACGCCAGTGTTCTGTCTGGTTACAGACAATTGTATTGACGTTTTATGGAACTGGAACATTGATTTTGAAAGCAGCAGCTTGTTGCTAAAATTTGCCATTAAAAAAAATGAAAAATTAAATCAGAGGACATTTAACAAGCTATTGAAAATGTAGCTTAACAAAAAAAATTAAAACAGAATTAAGAAACTGGGGAAAATGTCGACTTTAACAGAGCCCAGTAAGAGGTCAAGTATGCAAACTAGTCTGTATAATAAAAATCAGCAAACAAATTGTGTGGAAAGTTATTTGTGAGCTGAGTGCAAGGGTGACTCGCATACATGTACAAGCACATAGATGTACACCCCCCCCTTAAATGTTCACTATCACCTTAAGCATTTTACCCTGCTCTTTAGCTGAAAAGCTTCCAGAATATCTTACATAAAGTCAGTAAAAGCAAGAAGGCTCCCACCTGCATATGTAGGTACTCTCAAACAAGTCCCCCAACCCTATGAAAGGACTTGTGATCTTCCTCAGATCTTCTCATCTTCCATATCCTCATTCCCACCTCCTTTATGTTACTGACTCCATGCTAGTATGCAGCCTATTATGAACCTGTGGCAACTGTAGCTGGCCAGGCAGGTGAGGGGAGTGATCTGTGTTCCAACCTTCCCTGGGCTGAGTTTAGTCTTAAGCCAGAAATTGCCAACCAAAGGCACTGATCTGTTTTTGAAATGTTTATCCATTTCATCTTGTTCCTCCCACACCAGAAGAGGCCTAATAGGGAGCATTTCATGTGGTTAGTCAAGCTCAAAAAATAACACTAGTTCCTGGAATTCCCCCCCCCCCCCCCAGTTTAGTTTATTTGGTCTACAGACCATAAACTTCAGATACAGCATAGGGTTATCAAGACAGCTGCAGTGGGGTGGGAGACTATTTGCATGTACACCAGTTGTGCCTTTTAAAATAAGAGTATTACAAAATCCATGAACAATCAAAAAGTAATATTTTAAAAATGCAGGCAATTTGACTCAAAATTCATCCTCCCTTTGTGGCCTAGTTTTGATGGCTACAGCAAGGAACTTGGCTATATTTTCAGTAATCATGGGGTTGGAGTCTGCCATGAAAATTGAAACATAAAATTAATCTGAATTCCCCAAGTATAAGGAAAGTACTGGGGAAGTAAATCAGAATCCTATATTTCTAGAAACATTACAATATAGAACGAAGTCTTCAATGTAGGCAAAGCTTATTTACCTTCAGCAATTTCGGCTGCCCCTGGCTTTGCTTGATAAATATGCTGCTTTTGGCTAAAATTTGTTTATAAAAAATTTAACACCTTTGGCTATTTACTACCCCATCTTCTGCCGCTGGGATTAGAAAATGCACGCAACTAGTAGCATTAAACAGAGATCTCTAGATCTCAGTTTATAAATTTCATTAGCTTGGGCAAAACGGATTTCTTCACCACTGTACCTTGGGTCTACAACCTAGCACTGATTTTCTTCTAGACACAGAAGTGTATTTTCAGCAGTTAGGTTCAGTGCTTTGCCACCAGCTGTTATGGAAGTTCTATTTACCTGGCTGCCTTGGCACTTAAGAATTTGACTTTGCAAAAGTGGCTCAGTTGAAACATTATCCCATGTAATGTTTATAGGAATATAAGACCCTGATTTATTTCTCCAGTATTTCCCTTACACTTGGGGAACTCCAAAACTAGGCCACAACTGTTAAAGTAAAGGTGAGTTAGGAATCAAAATTGTTGGTATTTTAAATTTATTTTTATGATACATTTGATCATGGGTTTTGTTTTACTTTAAAAGGCCAAAATTATAACAATGAAGATAATAGTGTTTGGTTCTTATTTTAGTTCTTAACCCAGTATATCCAATTGTCCTTCTGAATCAAGGGGTGGATATCATAATGTTGTAGGTACACACTGTAGAATATATCTATATTTCCCTGTTGAATTATGAATGCTGAGAATTAGAATGCTTTTGTTAATTGCTATTCTTAGCACATCTCTTCATTTTAAATCTTACTGAGTTTTCTTTTCCTCACCTCACTATTTACATAGCTTGCTAGCAGAAGTCTGAGACAGCAAATTAAACCTGTTGTGACTCTGAAGCTCCACCTTACTCAGAATGGAAACCAAACTACTCAAATATTACAGACCGACCCTGCGACGTTGCTTCACCTGATTCAGCAACTGGAACAAGCTTTGGGAGAAATGAAAACAAATCATTGTAGACGAATAGTGCGTAACATCAAGTAGTATTTGCCATCTCAGTAAACTTATGGAAACCAGTGTCGCCAAACAACAGTGCAACTGGACCTGTCAAAAACTTTTCCTCGGCCAAGTTCTTGAGATTACATTTAAGGGCTGAATTTGCTTGGGTGCTAATCTAGTAATAATGTCAGATGCAAGTTGGAATAATCATCATAATCTAACCAGACATCAATATTAGTTGAACATGTAAGCTTTTCTAATTTTATGTACAGCTGCCTTTTGCATAATGTGCTGTACAGCTTATTGGTATAATGACCAAACATTTTTCCTTCTTATCTTTTCTGATCTGAATAAAGAAACATATACAGTAATATTTTATATGTATTTGTATTCAGGCTAATTTCTTGTAATTACTTTTTTTTATTTTTGGGCCAGCCGCTACTCATACAGAGGAGAAATTCTCCATCCCCTAAGTGCTGGCTGATGTTACTACGCAAAAGGAAATAGCACCAACCTATGGTCAAAATTGTTGTTGTGCTTGAAATAAGCAACCATGTTTGGTTCATACAGGATGTCACCTCCTGTGCGTGAGCTGACTTGAGAAGGATGCCCTTGGATAACATAACATTGCAACTGGAAACCTGAAAAAATATCACTATACCGAAAAATATTGCGGTGTGGGATTTGCTAACTTTATCTATGGTACAAACACCACGTTATTCATGGAAGCGCACGGGCAAGGCAACTGGGACTGCTCACATGTACAGGGAAATGCATTGTTATGAATCAAAGCACTTAACAAAAAAAAGTGCCACCAACTTGCACAGATTGTTCAGGAGGATACTATGGTCACAGGGCTGGATTAACCATTAAGCAAAATAAGCATGTGCTTAGGGCATCTAGGGAAGGTACAGAAGTTTTCCATTGCCGGATTTACCATGGACCATATGGCACAGCTAAACCAGGCTCCACAAATAAAGGCTCCCATAATAAATGGGGAAATTGCATACATATATATGTAATAATAAAAATAATAAGATAGTAATACTAAAAATAGTAATAATGGAGATTAATGATATACCTTGAACTTGGGAACACAACAAAATGTAGAAATTTGCCTTCGTATTTTTTTTAACATTAATAATCACAAATTGCTCAGCAGAGTATTCATTTTCTCAGTTGAGGTATATTGAAAACCCCAACAGAACAACTATGCAACAAGGCAGGCTGGATGCCTTAACTCTATTAAGTATAGAAGCAGATGTGTTACATAAGATTTGTTTTGAGGATCTGATCAAAGACTATGCATTTAGACAAATTGGGAGAATTCTCCCCCCCCACAAAAAAATTTAAATAAAGTGGAGGTATACACAAAATAAAGATCATTTCCCATCTTGCTATAGGTTTTGTTTAATTTCTAAAAACAAAAGTTAATTTTACGGTTTATTATTGTTTATATTTTTAATTAGATATATATGGGGGCACCAAAATCTTTTAGGTGCTTACAGCCTCTAAAGGTCTTAATCTGGCCCCGTGTGGTCAGTGGTATTAAACATTCCCAAGAGATCAAGTAAGAGCTACAAGGTCATACACAGCCCACTCCTGAAGGCTAAGGCTGGTTTCTACCCCAAAACAGTGCCTGAACCCAGAAGGATAGAAACCAGAAGGGTTGACAAAGTTCTCAGGAAATGGGTAATTACAGCAATCCTTTTCTTGGGGAGAAAAGTTAGTTCTACTGTTTTGATTGGCTGAAGGCAGGCCACAAGATTTTTCTATGCAACGTTGCTCGGGACAGAAAGCAAAGAAGCAGTGCAGTTTCTATTTGTTAGCTATGGATATCCTCAACTACAATGGTACCTCGGGTTAAGTACTTACGTAATTCGTTCCAGAGGTCCGTTCTTAACCTGAAACTGTTCTTAATCTGAAGCACCACTTTAACTAATGGGGCCTCCCACTGCTGCTGCCGCCGCCGCACGATTTCTGTTCTCATCCTGAAGCATAGTTCTTAACCTGAGGTACTATTTCTGGGTTAGCGGAGTCTGTAACCTGAAGCGTCTGTAACCCGAGGTACCACTGTAATATGCAAGAGCTCTAGAGGAAAATAAGCAGAAGCTGTACTGCATTATACTGTGATATGTGGGTTGCATGACTTTGCTCTTTGTGTTAAGACCAGCACCACAGGTAACATGAGAGACTTGAGTCAAATAAACAAAAGAATATGTTTCATGGGCCAACACAGCTATTTTGGACTTGAGAGAATGCTTACCATTGCAGTTTTTAAAAGGCACAATCTTAACCATTCAATGCCCTATTTAATTCAATGGAATTTACTCCCAGGTAAATGGGGTTTGGATTACAGTTTTAGTAGATGAAATCCAATGGACTGATTAAGCACGGTAGTATCTTTGCAACGGGCAGGGGAAAGAAGGGGAGAGGCTCCCAATCGAAGCATCAGCACTGAGGAGCTATAGAAACCCTCCACATATCTCTTCCTCTCACAGTCACCAGGCACCTGTGGGAACCTGCAACCGGGGACGGGGGGCGGACACATTCCTACCATGCCGTTTGCGATGCGACTCTCAATGCAGGATCTGTCAGAGCCTAACCCTGAGCTGTGCTCAAACTCCTTTTTGCATATGAAAGTCCCACTGAATATCTGAGAAAAAGCGGCTAAGTGGCTTCAGGGAAGTATTTAATGGTAGTTTCGGCCAGTCTGATAAAGGCGAGGCCGCCCCCAAACGAGCGACAGGGACGAGCTGGTTTTCTGCACGGTACCCCCTCCCCCTCTTTGTACGATTCCTTATTAGGGAGAGTCCCGCAGGAAGCGGTGGCACGCTTCCTTCGCCCGATGTATTAGTCATAACCCCCGCTGGATTTCCGTCCAAGATCCCCGTAAAACTCCCTAAACCCACCCGCAGGAGGCTCCTCTATCCCAGCTGGGGAAAAAAAATCCAGCAGGGTCCGGCTCTCAGCTGAGCCGTGGGAGGACTCTCAGTGGGTGTACCGTGTAATCGGGCTGGTCCCAGACACTGAGCTCATGAATAATGCAGCTGCCAAACTTTCTGCGCCGCCCTGAGAGTTTTGGGTAACTTTGTTTGGGATAGTCCCAAAGCAGCCGCCGCTGCCGCCACTACCACGGCGGGAAGTACTCAGCTCTTCAAGATCCGGACCATGGGTATGTGAACGGGAAAGGGGACCCCCTTCCCCTCTTTCTCCCCCGCAAAAGATCGGTTTTCTGCCCACCCACCCTTTAAGAAAAATCAAAAACTTTTTTTTTTTGCGCTCGGCCAGGCAGGGGGAGGAATCTTCGGTCAGGCCTGGGAACCGAACGCTGGCAAGACCCCCCTGGAAACCTCGGCGTTCGAAATCGGAACGTTCACGGGAGCGCCAGCGTTCCAAATCAGAACGTTCAAGCCCCTCCGAAGCTTTCACTCGAGCCTCAGGCCTCCTCTGGAATTCCGGGCGGCGAGGCTGAGCCCTCCTTTCCTCCCTCCCGTGACAGCCGCGGCTGCAGATCTACCCCCACCTCCCCAACACACACCAACTAGTCCTTTAAAGGAGCTGCTTTCTTAAGAGGGAATTGTAACAAATCTCTGCAGTTGCAGCGGGGAGGGACAGCAAAGAAAAGAAAAGTTGCATAACTTTCCGCCGGGGCCTGACTTGGACGTGCTTCATGTGTACTCTGGGAGATCCTGCGAGATAAAAAGTTTTGGGAGGGAGGGGACGGCTGCCTTGGAGCCGCCGGGGCCTCTGGGGAGAAGGGGAAAGGAAAAAAAAAAGGGCGCTCGGATAAGTTTAGCTTTGGAAGGGTTTGAAGAAGCTTATCATCATCATCATCATTATTTGCATCTCGTGTCTCGGATGACTTTCGGGTCTCTTTTGGACCCTCACTGCAAAATACTTATTTTGTGCGACGGGGGTTGGAAACTGGCGATTTAAGAGGGCGAAACCCCAGAGATTTGCTCCAGAGACTCGACTTCCCCGCCCAAAGTTCGGGAAAGAAAAGTTCGGGAAAAGGTGGCGAAAATGAACCCTGCTGGCGTCCCTCCCCCGCCGGGGCAGCAGGTGATCCATGTCACGCAGGATCTGGACACCGACCTGGAGGCTCTCTTCAACTCGGTCATGAACCCCAAGCCCAGCTCGTGGAGGAAAAAGATCCTGCCAGAGTCCTTCTTCAAGGAGCCCGATTCGGGCTCCCACTCCCGGCAGTCCAGCACCGACTCAGGCAGCCACCCGCCGCGGCTCAGCAGCGCTGCCGTCGGAGCCCACCACGTCCGCTCGCACTCGTCGCCCGCCTCCCTGCAGCTGGGCGCCGGGGCCGGGGCCACCCCGAGCCAGGCCCAGCAACATGCGCACCTCCGCCAGCAATCCTACGACGTGACGGACGAGCTGCCGCTGCCTCCCGGCTGGGAGATGGCACTCACGCACACGGGCCAGAGATACTTCCTCAAGTAAGTCTGGGGAGGAAATAGCTTGGGGGGAGGCGAAGCGAGCAGAATGAAGGCTTGGGGGCTGCTCTTGAGTGCAGGGAGGCGACTCAAAAGAGTCAGGGGCAACGCTAGGCCTGGCTGGGACGTGTAAGATCAGTGGTGGGGAAAAGGACGGGTCTGGGAGAAGACACCCCCCCCCTTCAGCCCGAAGCCCCAGAGAGTTGCTACCAGTCAGCGCAGACAATACTGACTTAGTGGGGCCAAAGCTTTGACTTGCTATAAGGCAGTTTCTGAGTGTAGTCCAGTGTTGAGAAATACAGGTGGGTCTGTTAAGATATACAAAGACTAACCAGTACATCTGAGCACTCTCATCCGGTGTAGAGTTTTATGCTATTTCCTACATGGAAATTACATCACACAAATCCATGTGTGTTTCATGGACTAGGACTTCGGGGACCAGGATTCGAATCCCACTCGGCCATGAAGCTCACTGGGCCGGTCACTCACTCGCAGCCTGACCTACCTCACAGGGTTGTTGTGGGGATTAAATGAGGAGGGGGAGAACTATGCAAGCAATCCTGAGCTCTATGGGGAAGAAGGTGGGATATAACCTCAGTTTTTTAAAAAAATAAATAAAAATACACAAAAGTGACCATTGTTGGTGAAGGAGTTTG
Organism: Podarcis pityusensis; assembly: GCF_964106645.2. Classification (NCBI taxonomy): domain Eukaryota; kingdom Metazoa; phylum Chordata; class Lepidosauria; order Squamata; family Lacertidae; genus Podarcis; species Podarcis pityusensis. The sequence continues at coordinate 24,324,108 of NC_138032.1, forward strand.
CATCCGCTCAGAGGAGCTTACCTTTATCATTTATTTTCCTTCCTTTCCTCCAAGGAGCTTAAGGTAGTGTGCATCATTCTTCCACCACCCAGCCTCATTCAAACACCTCCCAGTTTTATCCAAGCTACAACCCCGTGTGATAGGTTAGGCTGCAATGGTATAACTGGCCCCAGGTCACCCAGTGAGCTTCATGGCTGAGTGGGAATTTGAACCCGGGTTTCTCGGGCCCAAGTCTGACATGCTGACTGCTGGTTCTCAGTGCAATATCTTTGATACTTCAACCTTGGCACAGAAAACAGGGCTCATCCCCCTAGGGCCAGACTTGAATCAACTCTTCATGAACCTCTTCATGCTTCTTTTAATTCCTCTGCACACGTAAACTTGAGCAGGTGTGCAAAGTTGAAACCGGGAGTGAAGGACCCCCTCAGAAAATGCCCTCCTGTGAGCCCCCTCCGTTGCCTGCAGGGCCATTCATATGGCGGGTTTACTAGGAGCAAGCAAGAGGCAGCCTCTGTGATGGCTGCTTGTGAGTCACCTTCCATTTTCATGTCCTTGTGTAATGTGCCTCTGGGGCATTGTGGGAACATGAAAATAATGGCTTTACAACGGCCACAGCTCAGGTGGGCGTCAGCACTGGTAGGCCCTGCTGGGATGTGATGTGCAAGCGAAGGCCTCTTTCCCTGCTAGGGGGTCTCAGGTGTGTGAGGACTAGGACTAGATGCTGCTGCTTAGTGCATACTTAGGGACACTTTGGCTGAGTTGTACCACTGAAAATTAATTCTGAGCTCAAGTCGTTGGGGGTGAGCCCTGGAACAAATCAAATGCCGCAGTGTAGCCCACTGGAGTTTAACCTCTTTGGAAGCAAGTCAATGGAAACAGTACATTTGATTTTACCGCCAATATAAGTTGAGGTGCTACAACAAAATCGTGTGTTCATGTTGATGTCTCCAGTGGCTCCACTCTATTCCATTCCCCTTCCTCTCATGTTATTTCCTTGCCCTGCCTCCCAGCAGTCAAGCCAGCATTCCATACCCACTTGAGTTGTTCAGTTCTCACTAGACTTCTTTTTTGAGTGGGGTTTCCTTTCCCCCACCCGCCACCGCCATTGCTGTTTGGGAGAGTGGGGTAATGGTGGACAAGCTTGTTCAATTCTTTAATTTCCCTGTTGATGTTGATGGGCAACTCCTCCTGCTCCTGGGAATGTCTTAAAAATAGCTTCTCAGAATGAAACAGGAAGTGGCCTATCCAGACAATGGTTTTATTTTACACTTTATATGTGTGTGTATATATATGTTTGTGTCCCTATCTTCCTGTTCCAGACACTCTATTCTGTTCTCACTCCCCACCCAGCTGGCAGGGATGTTTTCCTTCCCACCCTGCAACCTCCTGCCTCTTAAAAGTCTATGCTACAGTTGTTATGGATTTGTTTCCCCCCCTTGCAAATTTTCTCATATGCATTTCGGGGTTATCTTCAGTCTGCTGATAATTGTCACTTTTGCATAAATTGTCCAGTCTTCCTTACATGAACACCAGAAGGCTCAAATCAGTATTATTAAATAGAAAGAATTCTTTGCTCAGTACAGGTTCTCCACTACTTTGTAAAGGCAACCAGGAAGATTGCAAAAATAATATTTAAAAGGATTTTTTTTTAATCTGTGGATTAAAAAAAAGGAATAAAGAGAGAACAACACTATTGCTGTTATTCCAGATAAATTATTTTTGATAAAGGAGAAGAGGCTTTAAATTATATCCCGAAATATACCAAAGAAGGGGCTAAGGTTAACCCTAGGAGCTCCAGGCCTGTTTCTAACTGTGTGCTAAGCCGTGGTTTAGTGCAACCTGGACAAACCATAAGCTGTTAACCATAGGGCATACTTTGGCTATAGTGTGTGGTTAGTCTGGAGAGAGTTAACCCATCAGCTAGAATTGGCTTGCTAGGTGGAGTGGAGTTGCTATGCTGGCTTTCTGGCAGGAGAGTTGATGTTGCTTATCAGGTGGGAGGGGGAGGTAGGTCAGTGCAGTGCGGCGGCACTGGCAGGAGCACTGGGTTGGCTCTGCTGGTGCATTTGTGCTGCACCAACCATCCCATTTCCTTACTGCTCTCTGTGCCAGTAAGCAATGCTAGTGTGATGGATGCTAGTGTGATGGCTCTTTCCCACCTGGAGAGCCACTTCTTCCACCAGCCCAGGTTCGGATGACAGGCTAGGCCAATCCATGGCTTGGCTCAGCACAGCACCAAAATAACCAGGGCAGAGCAAAGCAGCTGCAAGCTGCTCTCCCAGAGACTGTATGCCTGCAGTTTTCCCCTAGCATCACCTGCAAACAAGGCCACAGTGTGATGGGAAAATGGATGAAGGGGCCTTTCCCAAAGCCATCTGTGTGTGGGTAGAGAAACAGGAATCTAAAACATGGGCAATCTGTATGGCCTTCAGGGCCTGTGTGGGCCCCAAAGTCAGTTTACACATTGAGATAAACAAACATGGGAGGAACATGTTTATAGAGAGCATCGCTATGCTGCAGTGAGGGAAAAGAAGGGTGAGATAGGGAAGGGATGACAGGAGTACAGCTTGAATCGCACCCTCGATGCTAACACATTGCTCAGAAGTAAGTTGCTTTGAATTCCATCATGGAACAACAGACTGCCGACGAATGCAGCAGAAGAATCACAGGATCCTTGTGAAATCAAGGATCCTTCTGGGCTAGGGGGATGCACACCATAAATCAGCGGTAGAGCCCATGCTGTGTATGCGGTGGGTCCCAGTTCAGTTGCTGGCCTTCCCAGTTCAAAGGACACTGGGAAGCCAATGATGGGAAAGGCTGGAGAGCCACTGCTAGTCTGAGCTAGTTCCCACTCCACATGTAAAGATATGGAGCTCACTCGCAAGTTGTAGTGATGGCAGCCAACTTGGATGGCTTTAAAAGGTAAAGGAACCCCTGACCATTAGGTCCAGTTGTGGCCGACTCAGGTTGCGGTGCTCATCTCGCTTTATTGGCCGAGGGAGCCGGCGTACAGTTTCTGGGTCATGTGGCCAGCATGACTAAGCCACTTCTGGCGAACCAGAGCAGTGCACGGAAATGCCGTTTACCTTCCCACCGGAGAGGTACCTATTTATCTACTTGAACTTTGACGTGCTTTCGAACTGCTAGGTTGGCAGGAGCAGGGACCGAGCAACGGGAGCTCACCCTGTTGCGGGGATTCGAACTGCCGACCTTCTGATCGGCAAGTCCTAGGCTCTGTGGTTTAACCCACAACGCCACCCGCGTCCCTTTAAAAGAGGGTTCGACAAATTCATGGAGGTTAAGGCTGTCAGTGGCTTACCAGGCATGATGGCTTTATTCTGCCTTCACTGTTAGCGGAGGTATTCCTCTCAACGCCAGTCGCTGTGCATCACAAGCGTGGCGCATAATCTTGCACTTGGGTGCTGCTTGTGGACTTCCCACATTCATCTGGTTGGTCACTGGGGAAAGAGGAAGCTAGACAAGATGACCCTTTGGCCTGACCAAACAAGCCGCTTCTTATATTTCGGACTACAACTCCCATCATCCCTGACCTTGCTAGCTGGAACGGATGTGAGTTGTAGTCCACAAACACCAAGAGGGCTCCAGTTTGGAGAAGGCTGGTTCAGTAACTTGGCTAGATGGATTCACAGTCTGACCTGATATAAAGCAGCTGCCATGAGGCCGGGTGAAGCAGCTGCCTCAGGTGGCAAGTTCCAGGAACAGCAGATTCTGATGTAGATATTTCTTCCCGCCTTGTTCCTGATGTAGATCTTCACTCGCCCCTTCTTTCCTGGCAGGAAGCGGGGTGCCATTTTGTGGCTCGCCCCCCCCCCCCAATGTCATGGGCCAACCCTGCTTCCTGTATTTCTGTACTAAAGACAAATGCTACCGGCCATTAAGGATTTCTGCAGTGCAAGGAAATCTGGATGTTAGTAGACAAAGCTTCTTAAAGAAGGGCGCTACCACTTAGGAGACTGAATAGGAGGGGTAGATTGGAAATTACTGAAATGTTTGCACTGTTGGTTCCCTCCTCCCTTTCTTTTTGATTTTCCAATCATCTTGATTGTGAATTCCGGATAAACTGAAATAGGGTGTTGCAGTGAGATTTATTGGGTGAGATTTCTCTAGCAGTGGCTCTGAACCTCTGGAGTAACAAGATGAGCCTATGCTGGTGCACACAGATCAGTGACTGCTCATAATATGGCCATTCTTGTCAGATTTGACAGCACCAGCTCCCTGTTTGGTGCTGCCATACATGGTCCCAGAGGGACGTGGGTGGCGCTGTGGGTTAAACCACAGAGCCTAGGGCTTGCCGATCAGAAGGTCGGCGGTTCGAATCCCCGCAACGGGGTGAGCTCCCGTTGCTCGGTCCCTGCTCCTGCCAACCTACCAGTTTGAAAGCACGTCAAAGTGCAAGTAGATAAATAGGTACCGCTCCGGCGGGAAGGTAAATGGCGTTTCCATGCGCTGATCTGGTTTGCCAGAAGCGGCTTAGTCATGCTGGCCACATGACCTGGAAGCTGTACGCCAGCTCCCTCGGCCAGTAAAGCGAGATGAGCGCCGCAACCCCAGAGTCGTACACAACTGGACCTAACAGTCAGGGGTCCCTTTGCCTTTACCTTTTTACATGGTCCCAGATTTGTGCTGGGATCTGTGTGTGCACTTCTAAGTGACCCAGATACATACCCTGTACCACACAGCGTGCTTTTTTTTACTTGTGCAGCTCATTCCCAAGCAGAGGATGTGTTGAGGAAATCTGCTTTCCGCCTGTGCATCGCTCTTGCCAGATGGTGGGCATTTGTGGTAGTCTGTCAGCATTCGTCAGTGCTTTGCGAGGGGATGATTTCAAACTCTGGAAACAAATATCCTGAGCGTGATATTTCAAGAACACATTTGCTAACTCCCAAGTGTGCCGTCGAGAGTGTTTTCTCGTTGTATCTCCCAAACTGGATTGCTACGTTAAAAGTGTCTTTTGCATTTACTGTGCCTATTTTTAAAAATACAAATGGCAGCCACTGGGGAACTAATGATGAGATGATGGTCAAAGTTGCAGCCGGCAGGGAGATGAAGTTTAACTATTCCCTCCCCTGCTGTGGTCCTGGGAGAAATTGCCTCTCTGGAGCTGCTATTTGTATTGGGAAATCTCCCCTCAGTGCAGCTGCCATTTGCATTTTAAGTGCACATTAAATTAAAATACATGTTTAATGTTGTGTAGGCTCCATGTAACAGCCACACCTTGTCCTCCAGGGCTGCTTTGGGTGCTTGAAAGACCCGTGTGGGAGTAGAATACAATGACGTCTGGCCTCTTGAGTAGAAAGAGTTGGCTAAGATGCAATCCTATGCATTGTTACCTGGAAATTAGGGCCATTGTGCACAGTGGGATTCACTTCCAAGTAAATATAAGGAGGATTCATTGGTTATTGTTGTTTTCACTCCCAAAAATAATGTTCATAGTGTCATTCAACAAATGTTTCTCCAGGACTATTTGCAAAAAAGAAGCAAGTGCTTCTGTTGAAGGGCAGAAGCATCCAAACTTGATGTAGACAACTCTGGGATGGCTATTATTTTTCAATATTTTTCAATATTCAGAACCAAAGTGTCTTGTGGCAATTTTAAAGATTTACAGCATAATCATATCTACTCAGAAGTAAGTCCTGTTGACTTCCATAGAGCTTACTCCCTGGTAAGTGCAGTATATGCACTTTCCTGAGAGTAAGCATCATTGGTTCAAAAATGTATATGACTGTACTGTAAGAAATTTATTGTGGCATGGACCAGTGGCTGCTTCATCAGATGGTAATGAAATCCAGAAAGTACATGGTATCTATCAGAGCACAAAAAGTGTGCAAAATAAAGCACAGAGAGCATTCGACTTCCCTGTTCACTTTCCCCCATGCCCTAGCACCACTGTATATAAACATTTCTTCCAGCTGAGAATAAGGCCTCAGGCATCTAACGAAGTGGATTTGCACCATTGGAAATGTGTTAGTCTTTAAGGTGCTGCAAGACTCTTACTTATTTTTGTTGCAATAGAATAATTCTGCTACCATTCTGGATGTTTTCTCCAATGGGAGACAAGCTCCCACTGGAAGAATCAAGAAGTGGTGGAAACAACAACAATAACAACATCAGCCATTCTGGACGGCCTCCAACATATAAAACATGAACTCATGCTGTTTGAAATGGTCGGCGTACAACACATTGGGGTAGATCCAGCGGTGCAGCATAATCATTTGCAGGCTTACTCAGTAGTAAATTCCTCTGTGTTTAATGAATCTGACTTCCTAGTAAGTGTGTTTAGGACTTGAGCCTAAGTTAGTTGAAATGAATGAATCAAGCTAGGTCTGACTAACAGCACAGTCCTAACTGTGTCTACTCAGAAGTAGGTCCTATTGAATTCATTGAGGCTGGCTCCATCAAGTGGGGTTAGGTTCGCAGTCTCGGTCCCCTCTGAAATCTATAGGCGTCAATTTTGCTGAACTCACCAGTGCAAACCAGTGCAGGTCTACTCAGAAGTAAGCTCCATTGTGTCCTGTGGGACCTGTTCTCAAGTCTGTATGCATAAGATCCAACCCATTGGCCTTGACAAAGGTTTTAAAGGCTTGTAAAGCAATTTGTGTTTATATTAGGACACTGGTTAGTTCTCAAATGGTATATATTTCCACTTGCAAATAGAAGAAAGTGGAGCTGGAACTTTGTACTGACAATAAGTCTTGCTTTGCTTTGTTTACCCGGGACCAGCTGTGACTTATAGAAATCACAGTTTTGCATGTCGGTCCCTGTGGAGATTTTTTGGCGATGACTGTAAGAAACTTAAGTAGCCCCAGGACCACCCTAAACTGTAACGCAACACCGGGTCTCAAAAGTGGGGGGTGGAAAACAGACTTACAACAAAGCTGCATGTGTTTACCAGGAACGATTCTCCATTGGTATTGGCTGTACTTGGCTGGAGATGTTTAGATATTTAACAAACCTTGAACAGTCACTGGTAAAACAATAGTGACCGGCAAGAACTGGAGGAAAACAAGTTTGTCATTACGTTTGGCTTACCTGGCGCAACTCCAAAAGGTGCAACTTGTTTTACATACGAGGGCTGGGAGCTCAGTATTGCATCTGGCCCCCTTTTGAACATGGGAAACTTGGAAAGGGGTGGTTAATACACCTGAAGAAAGGAGACCCGGAAGATCTAGGAATGGTTGGATTAAAATTTCCCATCCCAACTTTATTAAAGACATAATTGATCCAGATGCTTTCTTGTGCCAGCCCAAAATATTTACACAAGTTTTCAGTAGAAGGAAATCACTGTCAGAGTGTATTATAACAATTTTTAAAGCATTCTACAAAGGTCACAGAATTTTTGCTTCCTGAGAATTTCAGTTTTCATTTTTTTAAAGCAAGTTTCTAGTCCGTAAGAGTGTGAAAACAGCCTTGTACAGTGAAAGAAGAAATTGATAGTGCACCTCTGTATTTTAATTGACTACTATGTGTGCATTTCATGAGAATGTTTGCCAGTCAATAAAACAAAAACATCATTGTATAGTTAGTCTCAAATTATAGTAAACATGTATACATTAGAATAGCCTCAGAATGACATCTTACCCAGATTTTGTGGCCCATATAAATGTTGCAAATTGAACACAGTTCCTTTTAACATTGTTTTGCTTAATCTGTTTTGGTTTGAAGTACTGAGGTACCTTGGTACTCGAACAACTTGGCTTCCGAACAAATCGGCTCCCGAACACTGCAAACCCGGAAGTAAGTGTTCCGGTTTGCAAACGTTTTTTAGAAGCCGAATGTCCAACGCTGCTTCCGCTTGAGTGCAGGAAGCTCTTGCATCCAATTGGAAGCCACGCCTTGGTTTTCGAATGGTTTCGGGAGTCAAACGGACTCCCGGAATGGGTTAAGTTCGAGAACCAAGGTACCACTGTACTGGTAAGTGACCTGGAAGATCATCTCCTGCCACTTGTGTGTGTTCTGACCTTAAGATCCATTTTGGAAGTCCTGCCTTACCACATGGTGAGCCAGGTAGCTACCAAAGCAAGGGCTGTTTGGCTAGTGACACCCCTTTTTTTAAAAAAAAAATATATTTTTATTAGTTTTTTTAACAAATCGTTTCCAACATTCATATTGACTTCCGTCAGCTCCTCTGGTGATATTGTGCATTTCCTAATTTTTCTATTACTCTTAATTATCATTAACTAATCATTTTCTTCATAGTCTTTTTTGCAAGATTTCAAATAATCCTCCTTACAAAACTTCTTGCAATCCTACTAGCGTAATCTGTTCATTACAATTACTTTTCAAATAGTTTGTGTATTTACTCCAGTCTTCTGAGAATCTCTGGTCCCGCAGGTTTCGAATCCTTGCTGTTAATATATCTAGCTCTGCATAGTCTGGCTAGTTGCACCCCCAACAATGGAATACCCCAGAGAGGCTCACCTAGTCAGGGGCAGAGGAAGGGGGGGTGCGTTGGGGGGGGATCCACTCCGGGTGTCACCACTGAGGGGGGTGACAAAATGCTGGGCAGCACTCACCGCAGGGCCTGCAGCGCGACCGAGCCACACATCTCTCCTGGCTCAGGCGCGTGCAGGGTCGGCGTTGTCCCAAACTGTCCGCCCACTGCCTCTCCCTCAGCTGTAGGGCGGCTGAGTGGGAGGAGCCAGGCAGATTCCTCGGAGGTCCCACGGGCCGGTGGCCCCGCCCCTGGACACACGCCTCCCCAGGCGCCCAATCGGCTTGCTCCGCCACGGCACCTAGTATTTCTCTCTGGTCTTTGGGGCACCAGTCGAATACCTTTTTCTTCACCCCCGCCTTCTAATTGTATGTTAGGCCACAACAGCCCGAGGTGAATTTAAAGTAGCCTAATCTGATCTGTAAACTGTTTTGCTGCCTCTTTGCAAAGAAAGCCCTTCCCCATTTCCAAGGACTGCATATTGGTTTAATGATCATGCACTGTGCTTTTAATATTCTTTTGTTTGTAAGATGCCCAGGGGATACTTATTGATGGACAGCTATTTACATTTAAACAATGCATGTGTTTAATCGACAAAAATATATTCATAATGTTGCAAGAAGCAACATAATATTGCAAGAAGCGGGGAGGCGAATTTTTATTCCCCTTTTGCATGCTTGAAATCTTTTTCTGTGGGTCCGTGTAGGAGTTTGTCCCCCCCCCCAAATTTTACCTTCCTGTGACAAGGAAGGGTGTGAAGCAGCAGAAATGTCCCGGTTTTGCCTCAAGCAGTTTCCAGACATTGCTGCTCCTGCGGTTGGGAGTTGTCCCTCTGTCTGAATCTGCAGGGCAGCTTGGCAAAGGAGTCCGTGGCTTGTGGATTTCTGCCACAGCGGCTTCCATGCTTCTGGAAATGTTGGCAGCTGAGTTTTGTGACTGAGCAGCTTGCCCGCTGCTGTGTTGCTCCTGTGAATGTAGAGCTTGGTATGACCGCCGGAACTGCAGAAATGCTTGCCAGTATAAAGTCTGGAAATGGCCTTTGGTTGCAGTTCAGAGGTTCGGCCTGTTTGCTTAAATTCTGCCAGTCTCTCTAGACAAGATCTCATGTAGCAGAGGGCTTCAGTCAGTCTGTACTGCAGATCTACAGTGGTACCTCAGGTTAAGTACTTATTTCGTTCCGGAGGTCTGTTCTTAAGCTGAAACTGTTCTTAACCTGAAGCACCACTTTAGCTAGTGGGGCCTCCTGCTGCTGCCGCGCCGCCGGAGCACAATTTGTGTTCTCATCCTGAAGCAAAGTTCATAACCTAAAGCACTATTTCTGGGTTAGCGGAGTCTGTAACCTGAAGCGTATGTAACCTGAAGCGTATGTAACCTGAAGCGTATGTCACCCGAGGTACCACTGTACTGGGTTCTTTAGAAGGCCTGTAGAAGCAAGGCCTAGACTTGGAATTACAGAATGGTAGAGTTGGAAGGGATCCATTATCTAGCCCACCCTCTGCAATGCAGGAATCACAATCAAAACATTCCTAGCAGATGGCCATCCAACCTCTGTTTAAAGACTTCCAAAGAGTACACCACTTCGAAAGAGAGTCCATTCCACTGTCAGACACACACATTTTTGCATTGTGAGGAACCAGAATCTCCAATAAGAAAAGCTGATTGCATACTGTTAAGAGGCCTTTGTCCCCCTTTTTAAAAATTACTTCCAAGGTCCTTGAACTTCTTGTTATTGCACCTTAAAGAAAAGTTGACTTTCTGGTACTTTAAAAGTATTTTGTCCCTGAAAAGCTGCTTTTCTGGTATTCCTGAGTACTCTTCCCATCTTACACTGGCGTTTAAAGGTCATCTTGATATATCTTGCAAACTAGCAGGAGTACATTGCCTTGGTTGCATTCAGGGCTTGTATAAACATGTAGCTTCAGCAGGAGTGGTCAAGAATAATAGAGCAGATGAGGCACTAATTCAGCTTAGCTCGGTTTCCTAAAGGCATGTTTTAACTTGGGGTAGCGGTTGTAATACTGAGGGTGAGCAAACGCACAACTTTTAACAGCCTCATCTCATTTCCTTGCTTTACCTGCAAATCCCAAGGCAAGTCTTTGAAACAGTGTACAGTGTCTGTGTATGTTTACTCACATGTAAGCCCTATTGCGTCCTGTGTAGCTATGCGTGGGATTGCACTGCACATTTGCTATTGAGCGTTGTCGTAAAGAGGCCAATTTTTGATAAATGTGATTTTTTTTTTTAAAGGTATGTTCAAAGCAGTATTAGCAACTGGGATAGAAAAGCTAGGAGCCAAATGGCTTCTGGGACCTGGGCTGTGGGCGCCAAAACAGAATGCCAGGCCGTCACAGGGGGGGTTGGGGTGGTCAGCAACACTTTTTATTTATTAATTTGATAAGCATGAATTAATCCACAATACACATAAGTGACACGTTGTTAATATCACATTTTTAACAGAAATTGTTCATGCACGTTTAATTTGGTGTTTACAATAAAAATATTGGTACCGTACTTCAGTTTTCAAAACACTCTACTCTTTCTTTAACACAGTGTTTCTCAAACTTGGGTCCCCAGATGTATATTGTCTATCCTTAACATATACTTCGGGCCTTCAGAGCACATACATTTCAGTGATCCTTGAGTGTCAGCCAGACGCAAAAAAATGGTAAATGGTTATTATTATTACTACAAAGTAGGCTTCACCTGATCCTGATGAAGACTCCATAAAATGAGATGCTTCTAATTTCTCTTGAGGCTCTTGCTAAATCCAATTGCTGGTGCTTGGACGTGTTGCGATAATACAATGCAGGGCACATCCCAGCATCCAATCATACGTGCGAACCTTGGAAAAAGCTGTATATGCAGCAACGTGTTGAGGCAGATATAATCAGGACTTCATATAGTAAAGCAATTGTGTTTTGTATTTGCTTTTCACTTATACTTAAGTAATCATTGATTATAGGTGATTATTAACTTAAGCTGCTTTGTGCCTGGCAACAGATTGAATGGTGGCATTCATGATCGTGGGTAGGAATGTATGGAAGACGGTATGGAAAACAGGGTTGCCATATATCCAGGAATTCCTGGACATGTCCTCTTTTGGGGGTCCTATATGCCTATCGGGGGGGGGGAATTGTACATTTTAAAGCAAATGTCCTGGATTTTGGGTTAAATAATAATTTTGGGGGGGCGTGGGCAGCTCGGTTCAGTCTCTGGGTCTGGTGTGGGCTCGGCGGTGGCTGTGGCTGTGGGGCTATCAGGCAATTGCCCTACAAAAGCTCAACAACTTTTTGTGTCTGGATTTGTACCTTTTGAAATATGTCAACCCTAATGGAAAATGGGGGATATATATATCCTAAACATAAGGAGAAACTTACTGAATGAAACTAAGGGCCAATCCAGTCAGCTTTCTGATCTCATACTGGCCACTCAGATACCTATGGGAAGCCCACAAGACCTCTCTTCTGTCTGTTTGTGTTCCATGGCAAGTCTTTAAATGACATAGTAGCCCTCGATATAGCCTTCATAGATAAATCCTGTATGAATTTAGTAGCCCTCAACATAGCCTTTATAGATAAATCCTCTATGAATTTATCCTCTATGAATGGCTCCATTTGGAGAACTTTGGAGAAAACTTTGTAGGATTTTTCTGAAACTTGGATATAGCTCATTTACACCCCATTAATAGCAGCCATTGTAGCAGTTCCATAGTTTCTGTGCAGAAATGACACATGGACTGTAGGCTCCTGACTTCCAGGTTTATATTCCTTGTGACAAGAGACCATTGCTGGGTTGTAAGATTAGCATTTCTCTATCTGTGTAAATGTTGCCTTCTCATTGCACTGCTCAACGTGGATGGAAGAAATCAAAAGGATTTCTGCGGACCAAGAATGCCTTATTAATGACCGCAAATTGACTCCTGAGTAATGGCCGCTCATTTTGCACTGCTCATTATTAAAAGTAGCTCTCCTTTTTCAATTAAACTGTTACCCGCTCTGGAACACAGCCCAGGTACCCAAGCGAGGAGTGCGGGAGGGAAGGTTTGGGTTAGCTTTCTCCAACCGGTGCCCTACAAATGCTTTGGTTCGTTCTTGGCTTCCTGGTTGTGGTTTGTTTGGGAGAAACAAACGATGGCCCCAGGGTCAGATGTAACGGCAACCCCTCACTGAGCTACTCCATGGTTTGTTTCTGGGCTCAACAATGGGAGGAGCAAAGCACAGACTTGTTGGCTTAGGGACTTCTTGTTACTTTCAGTTGCTGCCAAGGGGTAGCTATGTGGAAGAACAGCCAAATCAATTGTGCAAAAAAGAACAGTAAGTACATATGAAGATCCCTGCTGCAGCAGACAAAAGGCATGTCTAGTCCAGCATCCTGTTCTCAGATGCCTGTGGGAAACCCGCAAGCAAGACTAGAGTTAGAGAGCACCCTCTCCGTTTGTGATTCTCAGTACAGTGGTGCCCCGCAAGATGAATGCCTCGCAAGACGGAAAACCCGCAAGACGAAAGGGTTTTCTGTTTTGGAGGCACCTCGCAAGACGAATTTCCCTATGGGCTTGCATCGCAAGACGAAAGCCCATAGGGAAATGCTGGCGGTCGGGAGCAAAGACTTTCGCCCACAGCCGGCCTTCAGAAGAGGACCTCTTCTGAAGGCCGGCGGGGGGCAAAAGTCTTTGCTCCCCCCCGCCTGCCTTCCCCCCGCCTGCCCCGGGCGATCTTAAAATGCTGGCGGGCGGGAGCGAAGCGTTCGCTGCCGACCCCCAGCATTTAAAAATCTCCCCGGGACAGCAGAGACTTCTCTGCTGTCCCGGGGAGATTTTAAAATGCTGGGGGTCGGCAGTGAACGCTTCGCTGCCGACCCCCAGCATTTTAAAATCTCCCCGGGACAGCAGAGACTTCTCTGCTGTCCCGGGGAGATTTTAAAATGCTGGGGGTCGGCAGCGAACGCTTCGCTCCCGACCCCCAGCATTTTAAAACGCTGTTCCGAAGCGGGGCGGGGGGCGGGAACACCTGCCCCAGCCACCCCACTTCCGAACGCTGCTCCGAAGCGGGGCGGGGGGGCGGGAACACCTTCTGAAGGCGGGCGGGGGGCGAAAGTCTTTGTCCCCCCTGCCTGCCTTCCCAGGGGCTTTTAAATCGCCCCGGACAGCGGAGAAGTCCTCCGCTGTCCGGGGCGATTTTAAAATGCCGCCCGCCAGCATTTTAAGATCGCCCGGACAGCGGAGAAGTCCTCCGCTGTCCTGGGGTTTTTTAAAATGCTGGGGGTGGGAAGAAAAGCCCTTGTCCCCCCCCCCCAGCCTTCAGAAGAGGTCCGGGGCAGACTGTCCCCGGACCTGGTCTGAAGGCGGTTTCCCTAGGAACGCATTGATTGATTTTCAATGCATTCCTATGGGAAACCGTGCATCGCAAGACGAAAAACTCGCAAGACGAAGAGACTTGCGGAACGAATTAATTTCGTCTTGCGAGGCACCACTGTAATTGATGACATACAGATGCATGGTACAATCTGACAGTGGAGGTAGAACAAAAGTCATCCTGGCTAGTAGCCATTGATAGCTTTATGAATTTGTCTAATCCTCTTTTCTTTTTTTCTTTCAAAACCAAAGAGAATTACAAGCATCAAATTCAAAATCCATATTCGTTTTCTAACATAAACCTATTACATAATTTACCTAAATTGAAATATACCTAATTACTCTAAACTTCCCTTTGCTGTATATAAATACAACGCAGTTGGAAAGTTCATATTATAAATAATATTATAAATTCCCCTATACCCCCCACTTCCCTTCACCCATGCGTGGTCTCCATTTTTACTTCTTCCGTCTTGTTGTGTTGTTATAATTTAATAATTGTCCAATTAATTCTGTTGTTATTTTCTTGCTTACCCCTGCACGTTTTACACATTATCTATTTGTATTTCAATTCCGGAACCATATTTTTTCATGTATTCCTTCACTCCATCCCTCTTTTTAATTATTCTTTGTTTTGAGTGGCCTCTAATAATTGCCATCAATTTTGCCATTTCTCCAAACTCACAGTTTGTTTTGCCATTCTAATAATGATGGGATTTTCTCCCCCTTCCAATTCCTTGCAATCAATATTCTGGTTGCTGCTGTTACATAGAGGAATACATTTTTCTTGTCTAATCCTCTTTTTAAGCCATCCGAGTTGGTGACCATATTCTACATGGTGAATGAAATGGCATAGAGTTTTGGGGGTGGTGCTTTTTGTTTTTGTTTTTTTGATGGGGTAGGGAAGTATTATATAGTTTTTGGCACCCTGCGGAGGGTTATCTATGAGCCCAGATAAGTAGGAGAGTTTTAATTAGGGTGGCTATTCTAATCCAGCAGAAACTAGGCTGGAAGTGAAGAAACAATTTCTGGAGTTCTGAGAAGGCCCATTCGAGACTTGCTTGGATTGATGGGTATCTATTTCGGGCCTTGGCTTAAGAGTGTCTGAAAAGAGCATAGTAGGCACTTCTAAGTTGGTGTGTTGTAAACCGATTCTCTCGAGCTGCTGCAGCTGAAACGATAGATCGTATTTATGATGATTTCCAACGGGCTGTTTTAACAATGTCTGTTTTGTATATGAAGAAGGAGGTCTGCCAAGTGTGAGGCTTAAAACGTAATTACAATTTTAGAGTAAAATGAAAGGCGGCTAGGGTGGCGGAGTGAGGAATATGTGTAACAATGCTCAGTTCCATTAAAATACTAGGTCCTTAGGAGAAACTTGGAACAGGTAATTTCAGAATCAGTTTTATTCACTTGAGAAATAGACAAGTAAGTGGGCTGACTAGATAATTCAGGTGTTGTTGTTGTTGTTGCTATTTCCTTAAAGAAACATGGCAGTTTTTCAAAAAAAAGTTTCAGAAGGCTTTCTTAGCAACCTGCCTGATGTGGTAACACCAGTTGAAATGAAGTTAGGAAGGCATGGAGTAAAATTAATTAAGTCTTTGTTTGTTTTGCCCATCGTAGCCAGTGGCGTAGCGTGGGGGGTGCAGGGGGGGCCGGCCGCACCGGGCGCAACATCTGGGGGGGCGCGCGCTCGCACTCGCAGCTCTCTGCCCCTACCTGGCTCACTCACTCTCTCTCACTGCAGTGCTGGCTGTGCGAATCCGATCCGAGCCGCTGGGTCGCCGCCCACTGTGGAGGGGGTGGGTGCCAGGCGTGCGGTGCGGAGAGAGAGACTATCTGGGGGAGGGACAGTGCAGCAGCCGCCCAGCGCAGCGCTGAGCGCGGGAGAGAACCACACCAGACCAGACCAGGCAGCAGCAAGAAGAAGCTGGCAGCGGCGGCAGGTTAGGGGTTAGGGGGCGCAAATTACTTGCCTTGCCCCGGGTGCTGACAACCCACGCTACGCCGCTGATCATAGCTGGGGCTGATGGGAGTTGTAGTCCAAAACATGAGGAGGGGAACCAGGTTTGCCAAAGGCGGATGTAGACTAGACAGTGTGCAGTTAACGCTGTTACCCAGTTTTCTTCTAACTTCTCTCTAGATCCTGACAGAAGAACTAGCTGTTAGGGCGGACTTGCTTCCTGACAGAAATGTGCTTTTGAATGCAGTTGGAAACCTGTTTATTTCAATAACTCTGGCTGTTCTGCCTTACCCATAATTCCTTCACTTTGATTGCCGAGGTTATTATAGGACAAGAGCGCCTTTGTAGCAGGGTGCATGGAGCACTCTGAGGCCTAGCGTGACTAGCAGATATAAACTGTATGGAAGCAATTAAAGTAGAAGGAAATGTCATACAGGCGGAATTTAAATGTACAGGCTTGTGGCATTGATTCCCTCCCTCCTCGTTTTTATAGAAGGAGATAATGACTTTTTTTTTTTTTAAATGTTCCATCCAAACTGATCAAATATTATGCCGTTCTCATAGAATATCCAGTAAGATAATTCCCTGGAGCGATTATATTTATCCTGAAATGAATGAAGAATGGCAATAGAAAGAGTAAAAAGAGGGAGGGAGGGATCTTTGAAGAAAATAACAAGAAGATGGAAAAGTCCTTCAGCCTAGCAGCTATGGGGAATTCTCACAGAATTCCTTGTTATATTGTTCGAGCCTAGGTCAGATCCTGATTCCATCTTTACTTTGCTTTTACATACTGGGTAGGCTGCTTTTAAAGGAGTCAGAGGACTGCATTACCTCATGGGCTTCCTTCTGGGGTGGCATGCCAGGGGTAGGTGAGCCCCAGAGGCAAAGTGGGGCAGAGCAATACTCTTAGCTTTGCACAATGGACTACATTCTAGCCATGCAAAACTCAGAGATTTCTAGGCACCTAGACTCAGGCACATCTCTCCATCCCGGCAAGCAAAGTGTGTTATCACAGTTTGAAGACACATTTCAGCCAGGCAAAGTTCTCAGAGGGGAGCAGAGCTGAAGAGAAGGCATGACCTGGAGTTCGACAGAGAGAATAATAGAACTGTAATCTTGTGGTCAACTAATGCGCCTCGCTCCCAAGTCATCTCTTGTTTCTGATTCAAAGCGATTTGTGGTTCCGTTCATTCTTTACCCCCAGTGGATCAGCAAATACCTGTGCCCTCGGATGAAGGAGTTTTGATACTCTAGTTTTGACAGACCTATATTAGAGCATGAACTTGTGCAACTGGAATTGGTAAAGGAAGCAACTACCCAGTCTTATTTAAGAAAAACAAATCTGCATGCAGTGGCAACCTCCTGAGGAGCAACCTCTGAAGAGCTAAGACTGTGTATAATATGCTCTGGGTGGGTGTGGGTTAGTGGAGAGCAAGACAGAGATTCTCAGAGTTCCAGGAAGTTGATCCCATATTGAACTTGAGGCTTTAATCTCTGGATAAACTTCTCTAGTACAGTACAGTTGTTCCTTGGTTCTCAAACGGAATCCATTCTGGAAGTCTGTTCGACTTCCAAAAATGTTCAAAAACCAAGGCGCGGCTTCTGATTGGCTGCAGGAGCTTCCTGCACTCAATCAGAAGCCGTGGGAGCTGCGTCAGACGTTCGGCTTCCAAAAAGCATTCACAAACCAGAACACTTCCGGGTTTGCGACGTTCAGGAGCCAAAGCATTTGAGTCACCAAGGCTTGAGTGAACCAATGTGCGACTGTACTGGTTTTGCTTTTGGGCCAAAGTATTGACACCAGAAAATTAATTATAATTTCCCACAAGCCCTTCTGTTTGGTTAGAGTTGGGACAGTTGCATCACGGCTGCACTATTGCAAGATGGCCTCTGTCTCCAGCCATGTTTGAGTTAGTGGGGAAAGAGGATGTGAGGGTCTGCAGAAAGGCTAAGAGGGCTTCAGATTAGCAGCAGCTGCTGTAGCCCAGATCTTTCACATGTTGGAAATTGCTGGCTCCTGCAAGTGTTAAAGAGTTTGCATGATTCACCCAAAGGAGGAATCCTAAGTGTGTTTTACTCTGAAATTGACTCCACTGGGCTAAATCGTACTTGCTTTCAATAAGGAGGCAACAGGGTAAGTGGAACCTCAGAAACAATTAGCACTGTGAAGAATAAGATCTTTTGTACAGAAACTCCCACACTAGATTTCTGGTCCTCTTGGCTTGGAAATGTTGACCTTTAACAATATTCTCAGACAACGGTTCACAGTTCAAACCATTCAGCACCGGCTATGCAATGGTGTAAGTTCATTTATTGCTGGTGAGGCCAGCTCTGTCTTCCATAATAAGTTTTACGTAAGTAATGCGAGAGACCAAGGCTCTGCAAAAGGCAATCCCAGTAAAGATATGTTTTACAGATCCTTTGTGTTAGGACAATTTGTAAAAGGCCATCAAACCTCAAGGTTCCCCCACCACTGTTGTACAGGATCAGGCTTGTCTTGACGCAGAGTTGTGGTTTTAGGTTGCTATCCTTATTCGTTTACACAATGGGACTTCAATCAATCATTTTATTCGTATGCCACCTTTCCCAAGTTAAAACCATTCTCAAGGTGGCTTACAACAATATTACAAAAGTAGTCATAAACAAAACATCAGCAAGTACACAACAAAACAGAGCAATTTCCACATAAATCATGATACAAAAAAGTAACATCAACAACTCTCCCCCCAACAAACCCCCACTAATCAATACCCCAGTCCAAGATTTTGTTCAACTTTTGTAGTCTCAGCTTTTGTAGTTGGAGTCAGTGAGGGCCCCTGCTTAGGCCAGGTGGAAAAAGATATGCAAGGCAGGGAGCAGGTCTTCCAGGACTAACAGGTGGACTTACTTCTGAACAGACATGTATTGGACTGTAATGTAAACCTTTTAACCATATGCAACTTCGTTAAGACACTTCTTTATGCTCATGTGAATGATAGGCTTTGAAATAGCATACAAAACACCAACTGTGTCAAATGCAGATCTTTTACTACAGCAGAACACTTCTCAATATGCATTCTTGTTGTGTCTCTTGTTGCTGTTAAAAGTAATATTAAAATGCTTAAAAAAAATAAAGCAGGGGGGGGAAATAGATCCTTGACAGAATCTTGTAACTTTGCCAACCTTGAAAAACCTGTACGTTATAATGCAGTTTCTGTCTTAAAAACAATGGCTGCCAAACAGAGATAAGCTTTTAACAGTTTTTACTGCCTCTTGTTTAGTTTTGGTAATGTTTGCTACACAATAAATCTACTGGAATGTTCAGTTGGAAAAAATGAAACATTATCCCTAACAAAAGCAGAAGATTGTATTTGTGATTCCCGATGTTTTCAGGGTGAAGATTCAGAAAGAATCTCTTGCTAATATTTTCCCCTAAAAAAGGTCTGCAAGCAGATCCAATTTAAGCCCTCCCAAACATCCACAAAACCTTTCTAAGCAATCTTCTTTAAAGCTGTGAGTTTCTATTACTTATCATTGCTTAGAACTTTTCATTAATTCCCCCCCCCCCCCCGCAGGCCACTGTATGTATTCCTCAGTACTTGTGAGCAGCTTTTAAAAAAACATCTTCAGAATGTTTAGAGTTAAGTCTGGGAGTCTTGGTTTGAAAGCCATTCTGATTTTTTTTCCGTCAAGGCCTTCTCAGAGAATTGTAAGCTCAAGGAGCATTGACGTCACCCCAACAAGAGAGTCTGTTGCATCTGAATCAGTAGGAATATTGTGTACAGCAAGATAACTGCTGTCTTATACCCGGAGGAGTTGTTCTTTATTGTTCCTTGCCTTAAATTTAAATATTCTGTCAGGATATGTGATATGTTTAAGGCATCACGTGATAAAGCGAGTTTCTGAAACCTTTACTGGCTTCTCACTTATTCATTAGCAAGACGACTTACTTTTCAAAACAAGTTAAACTGAGAATGTTTTGGGGCCATTTCTTAGACTGCCTCCACCAAGCAAATAAGCACTTACAGAGAGCAAGTCTTAACTGTGTTGCCAGCCCAACGCCACAGTGAAAAATACTGCATTAGCACTGCAATGGCATTATGATAACACTACAGGCAAATATGCCAGAACAAATGTGCAGAGCTGATTAAAAAAAAAAAAGTCAGTAGGGGGCCTTTGTTAGCTCAGTGGTTTAATTCCCCCAGTTGTTGGTGGTTCAAAAAGGCACTGGGAAATAGCAAAAGCATGCAATAAAATATACTGCCTGACAAATTACTTGCGTAGGCTTTAAACTTTCATTTATCATACCTACAATCTTATGAAAGTACTGCTAAAAGCTCTGCTGGAGAATTTCCTGGTACAAAGGAGGATTAATATTAATTATAAAAGGATTGTGCTGTTTTAAAAAACAGGATGAAGTTTTATAGTCTTCTGCGCACAGTCTTCTTCTTTTTAATTTATCTTTTTAAATGCATGTGTGTGCCACATTCCATCCTATCCGTATTCTCTTGGCTGTTATCCTCTTTTTAGACAAGCCAGTCTTCTTCAGAAACGTAATTACAAAAGGGTGGGTTGAGCCGGATGAGAGTTCAAGTCCAAAACATCTGGAGGGCACCAGCTGGAGGAGGCTGGTGTAAATCATGAGTGTGAATGAGGACCACTTGTTAAGTTTGGAAGACTTGGGCACATTCTTAAGAGGAATTCCCATATACAGGGAGAGTCCTTTAAAAGAGGCCCTGTGCATACAGAGTACACATGTTCCTTTTAAAAGACCCACCCTGTATAAAGATCTGTGAAAATGTTGGGTCAGAACAAAAATCAAGATGTGTATTTAAGGGTGAAGGTATATGTAGGCAACCAGTCTAAAACTGGTTGTAGAGTACTTTGCCTTTCCTAGAAGATTCTGCTCTTTGAGAAATTATTTGCAAGGTATCTCAGCCTAGCCCCTTTAAATATACTGCAACAAGCTAGGGAACAATTGGCTTTAACTGTGGGGGAATGGATGCTCAGCAGTTGCTCCTGCAACTCAAGTAACAAGGCCTTAGAAAAGAAGACCTGAAGGTCAAGAGATCTATTTAAGGCACCTGAATTGAATAACTTTAAAGCTTGCCTCATGGAACGTGTGTGATGCTGACCTGCAACACTTGCTTAGCATAATCTGCAAAGCAGCAGTTGTGTTTCCTTCCCGCGTGCTGAAAATGTATTGGGAAGAAAGATTCCCAGTGTGTAAATAATGACTCAATAGCTCTCCTATTCAGAACGAGGGGAAATTAAAGAAGGCACAAGAGATTTGCAGTCCACATGAAGCCGAGGTATGGCTGGGGCCTGAGATCATAGAAGTGGATCTTGTTGATAAGGCAGGAGAGCTGAAAATAATGCCAATTTATTTCACATTTGGCAACCAATGTGCCACTTGGGTTTCAGATAGTACATGGGTAGACGAGTCTAAATAGTCCGGGACACAAATTTTCATGGCCCTCTAGTGACTACAGTGGCTCATTTACCAGAAGTAATGTGTTTAGTGTTAACTCTGGAAGTGTATACTCGATTCTGACCAAATTAAGCCTCCTTGAGCAAAATATACACCAGGAGGCTTAGTTTGGTCAGAATCGAGTGCACACTTCCAGAGTTAACACTAAATACATTACTTCTGGTATTTGAGCCACCATTGTCGCAAGAGGGCTGTGAATTTTTTTGCCCTGGGCTTTTTAGACTTGTCTAGCCTCGGACTTGCTGATCAGAAGGTCAGCGGTTCGAATCCCCGTGACAGGGGTGAGCTCCCGTTGCTCGGTCCCTGCTCCTGCCAACCTACCAGTTCGAAAGCACGTCAAGTGCAAGTAGATAAATAGGTACTGCTCCGGCAGGAAGGTAAATGGCATTTCCGTGTGCTGCTCTGGTTCGCCAGAAGCGGCTTAGTCATGCTGGCCACATGACCCGGAAGCTGTACGCCGGCTCCCTCAGCCAATAAAGCGAGATGAGTGCCACAACCCCAGAGTTGGTCATGACTGGACTTAATGGTCAGGGGTCCCTTTACTTTTTTACATGTACTATCTGTAACCAAAGCCTGCATTGGTTGCCAGATGGAAGCCACAAGATGCGTATGCTAGTCCATTGAGACCTGCAGTGCTCTTCCTGGGAACTGGGGATTGACTGGTTAAAATGTGCATGTAAACGAGACGCTGCATTATGTATAAGGTTTCTGTTTGCCAGGTTCCCTGTAATCATCATAGCACTGTGGAGGAATGGTGAAGAGAGGTGCTGGATTTGTGCCAACAGCATGTTGAAACAGAAGTCCAGGAATGTGGAGAGTTTAATGGCAGGCCACTAGCTCTTAGCGCATTATAATCTGTGAGTGCCCCTGCAAATTTGGATGCTGTATGTCTGTGTGTGTGTGTGTGTGTGTGTGTGTGTGTGTGGTGTGTGGTCGGGGAAGGCAAGGAGATCTTAAAAATTCTTCTGCTTTCACACGGAACCCCAATGAACAAAGACCAGGTTGCTGTTGTGATAGCAAATCCCCTTGAGTGACGGATTCGACTGATCTCAAGATAAATTGTCCACATAATTATAAAACACTAAAGTACGTTTGAACTGAAACTTGTTGGAAAGCTATCCCCTTGCCCCATTTCATAACCATTACCAAAGTGTTCTGCAAATCTTGTGTCGGCAACGTGCAGGGAATATGAGAGGGAACGCTTGAGTCATAACATGAAGTCTAGATTAAGTGTTTGATAGGCGAAGCTGCGCTGTGTACAGCAAACAAGACGTTTCTCCAACAGTTTTGCTGTGCATTTCAAGCTGGAGTGCGTTCAGAGACCAAGAGTCTCATTTCAAATAATGGAGGGAGGAGAGAAGTCAGCCATATAATACATTAATAGTTAACATGTGGAACTCAAAAAACAATGGATTTTCAATAGGGTAGCCGCTTTTGCATTGCCAAGCAAGAGAACAAAAGAGGGCACAGATTTGCATAAAATGTGTGTGTGCTAAATCTAAAATGTGCAGGCGAAACATTATTAGGATTTAATTAGAAAGATGATGCATCTCACCACCATAATGGGGAATACTGTGTATTAGTAGGCAACGTGCTGCTCTGTCTACTGTGCGTGATAGGCAAGGCCTTTGCCTCTTTCTCTTATGCATATGTTTAAACAGGACTTGTGCTAGGCAGTCCTTCAGACAGAGGACTGTCCTCTGTAAAGCAGGACACATGGCCACTCGTAATTTTAAAAAGCATTTTTATGCACTTCTGTGCTTCATAATTATTATTTATTTGTTGAATTGGTTTGTTGAATTTATTCTCTGCCCTTCTCCCCTAAGGAGCCCCAAACTGCAAGCAGACCCACAACTTAAAAAACAAAGCAAAACATTCTGAAACAGTGAAGAACATTCCAAAAGCAGTTTCAGTGGAAAACATTACTCCATGCAATGATAACAGGGTTGCCAGAAGCAGTCCTACAGCAGTGTTTCCAGTGCAAGATAATGAGGCACACTTCTCTTAAGCAGAATTTGGTGGTGCTCCTCAGCTGATGGAAAGTGCCATGATCTCTAGTGGAAGATTCTGTCAGTGAAATGGGGAGAGAATTCTGTCTGACTCTCTCTGCCCCTCATCTCCCTCCTCCAATTATTCTGAAAGGGGTTGGATGACCTTTTGAAAACAGCATGGAAGGTGGTTTGGGTGGGGAAAGGGGGAATTGATGAAGATTGTCTCCTTTTCTTTCCCAAATGGAAGCCTCTGCTACATCCAAAAGTCTTCCCACTGTGGAGGAGACACCACTGGATAGAACCCAAGGATTTGTGCATATCTAACATATGAGCGAGAAAGCTAGAGAGATGGACAGTGTTCTCAAAGCTACTAACATGAGCTTGACCAAACTGCGGGAGGCAATGGAAGACAGGAGTGCCTTGCGTGCTCTGGTCCATGGGGTCATGAAGAGTCAGACATGACTAAACAACAACAACATATGAGCCCACTTAACGTATAATAGCTGCCCAACCACCACACACCACACTGGCTGGTTTTCCAAAGGGAGCAGGTGATCTCTTGCGAGTTCCCTGCTCCTTTCTTAGCCAGTGTTCTTGTACAAGTTTGGCCTCTGCTGTATTGATGGAACAAACTCGGTGGAAGCTTCTGCAGCGAAGGCACCGCAAAAAGAATATGTGGTTTAAAATAAAAATGCACGGAATGCCTACAAGGCTGTCATTTTTATCCATTTGAAGAACACGCACACAGATCAGTGTTTTCTGCATATATATGGGCAGTTCTAGCAAAGGCAAAAGCGGCCAATTCTAAGTGGACGTCTTGCCCGCTGAGGATGTTGTCTCATATACATTTCCTCTTTGTATCAGGATGGCTGCTATTATAACAATATTGTTATCGGGCTTCTCTCTCTTTATCTCCGCGAAACACAGATGTCTGGTTCATTTTCCTAGGAAAAACAGGATGCTATAAAGCACCCCAAGTGACAATGGCTGTTACTGACAGTAATATTTCTAAAAGTACCAAACAATGAGGGAATGAAAGTAGCCTAATCATAATACGCAACGATGCAGTGGCCTCCTTTTTCTCCATGTGTTTTCTGAACACTTGTTATTATTAAAATTTATTAGCTGCCCTTCACACCTAAGGCAGGGGTCAGCAAACTTTTTCAGCAGGGGGCCGGTCCACTGTCCCTCAGACCTTGTGGGGGGCCGGACTATATTTTTTTGGGGGGAATGAATGCTTATGCCCCACAAATAACCCAGAAATGCATATTAAACAAAAGGACACATTCTATTTATGTAAAAGCACCAGGCAGGCCCCACAAATAACCCAGAGATGCATTTTAAATAAAAGGACACATTCTACTCATGTAAAAACACGCTGATTCCCGGACCGTCCGTGGGCCAGATTTAGAAGGCGATTGGGCCAGTTTGCCTACCCATGCACTAAGGCCTCAGGGCAGGTTACAATAATTAAAACACAACTTGAATATTAAAACACATCATTAGAACAACTTAAAATGCAAATATTTATCCTCGGTGCAGCTCTCTGGTTTTGTTCCGCTTTAAAATGTATTGCATAAAGGCAATAAGAACTAGCAGCA
The DNA here is from genome assembly GCF_964106645.2 of Podarcis pityusensis. Taxonomy (NCBI): domain Eukaryota; kingdom Metazoa; phylum Chordata; class Lepidosauria; order Squamata; family Lacertidae; genus Podarcis; species Podarcis pityusensis. The sequence continues at coordinate 24,348,935 of NC_138032.1, forward strand.
AATGGGTGAAAATGAAATATACTTGTGGTTCCTGATGCAGTTCTGTCTTTGAAATGTGGCTGATCTCGGCTTGGCCACAGCTAAGAAGGGAGGCCTGTTTTGCCTGCCTTGGAACAAGTTTTCTGCTCTATCATTGGCTAAGCTGTGTCGATATTATGGTTTGCCTATGAATATTCTGAAGGGACAGCCATGTGGACGGAATGTTGACAGACAATGCAGGTTCTGTGAGGGAAGGGGAAAGGTCTGTTTGGCTGGAGATGGATGGTATGTAACTAAATTTTACTCAGAGCAGACCCACTGAAATTAATGGACCTAACTTAGATGTGCCTGTGAATTTCAATGGATCTACTCTTGAGTAAAACTTAATTGAATTCCACCCAGAGTTTCTGGAAAAGAATGGCTGTAAGCTACTGACAGGAACTGGAAGCAGGCAGAGATGCTGACGCAGATGAGGGCTGAGGGTTGAGGAAACAGGGAGGGCTCAAGTGCTGGGCAAAACTGACAATAGTCTTGACTAGCACCGGCCCAATGGGAATAGAGAGGTAAAGCAGGCAGAGGGCCGATATAAAGACAAACAGAGGAAACAAAGAACTGAGGAAACCAAGGGCTAATGGAAAACAGGAGCTGTGGGAAAGCCCCTCACAGAGTTAGAGGCAGGAAGTGTCATGTGCTTTGAGTGTAGAGCAGGTGAGACAGGTAAGGCAAGGCTAAGGGACAGAAGGTCAGGGAGGTCCTACCTGAAGGAATGACGTTGAAGATCCATTGAGCTAACAAGCCAGATTCTAAGTCGTACCTATCTAGAGTATGAGTCGGGGAAACTTCAGGCTTGTGAGGTCTACTTTGTTTCACAGCTATCACCTGGTGGAAAAGGCTTACCTTAGAATAAAAGGATTGTAAGTCCAGGAATTAGACTTTTTGAGTGCCATGAGTTCACAGTTCTTCCACACACAAAAACACTCTCCTGGTTATTCCCCTGAGCTTTCTTAATTTTGGCAAGGAGGGTTATTTAGCTGCCACCATTGTTCAAAGTGAGGAAAGCCTTGCTGATCTACTGCAAACCACCTGGAGATATGCCAGCAGATCCAGACCTACCTACTGCCCACCCTTTAGTGAGAATACCCAGGGACATTCATCAGATGTTTTTGTTGGCTCTAAGTAATGGCATTGCAAATTGTTTAACCAGTTGGTTTCTGCCACTGAATCTAAAATTTGAAGCCACCTTTTTAAGGTTTGTCAGATTCGCTCGGGAATTGAAATGCCATTCTGTAGCTCTGTGGATGCTTTGTGTGTATTTGTGTGTTGTTGAGTAAACATCAATACACAGAGAGTGTTTCCTTACTGTGGTGCAAAGAAATGTGTCTTTGTCAAAGTCTTCTTGGTGTTTCAGACTAGGCAGTCTCAAATCAGTTGTGTGCTTGGTTTTGCGCAGCTGTGTATAGATGTGCTTCTCCACAGGTGCTCTCAATATGAATAATGTAATACATTTTGGTCTCAAATAGTATCATGCACGCGCACACAATCTACACCCTCACAAAGGTTGTATCCAATGAAACAATCTAATTCACACAGCAGTGTTTCCCCTCCCTCTCCTCTCCTCACGCTGCCCCCCCCATCTGCTCCAGAAAGTTTGGGTTAAACCCAGAAAATATTTTGAGGGTGAGCACACAGGGAGAGAAGACAGAGAGGGACACCCATTGTGCAAGCAGAAGTCCTTGAACTTCTAGGATGCCTTCATTTTATATACAACCCACAAATGCCCTCCTTTGGAGGCAAGTCCCTGTCATGGACTGGCTGGTTGCAGAGGAGTGGTGGGATGGGGTACCAGCTGGGGAACTCCCAGGGGAAGAAGGCTTAGAGCCAGGGAATTGGTGGTGGGACCACGATGAGAGGGAGAAGACTGGGAGGAGGAGCTGTCAGAAGCTGAAGAGGCAACAGGATTTAGTGAGCAGGAAGAGGCTGTGGCAGAGGGCTGTCCAGATTTAGAGGCAGGAGAGGAGGCAGGCCAGGAGGCAGAGATGAGGCAGGCTGCTGAAGAAGCCAGGGAATTTCTCCCTCCTGCTGTGACCAGCTCCCCTGGTCTCCCAGAACACACACAGAAATGAAGAAGGTGGAGCAAAGAGAGAAAAGACACAGAGCATTAGGCTGCCAGGGAAGGAGAGCAGTGGAAGACAGGGACCTTAGGCCTTGAAACTGTCTCATGGGGGCAAGACCTACTGGGAAGAGTTGCTGTGATCACTAGGGTTTCTTTGAATAAAGAGTTCACTTCACTGACACTGGGTGTTTTATTGCTGACCTGTTCCTGACTCCGACTGCTGACAGCCCCCCTGCACTTGGTGGGATTCCTTCTGGAAAAATACAGATCGGATGCACATGGAAAAGACTCTTCTAACAAAGATGTTGCGTTTTCCTGCTTCAACAGCCTGTTGTCGGAGATGTGAAGAAACTCTCTTTATCCATTTAGTCTTTGGGAGTTTGCACATCTCTAGCTAGCATTTGAACTGAGGGCAGATTTACTGGTTTCAGCAAACATTCTTCCAGTGCAATGCAAGGTGGTGTGGTGTAATTTGAGTGGCAGCGTCAGGAGCAGCTGCCCTGGACGCAAACGAATAAAAGTCGCCTTTAAGGTGATACTGGGGAAGGAGGAGGAAAGCTGGGAAATCTGAAGCTTTCTCATTTAAATAAAAAATTTAATGTTCTTTTTTAGATGTGGTGTACAGTATAGGCAGTTGCCATGCTGAATAAGGGTGCTGAATATAAAAGATTGGGTGAAATTCTTGAATCAGCAAGGCATTCGACAAGGTGCCCCATGATATTCTTGTAAAGAAGCTGGTAAAATGCGGTCTTGACTATGCTACCACTCAGTGGATTTGTAACTGGCTGACTGACCGAACCCAAAGGGTGCTCATCAATGGTTCCTCTTCATCCTGGAGAAGAGTGACTAGTGGGGTGCCACAGGGTTCTGTCTTGGGCCCGGTCTTATTCAACGTCTTTATCAACGACTTGGATGATGGACTAAAGGGCATCCTGATCAAACTTGCAGATGACACCAAATTGGGAGGGGTGGCTAACACCCCAGAGGACAGGATCACACTTCAAAACGACCTTGACAGATTAGAGAACTGGGCCAAAACAAACAAGATGAATTTTAACAGGGAGAAATGTAAAGTATTGCACTTGGGCAAAAAAAATGAGAGGCACAAATACAAGATGGGTGACACCTGGCTTGAGAGCAGTACATGTGAAAAGGATCTAGGAGTCTTGGTTGACCACAAACTTGACATGAGCCAACAGTGTGACGCGGCAGCTAAAAAAGCCAATGCAATTCTGGGCTGCATCAATAGGAGTATGGCATCTAGATCAAGGGAAGTAATAGTGCCACTGTATTCTGCTCTGGTCAGACCTCACCTGGAGTACTGTGTCCAGTTCTGGGCACCACAGTTCAAGAAGGACACTGACAAACTGGAACGTGTCCAGAGGAGGGCAACCAAAATGGTCAAAGGCCTGGAAACTATGCCTTATGAGGAACGGCTAAGGGAGCTGGGCATGTTTAGCCTGGAGAAGAGGAGGTTAAGGGGTGATATGATAGCCATGTTCCAATATATAAAAGGATGTCACCTAGAGGAGGGAGAAAGGTTGTTTTCTGCTGCTCCAGAGAAGCGGACACGGAGCAATGGATCCAAACTACAAGAAAGAAGATTCCACCTAAACATTAGGAAGAACTTCCTGACAGTAAGAGCTGTTCGACAGTGGAATTTGCTGCCAAGGAATGTGGTGGAGTCTCCTTCTTTGGAGGTCTTTAAGCAGAGGCTTGACAACCATATGTCAGGAGTGCTCTGATGGTGTTTCCTGCTTGGCAGAGGGTTGGACTCGATGGCCCTTGTGGTCTCTTCCAACTCTATGATTCTATGATTCTATGATTCATCATAGAATTGTAAAGTTCGTTGTAGAATCATGAGAGTTTGGAAACCCCTGATGATTCTTTGCTGGTTTGTGCTTAAAGCACTAAATATTTTGCAATTGGGCAACTATTGGTCCGATGTCAAAGCACTTTCACACCCAGTTGTGGCAGGAAAGCACCATTATTGCCTCAGTGCATCCTTCTGTAGTAATACTTACTGTATTAAGAAGATTGCACAAGCCACTTAATTGCAGGCAGCGGTAGCCAATGCCACTGGTCCGTTAGCCCAAAGATGCTTCGGCTACAGAAATTCCCCACCCTCTCCTTCCTTTGTGCACACCCTGTGCCCTCCCCGTATATGCTGTGGAGGGCTGGGGAAAACCCCCAGAACAGATTTAGTGGGGTGCACAGAGGGAGGAGAGCAGTTCCATGGCATATGTGGAGCAATATAAAACAATTATTGACACACAAATAAAATCAGCTGTGTTTAAAAACAGAGAATGCATCACTGGTTTACATGTTTACGGGCTTGCTAAAACGAAATGATTTTTAGGCTCCTGGAACGGCACCACAAGGGTGCCTCCCTCATGTTAATAGACAGGGAGTTCCAAAGCACACGGAAAGCTTGATGTCTCACAGATGTGGAGCGAACGTCATAGGGTGTTTGCAAGAGTGCAAGCTCCGTGTGTTGAAATGGTCAGATTGGCCCATATTGGGCAAAGTGATCCCGCACATCAACTGGTTCCAAGGTGTTAAGGGATTTAAGTGCCAACAAGAAACCTTCGACTTGGCCTGATGGGAAAATGACAGCCAGTACAGATCTTTGTGCAGAGGTGTAATATGCTGTTTGCAGTTGTACTGCAGCTTCCAGACCCAACTGCAAAGGAGCTATAAAAAAAAGACACACCAACTAATGGAAGAATGCTTTCGTTACTATATTTTTAAAATTTCATTTCTTGCCGGCAAATGCTGGCAAATTTTCCTGGAAGACACACGGCCACACATGTTTTCCTGCTGGTGTGCAAGCTTTATGTATGCAAGAAGATCTTGATGTGGCCACTTTTCCAAGCAAATGGTCGCCAGGGTGCATTTCCAGGTGGGACAGTGGCAAGGCAAGGTCCTCTGTGCCTGCGTGAAATTGGGTTGACTCACAGGGAAGCCTGGAGCTGATGGTACTTGTAGTTCAAAAATACTTAGCACCAAGTTGGGCAAGGCTGTTCTAAGTGAACAAAACAGGATACAGGAAATAATGTTCCAACTTAAACTGAATCTTTGGAAAGTCCAGTTCCTAAAGTCCAATGCAGTACATGTGCAACAAGACAGGGGCAGTAATTAACTATACCTACTTGAAAGCACAAATATTTGGGTGGTTGTTGCCATGGGTTATTGAAACTATTTAAAATAGCATGTGAACAAGTCTCTGTATTTCAAAAAAATGCCTTAAATATGTCCAAATCTTCAGCTGTGGACTGTGTGTGCGTGTGTGTGCGTGTGTGTGTGTGTGTGTGTGTGTGTGTGTGAGAGAGAGAGAGAGAGAGAGAGATGTTATATATAGATATTTTATCTCTTAACATATGCATAAAATGCCAGTTATTGTTCCACACCCCTGACAAAGTAAACCAGAAAAACTGCATAATATAATGCCGCCTGTGTGGAATATGTTTTAAATAAAAGTTCACTTCTGACTTCATCTGTAATGTAGGTCATGGCCTCAAGGGTACAGAAATGATATAGATTGGAGGTCATGGCACTCTAACAGCTTGAAAAAGAGAGACTTTATATTCTTAACCCGGCTTGGCAAAGGCAAATTGCCCTTCCTTTAAACAAACAAACAAAAAAACCAATAGCAGAATGGCTCGTAGAATGGCTGCTCTGTGTTGATCTGTTAGAAATTATTATTAAAAGTAATTTATAACCTGATGTTCATTTATACGGATACCAGGGCGGAAGTATTACATTTACTATTTAGTATTCGACATAATGCTGATGAGCAGAGGTGAGCCGAGGCAAAAGTAGGTGGGGACAACTCAGAGGTTTCCTCACATGCACCCTCCATCCTCCAGCCAAGGAAGCAAGGGGTGCTATTGCAGTTAGGCACATTTCAGCCAGGCGAAAGCTCTTAAGGAGGGCATGGAGTAAGTTTGGTTGGGGGTGGGGGGAAAGGTGCAGCCTGAGGTGTGGTCACATAGGCCTGGAGGGCTGCCTTTGGCCCTCAGGCACGAACTCCTTCATCCCTCCTTTAGAGCATTTGCAGAACTTCACATACGTTATTATCTCAGCAATCTGTATATAACCAAGTCAGTGTGACTATAGATTGCAGGAGGTGAGGTGTGATGGGAAAGAGAGAGAGAGACTGACCTCCAAATGACAGAGGTGAGATTTAAACCAGATCAGTCTTTTGGATCCTGCCCACAATTACCATGGCATATAGCTGGCATTTTAAAGAGAAAATTGAGAAAAGCAAGAACTTTTTTTTGAGTTCTGCCATCAGGATGCACAAGCAGTCAAAGCTCCCCCCAACCGATGCATCATTTCAATGGAACGGACTGTTGTGTTTTCCTTTTCCACCAAGTGTTTGCTTTGATTTTGAAAAACTGAAATGAATTCACTGTTACCTAGGCTGCGTACATATCCGCTATAACCTTTAAAGCACATTCTTACCCTCAAAGAATTCTGGGCGTTCTAATGTTGCCCCTCAGAGTTCCCAGTAACCCTTAACAAACTACAGTATCCAGAATTCTTTGAGGGAAGGAGTGTGCTCCAAGTGTGTGAGAGAGGTGGTGAGGAAAGTGTACACAGCCCCAGTGTGACTTACTGGCTTCCATATTGTGTATGTCCATGTTGTGTTGGGTTTTTTGGGGGGGCCCTTCATGGTGCTGCTTTCCAACTTTGGTCATGAAAAATATAAAACAATATACAAAGCACTTTCCCCCCTCCACTGAGAAACTGCAGTCTGTGCCCCCACCCACAGGCCTGTAACCTGCCACGTTGCTCTTCAGAAGATTGTTTCCATCTTCCTTCGTAGCATGACATTTTGAAACTTCTCAAGCTTAGATTTTCTGGTGGTACCCCTGTACAACCATTAAAATTTAGTTCGGGGTGGGGACTGGGCAGATTTCAGGCTTGTGGGGTCCCTTTTGTCATTAACTACAACTCCCATCATTCCTAGCTAGCAGGAACAGTGGTCAGGGATGATGGGACTTGTAGTCCATAAAACAGCTGGAGACCCAGGCTTGGGAAACCCTACCTTATAAGAATACAGTGGTACCTCAGGTTAAGAACTTAATTCGTTCTGGAGGTCTGTTCTTAACCTGAAACTGTTCTTAACCTGAAGCACCACTTTAGCTAATGGGGCCTCCTGCTGCCGCCGCACGATTTCTGTTCTCATCCTGAAGTAAAGTTCTTAACCCAAGATAATATTTCTGGGTTAGTGGAGTCTATAATCTGAAGCGTATGTAACCTGAAGCGTATGTAACCTGAGGTATCACTGTAAAAGACGGCTTTGCTTTAGAACAAGGGTGGTAGTCAGCTAGAGAGACTGGTGGGGGATTCACCAACCCTTCTTTAGAAGGAGGCAGTTTAGGGCTGGGTCTCTACCGCAGTGTCAAAGCTGGCAAGAGCGTCTTCGTCTCTTTGGTACAAGCCTTGCTTCAGCTCCTTCTCCTCACGCTTTAATTAGGTAAGGCTCCATGTTGGCACAGACCCGTCACCCTCCTTCATTTGAGGTCAGCTAGCAGCCAGCAGACACTCTCTTTATTTTGGAAAGGCTTCATTTGGGCAAAGGCTTGGTCGTTTAACCAGAGCCTGCCTTTCATCTGTTTTCGATGGCAAGAGACCATATTTCCCAGCCGTTTGCAAACAGTGACTGTCTGGCAGGATTTCCTGGATACACAGTAGTTTTTGAGATTGTGAAAGGCTAACATTCTGAACTTTGCAGATTAGTCTAGCTATTTGTACTCCCTCTTCTCTCTCCCCCCCCAACCCCACCCCACATGGGAATCAATCAGTTTATCGCCAGGGAAGGCAGATGTGTAATGCAAGGAAAAGCCTAGGGCTACTTTGCACCCTTCTTCGCTAGCTGCCATCACAGCTCTTCTATGGGGAACTAGACCCATTACCCCTTGCAAAAACTGGTTGCCTGGGCTGCTTCTGCCAACTCAGCCACCTCCTTAGCAACTGCAGCCCTCAGCCAGGTCCTCTCACTTTGCCAGCTTGTAGGGTAGACTTTGGAGCCAACCCCATCTCTGTTTCCATTTCCCAGGCTGAGCAGTTCCAGCTTCTCCATTCCCAACCTGGATGTGCCAGGTGTGCACTTCCTTTACCTGCCGGTACAAAGAAGAAGAAGAAGAAGAGTTTGGATTTGATATCCCGCCTTTCACTCCCTTTAAGGAGTCTCAAAGCGGCTCACAATCTCCTTTCCCTTCCTCCCCCACAACAAACACTCTGTGAGGTGAGTGGGGCTGAGAGACTTCAAAGAAGTGTGACTGGCCCAAGGTCACCCAGCAGCTGCATGTGGAGGAGTGGAGACTCAAACCCGGTTCCCCAGATTACGAGACTACCGCTCTTAACCACTACACCACACTGGCCCCCAATCTGACTCTCGAGACGCTCCCTATACCATGCCAGTCCCACACCCTTTCCCCAGGCTATGCCCTTCTTCATGGGCTCTGTTTCACAGCCTCCTTTTGTTGTTGTTGTTTAGTCGTTTAGTCGTGTCCGACTCTTTGTGACCCCATGGACCAGAGCACGCCAGGCACTCCTGTCTTCCACTGCCTCCCGCAGTTTGGTCAAACTCATGCTGGTAGCTTCGAGAACACTGTCCAACCATCTCGTCCTCTGTCCTCCCCTTCTCCTTGTCTCCTTCTCATCTTGCCCAACATCAGGGTCTTTTCCAGGGAGTCTTCTCTTCTCATGAGGTGGCCAAAGTATTGGAGCCTCACCTTCAGGATCTGTCCTTCCAGTGAGCACTCAGGGCTCCTTAAGAATGGATAGGTTTGATCTTCTTGCAGTCCATGGGACTCTCAAGAGTCTCCTCCAGCACCATAATTCAAAAGCATCAATTCTTCGGCGATCAGCCTTCTTTATGGTCCAGCTCTCACTTCCATACATCACAACTGGGAAAACCATAGCTTTTACTATACAGACCTTTGTTGGCAAGCTGATGTCTCTGCTTTTTAAGATGCTGTCTAGGTTTGTCATTGCTTTTCTCACAGCCTCCTTGGACTCAGATAATACCTTTCGCTTGCCCTGATGGAAGACAGAGAGCGTAAACTGTTCAAAGCTAAAAAAAACTACTTCAGTTGCTCCATCTGCTTTTGCCTCTGCCCAGCCCCTCTGGCATGTGACCTAGCTCAGAAGGGAATGTGGATCTCAGACGGAAAAAAAGGTTTCCCACCCTTGCCATGGATCTTCATAGAAAAGAGGCTCCCCACTCTTGGTTTAAATACTGCTGTGCAAATTGCTAAAGGTCAACATGTTGCAAAATATATATTTTGTCGGGGAAGGAGGCACGCTTTGCAGCTCAGTTTTTTTAAATGCCTAACTCTCTTGCTGACACCACGGTTAGAGCTCATGAAAAATGCTTTTCTAGTTCAGAGCAATCCAGAGTAGAAGTGCGGTCTCTCCCCTTCTCCTTGCCCCACATTTTCTCAGTTAATTATCCTGAAATCTGGAGCTGCATGAGAAGGACTTGCTGGCAAAAACGGAGCTCTGGTTAGTACCTGTTTTGCACAGCTGCTACGGCTCTGGAGCAATTGCACTGATCATCTAAGGAAGCAAAACTGTTTGTTAAAGAAATGGAATTCCTGAAAGCCCATTGTGTTGGCATTTGGAAAATCTGAGTAGAATGGGGAGGAAAGGAGGATTTTGTCACAGGAAAGTCTGAGCAGCGCTCTGCAGCCTTCTTGCAGAAACGGCATTGTGGAATCCTCCGGAGTTTGTTTCATCATTGCCCCTCTCTGACCAGGCCTGCGCAGCCTGTGATCCAAGTAACAAAGTCACGTATTGTCAAAGGCTTGACAAAAGCAGCCTCCTCCAAAGCCCACATAGTTAAAAAGGGCAAGAGGACCATGGCAGCTGCCCGGAGAGGAAAGTTGCTGCCACCAGCCATGAGCTTGGTGCTGCTTCACAAGTTGTATAGCAAGCCTTCTCTGTGGCTTTCCTAACAAAGTGAAGATAAATGTACCCTCAGGATGGAGCTTTAAACAGACTTTTGCAGGTCATGCCTCCCTTCCAAACCTTCGTTTTGCAGGCGTAATCGAAAAATACAGTGGTACCTCTGGGTACGAACTTAATTCATTCTGGAGGTCCGTTCTTAACCTGAAACCGTTCTTAACCTGAGGTACCACTTTAGCTAATGGGGCCTCCCGCTGCCAACGCATGATTTCTGTTCTCATCCTGAGGTAAAGTTCTCAACCCGAGGTACTACCTCTGGGTTAGCGGAGTCTGTAACCCGAGGTGTTTGTAACCCGAGGTAGCACTGTACAGTCATACCTCGGGTTAAATACGCTTCAGGTTGAGCGTTTTCAGGTTGCGTTCTGTGGCAACCCGGAAGTAACGGAACGGGTTACTTCAGGGTTTCGCCGCTCGTGCATGTGCAGACGCTCAAAATAACGTCACATGCATGCGCAGAAGCGGTGAATTGCGACCCGCAGACGCGCAGGTGCAGGTTGCGTTCTACTCAGGATGCGAACAGGGCTCTGGAACGGATCCCGTTCACATCCAGAGGTACCACTGTACTGCAAATTCGGAAGTCTGAATTTGGTAAACATAGGATTGTGTTAATGTCTACATGGGGTCATCAACCTTTAGGTGCAGTGGGCCCACCCACAACCCTTTCTGACTCACTGCACCCTTAGTCAGGAGGTGGTGAGGGGGGGTTACCTTCCCCCCCATGGGCGTAGCCAGGAGTTTTGTTGGGGGGGGGCAGGACTTTGTGCGGGGGACAGGACTTTTGTTAGGGGGCAGATTTGACGTGATTGGTCAGTTCGTTAAGTATTTCTATTGTTTTACTTGATGGGGGGGGCATCTGCCTCCACTGCCCCCCTTGGCTATGCCCATGCCGCCCCCCCCAAACAGTACACAGAGTTGGAGGAGGAAATTGGAAGAGTGACGGTCTTTCCCATTTCCAGCTCTGTGATTTTTAAGGCTCAGATTAATTACTAGATCTGACTTTTCACACTGGTCTTTTGAAAAACTGAAAGGTGTGGGTGCACTTTTTTGTTGTTGGACTGTGTGCCAGGAGAGGGGGAGGTGGTCAAAAAATCCAAATGTGCACACAGGCCCCAAACAGTTGGCAACCTCTGGGGATCGTTCATTGGTTTTTAGACAGGCAACCACAAGGCCATGAAGGGCTGGTCGGCAACTACAGTGGAACCTTGGTTGTCGAATGTAATCCGTTCCGGAAGACCGTTCGACTTCTGAAACGTTCGACAACCAAGGCGCAATGGGCGGTCGGCAAAATCCATTGAAAAAATGGAGAAATGCACCTCGGAAGCCGTTCAACTTTCGAGGCGTGTTCAAAAACGGAAGAAATTACTTCCGGGTTTTTGGAGTTCGAAAACCAAAATGCCCAGCTCCCAAAACACTCATAAACCGAGGTTCCACTGTAGCCGACAGCCAGGCCTCAGGATCTTGCACTCAGAGGAAGCCATGTGGCATGTTCGACTTCCGAGGTGTGTTTGAAAACCAAAGCATTTACTTCCGGGTTTACGCCGTTCAAAATCGAAATGTTTGTCAACTGAGACGTTCGACAACCAAGGTACCACTGTCGTTACAAAAAAAAAGAGGTGTTACTGATTCTCTCATGTGCAGCAGGAACATAAGAAGGCTTATATCAAGGCTTTGTGTGCACCATACATATAAAGCATATGACTCCCCCCCCCCCCCCCGAATCCTGGGAAATGTAGTTTACCTATCACACAGCTACAATTATCAAATTACAGTTTCTGGGATTCTTTGGGGGGGGGGTATGCCATGTACTTTGTCAGTTTCAGACAATTGGTCCATCTTTTAATCTGGTTCTTGCTGTGAGATGTGAATGCATACTATAAAGACAAAAGAGAGGAGGTTCCCTTTACCTCAGAACAGCTGTTTTGTTCACATGCAAATTATTATTTTATTTACTGTTTGAAAAAGGCTCATAGTGACCTGCAAATATACTTTTGATAATATTTTTCAATAAATAGTGGAATGATCTAAGGACAGCTGAAACCAGATAAAGAAATAACAGAGGCCGCTGAACACTTGAGTACACAAGATGGATTTTTGTTTTGTTTTGTTTATATAATGTGTGTGGATTAATTATATGAGTTTTAATTGATTAATCAATCAAGTGACAGCTCTAATGATGGTAATAAAGCTACATTCATCATGTATTACACAAAAAGCAGTGTGCCAAAGAAATGTATTAAACTTATGTGCTGTGAGCATTTAACTTTTAACCCCCCTGCTAGAATGCTATATAGTGTCATTCAATACCCTTTTCCTCCTCTTCTCTGAAAAATTGGGATTTCATCCAAACTTTAAAGGTTAAGTTGTCAATAGAACTCAAAGAATGTTTTGTTTCCATTTGTATAACTAGTTTAATGTTTTTAAGTCCACAGCATTGACCAACAATGAAACCAGTAAATTACTGAGGCATTCTTTAAAAGTTCATAATTGCAGATGCACTTAAAATTAGCTCAGGAAAAGAGCATTTCTTTTGGAAAAGCAATGGTTTTAATTAGTAGTCTGTGTAGGAGAATAGATGCTGAAGCAATTCAGTAATGTTCCACTTCAGAATAAGAACTTGTCATGACAGTTAATTGAGTGAGAAATTGGACTTGTGACACAGTAGGTTAAATAGGCCCAGCAGCTTGTGACACAAAAGGGGCTCTGAAGTTCAGAGTGCGAAGATGGCAGGAGCCAGCAGCAGCAAATCGCTCTGAGTGAGTTGTAGTTAACTCTTTATTAGCAAAACGGGGTGCAGACAGGAGCGTGAGGCCAGATGAGCACAGCAACTCATTTCCATGTTGCCCCTGTGAAGCAGTTGCTGAGACTAGAGGTCCCCATCTCCCCACAGTTGCCTATGTCTCTTCTCCAGGATTTCCCCCCAAGCAATTGGAGACTACACCAGCATGCCTGTATTTTCTCCTCCCATTTCCTGCCTCTCCTGGTTCTGGGAGACCAGGGGAGAGGAGAGCTTATCACAGCAGAAGGGGGAGACACCTGCATTTGTTCACCAGCCTTACCCATCCCTGCCTCTTGGCCTCCCTCATTGCCCTCTCCTGCTTCTGCTTCTGGATTTCTCTCTGCAACAGACTTTCCCTTCTCACTGAGCCCTGTTACCTCTTCAGCTTCTGACACCTCCTCTCCTTCCTGTGGCCACTCACAGTCATCCCACCCCCAATCCCCTGGCTTTAAGCCTTCTTTCCTTGGGGGTTCCCTGGCTGGTTCCTCTAACTGTTCCTCTGTGTCCAACCAGCTCCTGACAGAAAATACCAAAAGTTAAATTGTTTCTCCTCAGGCACCTTTCTCTATTCTGCTTAAATATGCCTCATACGGAGCAACGAATTTCAGTAAAATACAGTTATATTTTCCTTTTAAATTGCTTTGAGTTTTCTTTTCTTAAAAAATATTTTTATTTGATTTTTCAGCTTCAAATTTTACAGAGGTATCTCAAGCATAAATCACAAAAACGAGATTCGAAGGAATCTCCTAGACTTCCATCCTCTCCTATGTGGGTCCTATTATTAATCAGTTCCTCCTGCATATTTTATGATTATCCAAACCCTTTACTTCTTCCATTATGTCCAAAATCAAACTACAAGTTCTATTCCAATCCTACTAATGATTTCAAGTGTTTACAGTGGTCTTTAAGTTATAAATTTTCCCCATTCCTTATTAAAATTTTGGTTTTCCTGATTTCTGACTCTTCCGGTCATTTTTGTCATTTTAGCTTAGTCCATTAAATTAATCTGCTGTTCTTCTCCAGTAGGAACTTTATCTTCTTCTCATCTCTGGGCCAGTAACATCTGTACAGCCATGGTTGCATACATAAATAGTCTTTCCTGCTCCTTTTGAGTTTTCTTCCATTTATCTATGTGAATAATTTCGACAGATGGCCCTTGTTTGGAAGGCCATATAGTCAACCGGCTCACGATCAAATTCCTAAAAGCATAAAGGGCAGAACCTGTCACAGAACGCAATCATTTAATCAAACTCTATATAACGGACGCCACATCCCCACAGCATTTGTCTTTGCCTGAAATCCTTTACCCGCTTACTTGGGAGTAAGGCTCACAAAGCTGAACGGGACTTAATTCAGAGTAGACACATATAGGATTGCACTGTTATTTTGGGAAGTTCTAGCTTGCACTCCTAACTGTGAGTGATGTGTTACCAGGAGATGAATAGCTGGCTAAAGTTAGCAAATAATAAGAACTAGCAGCTGTCTTCTTTTCTTCAATGCTTGGGACTTGGTTTCCCATCAGTTGTTCCGCGGTATTGAGTCAAGCCACCCACAGTGCTTTGCCGCAGCTGTGACTATGAACCATGAGAAGGTAGTTAGCGTTGGTGTGTGTGTATTTATTATCACATTTGTTATCTTGACCTTCCTCCAAAGAACTCAAAGCAGCCACGGATTAGTCTGATGTGGTGACCACAGCAAGCTTTAAGGATGGGCAGGGATTTGAACTCGGTCCTCTGTCTGCTATAACACCCTGTCTGGGGCCGACAAGTATTTTGTGATCATGTGTTAAGGACAGACATAATCAGACAGCTCCTTTAAGGGGCAAGGAAGCTTCAGGCATGTACAGAAGGGCAAACCGGTGTTCCTCTGTGACCAGGAATTCATAGGGATGTGAGACTGGAATTGAGGTCTCACTGTCGAAGGTTATTTGACAGTGGAACCGTCTCGCTCTGGAGGTTGTGGACTCTAGTCCTTGGTGGTTTTTAAGCTGAGGTTGGGTAGCTATCTCACAGATGCTTTAGCTGAGATTCCTGCATTGTAGGGGGTTGGACTAGATGACCCCAGCTCTTAAGATTTCATGATTCTATGCGGTTGCATGAAGAGATTCCTAAGATTGTATCTAATGAAGTGGTTCCATTAGTGCAAGGACTCTTGATTGTATGATGGACCTTGCCTTCCCTTTAATTTCATTTCATTTTATTTCCATACACCCCCAGATCAGCTCTTGGGGGTTGTGGGAACCCCCAGAATAGATTTGGGGGGGCGCACATAAGGAGGAGGAAAGGGAGAGCAATTTCATTGCACAAGTGAAAGTCCTTGTGCAAATGGAATGACTTGGTTGGATATAACTATTAGATGATAGTTAAATGTGTGTGAGCAGTTTGAAGGCCTATGATTACAACCCTCCAAATACCACAAATTGCAAAAACAACCAAATAAATTCTCTATGCAAAGTTGTTGACAAATTTATAAAGTTACAGGTTTTGGCAAACTATCCTCTCTAATTGAGTAAAAGAGGTTTGGGGTGTTTTTTTTTACTTTGGCTAGAATGAAACTGCAGCCACATCTCTTCTAGACTGCGTTTCCATTTGATTTCGTCTTTGGTTTTTGTTTTTTTAAACTTGTCTTTTGTGCACAGCGTTTATCCCATCTTCAGCTACATCCCCTCCCCTCTTGTCTTCATTTGCTTTGTAATCATGTAAAAAAACGTGGCTAGACGTACGATTGTGGCGACTGTAACCTAGGTTTAAGGTGCCATTTGGCTTTTACATCTTTGTTTCTAATACTGCAACCAGATATATATATATATATATATATATATATATATATATGCGTGCTTGTTGATATTCCCAAAGAACTCTAATAGGTTTGTAAGACCAGACAAGCCCAACCACCCAGCTCCTGTGAGATGAGAGGGGAAGGGAAGAAGTGAGGGAATGAGAGCCTTCTTCAAAATGGCTCTCACATTCCATGCATTCTTCGTACACCTCAACCATTAGCTGTTTTTTGTTTTGTTTTTTACTGGTTGTGGGGGGCAAGCTCTTGAGCCATTAAAGAAGTCATTAGCATTCTTTTGCTGGACATAATGGTAAGGCCAAGCCAGCCTTCATAACAAATCTTTCTTCCTGTTTTGGAAATTATTTTTATCTTATTTTATATTGCACCTTTCCCCCAAGGAGATCAGGGTGGCATAAATGCTTCTCCCTCTCCCTGTTTTCTCTCTCTTCACAATAACCCTGTGAAGTAAGTTGTGCTGAGTGATGGTGCCTGGCCTAAGGTCGCTCTGTAAGCTTCATGGCCAGAGTAGGATTTGAACCCTGGCCTCCCAGGGCCTAGATCAAAGATATGACAATTACACCATCCTGTTGTCACATTACTTACCAAGCAATGCCAAGGTTTTGTAGGACTGGTGGGTGTGGCAGAAGAGCCCCCACTTCCCAAGTCTTCCCAACTCACTCTGGCCAATTTCCCAGTGGACCCAAAGTCTTCTATGACTCACCCTAACACATCATCTTCCAAGACCTATTGCCAGCGACAGGCAATATATCTCTACACATGGCGCTTTCCCAGTCCTCTCCTTTCTGTCCACAGAATGGCCCTCTTCCTAAGCCCCCCCACCCACCCAGCTGCCCCTTGGCCAGCTTTAGGATTTCAGCTTTAAGCAAGTATTTTCTCTTAAATGCATACTCTGATTTGGAAATGTTCAAACCAAGATGTGTTGACTTCATTCGTTTTGTTCTTAGTTGTCCATATCAAACATACCTGAAACCTGGACCTCTCCAGGCCCCTTATATTCTTTGTTCCATATTGCATTCAAAATCGTCACTTTACCAAAACTCAAGCGCTCTGGCCCGATTGAAATAGCACACGAGCACTCATGAGAATCAGGACAAGAATAGAAGCTGTGACTTGCTGGTGGAAGTTCACCAGCGGAATTCGCCTACACAACCCCTGTTATTTGCCACTGTCCCATTTTCCAGTCCGTGAAGCAGCTCACACAGGAAGCGAAAGCAATAAAAATCCGTGTCAGAAAAAAATTGTTTTACATAAATAGCTATAAAACATAGCACAACCAACCAACCAAACACAAACAGAAGCAACAGTCAATGAGCAATTAAGCAGCCAATCAAAATAGTAAAAACTCATTTACGAAGCGAGTCATCGTCCCTAACGATTAAAATCCCCAGAGAGCAAAAGAGTCACGACTTGACATCTAAATGTTGCTAGTCTTGGCATCTCCCATGTTTGTTTGGCAAGGCCATTTCAGAAGCAAGGCATTGCCACTGAAAGACTCTCTCTCCTCTGTTGCCAGCTGCCTAATCTCTGAAGGCAGCAGCACCCAGAGGAGGGTGTTGGATGCAAATGAGAGCTGGACCAGTTCACATAGGAGAAAACATGGATGTTTCCTCTTTGTGTTCGTTTATGGACAATTGCAGCTCTTGCATGGGCTGTGCACCTCCATCATCCCTGTTTATTTCAGCGGCACCTTCACAGAAGGCTTTCCCATCAGCTTGCGTGCCTAATGAACTGTGTTTTTCGATCACGGGTAAGAAAGAAGCAGATCTTGATACCCGGGAAAACTTGATAATTCTTGGATGTGCGCCACCGCCATCATTACAGAGCTACTTTTACAATACAAATATTTTCAAACGAACATAAGACAGTCTTGGCCCTGCCTGGATTAAGACGATGACGACAATAATGGATGTGCCGACCAGAGTCTGTGGATTTAAAGAGACAGGTGTAGGATATAAAATGTCCCTGCAAAATGCTGGAGAAGCAGGGACTGTTCTGAAGAGTGATAGGCTGAATTTGATCCGGTCCGGGGGAGCGTTCTGAGCCAAAGTGGAAGCCCCCACCCACTTGAGCCTTATGCTGGTTTCAGCAGCTGTCAAAAAGGGTACGATTGTGAAATTGGCTCAGAATGCTTTCCCTGATCGGATTAAATGAAATGCAGAAAATTCTATTATTTCCACTTCCTTGGTGGATTTTTATTTCCACACCAACCATCCCATTCTATAGCCAACAGCGCTTTTGTAATGAATGAATCGAGGTTATGTATTCATAGCAGCAGGCAGCAAATTTGTATGATGATGATGATTATTATTAGTAGTAGTATAGTTTCTATCCTAACCTTCCTCCCAAACGAGCCCAGGATAGCAAAAAACCAAACAATAAAACAATAAAAACATCTGAAAAACAGTTCCAATACAGATACAGACCATGAAAGCTATTTGCCTGTCTTAGAGGAATTGCTGGTTCTGCTGTGTCAAAGGCCCCTTAAATGTGGTAATAAATAAGTTTTGTTGTTGTTTAGTCGTTTAGTCATGTCCGACTCTTTGTGACCCCATGGACCAGAGCACGCCAGGCACTCCTGTCTTCCACTGCCTCCCGCAGTTTGGTCAAACTCATGTTCGTAGCTTCGTTAAATAAGTTTAACTGTGTGGTATAAGGCGCAGCAATATTCTGGGATGAGTAGCCTTAGGATCCTATAGATCTTGGTCTTTCTGGCAATTTTTTAATCTGTTCTCAAAGGGCTGATGTGCCGTCTTACCAGTTGACTATATTGTCACTAGTGCCCTTTCCTCAGCTTTTAGAGGAGAACCCCCAGTTCATCCACATGCACACTGGCTGGCCTTGGGAAAGCCAGTTTTCTCAGGGAATATCTGCACCAGTGCTTTAAACACACGGAACATTCATTTCCTCTCCCCACTCAATCCTGGGAACTGTAGATGTAGGGATATAACACAGGGGGCGAGGAGCATGTGACCCTCCCAATGGTGCTTGCCTCCAAGTCCCACCAGCCCCAGCCAGCATGGCCAATGGTTAAGGAGGATGGGAACAGTAGTCCCAACAACATCTGAGGGGCAACAGGTTCCCCATCTCTGCTCTTAGATAGTTGCTGGGACCCCACCTCCCAGACAGTGCCCACAGGCCCAGATACCTGCCCTGACGTCTGGGCCAGCAAGCCACCATTTAAATTTCCCACAATGCCCCTTATGCTGTGTCATCTACTGCACCCTTCCACCACAGTCCCTCCAAGTGTCCCTATTTTCCAGGGACGTCCCTGATTTAGAGGAGTTGTCCTGGTTTCTGATTTGATCCTGGAATGTCCCGCTTTTCCTTAGGATTTCCCCATTTTCATTGGAGAAATGTTAGAGGGTATGGAGTTATCCGACCCCCGAGCCATCTGAAGGCAATCCTGTACAGGGATTTTTTTTTTAAAATGTTTAATGTTTTATTGTGTTTTTACAGTGGTACCTCAGGTTACAAACACCCCGGGTTACAGACTCCGCTAACCTGGAAGTAGTACGTCGGGTTAAGAACTTTACCTCAGGATGAGAACAGAAATCACGCGGCGGTGCTCGGCAACAGTGGAAGGCCCCATTAGCTAAAGTGGTACCTCAGGTTAAGAACGGTTTCAGGTTAAGAACAGACTTCCGGAAGGAATTAAGTACGTAACCAGAGGTACCACTGTATGTATGTTGGAAGCCACCCAGAGTAGTTGGGGCAACCCACTAAGATGTGTGGGATATAAATAGTGAAATTATCATTATGGAATAGGACGTCCCTATTTTCACCGGAGAAATGTTGGAGGGTATGCCACCACTGCAAGTAACCTGAACTGGTCCCAATAACAATGTACATATATTTCCAGTCTCACTTCCTTCTGTGATACTATATACTTCTCTGAAGTGCTGATAAAATGAAATACAAAAAAAAAAAAAAAAAAGGAGCAACCACTTAACATGCATTTCAGAAATGCAGCGAATAGAATTCTAGTGGAGCTGCAAATGCAAAAGGGCTGGTCTTTTTCCTGAGGTACTTGGAGGGGGGCTATTGCTGCATTTTCCTGCCCAGTGAGGCACTGATATATATGCAGGTGAAGAGGCAGAGATTAGCACTTGAGGTGAGCGAGTTTGTATGCCTTTCAGTCAAGGGAGTGGTCACAAGGGCTGGAGGGCATTGTATACAGAGCAGGCTGGAGCTTGCCTTGCAAAACTGAGAGCAACAGTAAGCAAGATAATACCACTTTCCTCACCATCATCTTTGTCTTTCATCACAAAGTCCTGGAGGGAAAAGAGAGGGTCAGAAGGGTATGTAAAAAAGGTAAAGGACCCCTGACAGTTAAGTCTAGTCGCAGACGACTCTGGGGTTGTGGCGCTCATCTCGCTTTACAGGCCGAGGGAGCTGACGTCTGTCCATAGACAGTCTTTTCAGGTCATGTGGCCAGCACAACTAAGCCGCTTCTGGTGAAACCAGAGCAGCGCACGGAAATGCTGTTTACCTTCCTGCTGGAGCAGTACCTATTTATCTATTTGCACTTTTTGGCGTGCTTTTGAACTGCTAGTTTGGCAGGAGCAGGGACCGAGCAACGGGAGCTCACCCCGCCGTGGGGATTTGAACCGCTGACCTTCTGATCGGCAAGCCCAAGAGGCTTAGTGGTTTAGACTACAGCGCCACCAAAAGAAAGACCCCAGATGTATCCTCATTTGATGCCGCTGTTTCATTAAAAGTATTTTTTGAGAATGGGAGACTGGGTGAGAACGATATTCACGTGGACTTGTGCATGCAGAAAAGTAAATGTTTCCAAATGCTATTTTCCAGGGAAGGCCGTTCCACAAAATCCCTCCTCTTCTTCCCTCTCTCATCCCAGCTTGTTCCCTCTTGCTTTTCTCACAACTCTGCCTAATATATCTGTCAAGTGCTGGAAAGTCTGATAGAGTTGAGGCCTTTGACTCACGGCATTTGGCCTTAAGGTCAATTACCTGCTCCAGAGATGTTGCCTTTAATTGCCTGCCAACCATCACCATAGTAATACCATAGAACAGGCATGTCCAACAGGTAGATCACTCAACAACTTAGAAAAAAGCTCAACATTTTGACCTGAACCTCAAAAAAGGGGGTAGATCACTTCCAATTTATAATGCTGTGAGTAGATCGCAGTCTCTTGGGAGTTGGCCACCCCTGCCATAGAAGAAAGGAAAGCTTGTGTTGATGATTCTGAGGGAGAAATAGTGGGGGAGACGAACACCTCTTTTTTTTTCAGAAGGCAACAAGAACAACAAAAGCAGTTGAGCAATGGTTTTCTGTAAACAGATGTCCCAATGTTTAGTAATGGCTCTGTAGAGGTGGAAGCTGTTTGACGGGGTTATTGTGCAGGACAATGTAAGCTGTCACCCTGTGAAGAGCAGTAAATGAGTGAAAACATGTGGGTTGCTGAAGTTGATGAGTCATCAACTTCCCACTTGCTCTAAAGCAGCCTTCCTTTGATGTAGCCCAGCCGCAAAATCCACTCTCCCTTCTGTCCCAGGAACACACGGCAGAGCCTTGATAAAGGAACCCCCGTGTGATAACTGTGTACAATATGTACATTTATAATAGCCCCTTAAACAAAAATAGGAGATTTTTGCAAATCTCTATGTTTCCTTTCTTCCTCTTCCTCTTCTTCTGCTTCTTTTTATTATTATTATAAAACAATTAATGCTTAGGTGTTGAGTAAGTATTCCAATCTGGTTTCATGAGCCTGTATAATATTAAATCCAGGAAACAGAGACTGGTGCAGAGAGATGGATCATTACAGCTGGCGAGTAGTAGAAAAGGACCGGCAATATTTTTCATGCTGCTGCCTGCCTGCTGGTTGTGGGGAGAAAAAACACCAGCCCTGCTTCTTTTTCTCCCTCTCTTGGCTAGGATGCAGTGGAAGTGAGGGATTAGAAGCTAGTCACTCTTTTAAAATATCACGTGTGTGTCATTAGTACAAAATGCTAGAGGACATGCGATCTTTTCGAGTGGGAAGTTCCGAAAGGAAACGTAACCCCGCGGGGGAATGTAGACTTTGGCCCCAAACTGCCTCGATTCTGATTCTCAGGCTCGCTCTGCAAAGTGGTCCAACCAGGAGACCCCTTGCTCTTAACTTGCACTAACCAGAGTCGAAGGGCGGAGAAAAAATTCTCATCCGGCAAGAGGCAGTGTCAGCCATCGTTGCTGCCCCTTCCCTCCTTACAGCTGTCACTGTAGCTGTTTGGTTGAAGGGCTATGGGAGGGAGGGAGAGGTGATAGAGATTTAGCCTTTCACTTATCCAACCCTCAGCTGTTCAGCCAAGCATTGGGGGACCGGGCAGCTTCGCCTCTCCCCATAGCGTGAGGGAGAGAAAGAGGGGTGCTGCTGTTGCTCCACGGCCCCCTCCCAGCTATGTTGAACATTCAACTGAGTGTGCATTAGGGACTAATGTGACACACTGACTTTCCCAAAATATATACACAAGTATGACTGACCCAACAGGAGAGCTCAAGCCAGGCGGCCCGTGTCTCACTGTTATCCATTTTCATTTTCCAACCTAAAGTCAACTTTCCAGGGCTAGTGAGCATGCTCAATTCTCTTCAGTCTGTTTTGGCATGTCTCCACCACCTCCCCTTTATCACCAGTTACATGGAAACATAGGGAGCTGCCTTATCCCAAGTCGGACCGTTAAAGTATATTGGTCTACTACACCTACTGTCAGGGTTTCAGCAGCCCGCTTTGGGTTCTGGTCCTGTTGGCACAACAGTAACTGCCCTGAGATCTCCAGGTGTAGGGCAGTATATAAATTCAATTAATAATAATAATAATAATAGTAATAATATCTGCTTTAAGATCTGCTCAGGCTCTTTCTTTATCAGCGACAAGTTGTACAAGAGGCAAGGCCTTTTCAGTAGTGACCCCCTCATCAGGGAATGTCCTTCCCAAAGACGACGACGATGATATTTATTTATTTATTTATACATACATACCCCACCCATCTAGACAGATGGCGTTTCCTCAGCTGGGGAACCCTGGGCGGCTCCCAACAGAATATTAAAAACATGACAAAACACAAAACATTAAAAACTTCCCTAAACAGGGTTGCCTTCAGAGGTCTTCTAAAAGTCAGATAGTTATTTCCTTGACATCTGATGGGAGGAGGTTCCACAGGGCGGGCGCCACTACCAAGGAGAGGCCTGCGTATGGTGCAAGTTTTTTGGAGTCAGGCCAAATTTTATTTTTTATTTTTCTAATTTAACCCAGGAATTTTAATCTTCTACAAATCCTGGTCTGCTGAGGTGGTATTATTATTATTATTATTACATTTACATTACAGTGCAATTTAGTTTGCAAAATTATTTTGTATGCTACCCTGAAATCCAAATAGGATGAAGAGTAGTACAGAAATGTTTTGATAAATAAATGAATGAACTCACTAATAGAGGGAGCGCCGAATATTCTTTTGTGACAAATAAAATGACAATAGGATGTTTTTCAGAATCTGCATTCTAGTTTAAGGATGTCAGAAGCTGTAAATAACTTTGCAGTAAGGTACTCTTGCATCCTGTCATTGTTGTTTTGAGACCTTACTGTACTGGCCTTCACTTACCTGGCCTAGAAGCCCCTTTTTGAGAACCACATGTTCCTGTTTGCAACCAGGAACTGCGACAGATGCCTGACACGCCTGCAGAGCAGGTTTGCCTAACCTGCTGCTGACACAATGCTTGCGGATTGCTGTCACCGACCAAACTTCAGGATTTACCTGTCTTAAGCTTTCCGTAAGCTTATGCGAATATTTTGTTCTCTCTTAACAAAATATTAAAGTTTGCCATGAATTATGCTGGGTTCGTACTCCCCGCTTCCTGTTTTTACCCCTCTAAAGGATTTAATCCCTACAAATGTTTGCCTTCTTTTTCAATCAATAATGTGGCAGTTTCGTATTGCTTCAGTGACCTCTCTTTTTCAGAGACACTGGCATGTCCTGGTTCCAGCAGACTTTGAATCAGGGGTGGGGGACCTTTCTCAGCCCCGGGGCCACATTCCTCTCTGAGCAGGCTAACAGAGGCCGCATTCCTGTGGCTGTAGGGATAAGAGGCAAAAGTGGCCAGAGCTACAAATGTGAATTTTAGCTTGGTACAGTAGACCTTGCACTCGCACAACCAGGCAAGCAATAAGCATTTTCAGCGTTTAAGGACATATTCCAGCTAGGCAGAAATACTCAGGGTGTGTGCATGATAATGGTCAGATTTTGGGTCAAAATCTGTACATTCACAAACTGAAGTTGGTTTTACCCGATGTACCGATTTTGTTTATAACCGTCTATAGAATGCTTACTTTCGCCAAAGAAAGCAAGGAGCAATTATTCTACGTGTCGGGATACATGGATAGTGAATGACTCTCTTGAATCCAAGTATAAAAAGACTCTCCTTTTTTTCATACTTGCCTCAGCTTTCTTGGCCTATAAAAAGCCTTAGACATTTTTTTCCAGGGATAGCTGAAATTTGGGGGCTAATTATAAACCAGTCTTTAAAAATAAATAAGCAGCTTTCCACACCTTATGAAGTTAAGCCATGTTTGCTAAGTGCAGCTTTCCCTTGAATTCCTTGAACTAGGAGCACATTTAGATGTATCTCAGAGTGAGGCCGCCCCTCCAAATAGATTCCACCTCCATGCTCTTGAATGAAGTTGAAATGCTTTTCCTTCGCCAGGATGGCACCAGAAGGGCAATCCAGGGCACTCCCTGGCTTCTAGCTTCAGGCAGTTTGAACATCTAATGTTTGCATAGAACATTCCTCTCTCTCTTGTGCAGCTGCAGAGTTTCAGATTTATGCACCCTGCACCTTTTGATCAGTTTTCCAGGCAGCGTCGAATACCTTCTGTTGCATCGTTTGGCATATTTGAGTCCCTGTTCCCTCTAGTTGAGCTCTGCATCGTATCTGGAAATCTCTGCAGCAATGCCCAGTTACTTGTTTCTGTCTGTTGTGCAAATCTGTTGGAAGTGAGCGCTCTGTGGATGCAAGCGTGGTCATGGATTGATTGACTGCAACGCCAGGTAATGACTCTCATGTTGGGAAGAGGCATTGTGGCACAAACATCACACTACAGATAGTTTTCTTCACCTCTCAGGACTTTTCAGTGAAGGCAGTTTATGTGCTTAACTATGAGTCACTCTGTTGACTAATCGAGTGAGGAGAGATTGAGCGATGCCCGTGCATGTGAAACTTCAAGAATCATTTCTTACATGCTTTCAAACTTTTCATGAGGCCACTGGAAGCTCAGCAATTACGTGTTCGAGGTGGGGTGTTTGAAAACTAAAGTTCTGAGAAGCCCAATATACCTGAGAGAGAGTGTTGGACAAGAAGCTGGGAGATGAGGGTTCAAATCCCCAATCAGCGTCGAAGATCACTGGGTGGCGTTGGTCACATCCAAACCACACATTTAAAGCCTTCTCCCACCACTTAGACAGTCATGGCTTCTCCCAAAGAATCCCAGGAACTGTATTTTGTCAAGGAACCACTCAACAGCCTTAACAATCTACAGTTCCTAGGAGTCTTTGGGGGGAAGCCATGACAGTCAAAGTTGGAACATCTCTCATTCCAACAACCTGAAATCTATCTCTGTGTTTCATGGGTCCGCTCTTGGTTTTTCCTTTCTGTGTGACCTCAGCTTCAGTACAGTGGTACCTAGGGTTAAGAACTTAATTCGTTCTGGAGGTCCGTTCTTAACCTGAAACAGTTCTTAACCTGAGGTACCACTTTAGCTAATGGGGCCTCCTGCTGCCGCCGCACCGCCGGAGCACGATTTCTGTTCTCATCCTGAAGCAAAGTTCTTAACCCGAAGTACTATTTCTGGGTTAGCGGAGTCTGTAACCTGAAGTGTCTGTAACCCGAGGTACCACTGTACTTTGTGCTGTTTTGCTTCCTTATTCCCCCCACCCCCAGTAGCTAAGGAGGGACAGGAAGCAGCTGGCAGGGCTCAGCCTTTCAAATCCCTTCGCAGAAAACAGGGGCATTTCCAGTGGGTTTGGTCCAGATTACATGAAGGGTTAGAGTATTGGCTGGCAAAGCAAAGAGGAGCAAAACAAAACGCCAGGCTCTGCGGTTCCTTTCATTCTCAATTGGTGAGCAAGAAAGCAAATGCTGCAGCAAGGGAGTGCTGTGTGACAAATGTGTTTCCCAAAAGAGTAGATATCACTTGGCGCTGTGACATTTACAGCATGCCAGCAACCCGGGGTGGGGGCAGGAAGAGGCTATTGCCGAAAACAATGGCTGCTTTTAAAGTGGCAGTGTTGTTAAAGTAAGCTTTCGTGTTTGCTCCCTCTAGCATTTATTGGAGGTAGGTCTAGTATTTTGGACCTTGCCCAAATATTGATTGATTTTACTTATACTGTATGTCGCTTTCCCACAACAAGCTGTGCTACAGCAAACATTCAATGCATCAGAACACTGGAAATACATACTGTATATACAAAACACAGAGCATGTTAGTAAATTCAAAATAACAAAAATCAGCCATTTAGCAAACACAGAATAAATCCAGTATTACAACAACAACAAAAATCTAGGCTTAAATTGCATAAATACAAGGCAAAAATGAAAGTTAAGCAACAATAAAGTTTTTGGTACTGGCCAAGGAATGTTTCATAAATGCAGTTCAGAGGGAGCTATGCAGCTGGCATACAGGCTAGATGACATAGGCTCTCACATTTCTCCTCCATTTGCAGCAAAATTCAAATGGCAGGATGGGCAATGATGGCAAGTCTTTTCCACAGCCTCCTGGAAGTACCAACAGCTGGAGCAGGTCTTATTGCAAATATGCAGGTGAAACAGTAAAACAGTGCTCACCGTTTTTTAAGGCCCATCAGCACATTTGGGTTTTAGGCACCACACCCTCTGATCACTTATCCCCTCAGATCAGCCCCATACTGAACAACAGAGAGAAAGTATGTGCATACTCACATTATTTTCCCCTAGAGATTGGGGTGAAAGTAAAATCTACTAGAATTAATCTAAGTCTTGGGGAACAGGTAGGAGCTGAACGAGGAAGTAGGAAAAGTATTGCTCTTCCAGCTTCCTCCTTAATTTCTATGTGCTTTTCTTGGGGGGACGGGGGCGT
Organism: Podarcis pityusensis; assembly: GCF_964106645.2. NCBI lineage: Eukaryota > Metazoa > Chordata > Lepidosauria > Squamata > Lacertidae > Podarcis > Podarcis pityusensis. The sequence continues at coordinate 24,375,683 of NC_138032.1, forward strand.
TTAGATCCTTTGCGGGCACCATGGGAAGACCTCAAGGGCACCATTGTGCACACGGGCACCATGTTGGCGGCCCTTGTGGTAAAAGCTTCAGCTACATTTTGGACCTCAGGAAGAAAGCTGAGTTTTGAATGGAGGTGCTAAGTTGGATTTTAAACAGCTTCCCTAACTGAGTTCGGTGATTTACAACTTGCAGCCAAGTTGTATGTTTTCAGTAACGTTCCTAATTTCTCCTAAAATCCCAAGCGTGTCACCACCTGCAGCTTTTATCTTTTTTATGCAGGAGAAAGGAGAGTACACTTATATCTGCTTAATTACTGGCTAAAACTAGTATGACAAAAGAATATGGTGAAGCACTGCAATATGGAAGCTGTTGTATGTGCATCAGCCCTCAATGAATGGAATTTAAGTGTAAACTTGTCTTTACATTTTGAAACTACCAGTTTATCCATTCATTTCAGAATTTGGTTTTTGGAAAGGAGCTCCCAGGTTCAATCCTTGGCATTCCCAGTTTTGGGGGCGAGCACTTAAATATGAGCAAGATCTCTTCTCAAGAATCAAGAGAGCTTCTGCCAGTCAGTCATTGCTGAGCTAGATGATAAAGTCTGTGCATGCATACGCATTCCGATTTAACAGTTGGATTTCTGATTCTAAGAAATAGTTTGTGGGAAAAATATGGGCATGGCTAATTTAAGACCAAATGGGCAACCATGGAGAGCATCATCGCAATTATTCTCATAAACATGCCTTTGGGAACCTATCCTTTGCCAAATTTGTAAACTTTACCCAGCAGTCAAATAGATATTAACCTACTCTCATTTCTGCTAGAAGCATTCTCATTTAAGGTCATAATGTGGGTGGCGCTATGGGTTAAACCACAGAGCCTAGGACTTGCTGATCAGAAGGTTGGCGGTTCGAATCCCTGCAACGGGGTGAGCTCCTGTTGCTTGGTCCCTTCTCCTGCCAACCTAGCAGTTCGAAAGCACGTCAAAGTGCAAGTAGATAAATAGGTACTGCTCCGGCAGGAAGGTAAACGGCGTTTCCATGCGCTGCTCTGGTTTGCCAGAAGCGGCTTAGTCATGCTGGCTACATGACCCAGAAGCTGTATGCCGGTTCCCTCGGCCAATAAAACAAGATGAGTGCCGCAACCCCAGAGTTGGTCACGACTGGACCTAATGGTCAGGAGTCCCTTTACCTTTACCTAATACAGTTGTACCTTGGAAGTCGAATAGAATCCGTTCCGGAAGTCCATTCGACTTCCAAAATGTTTGGAAACAAAGGCACGGCTGCCGATTGGCTGCAGGAAGCTCCTGCAGCCAATCAGAAGCTGCATCAGACATTCGGGTTCCAAAGAACGTTCGCAAACCGGAACACTCGCTTCTGGGTTTGCGGAGTTCGGGAGCCAAAACGTTCGACTCGCAAGGCGTTCGGGATCCAAGGTACGACTGTAATGAAAGAATCACTCACAGGTTATTTTCACAAGGGAACTCTTTCAGCCCAATATATTATTCAAGTCTTTATTCTGAAATGAGTCAAAATCAGAGGGAAGGGGGTGGGCGGCTTGGGAACCTAAAGAATACAGGAAAGGCAAACATTGCATGGTGTCATACAAAGGGAGAATGAATTAGTATTGAAGGAAACCTTGAAGTGAGGAAGTGAGTCAGTTGCTGGAAGGAAGGGCATGTGAGACGTACAAAGTGAAAGTGACCTTGAGTTGCAAAGTTTGAAAATGTAGGGTAAAGGTGAAACCAAGCTTCAAATTACTTGTAATTCGAGTGTATATGTTTGACACTCTGTTTGACAGAGTGTATATCTTTTCATATTCGAATGACTTCTATTTTTCTTATTATTATTCATAAGACATTTACATTAGGGGGCACACAAACCAACCCAACATAATATTAGGGGAAATGAAGATAACACGAGAGAAGGATAGTGGGGGAAGAACAATCAGAGTACAAAGGCATATTGTTTAAACTGGGGTGTCCCAGACTTGGGTCTCTCTCCAGCTGTTTTTGGACTACAACTCCCATCATCCCAAGGTAGCAGGACCAGCGGTCAGGGATGATGGGCATTTTTTGGATACTGATAAATATTACAGTTGTAAGACCTAACAAAAGTTAGGGGGAATGGCTGATGTGCACAGATGGACAATCGGAGCTCTGGGTCATATTTGTGACTGAAATCTCCTCAGTTCCTCTCAGCCTAAAATGCCTGTGTTTCTGTTTTGCAGCCATATAGAGAAGATTACGACGTGGCAAGATCCTCGAAAGACCATGACCCAGCCATTGAACCACATGAGCCATCATCCTTCAGCCGCTTCCACCCCTGTATCGCAGAGATCCATGGCAATGTCACAGCCAAACCTGGGTGAGTAACAGGATGTTCAGAAAGGGCATTGGACTCTGTGCAAACAGCAGCACGATTCCAAATAATAAAAAGCTTCCCCTTTGATGGACACTCAGTATGACAGGTGAGGGGATGATGCCTAACTTCTTGTGATTCATAAACTGATGTATTTCCCCTTCTGGGTTAAGGCCTACATTGGGAGGCAGTGAGGATGATATCAGAGGGGGGCCCCTCCCATTGATAGCTGTTCCTGGAAGTCTTTCTTGGTATCAGGTCATAGTAAATGTGCACACCCTCCAACAGTTTTCTGATGAAAATAGGGACAACCTATCTAATAATAATAATAATAATAATAATAATAATAATAATAATAATTTTAAACTATTTATACCTCACCCATCAGACTGGGTTGCCATTCTGGGCAGGTTCCAACATATAAAAAAACATAATAAAACATAAACATTAAAAAAACTTTCCTATACAGGGCTGCTCAGATGGCTCAGGGGGTCAGATAACTCCAACATTTCTTCAATGAAAATAGGGATGTCCTAAGGGACAGTGGAAGGGACACAGGTGGCGCTGTGGGTTAAACCACAGAGCCTAGGACTTGCCGATCAGAAGGTCGGCGGTTCGAATCCCTGCAACGGGGTAAGCTCCCATTGCTCAGTCCCTGCTCCTGCCACCCTAGTAGTTTGAAAGCACATCAAAGTGCAAGTAGATAAATAGGTACCGCTGCACCGGGAAGGTAAATGGCATTTCCGTGCTCCTCTGGTTCACCAGATGTGGCTTAGTCATGCTGGCCACATGACCCAGAAGCTGTATGCCAGCTCCCTTGGCCAATAAAGCAAGATGAGCGCCACAACCCCAGAGTCAGTCACGACTGGACCTAATGGTCAGGGGTCCCTTTACCTTTTTAAGGGAGAGCGGGACATTCTGGGATCAAATCAGAAACCGCCCCAACTTCTGTAAATCAGAGATGTCCCTGGAAAATATGGACAATTGGAGGGTCTGAGTTTGTGCTATGTTTTACTTTGATAGAGAAACCACATTAACTTGTGGGTGGATGGTATGCATAACCATACACAGATAACTTGGGAGTTCTTCAAGTTCACTTTGTGGATCTGTGTTTGGATTTGCAATGCTGAACCAAATCAGTATTATTTGTGCTACGATAAACTTCCTTTCTGTTTGCTTTCTCCTGGCAACCATCTCAGCAACTTTTATCTGGAGCATAAAGGGGGAGTGTGGGATTGCTCTCTGAGTCACTGGACAGTGGCAAATGTATCATGAGAATTAAATATAAAGAATAAACCTGAGTAAACCCCCGAAGGCTAGGGGACAATTAAGTGAGTCATACCAAATGGTAATAGTGAGCTTGCTTCCTGCAATATCCTAAGGATCAGAGTGAGTAATACGTTGTTAAAAACTGAAATTAACACTCTTATTGCTTCACACCAATCATGACATAGCTGCCTATACAGAGGTTTGAACTGGCCTAATAAAATATAGTGAAAATGGTAAGCCCCCAGTGGAAGAGAAAGCTCATAACTGACAGATCCTCACCCCTCAGATGCACCTCTCGGCCTCCCTGACCAGATTGGTGTATGTACTTACTTAAGATACTTGCATACTTCTTTGCAAAGTGGTTCTCTTTAGAATCACCTCCCCTTTGAATTAGATTGATGGCATTGTGGTGTCTGCTAAAAATGAATTTTTCATAGGCCAGTTGACTGTAATAATTCTCCTGCTTATATGTAACCCTAATCCAGACCATGGTTTAGTATGAATTAGCAAATATACAGACTCGTGGAAAGAAGATTGCAACTGTTTTTCTTTTCTTTAGTGGTTTTCTTTCTGTGCTATACTGAGTGAAGCCATGGTTTGGCTCAGTATATCATCTGAATTAAGGCTCATGGTTTACCTCTCTCCAGATAAACCACAAGCTGTAACCTAGGTGTGCCCAGGTATTTGGGCCTAATGTTGGCTGCTATTGTATTTATTCTTTAAGTTTTAATGTACTTTTAATGTTTTTTGTACACTGCCTTGTGATGTGTACAGGAAAAGCAGTACAGAGATTGTTTTAATAAATAACTAATACTGACCAAAGTGTTAAGACCATTTTAAGAGATTATGACAGAAAATCGCAGGGTATTTTTTAGCAAGTGGAATGTAGTATGCTTCAGATTATATGAGCCAAAACTAACCAAACTAAGCAGATGAGGATGTATTCTAGTTTTTAGACAAATGCAAAGTTGTTATTTTGATACAGCACCTGAGCAAATGAGATTGGGGAAGACTAGGCTGTAATTCACATACGGCTCTGGTTGGTTGGTTGGTTGGTTGGTTGGTTGCATGTATAGTCCCATGCATACTCAGGTTAGACAATGCAATTACGAACTGCGATTCCAAGTGCACAGAAAGCCTGATGGAGAATGCTTCCTGAATGGTTTGCCTGTTGTATTGCAGCCTGGGCCAATGTAGTCATTGAGAATGTGAGAAGAACCTACTGGATTAGCCAATGGCCCATCTAGTTCAGCATCATGATCTCCCAGTGGTCAACCAAATGCCTATGGGAAGCCCAAAAGCAATTTCTGAGTGCAACGGCATTTCATCACATGAGCGTGCTATTTGAAAAAAGAAGTTACTTTCTCTTTATTAATCATAGCAGTTACAACCCCATTCACATTTACCCAGAGTAAGTCCAGTTGAATTCAGTTGGAGCTTCTTTGAGTAGATATGCATATAATTGCATTGCACACTTTTCTTTCGGGAATCATAATTCTATGTAAAATCAGGATCTGAACTGGATTTATAAAACCTGGTTAAGAGGGAACCTGATTAGCATTAACCATGGTTAATACCTACATGGATGTGACTACTAAGCTAGAGATAAAGCTGACAAGGGAAGAGGAGATTCATGCTGGCAGTGGGGAACCACAGCTTACATTCCCAGACATTGAAAACTGCCTTATACTGAATCAGACCATTGGTCCATTGGTCTACTCTCAGTGGTGGTGGCTCTACAGATAGGGGACACTCCCAGCTCTAGCAGGAGATGCTGGGATTGATCCTGGGTCCTTGTGTATGTAGAGCCTGTGCTCTACTGCTGAATTATGTTTTGTCTCCTAATTTGCAAATTCTGATTTTCAGAGCACCGGTGTTTGCAGTTCAGTGGCAGTAAGACCCATTTCCCCCCGGTCATATCCCAATGCTGTAAAATCTGTTTCGTTGAGTTCATGTCAGGTATTTAAGCAAGCAGATTTTTTGGAACGCTGCTTGAGCCCCGAAGCCAGTTCTCTTGTGCCAACATCCCACCAGACAACACAAGCAGAATGGAAACTGGATAAGAAGTCAAAACCACCCTTCTGGCAATAGCTGGTTCAAAACCTTTTAGTGAAAGCAGGCTACACCTCTGTCTCTTGCCCTCGCGTTATTCAGCACCAGAGGAATTAAAAAATTCTTTTGAAGTTGTGCCATGAACAAGGTGGGGGCCTGGTTTTTTTCCAGGTCTGTGTCCTGGCCTGCACTTCCAATTACAAACACGTGTGTCTGTGTGTGTTTATCTTGCACTGCTTCCGATGATGAGATGGAAAGTTTGGCTCTTCCTATATGGCGTGTTGCTTTTGCTTTATATCTCCCCTGCATCTATGTTTGCAGGGAAGCACACAAAAATACCTGTGGAGGATCTATCAACAATAATGCAACTAAACGGTAGTAACCCCGTAGATAAGTCTTGAGGTAAAAAATGATTGAAATTAACAGTTGTTCTGCCTGGTTTTGCTTCTCCCATTGCTTTCTAGTCTTTAACTCATGCTGTAGATTTATGAGCTAAAGATCTCATATTCCCAGCTCAATATTTCTGAGATCCCTGCCAGTGTGTGTTCATCTCTTGTATTTCTTCATGATGTATTGACGTCTAGTGCTTATGGCAGGACCATCTTCTTAACTGCATGCATTCAATTTATAATCCGTATTGATACTGTCACTGTCTTACATTGGGTCTAGATTGATTCCTTCTCCTAATATGGTTATATGCAAAGAACAGTTTCCCAGACTACAAGAAGATGTGTGTCTTGTTTTTTTTTTAATTATTATTAAAAAAAACCCCACCTGTGTGGTGAAAGTATTCCTTCTTAAAGAGAAAAATGGTATAAGAACACCAGAAGAAGTTGCCAGATCAGGTCAGTGGCCCATCTGACTGTGAAAGGAGAACACTGGCTGGTAGCCATTGATACTTACCCTCCTTGAATTTGTCTCAACCTCTTTTAAAGCCATCCAAAATGGTGGCACTCACTACTTCCTATGGGAGCGAATTCCATGGTTTATCTATGGAATGGTCTGTTCCTTTGAAAACGAGAACAAACTTGACAAGTCCGCAATAACTCCTTATGCAGAGAAACACAACAGCACAGGCCTGGTGATCCCAGCAACTCTTCTCAGTAGGTCTTGCCCCAATGAAACAGTTGCAAGCGCTGAAGGTCCCTACCTTCCCACCACTCTCTCCTCGGCTCCTCCTCCCCAGGGCCTTTCCCAAATAGTCACAAACTGTGTTTGCACACAACCCATCTCTGTCCTGCTCTTTTTATTTCTCTGCATGTTCTAGGAGATTTGGTGGGAGGGGAGCTGGTTGCGGCAGGAGAGTGAGACTCCTTGGCTCCTTCAGCAGCCTGCCTTATCTGTGTCTCTTGCCCGCCCGCCCCTTCTCTCCAGCTTCCACTTCTGCCTCTGATTCTGGACTGCTCTCTGCCACAGCCTCTTCCTGCTCACCAAACCCTCTTGTGCCTTCAGCTTCTGATACCTTCTCCTCCCAGTCTGCTAACTCCTCTCCCTATGACCATTCATTGTCATCCCACCAACAATCGCCTGGCTCTGAGCCGTCTTCCCCTGGGGGTTCCCCTGGGTGCCTCCCACTGCTCCTCTGTCTCCAGCCAGTTCATGACAGAGCCTTCCAAGGGCCACGTGCAAATGGTGGATGGCACCAGTGGTTAAAGTGGGTGGAGCCAATAGTGTAAATGTTACCTTTGTGCAATAAGCTAGTTTCTACCCACATGCACCTCTGTATCCTCCAGGACACAGGTGACGCTGTGGTCTAAACCACTGTGCCTCTTGGGCTTGCTGATCAGAAGGTTGGCGGTTCAAATCCGCACGACGGTGGTAAGCTCCTGTTGCTGTGTCCCAGCTTTTGCCAACCTAGCAGTTTGTAAGCACATCAGTGCAAGTAGATAAATAGGTACCACTGTGGCAGGAAGGTAAATGGCCAGTAGCAGTTTAGTCATCCTGGCCACATGACCCGGAAAGCTTTCTGTGGAGGAGGAGGAGGAGGAGTTTAGACTTGATATCCCGCTTTATCACTACCCTAAGGAGTCTCAAAGCGGCTAACCTTCTCCTTTCCCTTCCTCCCCCACAACAAACACTCTGTGAGGTGAGTGGGGCTGAGAGACTTCAAAGAAGTGTGACTGGCCCAAGGTCACCCAGCAGCTGCATGTGGAGGAGCGGGGAATCGAACCCAGTTCACCAGATTATGAGTCTACCACTCTTAACCACTACACCACACTGGACAATCGCTGGCTCCCTTGGCCTGAAAAGCGAAATGAGCACTGCCTTTGACTGGACTTAACTGTCCAGGGGTCCTTTACCTTTACCTTTACACTGTATCATCCAAGCAGACCTTCCGAATGCAGAGCAGATTCTCTGCTGCTGAGCTATGGCCCTTCCTCTGTGTACCTCCTGGTTTCTTTTCCTAGAGGCCTTGCTGACACCAACTTGTTCCCGTTAATGCTACTTTGCCTTTCCTTCTAGTTGGCAATTCCACAAGAAAATAAGAAGAAGGTGCTCCCTCTCCCCTTTCTATCCTTTCCACCCGAAAAGGAATTCCGATCTGACCTTCCTACTTGGCAGTCTGCACCGTTGGCTTGCCAGACAGGCTGTAGGCCTCTGCAATTGCTGTTGTGACGTGATTGATGGGCGGCAAGTAGAAAAGCTGGTCGGGTGTTTGAGCTGGATGCAAGGGGTAGAAGTGTCAAAGGAAAAAAGACCCAATGAGTTGCCGTTGAGTCAAGAACCATGCCACACCGGTTCTCTGGGACAGCTTTCCATATCCGAAGTATTTTATCCTTTGGCTTCCACCAGCAGTGTTGAACTAATGTATTGGCCACTCTTTCTCTGTCAGCCTTCTTGGCATAGCAGTGCAGAATTTTTGGCCTGGTTCTCATGTGCATATGACAGCAGAGTGGCTCTTTGAAGTGCAGCCACTTGGAGAGAGCTCTGGTTGGTGAGCCCCCCTTTAAAAAGAAAAGTCTTATGGTATCTTCAGGACTAGCGGCATAAGCTTCCATGGACTAGAGCCCACTGTATCAGTTGCATGAAGTGTTCCCCTCTGTTGGCAGATTGCATACACACACAGTAAGGGTGGTAACCAATAAAGTTGCAAGGACACCTTCTAGCACTATGGTAAAGGTAAAGGAACCCCTGACCACTAGGTCCAGTCGTGACCGACTCTGGGGTTGTGGCGCTCATCTCGCTTTACTGGCTGAGGGAGCCGGCGTACAGCTTCCGGGTCATGTGGCCAGCATGGCTAAGCTGCTTCTGGCGAACTAGAGCAGCGCACGGAAACACCGTTTACGTTCCCGCCGGAGCAGTACCTATTTATCTACTTGCACTTTGACGTGCTTTCGAACTGCTAGGTTGGCAGGAGCAGGGACCGAGCAACGGGAGCTCACCCTGTCACAGGGATTTGAACTGCTGACCTTCTGATCGGCAAGTCCTAGGCTCTGTGGTTTAACCCACAGCACCACCCGCATCCCAGCACTATGGTATTTCCCTGCAAAATCTGCTCCAGAGAGTTGGGGGAACTCCCAGAACAGATCTGGGGGCATGTGGATGAAGAAGAGATAAAGGAGGTTCCATTGAGCAAGCTGAAGTCCTTGCATGAAGGACACAGCTCTGTGGATACAGCCCAAACTGTTTGTGAATGGAGATAGATAGATATACACTAGGGTTGGCATATGTTCCGAGTTTCCCAGACATAGCCGGTATTTGGCCCTTGTAAACAGCATCTGGGTGGAAATCGCTGAAATGACCGGGAAAATCTGGACGTATGGCAGCCCATGTAGAAAGTGTAGACTTCGGTGAATTTCATTTTTTTTAAAAAGCTCAAAACCTCATTATTATTATTATTTGAGATTTTGTGTCACTTTTTGAAATATGGCAACCCTATATACACATAACCACACACACACAGGTATGTGGGGTAAGTGGAATCAGAAGTCCATGAAATGCAAAGGGCACCCTCTGTGACAGCTCCCTGCAGCAGTGTTTTCAAGCAACTGCGTTATGCTAGCACAAACTGCATTAAAAATGGCTGGCATTATCTTAATGAGAATCGGCGCACATGGAGCTGCTTCACACATAAATGCAATCATGACATAGATCTGCCTTCATGCAGCTGCATTTCAAGTGGCCACCCACACTGCTATTCATGTATGAGGTTTCCCCCCCAGCTAGGATTACGATTTGATGTGCTCGATTCTTGGCTGATAAATAAGAACTGAATTTGCAAATAGCATTCTTATGAATGCAGGCAAATGGAAATCTCTCCATTACCAGGTTTGCAGCAGCACAGCAGGAGGAGAAGTGGAGGAAGAAGACTACTCCTGCCATCTCCTCTCTGGGAGGCAGCATGCTCACATTAGGCTGCGTGTGTGTGTGTGTACGTGCGCACATGTGCAAGATACATGTGCTATATATTTGTGTGTGTGTGCATGTATGATGTGATATATATCTTCTTCTTTTTCTTTGGCGATCACTCATAGCCAAGTAAGATTGTCTTCCATAAACACGGTTTTAACAATGAGTCCGTAAGTGACTGTGGAGGCCAATTCTGGATCCACACGTCCTTCCACAGTGGGGACATTGGTTCCCGGGCGGGAGCTGATCACGATGTGGATTTGCCAAGTGTGCCTTCCTCTTAGCACATTTCTCCCTTGCGTCCTGAGTGTCTTCAAAGCCCATGACACCTTTGGTAAAGGTTGTTCTCCAACTGGAGCGCTCGCAGGCCAGTGTTTCTCAGTTGTCGGTGTTTATACTACATTTTTTAAGATTTGCCTTGAGACAGTCTTTAAACCTCTTTTGTTGACCACCAGCATTACGCTTTCCATTTTTAAGTTCGGAATAGAGTAGTTGCTTTGGAAGACGATCATCGGGCATCCGCAGAACATGACCAGTCCAACGAAGTTGGTGTTGAAGAATCATTGCTTCACATAGGCACACTTTACAATTGCCTATGCTGTATTTTTCACAGCAGGTGGGAAAAAAGGAGAGGCAAGGAAAACACAAGCCTCTGCTACTGCCCCTCCAAACTGCTACTGCCCCTCCAAACTCCTCGAGTGGAGGAGATAGGGCAGGCTTTCTCAGGCTTGGCTCCATTAATACTTTCCATCCATTCTGACTTATTTTTTTCTCTTTCTTCAAGTCACCAGGAAATCCTACAGATAAAAGCATAGTGCAAACCTCTGTTAACAACAATGAGTGGGTGAACCACACTTTCCACATCCTGCTGTGATAGTATGGGATGTGACCTTCAGAGGTGGCGATTGTTCAGATCTGGGTACATTAGTCATGTGGAACTTCCAGAAATAAGGAGAATGAACTTACCTTTGCCAAAGCTGGTGTTCGCTACAACAGACCTGAGATTTTGAGAGAGCACGCCCCAGCCTCAGCTCTGTGAGCCCTGCGCTGTGAAAGCTCTTCCGGTTTCAAGCTGTGATCACAGCAGATCCTGAAATGAACTGGCAGGTGCCAAATGGGGATTGTGATGAATAATACAGTTTTCAGGTGATGGATGTATAATTACTGAGGCACCTGAATCAACTTCTGCCCCATTTTGTAGAAAGGCTTTTCCTTTTCAAAAATGTTTTATTTTTCATTTTCACATTTTACAATATAATCCCACATCTGAGTTAGCAGATCCAATTGAAATATCCAGTCATCAATGACCCCCCTTTCTGTGGTTAATTTTGTTACATCTTTCCCCACTGCATATTCAGTTCATATCTTATCCACTAATCATCCTTTATGTTCTATTTAAGTTATTCTCACTGCACATTTTTATATCAGTCCTGCTAGTGATTTCAGTTGTTTACAGTAATTCTCCAGATAATCAATAAATTTTCCCCATTCTATATTAAAACATCTCTCTTCTTGGTTTCTTAATCTTCTGCATATGCCATTTCTGCATATACCATCAGTTTTTGTTGCCAGTCTTCCTTAGTTGGAACTGTTTCTTTGTTCCATAAATAATTTCCTTTGTTCTTTGGGTATCTCCAAACCTATTATTCCTAAGAAAAAAAGCTTCTGGGTTGTTGTTTTTTTAAAGCAAATATTATTTTCAACATTTTTTCCAGCTTAATATATATCATTTCCCAGTATGCTTTTGCTACCTTACGAGACCATTGTAGAAATGTGTTTCCTTTCACTCAGTTGATGGAAGACCAGGCTGAAAAGATTTTGCTTCACAATCAGAGGGTTGGCTTTAGACATACCGTATTTTTTGCACCATAACACTCACTTTTTTCCTCCTAAAAAGTAAGGGGAAATGTCTGTGCGTGTTATGGAGGGAATGCCTACGGGTGGCATGCCTACGGATTTTCCTCCTCTAAAAACTACGTGCGTGTTATGGTCGAGTGCGTGTTATAGAGCGAAAAATACGGTACCTACTTTCTCAAATGTGATCCTCCAGATGTAAGCAGCAATATATGTGTGATGTTTAGTGGGTAGAGACAGCCCGAGAGAAAACGGCCTGAGTTCAAATCCCTACTCAGTTATCTTGGACCAGTCGTCTTTTCTCTTGACCTAACCCCATCTCAGGGTGGAGACACCTTGAGCGCAGAACAAATTGCATAAATTTGAGCGCACCATACTGTAAGCATCAAGCAATTACATGAAGCCTATCCATGTCAGAACTGTCACCAGAGACAGGCCAGAACTGGTGTGCAAATGTGTACACAATTAGAAGGTTAAAACAGAGATGGACAGACTTTAGACTTCCTTCCTTCTTCCTTCTTGATTACTAGAAATTCTGAAATTCACCCACAACGAACCAGGCGAGAAAAGGTCTCCCGGGGGACAGAGCCAATTATCTACCCCACTTCAGTGAGCCATACAAATACAAAATCTATAAATACAGATCGGCACCTGAAAACTCAACACAACACAGCACAACACAACACAACACAACACAACTTAAAACACAAATCTTAAAACCAACCATCAGAGCACCACACAGACCTGGCAAAAGCAATATTAATAGGCATGTTTTGCAGGTGAGGGCCATAGAAGCTGACAGGTAAATGATTGGCAGAAGGCCATGACGGATAATCCTCCCCTCCTTTCAATTTTGTGTGTTAAATAATTGGGAGTAGGAAACTTTTTACTGATCTTCTTCAAATCTTCCAGAAATGTACCAGTGGGTTCTTCAAAAAAAACCCTAAACTTCTACCAGCCCCTGTTGGAAGGAGGAATTGAATATTACACCACTTCTGTGGGGAACAGGTTTTTGGGAGGCACTAATTTGGCAAAGTAAGGTCTAGAATAATTTTGGGTAGTACTGTAATTTCTAGTGTCTGCCACATTCAGGTTTGGAAGGGAATTCCTGCTTCCATCTTCCCGCTTGGCTCATTTACTTGAGTCATTTGAAGCTATGTATGCTGCATGTACCTTGATGTGGAAAATCATGTTTTCTCTTAGAAGGGCTATGTGCATTCTGTGACTCTGCAGCTGGACTTCAAGCTCTTTGGGGAGACATTTAGCATCCTGACACCTTGGTTTTAGAAATACATATTAAAAGCAGGCTGCTGATTCATAAGTCTGAAAAGAGAGGCATGACAGCATGTGGTCAATGCCTGGTGAAAATTTAGAAACCAGGGTGGGAAATGGACTGAGTGGTGTTTTTTTTCTTTCTGTGAGTGGGGCTCCAACACCCTCTATGTCTCCACCTTCACCATGGCTTGTGGAAGCAAAATAAGTTGTGCAGTATGAGCAGAATTATCTAGATTTCCAAAAGATGCGCATGCTCCAAAACTTAGCTTTGTTTGGCACAGAATCTAGGTCACCTTGTCTCACAATGCAGACTCTAATATAGGGTTTGCGAAGTCCAATCCAGAGAGTGCAAAAATACCATTCATAAAACTGCATGCCAGTGTCTTAGTCTCTACCCCCCCCCCCCCACATCCCACAGCTCCACCTGTGCAATGAAGACCACAATCCTAAAAAAGCTATGCTTGTTATAAGCCCGATTGAACACCCTGGAAGTTACATCTAAGTAAACATGTGTAGGATTTTGATGTCAGACCAAGTTTGCTATATGCGGGAAGCAGGTGTACTGCAGAAGGGCAACTCCAAGGTGCACACTTGCACACTGATTGGATCCATCCAGTCCTTGATGTGAAAGGTAATATGGCTGCAGTCTCTAAAAACCACCTGGTTAAAACTGTTTTGCAATTAATCCAAATGAGTGGCATTGCACCGGCATCGTTTTAACAACCAACCAATGAGGATAGGAAATGGATGCTGAGTGTTTGCTGCCCTAGACCTCTCTAGGTATCTGCTCCTAATGGACGGGAGTTTTCTGCATGGTTATTATTCTCCACCCAGAACTCCAGAGGAGAAGGTTCTCTGTGCACGTAGGACAGTGCAGTGTGTTTTTATTTAATACTTTACAGATTTTTGGACCATGGCATGCTCCAAACTGAAAAGCAGTATTTTTGCTGACCTTGTTGGAAGGCTAATGCTGTTTCTGGGAAGTAAACGAAACAGGCAGTTCTTTGTTGGCAAGAGCAGAGAGAGAGAGAGAGAGAGAGAGAGAGAGAGAGAGAGAGACTCTCCCCCCCCCCCCACAATGTCGTGACTAAGTCAAAAGTGTAATGTGGCTGGGTTTTGCTTCTGCAGACATGTGTTTTTCATCAGACAGCTCTGCAAGACACTTGACGCTGGCCAGTTCGTAATGAACTATTCTGGGGGTGGGGTGGAGTACCTTTTCTATGGGGGCTAACCCACAACTGTACTTAGACTCTGCCGAGGCCAAAAGAATAAAAACTGTGCCAGCCATTTTAACAAATGCGTCATTGACGTTTTACACCTGTGCTGATGGGCGTCTCCTCCGCCTGTAGCCTCCGCTTTGCGTATATCCAGCAAATAAATCGCCCCTTTCCGCTGCCAAGGGACCATTCTTGCTAATAGTGGTTAACCCTGCTCTGTGGTAAATTTGTACATGAAACTTACGAAGAATATAGCAAGGGCCTGTGCGAGGCCTAGTTGGAAAGTAAGCGTAGCTGAGTTTCCCAGTGGACTGAAGAAAAATCATCTTGCTTCAGTTTACAGTGCAAAACGAAAACACAGATGGTCACAAATCACACGTTAATCCTGGGACTTAGAGAGGTCAAGGTTGTCTCGTGTGAAGGTGGTTGTGGCCTTGTGATCTCATTTGCATGTCCTTACTGATGGCGCTGAATGCCTTTGAATGCTCAGGCTCATCTTACTTTTCCTTCCTCCGCTCCTCCATTGTGCAAGTAGGGTTTGAATCCTAAAGCTGGACTTTTTGCAATAAGGAAGGTGATGAGAAAACACGCTGGAAAGGCTCTGTACATTGTGCAACCCTCCCTGCGAATCAATGGGAACGATTGCCTGATAAATAGCCAACGTTGTCTGACTTCCCCACAAGCTTTGTGTAAGCAAGTCAGAACGAATGCTAAATAAATAGCTTATCTGGAAGTGGCCCAAGTGAGGTCGCTTTCCAGCTGGTGCCAAATGAGATCACTTCCCTGTTTCTTTTTCTTGCTCATGAGTCAATGCTTCTGAAAACCAGTTGCTGGAAGTCACAGGAAGGAAGGTGCTCTTGTGCTTGGGTCCTGATTGCTGGTTTCCAACTGGCACCTGGTTAGCCACTGTGAGAACAGGATGCTGGACAAGATGGGCCACTGTGACTGGCCTGATCCTGCAGGATCTCCTGACGTTCTTAAAATACACTTGAAACTCATGGGGCTTTTGAGCCCCTGTAAGTCTCAAGTTGGGTTTAAAGCCATCTGTGCTGCTTCATAGCCAGCAAGAAACAAGGGCAAAAATGTGGGCAGATTTGCTGAATGCACCAGACTTAGAAAAGGCAGCCTTCTTCCCGCATTATGAATGGTGGGTCCTGCCCTGAGGACGATTTCCACCTCGTAGCCTGCAGAAAGGCAAGGGGAGGACATTGGTAGCCAGCCAGCCAGCGAGATGCCCTCCATCATCTATTAACAATTTACCGTGCCGGCTGTGGCTCATGGGAGTTGTAGTTCAACATCTGGAGAGCACCATGTTGGATATCCCTGCAGTACAATCTGGTGTCACACAGAGTGTATCTGGGCCATTTCATAATAAGGCACACATCTGTGGGTTGTGTGGAAATGTGGCCCTTTTTTAAAAAAGAAGAAGGCTGTTCTCGCTGTATGAAGGCCTCAACTGCTCTCTGCTCCTTCCAGGTGGAATGATTATCAGAGAAACACTCTGCTGTTCATTATTAGCAGCACTGCTTCAGCCAATTGCTCCTGGGGCAATGTCTGAGCTGCTGCAAAAATAGGATACCCAGTGGTAAGGTAACTCATGAATGGTTGCTTTCGAGGGGTATTATTTGCATCTCATTTGTCCTCCGAAGGTGATCACGGTGGCTCATATCAGATGGTCTATCCGGGTTGCAGCTTAGCTTAAGAAACTGAATTGCACTGGGTAACTTCAGACCACTCTTGCGTCCCACACTTCTGTTACTGAAACCAGCCAGATATCCCACACTTTAAGCTAAATTTTAAAACCACGCCAAATCTTTCACAGTAGGCACGTAGAGAGGGATCTGCAGCTATTATAACTGATGTCTCTGATGGTTCTGGAAATTGACCAGTCTAAACTTACCTTTTAACACGAGTGGGTGGGGAATAGTAGGATACCTAAGGAATTGCTGACATTACTGAAAAGGAATCGGTATGGCATAACAGCAGTTTGTCAAACGCACCATTCTGCTATTCATGCAGTTTGCATGCTGTAATCGCAGATGGGCAGATTTTCACCGACTGCAACCCAAAGTAAACCTTGTAGAGGCTATTTGGAAGGGAAGGCGCTCTTTGTTCAGATGGTATAGACAAGTTTCTCGGGGGAAAGTTGGCAAGAGTCAGCCACAGAGCTTGTGTTGATTTTCCTTTCTTTTGCTTTGCTTCCTTTTCTTCTTTTGTTATTTATGAAAGCCCTATAGATTCCGAGTCACTTCCTCACTCCGCGTTCATTATTGTTTTACCCACTTTGATATGTCAACTGTAAGAGAGATTAAACAGAAGCATTGAAAAGTTGTCTAGCTTTCTCCAAAACACTTAGTTTACCTGTCGCCTGCTGGTATGGATGCCTATGTTTCCATTATCTGCTTTTTCTCCTTGAACCTCCTAACTCTTGCAATCTGTCCTCTGTTCTTTCTGCCTGTTCTGCTTACCGCTACCACCCACCAAGCAAGCCCATCAGCCAGGTGTCTACAAACTCAGTTGCCTGGATTGCTCAGTTGGCTAGAGCGTGGTGCTAACACCAAGGTTGCAAGTTCAGTCCCTGTATGGGACAGCTGCATATTTCTGCATTGCAGGGGATTGGACTTAGATGGTCCTCAAGATCCCTTCCAACTCTGAAATTCTATGATTGCATTTTGCTGAAGACACACACCCCTACCTACAAGACTGTTGTTCTTATGTCGTGGTTGGATCTATGAGGCAGCTGAGCATGAAAAGGGAGCATGGAGGACCTCAGAAAGAGGGGCATTCCTGAGCTCTGAGAGCAAAATATGTTCAGTTATTATTATTATTATTATTATTATTATTAAACTATTAAATTAGGAGTTCTTGGACATTGTGAATCTTTGACTTGGACATTGTTCGTCAGATTTAATTAACCACTTTGGGGGACTTTCAATTAAAAGACCGAGGCACTTACGGTAAGTTTGTGGTGATTGTAACACCCCACTGAAAACTTGTCTTTTTTTTTAATAAGATATTTATTAAGCTTTTTTAGAGTATTACAATAAAAATGAAAAAAATAACAAAAATACAAAATAAAAATAGTTAAAAACACACAGATTTTCCATTGCTTGTTTTCCTTTAGCTTGTTTCCCGGACCTCCTCATACCTCCCTTTTTTGTATTCCAGTTCAATTTGTTGGTTCAGCAAATCCTTACCCTCTTTATTTATCCTAATCTTTAGTCTTAAAATAGTAACGTTAAATTTTTACCTATTAACAACCCATTTTTCATAATCCCTTAAAGCATTACAGCTGGAAACCACTTAATTTCTATCCAACATCATTCTAACATTCATTAATTTTACAATAATTCTGTAGATAGTCTTTGAATTTCTTCCAATCTTCTTCCACCGACTCTTCTCCCTGGTCTCGGATTCTGCCAGTCATTTCTGCCAGTTCCATATAGTCCATCAGCTTCATCTGCCATTCTTCCAGAGTGGGTAGATCTTGTGTCTTCCAATACTTTGCAATGAGTATTCTTGCTGCTGTTGTGGCATACATAAAAAAGGTTCTATCCTTCTTTGGCACCAATTGGCCGACTATGCCCAGGAGAAAGGCCTCTGGTTTCTTCAAGAAGGTATATTTAAATACCTTTTTCAGTTCATTATATATCATTTCCCAGAAAGCCTTAATCCTTGGGCACGTCCAGCAAAGGTGAAAGAATGTACCTTCAGTTTCTTTATATTTCCAACATTTGTTATCGAGCAAATACCCCACTGAAAACTTGTCAATGACTTTTAATATGGCTTTCACAAAGCGTTGGCTTTCAACGTGGTTTGAAGTCGCAGTTCAGTTATGAATCTGAATGGATAGCTCGGGGCAAATCCACTGGCACTGATCCACCAAGTTAAACCATGAAACTCGCTCCCACAGGAGGCAGCGATGGTCTCAGCAACTTGGAGGGCTTTAAAGGACAAATTCATGGAGCATAAGGCTATCAATAGTTACTTGCCACGATGGCTATCGTGGTATACAGTGATGCTTCCGAACATCAGTTTCTGGAAACCACAGGAGGAGAACTGTGCTCTTGAGGTCAGATCCTGCTCGCCATCCCACTGGCATCTGGGTGAGAACAGGATGCTGGGCTAGATGGACTATTGGCCTGATCCAGGAAACCAGTCTTCTGTTCCTATGTTCAGAACAATGCATGGGGAAGTATCACGCATACAGTAGTAAGGACCTGTCAGTGTCGTTCCAAAGCTGCAGATTTTAAAACAGCTGCATTGCTTTCCAGTGTGTTTCTGGGCCAAATTCAAAGTGTTAACACTGGTGTTTAAAAGCCTAGATTAGAAGGGAGGTGTATGCTGAGGACATGCCTCTTTGCCTTGGCCTGTAATTTATTTTGGATGGTTTTTAAAGCTGTAATTAATATTCTGTTGAAGGGCAGGTGCTAATAATAATAATAATAATAATAATAATAATAATATACAAATAATTTTCTAAACTGTGTTTTCTCCTTAGTAATGAATCACCAGCACCAGCCGCAAATGACACCCAGTACAACTATATCCCAGCAGAACCACCCTACCCCAAACCCTCAAGCCGCCTTATTGAACATGCCGAATGCCTTGACTTCCCAGCAGCAGCAGCAACAGAAGCTGAGGCTTCAGAGGATCCAGATGGAACGAGAGAGGATTCGCATGCGCCAGGAGGAACTCATGCGTCAGGTATTGCTATGTTTTTAGGCACACCCTGTTAGTGCTGTTGGCTCTTCGGAAGATTAAAGAGGTCTGAATTCTGCAGAGTTGGGTGAACACTTGCGTTCATGGAGTGTCCTGGCTTGGGTGTTCACTCCCTCACACAGTGAGGGAGCATGCAGACTTGTTCCTAGCTTCTCCAAATGGTGTATGAACAGACTCACAGGAAGGCAGGGGGCAGGATGTATATGGGGCACTAATATTCCCATGTGCTTTGCTCTTATTGGTGGCTAGTGCCCACATGACCATCACATGGAGAGCCTCCCTGTGACAAAGGCTACAAATACTCCCAAGGGCTAGTTCTTAAGTCTGTTTCAGCAGTTTGCGGCCAGCTGTGAAACTGATGTCATTTTGCATTTACAGATATCTTAGACTTAATGTTGTTAGCAATTATACACTGCCTGGAGACTTTCCTCATCATGTACTTGTTGCACAATTTTGGACTTCACTTACAATACAAGATTTGGATTTTATAATGCCTCACATCTGGTGCTTCCTTTACATGGCTTTAAGGAATTATTATTATTATTATTATTATTATTATTATTATTATTAACTAAACTTGTATATAGCCCTATACCCACAGGTCCTAGGGCGGTTCACAAGATAAAATCACGACATAAAAACACGAAATACACAAAGGAAGAAAGCATTCTGAACCAAAGAATGCTTTTCACAAACTGGGGAGCAGCTCCCTTTAGAAGATACTGTATTTTGCCCCAAATATTAATCAGTTTCCCTAGCTAACACAATTAACCACTTACTCCAAGGAGCAATGTGGGTAGGAATTAAGTATAGTCTAGTTTTATGAAGGCAATTTCGGCATTGAGTGAAAGTTGTCTTCGTATGTTTTTCAGTGCTTTAGTTTCCTGCAGTTGCGCAGGTCCATTTCTAAGAATGAATGGATGCCAACTGTAAATACACAGTATTAGATAAGCTTGGCAGTTTCAAAGTTTTTAGCTTTGCTTACTAAATACAAGCAAAATAATAAACGTAAGAATTTAGATCGCTCTCTAGGGCAAGGGTGAAGATCTACAGCTTCCAACAACCAGCTGGCATGCCTAGTGCCTAACGATGATTGCAGTTGCAGTTCAGTAACATCTGGAGGGCCAAGCCAAATTATCCTAATTTGCATAGGCAAAACATTCTGGGATATTTTTCCAATTCATTTTTTTAAAAATTGAAAACCCACATTGCTGCCTGCCCTCATAGCATACACAGTTAAGGGAAGTTGCAAACACATCACACCAGTTCCTCATGGTGATCTGTCTGCACTTTAAAAAAACCCAGCTTAGGTTGCTATTCTGTGCTCATTTTCTTAGGAGCTCATCCTAATGAACTTGACAGGGTTTATTTCCGGGTAAATATGCATGGGACAGGGATGCAAAAGATCTAGAATGGGGGTGGGACTGGAATTCTCCTGCCTACAGTGTCCTTTTGCCTTTGGGATTTCTGCCTTAACCCCCTTTGGCTATTCCAGGGTAACATTTGTTTATACTGTATTTAGTAAGGCGGTATCGAATTTCTTGGCAGCAAACAGAGGTATGGTTTCTATTTGTGCAGCGACACCAGTTGGCATGTCGCTTCTGGCGGGTTATTAACGCTCCGTCAGATGTACCAAGGATGCCACTGACCCTATCAGGACATATCAAAGCGTGGGCTGCAAAATCCCCTCCCCCGCACAGCCCCATCTTTTTTGCTTTTAAAATAACTAGCCCAAGATATATGTAGCTGTTTATGTCAAATCTCCCTCATCGGAAAGCTGTGTCCATTCAAAGGCCAATAATAGTAAAATTAAATATAAAAATGGATTCCGTTTTATCTTCATTGACATGAATGCAAGCTGGTGACGTTAGGTTCTTCTGTAGGCAGTTATCCCAATGGAGCAGCTTTCTCAGTCTTTTTGTTGTTGTTGAGAAGTTAACTGCCCCTGATCAGTTTATACTGAGCCTCTCTTACATTTTGATACACCGTATTTTTCGCTCTATAAGACGCACCAGACCACAAGACGCACCTAGTTTTTGGAGGAGGAAAACAAGAAAAAAATATTCTGAATCTCAGAAGCCAGAACAGCAAGAGGGATCGCTGCGCAGCGAAAGCAGCAATCCCTCTTGCTGTTCTGGCTTCTGGGATAGCTGCGCAGCCTGCATTTGCTCCATAAGACGCACACACATTTCCCCTTACTTTTTAGGAGGGAAAAGTGAGTCTTATAGAGCAAAAAATACGGTAAACATCTTCTTTGTTTATGAAATGATGCACAAGATGTCAAAAAGGATGCAGGGCATAGTCTCTAACTGGGTACCCCTCATATCAGCGTTTGAAATTCTCCAGGCACATTTTGTTCCTGGCTTCCGGCCACTTGTGACCAAGTGAAGATACCTGGGCACCAGGATGGCGCCAGATGTCTCCGCCATCTGGAGGATCATGCCTGGGGATCCTTGGGTCTTGACTGTTTTCACACGCTAGCAACGCATCCTGTAGAAGTCTATCCATTATATTTTAACTGCATAATCAGAATGAATTTCAGGAACCAAAAAGTTGTACCTTGGAAGTCAAACGGAATCTGTTCCGGGAGTCCGTTTGACTTCCAAAACGTTTGGGAACCAAGGCACGGCTTCCAACCGGAAGCCGCAAAAGTCGCAACGGACGTTCGGGTTCCAAAGAACATTCGCAAACCTGAACAATCGCTTCTGGGTTTGCTGCGTTCGGGAGCTGAAACACTCGTCTTCGAGTGTTCGAGTTCGAGTTCCAAGGTATTGAAAAATACAACTTTGGAGCCACCTGGCCCCAAAATGGCAAGTTTTGGTTGCTGTAACCATGGTTTATGGAGCATACGGCTTGCCTACAGTTCCCAGAATGCTTTGGGGGAAGCTGTGTGCTTTAAATGCATGGCACAGATGTGACTTCGGAAGGCTTAGATTATTGGCTCAGCAAGACTGCTTCCAGCAACCCAGAATTGTGTTTCCTTGGCACTCCGTGGTCTGTGCCGCGTTCAGTCGCTTGTTGGATGGAGGCTCCGATTTTGCACCCTGAAAAATCCTTAGCCGAGCCATGCAAGGCAAGTCACTTGGTCTTGGGAGGACGGAGCTGTTCAAACCTTACGAGCTCCGCTGTGTCGCAGTTGTGCGTGCTAATTTTAATGAGGAGCAGATTTTTTTTTGCCCCCGCCAGCAGCTTTAAAAAAAGAAATTGTGGTGCAATCCTTGGCCTGCAGCCTTTAATCAGCAGGAACTTTTATGAACTTCCTGTCTGCAGTCTGGGCGGTACTGATGGTCGACTCAAGGTAGCAGACCCCACCCAGCTGCCTGAATGTTGCCTTTTCTTTTCATAGAATCGTAGAATTATGCAACCCATTTAAGGGGAGGAAAAATGATGTGTGTTGGGGGGCGGGGGGGGGGCTGGCTGCTAGGCGACTGAAAGGAGGAGGGAAAGGGTTTGGGTGAAAGGGAGTGGAATTATTTCTCCTCCAGTACCGAGTCCCCAACTTGACGGCAGCTGCTGTTGCCTGGCTATTTTACAGCAGGCTTGCTCTGCAGAAATTTCCGACTCTGCAGCTGCCCTGCCTGGAGAGATACGCCCAGCAGCTCTCTGGAGCTGATGGGGTTTCTCCTTCCCCATATCCCGCTGCAGTTTTAGAAGGTTGGGACGATGTTTGATCACTAATCACTTAATTGTTAAACTATGGAATTTGTTTCCACTGAAGAGCAGTGACAGCCCCCAACTTGGATGGCATTAAAAGAGGATCACACAAATTCAGAGAGGATAAGGGATGTCTGCTGGCCACAGGGGCTCTGGTCTACCTCCCCTGTCGGAGACAGTATGCCTCGGAATGCCCGCTGGCTGGGAGTAACAAGTTGGTAGGGCACTGCTGTGCTCAGGTCTTGTTTACAGGGTTGCCATAGACATTTGGTTGGCCACTGTGAGAACAGGATGTTGGGACTAGGTGGCCCGCTGACCTGACTTCTCAGGCTCTTCATATGTGTTCAAGTAGCATTTCCCAAACTTGGGTCTCCGCTGTTTTTTGGACTACAGTTCCCATCATCTCTGACCACTAGTCCTGCTAGCTAAGGGTGATGGGAGTTGTAGTCCAAAAACAAGTTTGGGAAACCCTGTCAGCTAAAGAGGTTTGGTGAGCTGAGAGAGCTGCCTTAGTTTCGTCAGTTAGCATGTGATTCATATTTCATGTGCACAGTTGTAACTTAATTTGATGTCTGCGCTCTCTCCCCATCTGTTTCGGAAATGAGCAGTGTCATCCCATGAACGTCTCCCCTGAATTTTAAGACTTGTTCCATGGGGTTTACTCCCTAGTAAGTACATTGAGGACAGCAGCCAATATGATCTAAAATGGGCAAACGGGCTTCGAACAGTTTCCTTGATGAAGCTCGCAATGGGAAGAGCGTCTGCTTCCTTTGCATGCCAAAGATCTCAGGTGTGATTCCCAGAATGCCCCCTGCTTGAAGCCCTGGAGAGTCCCTGCCAACCAGTATGGACAATATTGAGCTCGATGGACCAATGGTCTGGCTCAGTATAAGGCAACTTCCTATGTTCTTAGATCGTCATCTCACCATGCAGTCCTAAGCCTGGAGTAAATCAGAAGGACAGCTTAACCACCTAGCCAAAACCCATCAGGATTTCTAATATTAAATGACTTTCCCCCTCCCATTAGGAGCAATGGGAGGGAAATCTGAGGGAGACATTCAGATCAGCTCCTCAGCTGGTATAATTTTCACCCCAGTTCAGTGGTGGTAATGGTGGGGTGTTGCTGGACCAGAAATATTTTGCATCCTTTGGCTCTAATCAGTTTCCCAATACTACCCTGACAATTCACACCACCACCACTTTCATCTGTACACCTATCGCAGCTCCAATGTCAGCTGGGTCAGAGCATCAAATATTTTTGTAGTAGCAGGCAAGGGGGAATCTGGTATCCAGTCTCTCTCTGGCATCAAAGATCTGGTTTATGTTAGGGCTCCTGAGACCCTGTCCAGGGACTGTAGGATTGCAGCATAAGAATGATTGCAGTTAAAGCACATACTCTCCCAAAAACGAATCCTGGGGACTGTGATTTACTTCATAACAGAGCAGCAGTTCCCAGCACCCCATGCAAACTACGCCTTCCAGGATTCTTTGGGGTAAGCCATTTGCTATAATTGTGCGCTGAATGAGTTTCAAATGTATGGTGTGGGTGTGACTTAGAGTGCTGCACTACAGAACAGGGGAATTTGAGGAATACAAATGCCGGGGAGGTGGGGTGTGATCTGGATGTTTTTTGTTGTTGCCCTCCATCAGAGGACCGGGTGAGACGGAAGTACAGTGAGGAGCAGCATGAAACCAGAACCTTCCCGCATTCTCAAAGGGGCAGTTCAGCGGCTGGCGCATCTGCAGCTATTTCTGCAGGGAAAGGGTCCAGGAAATGTGGCTGGAGATTTCCAGAATCATTTTGCACGGAGTAAATTATGCCAGGGAAGGGCTGTAGCTCAGGGGTAGAACATCTTGTCTGGCAAGCAGAAGGTCCCAGGTTCAATCCCTGGCATCTTCAGACAGGGCTGGGAGAGAATCGTGCCTGAAAACCTGGAGAACTGCTGCCAGTCAGTGTAGTAAAGGTAAAGGGACCCCTGACCATTAGGTCCAGTCGCGGACCACTCTGGGGTTGCGGCGCTCATCTCGCTTTACTGGCTGAGGGAGCCGGTGTACAGATTCCAGGTCATGTGGCCAGCATGACTAAGCCACTTCTGGCAAACCAGAGCAGCACATGGAAACATCATTTACCTTCCTGCCAGAGCGGTACCTATTTATCTACTTGCACTTTGACGTGCTTTCGAACTGCTAGGTTGGCAGGAGCAGGGACCGAGCAATGGGAGCTCACCCCGTCACAGGGATTTGAACCACCGACCTTCTGATCGGCAAGTCCTAGGCTCTGTGGTTTAACCCACAACGCCACCCGCGTCCCTGCCAGTCAGTGTAGACAATACTAAACTAGATGGCCCAATGGTCTAACTCAGTATAAGGCACCTGTTCCTTCTCTCTCTCTCTCTCTGTGTGTGTGTGTAGAGACAGTGAACACTTGAGCACGCTGCAGCCCGTTTGAAGCGTTTACAATGTTTTGGCAGCCTCTACAGAAACTGCCGAAAGAGCAGGTCTCCGGCTGCTGCTGCTGCAATGGGGGGCATTTGAATGCTGCAGCAACATCACACAGTTGCCTTGATCTCCCCTTTCTGTGTTTTTTTCCTGACTCCTCTCCCCTTTGCTTTCTGGAAGATGGTTGTACTCACAGCACCACCACCAAAGAGAACAGACTGCAACGGCTGCCAAAGGTCATTTTTTTAAAAAAAAGAAAAGAAAGAAAAGAAGGTGTCAATGATTGAGCATGTCATGATTGGCCTGCAGGAGGGACTCCTTTTGCCAGATGACTTGCTGCTCTCCCAGAAGTGTCATGTCTGGTTCTGTGTGCTCACAGACCTGTCATCCGCTTGGCACTGCCGTAGCAGACCCGAAACACCCCTCATTAAAGTCTTCTTTTGCTGCAAAGCATGGGTGAAGAAGGCTTTTCACCTGAGGGACACATTCCCTTCCAGAATAGGAGGTGGGACACATCCCTGCGGTGCAAAAGAGGGTAGAGGAATGAACTTGAGTTCTACCTTCTGTACAGTAGGCTAGTTTCTTCTCTCTCTCAATCTCTCTCTCTCTTGAATCAGACTTCAGGTGTACAGTCCACACAGGCAGAGAAACACTCTTGAAGGCTTGAGGTTTTCCCATACGTACTCTGATGTTGACTAGCCCTACCATGAGGCAGAGTGAGGCCTTGCATTTAAAGCAGCGTCATACTACCACAACTTCCCCCAAAGAATCCAGGGGTCTCCTAACAACACTCCGCACCCTTAACAAAAGCCACACTGTGACTGGGAATTTCGAAGCCTGGTCACTTGAATCCTAGTCTAACACGCTAACTCACCCTTCTCCCAACAAGATGCTTTGGACTACAACTCCCACAATCCCTAGCTGTTGGATGCATTTGGTCAGGCTGATGGGAGTTGAAGTCCAGCGACATAAGGAGGACGCCAGTTTGGGAAAGGCTGATCTAATCATAACATTACACTGCAACAGTTGCCGCTTGGGAAGTGGGAGAAAGTTGCAGGCAGTGTACCCATGGACCCAGGAACTTCCATGTGGAAGTGCCTTTATCAATATGTGATTTAAACATGCAAATTAGTGTCCCTCCCCTCCTGCTCTGAAACTGTAGGTTTTGTCTTTAGGCTTCAAAACTGGATCGAAGGCCAGACAGAAAAGAGATCCCAGGCTCTATGCCAGTGCAGGGTACCTTTTGCCGTTTAGATGTTTTTGCTGAGCAGCCATGCTTGCAAGGGCTGATGGGAGTTGTAGTCCAGCAACCTCTGGAATGACAAAAATTGCCCTGTGGCCAGAGTTCTTTGACCTTGGCTCCCCAGATGTTGCTGGACTCAGACCCCCACCAGCACCAGCCAGGGTAGCCAGCGGATGATGAAAGGTAGTCCAACAACATCTGGAGGCAGAAAATCAAAGGATGCTACTATAGGCAAGGCTTTCGGCCTAGTTCAAGAGTGCCACAAAGCTTCCACTGCTTGTATTACAGAAGGTAAAAGGTAAAGGGACCCCTGACCATTAGGTCCAGTCGCAGACGACTCTGGGGTTGCGGCGCTCATCTTGCTTTATTGGCCGAGGGAGCCGGCATACAGCTTCTGGGTCATGTGGCCAGTATGACTAAGCTGCTTCTGGCGAACCAGAGCAGCACACGGAAACGCCGTTTACCATCCCGCCAGAGCGGTACCTATTTATCTACTTGCACTTTGATGTGCTTTCGAACTGCTAGGTTGGCAGGAGCAGGGACCGAGCAATGGGAGCTCACCCCGTCGCAGGGATTTGAACCGCCGACCTTCTGATCGACAAGTCCTAGGCTCGGTGGTTTAACCCACAGCGCCACCCGCGTCCCTGTTACAGAAGGTACCTGAGCTTTATAGCCATGGGGGTGGGCAACCTGTGGCCCATGACCTAATTCCATGTGGGCAGTTGAGGAGGGGGAAAAGGTTAGCAGAAGGGGGGGGTGCCCTGCCCTATTTTCTCCTCTGTCCCCACCCATCTCTGGCATGTGCCCACCCCCTGAAACATCGCCGCCTGAGAGAAAGCGGCCACTGGCAGGGAAAAAGGTTTCCCACCCTTACTTTAAATGGGGAGCACGTAATAAGGAAGTCTGCCAGCTGAAATTTAGGTGGCAGCCTTTGAACATCATTGTGTGAAGCAGCCCCAGGCAAACAGACTAGCCTTGCCAGCAATGCAAGCGAGTAACCCAGCCCTACACCACATTCCGCGTGTTCAGTTGCAAATTATTTGTGTGTTCTCCAATTTTGCAAATCTGTGCAACAGAGGCAACAGCCCTGCTCATAGATCCTAGGCCACAGCTTCCCCAAGAGCTCCTGAGAAGAGCAAAGGAAGGGAAAATCAATGTGTGTGTTGGGGGTGGGGGGGGGGGAGAGGCATTGGCTGGCTTCAGTTTTTCCCCGTATCGTGATTTTTGCCAGTCCCTGCTCTTGTGATTTGCTGCCCACTGCAAGGAGGCAGGGGAGAACTGAACTGGTAGAGTTAACAGGGGCTGCAGCAATCGAGAGAAGCATTGGCTGGCTTCACGGTTTTTCCCACATTGTGACTTTTGCATAGCACATATCATGATTCGCAATATATTGCCAGGTCAAAAAAATATGAAACTGATATCATGATATGGACTTCAAACCGGTTTGGATGATATATCGCCTAGCCCCCTTCAATTAAAACACAAGCACTTATTGACATACATTAAGTGATTTTGGTGAAAGCATGAAAACGACAGGCACAGTTTGAATTTAGCAATCCGAGAGGAGGGTGCCACACGTACCGCATCAGAATCCCAAACTAGGTTTGGTTCCCATTTGCATTCCAGAAGCAGCGTCATTAGATTTCCAGGGTGAGGAGTAATTAAATCTGCTCGGCTGGACAACAGGAAATAGCGAGTGATATTATATTTCATACACATACTGTGATACGTACTGCCACTTCATTAGGTGTAGTACACACAGCAGGTTTGAGCAAATGTGAGCCGTCTGATATTCCTTTGTGCTGGGAGAAAAGAAGGGGGAAGCGGGTTTTAATTGTTTGATAGTTACCTTGTCCTGAAGTGGCAAAGAGCTTGAATGTAAAGGTACAGAGACACATGCAACTGCCCCCCCCCCCCCATGGCAGGTTTTGTGTTATTTCATGACTGTTGCTGCTGTTAGTCAAGGGTGCAAGCGTAAGATTATATCTGGAGTGAAGCAATAACAAGTATTCAATTGCCCACATTCCCATCATCCGTTCACAGGGAACTCTGGGAATTGTGAGTTTATGCAGGAGAAATTCCCAGTGGATTATGCCCACAGACAAACTTGCAGACCTGTAAACTTAGAATTGCAATGTGCTATATTTTTTAACTTTCCATAATTTTTTTGCTACAATCTGTAGTTGGATCGGTATGCAATCAGTTGTGTAGACGACTCTCAAGAGAAATAGGGATTCTCTGCTCTTTCCTATTACAGTAATAGAAGTTCCTTTTTTATTTTTCCTTAGGGAATACAAGTACAAATGGGAACACACCCTGTGTCATCATCTTTTCACCCACTTGGTGTCACTGTCACACTGCAAAAAAACAAC
Organism: Podarcis pityusensis; assembly: GCF_964106645.2. NCBI lineage: Eukaryota > Metazoa > Chordata > Lepidosauria > Squamata > Lacertidae > Podarcis > Podarcis pityusensis. Next base: position 24,404,491 of record NC_138032.1, read on the forward strand.
AACAACACAGACATTCCTGGCATTCTCTCATGTACTTCCTGTATAGAAGTTTTGCATGCTTACTTCCTCTTTTAGTTAGTTATTATATTCCAAATAAAGGGAAGGAAACAAGGTGTGCTGCTACACATTAACTGTAGGTCATCCTGGCACAAATTGTACCCACTTGCTAGTTCCTGGGTATGAGTGGCAAACTCGGTGTATTGAATCAAATGATGCATGCATGCTGTCTTAACTTTCGTATCATGGGCTTCCTGCATTGTCTTACATCACTGCAAATCAGAAGTCGCTCCAGGAAATAACGATGCACCTACTGAGATCAGTATGTGGACATTTTTTAACTGCTTCTTTGGGACTGCCTGTTGAGAAGCTTATGTCTGTGTTAGTGAAATTCTGTAATGTAATGAATCACCTCTTTCCCCAGCCCCTCTGCCTTCCTTTTCTAGCCTGTGAAATAACGGAGGGTATTTGTTTCCAGCAAAAGGGGCCAGGGTTTGGAAAAAGAAACTGGGCAGATCCAGCAATCCTAACCTCATTTTGTTGTTGCATGTTTGTTTGTTGTTATTAATTTGATTTATTACCCGCCTTTTGCCACACAGTCTTAGGGAAGGTCACAACGATTTAAAATGCAACATTAAACACAGTTTATGTGGGAGTAAGGCCCATTAAATTCAGTTAGGATCGCCGCTTAAAATATTTGCAATGCCTTGTAACATTTGTGATCTGCAGGCCGTTAGTAAGTCACGGCAATTTTGTGTCTATGCATGTGTATGCCTTGTACACTTGAGCGGTCGTTCCCAAACTCCCTCTGTCCCCACGGATCACTTGGAACATTTCTAATGGACCGCTTACTGATTATTATTTTTGCCTGTTGTAGCAATTGTAAGGTGCAGTGCTGGTTCCTGTATGATTTTAAATGGTGCTTTTGCAGACAATGCCGCTGAACACCTGAAAGAAGTTTGTGGACCACTGGTGATCCACAGACCACCTGCACTAGAGCTAAGGTGCCTTGGTTCCTGAGTTAGACATTTTATCCTCTAGAGGTTGGAGATGTGGGGCAAGCCGAACCCTGCAGAATTCTACAGCACATGTGTGTCTGCCAGCAGTTTTTTAAATTTTTTTGTTTAAAGACATGCACAAAATACCTCCCCAAAGCAAACCAGACCAGGCTGCAGGAAATAGGCACCATCCCTGGTAAATAGGGATGGATGGGGCATACATGGGACTCGTACCTCTAGAAACCTGTTTTCCAGGCCCCCCCGGCCCCAGCACTGACAGTTATGTATTCGTTTTCTACTTTAGGAAGCTGATTTGTACAGACAACTTCCCATGGAGTCTGAGAACATGGCTCCAGTTCAGACTGCTGTGAGCACACCTCCTAACATGACACAAGACATGAGGTCTGTTACAAATAATGGGTCGGATCCCTTCCTGAACAGGCAAGTACACTGTTTGCTCACAAACATTTTTTTATATTCTGCAGCGTAGGCCACATTTGAAATTCTCATACCTGCTAAGGCATGTGATTTCTTAGCAAAAGCATTTAGCTTTTTGGGTTGTAGACCGAGACAGAAGCCACCAGCTTTGCTTGTAAGATGCAAACCCTTTGATAAAGCAGGTGTTTGATCCTTCTGATCCAGTTCCCACATCACATTAAGCCATAGTTAAAAACAAACCATGGTTTAATGTGGCAGTGCAGTGTGCTCGTGCTCAGTGCTGAAAAGTTCCCGCTCTGATCCTTCCCAGCTCCTGTTACAGCCAGAGTCCGGCTTGTGTCATGACATTCAAACCTGGGTTTGTGGTGTGTTCTTCTCCAAACAAATCACAAGCAGTAACTAAGGCTTGTTCTTGGCTTAGTACTTAAGGTTTGTTTGGAAATATACAAACCATGACCCGCCGTTTTGGCATCACAACATGCTAGGCTGACTTTTTCCCCAGCAGCAAGTGAGGAATGGAGTGGAGCAGGATCTTTTCAGCAGCGTCTACAAGCATGCTGCACATTCACAATAAACCATAGTTTCGTTTTAACTATGGTTTAACGTTACATACAAACCAGGCCTCTATGACCAATTCTGATCTTACTGTGTATGACTTGCACCTTATAAATATCAGCCAGAAACTGGCCAAAAATCCTTGTGATTTGGGAACATTCCAGTGTGACAGGACAGGTTTGGCATCCGTTCTGAGGACAACTTTGGTGTAACTGGGGAGCATGTACACCGTATTAAGAACCTTGGCTGGTCCTAATAAGCTTGCTGGGAACTTTGCTTTAGCAGACCAATATGGCTGCTTTTCAACAGTTGGCATCATTTCGTATTTGTGGAGGTGTGATTCCCTAGCATGGAGATCATTGCTATTGACTCCCAGTTAAAGTACTAGGTGTGGCGTGTCCCCCGCCCCCCAAAAAAGCCTTTGTTGCTGCCAAGAGGAGAATGGCTGGGAACAGATTTGGTTACTTGCAAATCACCATGCACTTCTGCTTGCAATGCCTACTTATTCTATGGATAAGCTTTCTCCCAAGAATCTGGCTATTGATAAATTTGGAATTCTTGGCAAAGAGTGGGAGGAGGAGGGCAGATGGGAAGGAGGGAGCCTGGCCAGAGCAATTAGGACAGTGCAGGTATGGAGAGGGAGCTGTTCAGTGCACAAAGTACAGTATATGAATATATGAAGCTTTCTTATGCCAGGTCAGAATATATGTCCATCTGGCCCAGAATGGCCTACTGCAGAGATGGGGATCTCCTGTGGCACTCCAGACATTGTTGGGCTGCCTCTCCCATCATCCCTGACCTTTGACTGTGCTGGCAAAGGCTGAAGAGAGCCAGGAACGAGAGAGATTACAGGGATCAGACCTGGAACCTTTTGCATGCAAAGCACCGAATTACGATCCTTCTCCTTAACGCATACTTACAGTAGCTCCGTTTGGCTTCTGAGCTCTCGCCATGTTCTGCCCACCTGCCTAAACCACAGGGGTTAGAAGGTTTGCTTTTATCGCCCTATTCTGCGCTAGGTAGCAGATTTTAGGCTGGTGAGCTGGAACCCACAAACAAATGGGAGTACATTCAGGCCTATCTAGGGCATTCAGGCCTAGCTGCAGGCTGTCCTTCCCTAAAGCCATTCTGGTGACATATATCTGATGAGCACTTCCTTGACCGAGGTTTCTTCATGTTTTGATTCATAGTGGGCCATACCATTCCAGGGAGCAGAGCACAGACAGTGGCCTAGGCTTAGGATGTTACAGCATACCAACTACACCTGAAGACTACCTCAGCAATGTAGATGAGATGGACACAGGTAGGAATGAGAAGCATTTTGATTTTTGAAAAAAATATATATACTTCTTAGCAACGCCCTAAGAGATCCGCTTGACTGTCAGTGTTACTTTTGCATTTGTGCAGAGCACATGCTTTCGTGTGGGCACAAGAAGAGTGGGGTCTGGGGTTCATTATTGGGGGGGGGAGAGGTAGGGAGGCCCTTAATAAAACCCACAAGTGTCCCTCCTTGACTCCCTCCAGTTTTAACCAAACCATAGCTCCCTATACCCTTCTAAAACAGAGAGCAATGGGGCCCATTGCAAAGGTGAAGGAACCCTATTCTGACCCCACCTGTAATTTGAGCTATCAGTCCTTCCATTAACCCCTTGGCATGGGTGGGGCTGGCACTGGCGACGCAGGAGTGCAGAACAGGTACTCTGCACATGATCAGAGGTGCTCTCTTCTCCAGCTGGTCGTTTACATGAGAGAACCTGATTCCATGTTCAACAAGAACTTCTGAAACAGATTTGAGGGTTTGCCTCTGGAAGGTATTCTCCGGCCTACTAGAAATCAAAAGTTGTGATGGTCTTTTGGAAATGTGATCCCCGACGGGTCTTCACAGATACCGACACAGGGAAACCTCTGTCCTGTAACTACATTTGGTGTTAGTGAGAAATGAAGTGTGGTTTTGCCATCCAAGCACTGATTAGGGTGTGAGCTATATCGTTTTGAAAGTTGAGCCCCACCAAATATTATATTATTATTATTATTATTATTATTATTATTATTATTATTATTACATTGGCACTCCACCTTTTCTCCAAAGAGCTCATACATGGTTCTCCCCCTCCCCATTTTATCCTCACAACAACCTTGTGAGGTAGGTTGAGCTACATGATCACCCAGTGAGCTTCATGGCTGAGTAGGGATTTGAGCAGAGGTCTCCCAGGTTGAACACTGTGACCACTAAGCCACACTAAAGTACCCAGGGAGTCTGGATTGGGAGATGGAAGCTGAGAGAGCAACAAAGTCTACAAGTAGCTAACAGCGGCTGATTTGCCATCAAAGGCCGAATAATTTCCTGGTTAAGAAGCTCCCACCTCACTGATTCCTTCTCTTCTTTTGCAGGAGATAATGTAGCACAGACTCCCCTGAATATCAACCCACCACAGACCCGTTTCCCCGACTTCCTTGACTGTCTTCCAGGAACAAACGTTGACCTTGGGACATTGGAATCTGAAGACCTGATCCCCATCCTCAACGATGTAGAATCGGTCCTCAACAAAAACGAGCCCTTTCTCACCTGGCTGTAACTGATAATGCAACGTTTTCTTTTCCTCCTAGCAAAACAAAAAATAAGGGCAGAGCATCCTCAAGCCTCTCAGTTAGCCATCCTTGGTGCCTTACCGACGTCTGCGAGACCCTTTTAATCAGTGAATCTCGGTCTAGATTTCACTGACAGTAACTTAAGTATGAAATATATAGATATATATATATATTTTCAAAGTAGAACTGCTTATATATGCATCTATAACCTTTCCTCTTTAGTTACATATGAGCGGTTCTCTTTGTCTTTTGGTGCATAGCTGAACTTAGCAGCCATCAGTTACACACAACAAGTTTAGCAAATAATAAGAAAATAAAATAAATCTGACCAGAAGAAGCTTTAGATTGTAAGAAGGCAGCTTAGTTCCAAAAATCCTGCACGTTATCAGGTTGAGTGCAGTTCTACAGCTGTATTTATGACAGTCAAATGCTTCTCATCTTATATAACTTGAGCTTTAAAAATCATTGCATTTTTAAAAGTGAACTTGGGCTGTATGGAAAACATTTTTTTTTAAAAATTCTAATTAGCCACAAGGCTCCAGATCCAGATTTTTTGCAAATCCACAAACAATACTATTTGCATTTCCTCCCCACCTCACCCCCACAATATATTATTGAATGGTTTGTAGGTGAAATGTTTTAATTACAATTTTTTTTTTTTTACACTACTACAATATTGTAAAATAGACCAGTTTGGTACTAATTGCTGCCATTTTATATATACACACGCACAGACATATATATATATATATATATATAACACTAAAAATGTGATTATGAAAGTGTTTTTTCCCCTAAGAAGTACACTTTATATGTAGCTGCTTAATATTCACTACAATTCTGCAACAGTACATGGTTTTCTTGCAGCTTTTAGTCTGCACAAAGCGGACACTCAACAGAACACCTTCCCCCTCCCCCTCCAAAATTCAGGATAAAAATACGGCACAGGTTTGACGCTTCTGAATGCAGTAAGAATTAATTTTGTAAAGCCTCATTATCTTCTCTTTATTTTTAGTAATTATTTTGTCGTTGAAATTTTTAAAGAAGCTAGAAACAGGAGTCTCACATTATCATATAGGTGATAAGCCAGCATCTATTTGTCAGCCTGGCAAAGTTGCTGAGGATTCTTTACCCAATGGCTTTTTTTATTCTTGACTTAATGGGACACAAGGCACTATACATGTTGTACTCCATACCTATAATATTCATATATAGGGTTGCTTTATTAAAAACAGCTTGATATGTGGGACTGAGAATGCATCAAGGACTTCAATCTCCACTTCCCCTGAAATGCAAATGACGTCCTGAGATCCTTAAGTATTTTTAACTGATATTATTTATAATTATGAATTTTAAGCTTTTTTTTATATTGAAAAAAAAAATCTTCTTTTTATAGAAGGCATTATAATTCGTGCGAGCCTCTTAATACACAATAGGCAGGGCAGGCAAGAGGCATAGCACTTTGCTGTGCATTAGTTTTAAGAGTAAGAAACCATTGCTGTAGCATACTAACCTTTGCCAACTCATGCTGGCTGAGGCCAATGGGAATTCTAGTCTAAAACACCTGGCGGGCACCAGCTTGGCGAAGGGATGCTATAGCACAATGTTGGACAGTGAATGGGTCCCCTCTGCCCACCCCTCTCTTTAGACTAGTTGAAGAAAAAAGGCAGGTGAAATGGGTGGGGAGGTTGAAGTCGTCAGAATTTGGGCTTGGAAGGAGATTGGTTGTAACGGGAAATAGCAGTGCTGGAGTGTTTAGAAGTGCAGGTCATGGAAACTGACTATATGTGGAACCACCACTGATCAAATCAATACCTGTGAATACTACCTTATGGGAGAATTGTTGCTTGAAGGTAGCTGATCTGACAGCACCAGGCTTGTTAGGTTTATTATTATTATTACTATTATTATTATAAATATTTTAAGATGTGGATGATGAAAGGTAAAAAGTTCATTATTTGACTCATAGAGCCAGGGTGGGTGAGAAGACAGGTAGAAAGCTAGGCATTTGTGAGTTCCGTTCATTTTAGCAGATCGTTGCACCCACAGAGTATATTTTCAGTTAATGGGCATTCCCTGTGCCCTTCTCTTAAAGGGCTTTCCTCTCCTTGGCTGGTTTACCATATATAGTTGGTTATTAACAAAGTAGAAAGCACATCTTCAAACAGTGACCCTGGGTTTTCCTATTATTTATAGATATCGGCCATAAAATGCAAATCAGGCAGTCCTAAGGTGTTTATTCTCTTAGTATTTTTTGGGGGGGGGGCTGAAAATGCTCAGAAAGCAGACAATATCCAGGGCCAGCTCCAAATCTAATGTAAATCATTGTTCTCCAGTTAGGGGCTTCGTGCTCGCTTACAATATGTGAAAACAACCCCATGGTTCCCTGCTGCATCCAAGATAAGATCTGGCCATACTTGGACGATCATATCTGAGATTTGAGGCTTGAATGAAGAGGGGCTGGCTTATCCGGGGGGGGGGGGATCTGACCACATAAGTTTAGACTTGAAAGACCAGCTCCAAATTTTCATTAGCCATAGGAAAAGGGGAAAGGACTTCACGTGCCGGTTTGTACATCCAAAATACCCACCAACAATTCGTTTCAGGGAGTGGAAAATCCCCTTCACTCATTTCCCAGAAAGTGTTCACATCTATATAAAGCGGGGGTCAGGTTAGAGAAGGAACTTGGTGGCAGAAGAGGTGCTCAAGAAATTCCGGGTCAGAGGTTGCAACAGCAAGGATAATTAATGTATTGCCTTGTGCCAAGGACACCATCCCAAAGAGGGAGGCAAAATTCAGGGCAAGTGGTGCCATTTCTAGAACAAACCTGATTTAGAAGCAGCATATCCTGTGTGTGAACCACATGGTATGCACCAAGGTCTTTCCCATTCATTTCTGTGGAAGGGACATCTCCATCCCTGCATCCCTTTGACCCAGCAGAGCGAACTCCTCCATAGAAGTCAATGGGGATGTTCATTTTATTGTTGGAGCACCTCCAGATCTTTGGACGGGGGGCTGTGAACATGGGAAAACCTGGGAGAAAGTAATTATGCTGTTCTTTGCTCCACTTCCCTCTTGTCTGAAGTAGCTTAAAGTGAAGAGGGGCACATTTTGATTAGGAAAGTATGCTTGGTTTAAGTTTGCAGTTCTAAGCACACTTACCTGGAAGCAAGTCCTGTGGAACTCAGTGGGGCTTATTTACTTTCCAGTAGACACGCTTAGGATTGTAGAATAAGGAGTATCTCCACTGGAGAGTTTAGAGCAACCGTCTCCATCCTCTGGGCTGTCAGATGTTTGCTCCAGTCATCCCTGAGCATCAGCCAGGCTGGCTGAGGCTGATGGGAGCTGCAGTCCTGCAATGTCTGGAGGCCACCAGTGGGTGGGGGAGTCTCATTCAGAGCTATACTGTGAGAGCTAAGAATCAGGCCTGAGAGGGGGACCTTCTGGGCTTCTACAACCTCTGGTTCCCTGTGACTGTGATTTAAAAGGCAGTGTGTGTTATGCTATGGTGAAAGCTGCAGTTAAAACATTAACTACTATTGTAAAACAACTGCCAGAAACTTGTTTTTTTAAAAAATTAAGTAATGAACCAAACGATAGTGAAGATTTTGAGGGGGGGTGTTGTTCTAATATTCAGAGAAGTGTGTGTGTGTGTGTGTGTTTTAGGGATGGGGGAGAGATCAGGGGCTTTCATTGAAGCCCTATTTTCAAATACCTTTTTTTTAATTTTAAAAAAGGCTTGCAAACACAGACAGAGTTATTTCTAATGGAATCTATTGTTAATTATTTGACAAAACGTTGACATGTGACTTTTGGCTTGTGAAACCCAATTTTAATTTTTTTACACTACACTACTTGTATCGACAATGAACGGATATGCGAGTGGCACCGAGTCGATCAGAAAGGTTGAGTGACTTCATATGTAAATGCTGATTTATATGCAAATGGTGAGGTGCTGATTACTTGTCACCCAGTTGTGCTGTTAAAAGCAGTGGTTTTCAAACGGCGCTAAAGGGAAGCCTGGGGTACCTTTCAGGAGCTCCTCAATGAGACCATAAGTAATGGTGGATGACCCAGCATGAAAGAGAGAAGACCTGCCACCTTGCATGTAGAGCCAGCGCAGCGTAGAGGTTAGAGTGTTGGACTAGGACTCGGGAGACCAAGGTTCAAACCCCCACTCAGCCATAAGAACTGAAGAATTGTCCTACTGGATCAGTCCAGTTGACCATGTTGTCCAGAAAGCTGTTTTCACAGTGGCCAACCAGATGTCCACAGGAAAGCAAAACCTTGACAGCAACAGTATTCTCCCTTCCAGCGATTTCCAGCAACTGGTATTCGGAGGCAGAACATTGGGGTTCATAGCCACTGATAGTTTTATCCATGAATTTGCCTAAATTTTTAAAGCCATCCAAGTTGATGGACATCACTGCCTCATGTGGGAGCGGATTTCATAGTTTTAACTTTCTCTTATCTTTCAACATTCATCTTTGTTGTATGTCCACAAATTCTAATGTTAGGAGACAGGGAGAAACACTTGACGCCATCTACTTTCTCCATGCTGTGCACTTCTATCATGTCGCCTCTTACTTGCAAATTAAAAAGTCTCTAATGCTGTAACCTTTCCTGGTGGGCTCTTGCTCCATCATCTTGATCGTACCGGCTGCCCTTTTCTGAACTTTTTCCAAGTCTTTCGAACTTTTCCCAACCTTTTTGAGGTAGCAGCATTATTATAATGGCAGGTTTCATTTCATTTCCTATTGACCTATTGGCATGGAATTTGCTTTCTTCACAGCTGCCACACACTGGGTCAACATTTTCATGGAGCTATCCACTATGAATCCATAGTCCTGCTCCAGTACAGACCCTATGAGTACATGTGTGGAATTAATACTTTTTTTGTGCCTTTCCACTTGTTTACATTGAATTGCATTTAGCATCTTACCACGGAGGAGGAGGAGTTTGGATTTGATATCCCACCTTATCACTACCCGAAGGAGTCTCAAAGCGGCTAACAATCTCCTTTCCCTTCCTCCCTCACAACAAACACTCTGTGAGGTGAGTGGGGCTGAGAGACTTCAAAGAAGTGTGTGGCCCAAGGTCACCCAGCAGCTGCATGTGGAGGAGCGGGGACGCGAACCCAGTTCACCAGATTACGAGTCTACCGCTCTTAACCACTACACCACACTGGTGTGGAGTGGTCCTTTTGGAGTTCTTCACACACACACCCTTTTTTGTTTGTTTGTTTTAACCACCCTGAACACTTAAATATCATCAGCAAACTAGGCCATCTCACTTGCTCACTCCTAACTCTAGATTGTATATGGTCTTTGGAGGACCCCACTTCCTACATCCTTCCATATGGAAAACTTATCCATCTATTCTTTCTCCCTGCTTCATAAGAACCTAATAATAGCCATCTGGATCAGGTCAGTGGCCCATCTAGTCCAGCATCCTGTTCTCACAGTGGCCGACCAGATGCCTATGAGAAACCAGGGAGTAGAACGAGAGCCTTCTCCTTTCCTGTGGTTTCTGACAACTGGTATTCAGAAGCACTGCAGCCTCTGACTGTGCAGATAGAAAGCCCAGACATCATGGCTAGTAGCTTCCTGTTACTTAACCAATTCCTGATCCACAAGGGGATTTTGCCTCTTATTCCTTGACTGCTAAGCTTGCTCAGGAGTCTTTGGTGAGCTGTGAAGCACCAGGGGTGGCCTTGGGCCAGCCTAACCTACATCTCAGGGTCATTATGAGGGAAGCTTCTTGAAAGACAACTGGGATGGAAGGGTAGTAAAAAATTAACCCTCCGTTTCCCTCCCCCTGTAACAGAGGAGTATTGGATGAGTTTTAGGGTTCGTTCTCAGGTCATGTTAAGTGGCAATGAGGTCCAACAGGCCTAGTCTGTGCCCCGTGTTCACTGAGTTTACACCCTAGAATGTTTCCCCAAAATCCTCTGCAGCAACTAGGGGTTATGTAGCAGGTTTGCCAGAGTCCCTCAGCCAACGAAAAAAAGGATTCCCTAAAGGCAGAAGTTTGAAAACCGCTGTACTAGAAGGTAACTATTGGGAAAGAAGGCTTCATGAAAACAAATGCGGTTTTTTGGTGTTGTTTTTTTAAGAGTTGGGTGGGAGGGACTAGTCTCTGTTTTCAGTAAGGGAAATGGGTGATGAAACACATGTTTCAGTTTTCTTAATACACTACATCCATGTTATGTGCTAATACTTTAATACTTTTTTTATTTTATTTACATCAGTTTGTTATGCTATATGCCATCTTGTGTGAGCATTTGTTTTTCAATGTAGAATGATTTGCATACATAGCGTATGCTTCAAAATTCAATCAGATCAAACGGTTGTATCCAGAGTTTGGTTCTGGTTTTCTTTTTTTAAAAAAAAAATATTTCTTTTAATATTGTACAAGAAAAAAATAAAATAAAATAGAAATGGATTTAAACTTCCAATCTATGTACTTGATGTAATAGCGTCCAGTCACTCTTGGGGATGGGGGTAGAACTTCATAGGAAACTCCCTTCTATCAAATCAGACCATTGGCCCATTTATCTTGGTATTGCCTTACACTGACCGGCAGCTGCTGCTCTCTATTGCTACAGGCAGGTGTATTTCTTAACTACCTAGTGATGCCTACCAGAGAGGTCCGGCATGCAAAGCCAACGAGGTCCAGTCCTTCCTTTCTCTAATTGAGCTTGTATATTGTGACTAGAAAGAAAACGAAGATAATGGTTCTTTCATTTGGCATGAAGCTAGGTCTGATACCTCTGTTTTAGCAACAAGAGCATGACGATTAAACCAATCGTCCGAAGTTTCTCCTGGCAGAGGGGGAAAGCATCTCGTTAATTTGTACGTGACGGGTTGCCATTATACAGGCACAGAAAATGAGACTGGGAGAGAAGAGTTGGCAACCTAATATGTACTTGACGAACTTGTTCATACTATTTTCTGTTTCCCTAATACATCAAGACATGCCTGGAGATGGCTTTGTTCAAGCTGGAACGACTCCTGTGCTCTCTCAACAAGGTACGTTCCCAGGGGTAGAACACTCAGGAAAGCGAAAAGCACCAGAAGATGCTGCCAAGCTAAAACTGACTTCATTTTTATTTATGGGGCCAAGTCACAAGAGGGCAGTACATTTCTTCCTTCCCAGCTGTATTGCAATTAAATGTTCGAAATGTGGCATTTCTGAGATCATTATTGCTCAGATGATATTTCTGGGAGCATTTCGGTGACTCTAGGTTATTTGCCTTGTGGCGCTGCTGTTGTAAATGGTTTTGCTAGCTGCCTTTGTGATTTGAGAACTTGACAGAAGTCTCTGACTACAGACGTTTGTGGCCTCAGATAACCCAGTTCTTAACCATGCAAAGAAAACCTGAGACCTGAGGGAATCTGCTTTTGAAGGTAATGGGCTTTCACCTTCCTGTTCAGGTCTGTTTCTGTGCTTTGCTTGCCAACATGGATAGCTGTCCGAATAACACGAATGCTGGAACAGATTGAAAAATGGGTTGCTTTTCCCCATTCTTCTGTAGAAGATGTTGGATATTCACGCTTGAGCCCTAGACAAGGAGGATGGGCTTTCTCTCAGACTTCCGGGTTGGTGCGACCAGCTAATGGCGGATTCCCTCCGAGCTCCGGAGGGAATCGGCTCGGTGGAGGAGGGGTCCTGCCGCGGCGGCGACGCGGGGACCCTCAGAAACCACAGGCGCGGATGCCTGTGGACCTGGTGACTCGGCGGGCACCATTTGCGCCCCCCCGACCCACAAAGAAGCCTTTTTAAAGGCTTTGGAGAGGATACGGGGAGCGGCGTGGTGCTGTGAGTAGACCGCTTCTTCCACGGAGTGAAGCCGCAAGCCATGGCTGGAGAGCGCTGACTTCTTTCCTTGAATATTTGGACTTAAAATGCAACAACCCGTGAGTAATTGGAACTAAAAATTTCTTCTAATTGAATTCGGTACGACCGGGGGAGGTGCCAAAAGGAAGTCCGCCTCCCCCCCTCTTGCAGGCAATTTAAAGCAAGAATTAAACAACTAAGATCGAGAGACTGTTTTTTTTCTTTTTGAGATACAATTCTTAATTTCACGATTTGGACCTATAAGTTAATTGCTGGAGGATTTGAACTGATCTTTGGAGTTGAAGTGCAACCCCCCCCCCCCCCGATCCGGGAGTGACCCAAGAGGGAGCCTGTGAAGATATTTACAGAGTTTGACAGCTGTCAACTGAGCTGTCAAAGTCAAGAAATTCTGTTTTTTGTTATTTGTGTCGGTTACTTTTGTAACATTGGGACTGTAAGCTTTTAAAATTAGAGTGGCAACAATAACAAAATATCCGGATTGTTGGAAAAAGAATACTTAGTAACAAAAATCCCTCTAGAGGGGATTTGGAACATTACAATGGCTGCAGATGGAAAATTACAAGCAGAGTTAAATAGGGTCTTTGAACTTCTGGGAAAGCTGCAAGAGCAGAGTTCTGTTATGGCTATGAATCTGACAACCTTGAATTTAAAAATAAACAACTCTGCTGAAGTGGTGGACATGACTCAAGAAGAATCTACAGCTGGGAAGAAAGATTTAAGTGCTGTTTTGGAGGAACGTGAAGAAGGAGCAGAAATGATGCAAGTGAAAAAGGACAACCAGAGGCCTTCAAGGTCAGGATGCATGGAAGATAAAGTTCGTATGTCAAAAATTTGGTTTGAAATTGAAATTGAGAATGAAGAGTGGGGATCTTTTCCCATGGAGAGTCCAAAAGACTTATGGATTACAAATGTGGCGAAGGTGAAAATTGGACCGTTTGAGGCATTTGGGATATTGGGACTTGGAAAGAACAAGAAGCAAGATCTGGACTCTTCTTTTGAACACGAAGGACTGGTTGGAAAAAATTTGGACCCTTTTGGGTCGAAGATGCTCCGAGATTGGATGTCCAACATAAAGGACTGTCAACAAAACCGGCTGAAAGGGACTGAAAGAGATTTAAAGGCCTCGGACGTGATAGATCCAGGCTGAGAACTGTCAGATAGAAAGACAATTTTTGGGGGGACCAAAACCGGGGGAGGGGGGGGAGGAACGTTAGAATCCAAAGGGTTACAAGTATATGCTCTTATTTGTTAAGATTTTCTGTAAATATATATAATTGGGAATTTCGTGAAAGGGAAAGTGGATCGATCTTAGAAAAGGTGGATGTGGGTATTAAAATGAGGTATAGAAGTTTGAAAATGGTTAATGAAGATGATTTAAATAAAATATTAATAAGGGATTAATTTGGGCATAAAGAACTTGCTGGGCTAAATTTTGAATGGGGATGCAAGAAGGGGAGGCGGGGGAAGTCTGGGAAAGTGGTTAGGAAAATAAGATTTTGAAATTATATGTGTCTTTTGTGTGTAATGTTGATGTTTATGTTGTTTTTTGTGTGTGTGTTTGTCTTAAAAAATGAGAAAATCCTAATAAAATTTTTATTAAAAAAAAAAAAAAGGATGGGCTTTCTCAAGATATCAGATCTCTGTGGTCCACTTTGATGTTAGGCTGAGCAATTCTGTGTTGGGGGGATGTGCGTGAAGTGGCAGAGAGTCCCATTACTCCCAAATCTATGCTGCCATGCACTAGCCATGGCAAGAATATTGTGTGTGTGTGTGTGTGTGTGTGTGTGTGTGGTCCCAGGAAAAGGTCTAGCAGATACTTGTTTTAAACACTACACCCCCAATGAAACCAGCGTGAGGAAAGTAACTATCCCAGCTCTGGTTAGGCATAGATGGTGGGTTCAGCCCTGGAGCCTTTTGAGTGAATGAAGGGGTTTCAGATCCAGCAAGGCCACCTCCAATCTACTCCAAGATCAGCCAGTTTTGGGGACCTACCATGGAGAGAAACAGAGCTGGCAATAAATCTGTATTGAACTTTCCATGCTCAGTGAGCCTGTGGTGTCAACAAAATTAGGGACCCAGGAACAGAGGCAGCTGCCTTACACTGATTCAGATCATTGGACCAGCTAGTTCTGTATTGTCTACACTGACTAATTTGAATGGGAAACCAGGGTTGATGGAACTTCAGGCTCAAAGTCATCATCCCATGAAGACACTGGGTCTTGCAAGTAAACATGCATAGGTATGGGGTGCTCTCAGAAAGACGGATACCGAATGTCAGCGAAAAAAAAACCCGAGTCACAACATTCAGAACACACACAGAGTTTATACCGAAAAAGAAAATTGAAAAACACTTTAATTATTTGCATATCATGCACACAACCCCACCCCAGCACAAAGGTATATACAGTGAAATATTTGTGTCACAGAATTGTAATTCCATGAGCATAAAATAAATTGGGGGCAATCATTAAAATAACATCAGAATTTGTATTAGCTGCTAATAATCAACAGAAGCTCACAAATATGTTTGGCCAGAGCTGACAGCTTTCCCCCTTAGTTTTGCTCCCGTGTCTTCAAAGATGCAGAAAGCTAAAGCTTTCCTTCAGCACTTAAACCCTCATGCCAAAGAAGACCTCTGCTTTAGGACTGGGGAACCTATGACCCTCCAGATGTTGTTGGACTGCAACTCCCATCAACTTCTGGCAGCATGGACCATGGCCAGGGAAGACAACAAAGGACCATAGCTTTCCAATCCCTGTGCTATTTCTAGAAGTTCTTTGCAACGCTGCTTTTAGAAGCACAGGAGCAAGCCCAGAAATTATCTGGCAACCTTATGAGCAAAAAATCAATTCAAAGGAAGGTTCTGTGCCTATAACAGACATGTCCAAAAGAAGGAGGAGGAGGAGCAGCTTTTCTCACTGCAATACAGCTGCCTCTGCTAAACTTCTCCTGACATGTAGTAATCAAGAGCACAAAAGCCTCATTGGGATGTGGTGTATACAAATATTGGCTCTCTTGGCCACCCCAAATCCAGTCAGGAAGTCTACAGTTATGCTTCAGTTTTGGAAGCATGGGGGTTGTCATCTTTCCACGTGGCAAACAAGACTCAGCATAATTATAGCAGAGGTGGGAAACCTCAGACCTAGGAGGCAAGCGTAACCCTTCAGACCTCTTTCTCTGGCCCTTGGGACTCTGCAGGCCACAACCTTCACTGGGCCAGCTTCACACCCTCCTTTACTGTTTGTGCCTGGCTGGAACGTGCCCTGGACCTTTGACAAGTCCTCTTCCTCGCCTGAGTGGAGAACAGAGGGGTGGCTGTAGAAACTGTACAAAGACGGCATTTACATTCTTGACCCCACCCACTTTTGTCTCTGGCCCTCAACCCACTGGCGTTTGGCCCTCACAAGGTTACACAGAATAAAACATGGCCCTCAGGCTGAACAATGTTCCCCATCCCAGATTTATATTATAAGTGGTGATAGGGAGGTCAGTATTCACGTAAAAGTAACTCCCCCAGCTGGGGAGAAAGAGGAGCAGGGAGATGCTTCTGGATTGCCAACATTTCAAGGCCATAAATTCTAATTTTGGGGTTGTATCGAAGTAGACAAAAATCAACTGGCTGGCTTTTCATTTTTTAAAAAGGCTGCCCAGGTCCTTACACAGCAACCCTAATTAAACCACTGTTCTTGCAAGCACCCCACCCAGCACCCCCCGTTCCCACTGCCTCTCCCTCACTGCAATTAGGCTTGGACAAAGCCTTCTTGCAGTATGGAGGGCATAGTTGGGGGAAGCTGGGAAAGATTAAACCTCTTTGCCCAGCGGCAGTCTCCAGGAAGATTTCTGCCACGGGTCCAGCAATGAGACCTGAAAAGGGCTAAAATGTCTTTATAGGGTCGGGCGGACAGCTGATGTGTCTGCATGCATGTGTGTGTGGTTTGGTAGGGTTGGCCAAGAGGGAACGAAGTCCTTGGGCTGGACATTTTCTTCTCACCCCTGCTATATAGCCCAAACAGTTGCAAAACTCATTGGGAGATGTGAAGGGAAAATGCCGTCAGGGCTCTTTCTAACACCCTTCATTCTAGATGTGCTTAGTGCGGACTTGATTTGGCCCATCATATCAAGGTCTGGTAGGGCATTTTCGGCCTTGTACGAGGTGATTTCTGCAGTCTCTGTATATTTAAACTGCTCCATCTCCCTAAAAGAAAAGAAAAGAGGGAAATGAATTCTTATACACTGGTTGACAAGAGTAAAGGCTAATCATCATGATATTTGGTCATATCTTTCATTCTCTATTTGGCAAAGCTAGGAGGAGCCTTATTTTGACACTTCTCAGTCAGCCTCCAGTTATGCTCCCATGCTGTTAAGTCTTCCGGCAGGGTTCTGTTTTTTGTTTAAATGACTGTTGAGAGTTTGCAACAAACCTGCTTGTGCATATTTGCTATTCCTCCCCAGCTTACACTTTATACTTGCTTAAAGGTAAAGGTAAAGGGACCCCTGACCATTAGGTCCAGTCGTGGCCCACTCTGGGGTTGCAGCGCTCATCTTGCTTTATTGGCCGAGGGAGCCGGCGTACAGCTTCCGGGCCATGTGGCCAGCATGACTAAGCCGCTTCTGGTGAACCAGAGCAGCGCACGGAAACACTGTTTACCTTCCCGCCAGAGCGGTACCTATTTATCTACTTGCACTTTGACATGCTTTTGAACTGCTAGCTGGGCAGAAGCAGGGACCGAGGAATGGGAGCTCACCCTGTCACAGGGATTCGAACCGCTGACCTTCTGATCGGCAAGTCCTACGCTCTGTGGTTTAACCCACAGCGCCACCCGCGTCTCTTATACTTGATTGCAGTGAGACTAAACCACACGTGCATTTTAATGCCTATTCAACTGTTTTAGAAAGATCCTTTTTGGAGCTCCTTGTGATCCCTTTTTAGTCCTTACCACCTTGGGACACTTTAGTGCCATTAGCAAACAGGGGCCATCTCAATGCTCACCCCTAGCACCAAGTCATTTAGAAACAAGGTGAAAAGCATGGCTGCAAATACTGATCCTTGGAGGACCCCACTTCTCACTTCTCTCCTTTGGGAGAACTATCCCATATGTTCCTGCTCTCTGCTTCTTGATCTTTAACCACTTACTGCTCCATAAGAGGACCTCGCTTCTTATTCCATGACTGCTAAGTTTACTCAGGATGAGAATCCATCAGCTGAAGCTCCCAGCTTGTCCATAGTTGGGGCTCTCATACTAGGTTGCCTTAAATTTATAGCTTTTTAATTTAAAGCTTTTTTGGGGGGGGGGTTACTCTATGCTCCCATAGCTGATTTGGAAAGTGGTGTGCACATGACATTGGTGCATATTTATTCCGTATCTTTTTTGTTGTTGTTCCTTATGAAAATTCTGTATTTTGATGAGTTTCCCCCTAAACCAGCCAGCCATGTATACACAGCCCAAATCTTAAGCATACAGTGTATTTAATGGATCACCTCTATCTGAATGCATATTGACTTCATGAAGGGAGAAACATCTTGACGGTAAGAGCCGTGTGACATTGGAACAAATTTCCTAGCAAGGTGGTTGCTTGAGGTCTTCAAGCACAGGACAGGCAATTGCTTCTTAGGGAGGCTCTAGCTCTGGGTTTTCTCCATCAAACAAGGGGTTGGACTACATGGACAAGACCCCCTCCAACTGTTAAATGACGGATAAGTCTGCTTCCCATATAAAGGTCCACAGTATGCTGGGAATTAGAGAACAGCTTGTTCATCCCCTCCTTCCTTGCAATTTCAAGGCTATGGGGAACATTTTGTGCATTTGTTTGTATTGGAAAATGCATGGTTAATACTAACAAACACCATAGGTAGGGCCGGCTCTATCATTAGTAGAAAGGGGTGGGGAACCCCCCCTTTTTTTGCTCCATGGGCCATATTTTAACCCTTGTGGGCCATATTGACAGTTTTGCAGGGCCATCAATCACATGTCACTAAAATGGAGGAAGGAAAATTGTTTTATCATGGGCTCTGAATTAAACAAAGTCCTGCTCCAGGAAAAGGATTTCACTAAATCCTAGTTGAACTGAGCAGGATGTAAACCACCACCACCTCAACCAGGAAGCAGGATTTAATCCCCCCATTCATCAGCTGTTAAGTGGGGGGGGGGGAGTTAAATCCTGGTGCCTTGGCTGCATGAGTCAATTCCCTGTGAGGAACTGACATGCGCAACTTAAGAATTGAATCTCATCCTCTGCTCGTTGACTCTCATCATTCAGAGTGATGCCAGCTGATTGACAAGTGGGTGATGTTTTGAAGGGGGGGAAGGCACTGCAGGTGAAACTGGGATCCGTGTGGGTCAAGACTGGCCTGCAAGCTAGAGTTTCCCTACCGCGGGGGAAGTGCGAAGTAAGGTCAAATGGTTGGTTGGGTCAGCTTCAGTATGTCTACTTTGCCTCGGGCAGCAAAATGTCTTAGGCTGGCCTTGACTGTAAGCAGCTGGTTAACCCAATTGGCAAAGGGGGAAAGGAACCAGGAATGCTCATACATGTTGCTACCAACGAAAGCATCTTACCCCACAGCATCCGCATTTACAGTCCCCGCACAGCGTTCCGAGGAGTCCGTTGATAACTTGGATGCCACACAGCACCAGCTGAGCTCCGCTCATTATCAGCAGTAGAGAGAACAGAGTCAAGTTCCAGGGCACGATGGACTCTGGAAATCTGCAGTCTTCCCATAACGTATGGTCCGTCAGATACATCCTGTGCCCGAAAAAGAAGTTTTATTGATTTTCTATTATATTTCTGTCAGTAAGGCTATCATTGTGAGGGAACACCTGGCCAGCACTTTCAGAAATGGACAAACCTCTCAATTTAACTGTCAGTTTCTCATATTTCCCCCCCCCCAGTCAATCTTTAATTCAACACTCCACATTTCTGCAGAAATTTTTTCTTAATCCTCATGCAACTCCTGCGTTTCAGTGCAAATTTTCCCTGATAAACACATCTTTGTTCAGTTTCTCCTAATATACACATTTTGGCAATACGTTTTCTGTACCATAATGCATTCCTATATGCTATTTTCAAGCACGTATGCTTTTTATGCACGCTTCCCTGTAAGATATGCATTTTTGTACACATTGTTTGCCTTGGAGAAGTGTGCTGCAAAAAGAGAGAGAGAGAAGTGCGAATTTTGAAGGATAGCTGCTTTAGTTTGCATATTGTTTCAGGAAATGCGGAATTAAGTAGTTTCTCATTCAAATGCAAGCAAATTGTTATCCTGTAATATTCAGTGGTGTGGCATGTGTCTCAGGTAGGTTAAAGGAAATAAGAGGCAGGTTGCACTTCTAACGGAGACTGAGAGACACACAAATAAGTGAGTTCTGGATTCTGGAAGGATTTGGGGTGCTGGCTGTCTCTCTCTGACATGGGAGCAGTGAACTTTGGCTGTTTAAGCTGTGCCTCAACTATACTCAAGCAGTACACTTGTAAATGAAAACAATATATATCTATTAATTGGGAGTAATGCTCCAATGATTTCCTCTCATAGGTATCCAAAGCTGGGTAAGCACTGCTCCTCTGGAACTTCTTGCCACCTGTAGGAATGGCTCGTTTCACCCTTGCACTGTAAAAACGCCACTCAAGGTGCCTTACAACTTCAAACACTACAATTTACGAAACAAGGATGGAAGAGACACAGGTATTGCTGTCTTAAAATGTTTAAAAGCGTTGGGTGGTCTCTAACAAAGTAGCCCATGACAGAACTTTCCCTTCCTCTCCTCATGCGCCCTTTCAGTCTGTTCCTCAACCTTTTGGAGCAGACTTATGGGGAGGGGGGAAAGAGGGCACATGGGGACAGGCGAGGAGAAGTTCCATTGTGCAAGAAAACATCTAGTGGAAGCATTTTATGGATGCCGCCCATTGTCTGCTTCTTAAACTACAAGCCAGGTGGAATAAAATAGTCTTTAGTAACTAACTGGTGTGGGGAGAAGTGAAGGTGGGGGCCAGCTGCAAGGCATTTCATAATCTTGAGTGCCACCACTGAAAAGGCTCTGCTGACTTTGTCCACCCAGACTATGAGGAAAACTCCTACCGCCAGTCAGAAATGTGATTGCTCAGCCTTACAAGTTGCTCTTTGAAAAACTGATGGTTGGAGGCCATCCAGTGGCTCATAATATTTGGTAAGCACTTTGCTGCAGGATTTATAGATCAAGACGAGAAAGCAAGAACCCTTCCAGTAGAGATGGAGAATCTATCCAGAGGTTGAAAAAAACATCTTACCCGTTTTCAAAGGGATACATCCAGGTGCTGTTTGCTACCTGACACTTAGGGCCTCTGTTCATGGCGACAGCCGACACAACAAAGCTGTATCCAGCACCCACAACTCCAACTGCCGCAAATATTACGGAAGTAAACATCTGCCAAGAACGAGCAAAAGGTCAAAGCCAAAGTCCATCCTAAAAATCCATCTGGCATGTTTGCAGTTTTGATGACTCACAGATGGCGCACAGGGAAGTGCATCAGAGAGTCACCTTATCCAAATCCACAGACTTCTCCTGATCCTGTGGGCAGGAGTGGCTCAAGCACCAACCTCCTGGCGCCAGGAACACCAGCGTCTTTCCTGCTTATCAGGAGATAAATGGTGTCGAGGCCAGGACTGTGCGAGCGGAACGAAAGGAGTGGCACCACCTGGGCACACACACAACCCTGATCTTACCCCTGCTCCCCCCACCCTCTCAGTAAGTGGCATTTGTGCCAGTCCTGTTGCTGTGTGTCTCCACCTCACCAGACCAGCTTCCTACGCTGGCAGAAGTCGCAAGTGAGGTTCTCAACCCTTTGGCCTTGAGAGAGTCTCTTCAGTGATGTTAAGGGCTAGCCCTATCATTAGATAAGAGTAAGGCAGCCGCCTCAGGAGGAAAATGCTAGGGGTGGGGTGAGGAATGACAGCGAGATGTTGGAGGGCATTGCTTTTATACTTACCGCAAACCTCTTTCCACAACCTTCATTACCACAGCAGCCGCAGCAATCGTTATTCTTAAGACCCAGGAAGACTAAAGCAGGAAATACCATCTGATGACAACAGAAAATGCACTTTGAGGCTTGGTCGTTCCTAAGATCACTATATTTCTTCTAAAATGTCTACCGTCTTTTTCCAAACCCAGCATTTGCATCTGGCAGGTCTACTCTCAGAGGAAGCAGCAGGATCACTGTAGCGCAACAATGGAATCCTCACCAAATTTCATTTAGGTATCGGTGCCATGGAATGCACTGGAACTTACTTCCAAATTTTACAAGGTACAAAGCTTGGCTGCAAATGTCCCAGCACCCAAAGCAGTAATTTTAATTAAGAAACCTCAGCTGTATTGGCTATTGCTGTAAACTAAGTAATGCTGGACTGGTAGGAATGTAAGACCAGGTCACCTAGAAGACTGTCTCAGGAAATTCAACTCTGTGCCCAAGAATATTGTAGGGTGGTGACCCAAAAACAGGCATTTGCTGTCATTGTCCCTGTATTATGGAATGCCCTTCCCTCTGCCATAGACAAAGAAACAACCATTCGTTGCTTCAAACCTGTAGGAAAGACATATATTTTTGCCTGACCCATAAGATCGGACCCTGATATTTGCATTTGAATACCCCAATTTCTTGCTTTTATTTATTTTCATGTGCTGTTATACTGGTTTTATTTTGTATTTTTCTTTTAATGATATTGTTCATTTTTTTATGTTGTACATCACTTAGAAAGATCTTTAAAATATTAGCATATAAAAGCTTTCAATCAATCAATATCCATCAATCAATTGAAACACTGGTCTAATCTCGCAGAGCAATGCTTATGGACTTATTAGAGGCAACAGCAGTCTTGTTTTTAACATAATAGGCAAGTGGTCTACTTTCGTAATAGACTATTCAGTTAGTTTTCAAGTTAATCTGTTTGAATTTCCAGCCTGCATACTCAACGCATTGGCAATCTAATTTCCAACACAGACTGTCCACCACACCCATAGTGTAGTCGGATTTCTGCTCACTGTAAAGCTCAAGGCAGTAATAAAAATGAGAAGAACATAATGCGTTGTCCTACTCACCAGTACACCAGAACCCAAGATCCCTCCAAAGTACCAAACTTCATCTGAAATATGGTCACTGGTTTCGACCTCTCCTCCGGGGAAAAACAACAAAATATTAGCAAGGGTACATAGCACGGCCAGAGGAATGAGAGTACCTCCAAGGCACTTTGCACACCCTCCACAACACATGTTTCCAAAACTATAGCGCAGGCACCACTAGGGAAGAATGAGCAAAGAAATAAAACTTTCCCTGGATCCCTTTAGTATTGAAAGACAAAAACTTCTTGGTTTATTTTAACCCAATCCGCTTGTGTCTCCAATTCCCACTTGGTACGGTCTCCTTCTCAGAGGTTGCAGTCTGCCAGCTAACTCATGCTCTGATCATTTATATGCCGACATTGTCATGATCTCATTTTTCTGCATCTCCCCTCCACCCCCCAAATGAGATTACGTCCAGAACCACCTCTCATCTTGCCATGACAACCAGATACCTCTGTTAATATTTTACTAGCATGGACAAGACAGCCAGTGGCTTGGAGCTTGATTATTGGAAAATGCCCTTTCCAGGGATGCAGACTTATTTTGGGTGATGTACTTTGACCCTCCGCCCCCTCCCTTAAATGCTTAGCCATGGCAGAAATAAAAATGAACAATTCATCAGTGTTTCATTGCATCGCCAAGCCTAGGTGATTTCATAGGGAGTCCCCAATAAGTTTGCATGGGTGAGTGCCCTGATAATGAATCTATGCTACCTTGAGAGTAAGAACAAGATAAAAGCTGTAAATCAAACAATGCATGACTTTCAGATGAATCATGGAAATTGTGTAAGCGAGCAAAGTTTGGTCATCATCATCTCTGCAGGGTACAATAGCCATTTTCTGTTGGAAAGCATTCGCTCTAGGGCAACCTGCTAGAGGCGATGGATAGAACCAGGCACAACACTATTCTGGTATAACTAATTCAGAAAAGGATGCTGTGATTACTAAAACCCAACATAGGTTTCTAAAAAAAAAGTCATGCCAAGTTTATTTTTTTGATAGGGATAGGGTTACATGCTTGGTGGATCAGGGGAATGCTGCAGATATAGTGTATCTTGATTTCAGCAAGGCTTTTGGCAAAGTCACTCATTATATTCTTGGGAGGTAAAGGTAAAGGTCCAGTCATGACCGACTCTGGGGTTGCGGCGCTCATCTCGCTTTATTGGCCAAGGGAGCCGGCATATAGCTTCCGGGTCATGTGGCCAGCATGACTAAACCGCTTCTGGCAAACCAGAGCAGCGCACGGAGACGCCGTTTACCTTCCCGCCGGAGTGGTACTTATTTATCTACTTGCACTTTGACGTGCTTTTGAACTGCTAGGTTGGCAGGAGCAGGGACCAAGCAACAGGAGCTCACCCTGTTGCGGGGATTCGAACCGCCGACCTTCTGATTGGCAAGTCCTAGGCTCTGTGGTTTAACCCACAGTGCCACCCGCGTCCCTATATTCTTGGGAAGAAGCTGGCAAAATGTGGGCTGGACGAGGTAAGTGTTAGGTTGATTTGTAACTGGTTGACTGACTGAACCCAAAGAGTGCTCATGAATGGTTCCTCATCCTCTGTGGGGTACCACAGAGTTCTGACCCAGGCCTGTTGTTCTTCAGACTTTAGAAACACCTTGGATGGAGGAATTGAGGAAATGCTAATCAAATTTACAGATGCATCAACAATGTGATGCAACAGCAAAAAAGCTAATGCTATTCCAGGCTCCATCAACAGAAGTATCGTGACCCAATCAATGGAAGTCATGGTCCCACTTGTTTCTGCCTTGGTCAGACTACACCTGAAGTACTGTGTCCAGTTCTGGACACCACAATTTAAGATGGACATTGACAAGCTGGGATGTGTGCCGAGGAGGGCGACCAAATTGACCAAGGGTCTGGAAATCATACCTTATGAGGAACAGTTGAGGGAGTTGGGTATGTTCAACATGAAAAAGAGGAGACTGAGAGGGGATATGATAGCCCTCTTAAAAACTCTGAAGGGTTGTCAGATGGAACCAGCTTGTTCTCTTCTGCTCTGGGGGGTATGATTCTAATTACAAGAAAGGAGATTCCGATTAAACATCAGGAAGAGCTGTTTGACTGTGGAACAGATTCCCTTCTAAGGTGGTGGACTCTCCTTCATTGATTATTTTTAAGAAGGCTGGATGGCCTTCTGTCATGGATGCTATAGCTGAGATTCCTGCATTGTAGGGGGTTGGACTAGATGACCCCCAGGAACCCTTCCGACTCTACAATTCCATGATTCTATGATGGGATGGAAGCATGGGGCAGCTTCACAAATGACACCTGCTGAAATTAAAGTTGTAGGGACCTTGCCCTCTCTTGTATCTGGCCACAGCCTGCCCACCCATGACATGACATGGTATTCTGTGGACTAATCTGTAGTGAATCTTTCAGATGATAGCTTTTAGCAGACTTGATGGGGCAAAGACAGAAAAATCACCACCTGCAGAGTACATGCTACATTATTTTGTTCCACTGCCACCTTGTCAAGGGTTCCACAGGTGTTTGAAGCAATACAGAGATCTGTGAAACCTGTTTTCTAGAGATGAGGGCTGGTTGAATGCATACACCCCATGAAAAACGATGCCCATTTCATACGTGCTTCAATTCTCTGGGGGCAAAAGTAGCAAATTGCATCCTATCTTTCACACCCTCCCTCAATGCTGTTCTCACCACCTTGATATGTGAAAAGAGCAAAACATCACCATATATAGTTAGAGTAAGGTTGCCAGATTTTTTTCAATGAATCCAGGGACACTTTTCAGCTTCAATGGGTTTTGTATGGGGACTGATTTGTAAATCTGGGGACTGTCCCTGGGGAAACGGGGACATCTGGTAACCTTAAGTTAGAGGTCTCCCTTTTTGTATACTAGCTGACAATATTGATCAGTTCTGCTGTCTCGGAACAGTGTGGGGAAGAGTCTGCTGTAAATCATAATCATAATGTGATTATTGGGAGGTAACAATGTGTTGTTTCAATCTTTGCAAGCTTTTATCTCTTGCATGCAGTGCTTTTTTCTGGGGAGGGGACGATGACGCAGGGGTATGCATACCTCTTAACATTTTGTGAATCTAAGTTTGGCCTCATTGAGGGGCAGTATTTCAATGTGAGTAGGAAAACAAGAGTACTCCTAAACATTTTTTTTTAGAAAAAAAAGCACTTGGGAATCAACTCTACTGGCTGTATGAAATGTGTGGAATATTAAAACCCAAGGCCTTGTTACATGATACTGGATAGTGACCCACTATAAACATTAGATAAGGACAAAATGGAAAACACCCACTGATTAATGCATGAAGCATATATACTCTGATAAGGATAAGTGCTTTCTGATAAAGCAGAAAGGTATCTTCAAAAGATAGCAAACAAGCAACAGTGAAAGTCGAAGATCAGTGCTCTTTAGGTAACATTAAATAATGGTTGGGTGAACTTTCTATGTCACCTTTCATCAATGGCTGTGCTGGTTGAGATGGGGGAGAAATTTGTTTCAGTTCATGTTTAAAAGCAAATTTATCAGATTTGCACTTTCCAAAACTGTGCAAGCAGAAACAAGAGTTATCCTTTGAAATTTCCACATACAATGGTACCTCGGGTTACATACACTTCAGGTTACATACGCTTCAGGTTACAGGCTCTGCTAATCCAGAAATAGTGCTTCAGGTTAAGAACTTTGCTTCAGGATGAGAACAGAAATCCTGCTCTGGCGGCGCGGCGGCAGCAGGAGGCCCCATTAGCTAAAGCGGTGCTTCAGGTTAAGAACAGTTTCAGGTTAAGAATGGACCTCCGGAACAAATTAAATACTTAACCCGAGGCACCACTGTATCTGAATTTTGGGATGCAGTACTCCAACCAATGTTTACACACATGAGGGAAATATCATCTGTTGATTCCTATTTTATTGTGTTTGCTCCCAAGAATACAACCGTTTTCTTAAGGTCACAGGCCTCAGTGCAACAAAGCCCAAGGAGACTTTCCTGAGGTTTGGAAAGTAGATTAGCAGATACGTTTATACTGGAAACGTTAGGGATCTGTACATGGCCACGAAGACTTCAGTACAAGAAGCCTGCATTTAGAAAGCTATGATTCATAAATGAAATCATGATGCACACTCCCTGCCCTGTGTATTAGTTCTAGATATTTAATCTGCTGCTGTGGTCTTCCCATCCTGGCAGCCGACATCGATCAATACAGGAAACCTCCCAAGGACTTCCAGCTTTAACCCTGTACATAAATGATGAGGAATGATATGGTTGCTGATAGCCTGCGATGACTCCCTGGCCACGCCTGGGAATGCCTGTAAACTTCCAATGACATAGGAGAGAATGCATGCTTAGAAATCCTGCTGGAAAAACACATTGCCAGTATGACACAGTTCCCTTAACCACGTCCCATGTCCCACATCACCTGATCTCCCTGGGAACAAATGAATATGAATGCTCAATAAATAGGTCCCCTGAAAGTGCCCTGGGAAAAGCATGGAAGTATCTAGGGTAGTGGGGATGCGGGTGGCGCTGTGGGTTAAACCACAGAGCCTAGGACTTGCTGATCAGAAGGTCGGTGGTTCGAATCCCCACAATGGGGTGAGCTCCTGTTGCTCGGTCCCTGCTCCTGCCAGCCTAGCAGTTTGAAAACACTTCAAAGTGCAAGTAGATAAATAGGTACCACTCCAGCGGGAAGGTAAACAGTGTTTCCGTGCGCTGCTCTGGTTCGCCAGAAGCGGCTTAGTCATGCTAGCCACATGACCTGGAAGCTGTACACCAGCTCCCTTGGCCAATAAAGTGAGATGAGCACCGCAACCCCAGAGTCGTCCGCGACTGGACCTAATGGTCAGGGGTCCCTTTACCTTTACCTTTACCTTTTATCTAGGGTAGTAGCCACACCACCAATGTGGGTTATGTTATAATGGGGGCTTTCTTCATCCCTATGGCTCACAATTTCTAGTCTCCAAAGCTGCCGAAAGAGCACATTGTCCTCTGTTCTTTGCTCCTGTGTGAACTCTTATTCCCACTTTCTCTTTAGATCCTCTTTTGCTTCACCACCCTTTTCTCTATCTCTCCTGTCCATTCTTCTCCTCAGGCCTCTGCTTCTTACACTTGGTTGGTATCCATCTGTCTCAGGAGACAATGGAAGAGTGCACCTTTGGGGGTGAAGTCAAGCAGTTGGGAGAGCTGCAGTACCTGCCATGGTTGTAGAGACCAATAAAGGAGAGGCGTGTTTTATTGCAGCTGGGGTAAATGAAGGCATCCAGTTGTGCTGATGTAGGTGTACCGTGACGTTACTTCTTTCTGCACTCTTCCCAGCAGTTGTTCCTCTGGCCACTGCTGTGGATACACAACCTGACGCATTGTCTCCAGGTGCTGCGGTTGTCTGCAAGAGATTCCCACATGGTGGGGTTGATGTTGTCAGCCTTTGCAGACGTCTTTGTAATGTAGAGTTGGTCTGCCAATGGGCCTGGTGCCTGAAGCCATCACCCCAAAGAACACGTCCTTGGGGATCCTGCCATCTTCCATTCTGTTGTTGTTGTTGTTGTTTAGTTGTTTAGTCATGTCCGACTCTTCGTGACCCCATGGACCAGAGCACGCCAGGCACTCCTGTCTTCCACTGCCTCCCACAGTTTAGTCAAACTCATGCTGGTAGCTTCGAGAACACTGTCCAACCATCTCGTCCCCTGTCGTCCTCTTCTCTTTGTGCCCTCCTTCTTTCCCAACATCAGGGTCTTTTCCAGGGAGTCTTCTCTTCTCATGAGGTGGCCAAAGTACTGGAGCCTCAGCTTCAGGATCTGTCCTTCCAGTGAGCGCTCAGGGCTGATTTCCTTAAGAATGGATAGGTTTGATCTTCTTGCAGTCCATGGGACTCTCAAGAGTCTCCTCCAGCACCATAATTCAAAAGCATCAATTCTTCGGCGATCAGCCTTCTTTACGGTCCAGCTCTCACTTCCATGACGCGGGTGGCGCTGTGGGTAAAACCTCAGCGCCTAGGACTTGCCGATCACATGGTCGGCGGTTCGAATCCCCGCGGCGGGGTGCGCTCCCATCGTTCGGTCCCAGCGCCTGCCAACCTAGCAGTTCGAAAGCACCTCTGGGTGCAAGTAGATAAACAGGGACCGCTTACCAGCGGGAAGGTAAACGGCGTTCCGTGTGCTGCGCTGGCTCGCCAGATGCAGCTTGTCACGCTGGCCACGTGACCCGGAAGTGTCTGCGGACAGCGCTGGCTCCCGGCCTATAGAATGAGATGAGCGCACAACCCTAGAGTCTGGCAAGACTGGCCCGTACGGGCAGGGGTACCTTTACCTTTACCTTTCTCACTTCCATACATCACTACTGGGAAAACCATAGCTTTAACTATATGGACCTTTGTTGGCAAGGTGATGTCTCTGCTTTTTAAGATGCTGTCTAGGTTTGTCATTGCTTTTTCTCCCAAGACTTCCATTCTGTGGACATCAGCAAGTCAGCATAGACTTCGCTGAGACAGGCATGTGAACATGCTGGGAATGTGGACTCAGGAGAGCATATCTTTGTTTGAGACTATCCTGTCATGTGATGCCCAAATGATACAGAATAAGTGGAAGGCACTGAGGTGTTGCTCCTGACAGCTGCAAGCTGCCCATGACTCACTTCCATAAAGTAGTGTGCTCAACATGCAAGCCTGGTAGAGCTTCATCTTGTTCTTGGATGTTAACATCACATTCACCCGTATGCTTTTGGAGAGGTTAGCCATTGCCATAGCTGTGCCCTTTAACTATGCTCCTTTCAGACACCCCCTCCCCGCCCCAAGCACACACTCTGGACAGATCATAGAACTGTAGAGATGTATTATGGTCCACTGTG
Source organism: Podarcis pityusensis (assembly GCF_964106645.2). Taxonomy (NCBI): domain Eukaryota; kingdom Metazoa; phylum Chordata; class Lepidosauria; order Squamata; family Lacertidae; genus Podarcis; species Podarcis pityusensis. The sequence goes on from NC_138032.1 coordinate 24,433,844, forward strand.
CACCAGAAGCAGTTTAGTCATGCTGGCCACACAACCCGAACATGGACAAACGCCGGCTCCCTTGGCCTGAAATGTGATATGAGCGCCACACCCCAGAGTCGGCCTTTCACTGGACTTAACCATCCAGGGGTCCTTTACCTTTTTTACTTATCATAAGGCAAAAGGAGGAAAACCTCCCTGTGCACTTCCTTCATCCCATGCAAACTGTTCTACACTTCTGACTGGAATCTTCCTCCCCTTCCTATCACTCTCCCCACCCCACCAAACCCCCCATCCAGGGCTGGATTTATGTATAGGCTAAGTAGGCTGAAGCCTAGGGCCTCTAAATCTAGGGGGCCTCGCCAGCCAGCCTGCTCCCCAGCGCCGCAGTCTCCCATCTCCCAAAATTGCAAACCCAAGACTTCATGCAAGGGCAGGTCAACTTGGGCCCAGCAACTATGAGACTCAGGGCTATCCAGTGGGGACCAATTTGAAGCTCTGGGGCCCAACTTGGAATCTTAGAGATATAAATAAAATCCATCTAGATTGCCCTGGTATGGGGGTCCCCTTAGGAGCCACCCGCAGGGCCCAATTTGGCCCAATTCCTCCAACGGCCTTAATGCCAGCCCTGATGAGACTGTGCAGGGGGGTTGGGGTGACAAGCGCTGCCCCTTCTAGGTCCCTGGTGTCACTATTCAGAGTACAGACTCAAGTACTTGTTGTGGAAATAAAGGGGGAGAAATAAAGGGGGGGGCACTTATCGGAAACCTCTTCTCCCTCAAAACCCCCGGACAGGGGTCTGCAACCTTTAAGACAAAAAGAGCCACTTGGACCCGTTTCCGAAGAAAAAACAACTGTTAGCCACAAAACCATTGCGACATTTAAAACAAATATATCTCCGGAGCCGCGATCTGACAGCGGGCGGGAAGGTGACGTCGGGACGGTGCATGACTAACGCATGCACCGCCCCCATGCGACGTCACAGCCAGTACAGCGCCCGCCACAGTGGGGAGTGTCGGGGCGCACAATGCACCTCCTCCCCTCGCTGGTATCCGCCCCGGAGCCGCGGCAAAGGTGTAAAAGAGCCACATGCGGCTCCAGAGCCACGGGTTGCAGACCCCTGCCCAGGACAATGAGCCTTTGCACTATTAATAGAGAAAGCTTGCAAAATGTATCCCTTCTGGTTTCTATTGGCAGAAGTTGTTGCATTGTTGCAAGAAAGTGTCAAAATTGTACCCCCTTGTACTTGACCGTGCTGATGAAAATCACATAAAATCAATTCCATAACCAATTCTCCCCATTTCAATGACATTTTCCTTCAAAAGGAAAGGCAGACTTGGACATCGCTTTCCTCCATAATCCTCTAAGTGAGAGGCCACATACTCAACTTGGATACAACCCTCCTCCATAATCCTTGGGATATACAGTCAAGTACAGAGCACCCCTCCCTTGAGGAGAACAATGAACATCCGTTGATGGGTTTCCTGAGACCAGAAGGCAAAGATATGCATAGACAGTTTTATTGTTCTTTAGGTGGCAGATTCTTAAGGAGTTGGGAACTTGATCTGATAACTGGGGCAAGTTGATGAACTTGGGTAACCTCACGACTCCCCTCCCTCCTCGTGACATGATGTTGATGTATCAGCAATGTATCAATGTTGGTTCTGGAAATGTATTATGGGCAGGGAGGGAAGGTCTTCAAAGAGCTTGTAACCCGTGTTCAGGGTTCTTACTCTGTGTGGAGACCTGTCGTGCAACAATAAAGATTGGGGTCTACTGACCATAGAGACCTGCAGGGACTTTCCCCCTGGTGAGCTGGGCTGTTGAGTATCCTCACACCCCAGAATTTTCCAACTCAGAATCCAGAGCCAGAAGGCCCAGAGTCAACAACCAGCTGCACAGCTCAATGGTCAGGTCAGTAGTGGTACGTGTGGCACTTTAATCAGTGGGAGAGTGCGATTTGGGGGCCGGCTGGGGCAGATAGACTAGGCAAGCAAGCTCTCCCAAGTCTCTTCCATTCCTTCCCTCCTCCTTGGCTTGAACAGAGTAAGGCAAGCACGTATGACTGGCATTGGCCTCACCCCTTCCAGGCAGGGAAGTCTATCTTTCACACTTCACAGATCCCTCCTGGTGCCTGCAGCATGCCCTGCAGATTGCCCACAGGCAGAGAGAGGCCTTGGGGATCAGGGAAGGCAGCAGTGGGAAGGGATCCTCGGAGGGATCCAGAACTACCTATAGAAGGCAGGAGGCCAGGCTGCAGGTTGGTAACTGGACCTCATCCTGATTCTGACATTAATGGGAAGGGGGAGACCAGGCTCCAAGCTAACAATCTTTTGCAGAAAATGTAAGAACTGGAATCTGTGTTTATGCTGTATTTTTGGACCTGTGTGCTAGGTCATTTTCACAAGGTCAACAAAGCCCTTCAAAAACCAGACCTGTTATTGAGTTCTTGTGCAAGTTTGTACAGTTCACTTCTGGATTTTTTTAAAGGAAAATTAGAGATAATTTTGATGAGCTTGAGAAGCAAGCAAAAGCCACCTTGCCAAATGTCAACTACAAAACAAGGAGACAAAGAGTGAGGGAACGGCAAAGAAATGACAGAAGTGTACCTGATGCCTTAGATGCTCTTTCTTCAAGAGATAGGTTCAGGATAAAATCCTTTATTCCTATATTAGATGCACCTGAAGCCAATTTAAAAAGAAGAAGTACTGTGTACAGTGATGTTGCACAATGGTTTGCCATTCTTGCTAATTTGACAGCATCTAAGCAAGAAATTAAGCAAGGTGTTGAACAGTTGATGGAAGATATTGGAGACCCAGAAGATGATGGAAGACCCAGAAGATATTGACCTGAAACTTATTGATGAACTTTTGCACTTTCACCTGTACATGACACAAAGCCATAGGCCTACAGCAGAGCACTCTCTGTCTCATACAGACCTTTATCAAATTAAATACAAGGAAAAAAATCAGATGGCCTTTCCTAATGTGGAAGCAATCTTGCAGCTATTTATTAGCTTTATGGTCACTAACTGCTCAGGAGAGAGGAGTTTTTCAAGACTCAAAAGACTTAAAAATGAATTAAGGGCCATAATGTCTGAAGTTGTCCGCACTGAGCATTCTGTACACTGAAAGTGACAAACGTAGACAAACAAATTTTGATGAAGTTGTGGATGATTTTGCTATGAGGAAGGCTAGGGGGATAAAAAACATTTTAGCCTTACTATATTTGATGGTTGTAGTTCACTTCTTAATATGTATTTAAAAACTGACTTTTTAATGGCAACATAAAGATGATTCCAAAAGTGCCACACTGTCAGGTTATTTACACTTCCCAGGCAATATAATTTGTAAACTCAATGTGTGGGTTTTTTTAAAAAAAAGAATAACATTACAACTTCATTCCCCTAAAAATTAATGTTTATTCCACAAAAGGTCAACAAAGTTCAGTTATTACAAAAGTTTTCAGTGTTAATTTTATGCATTTTTAAAATTCACCATGGTATTTAACAATAACATCTTATGTCCTTTAGAGGAGAAATTGATAATCGCAGAATTTTAAATACCCATCATCATCCTTGGCTTCACTCAATTTTGTTTCATTTTCTTCTAGTAGTAAGGGTGGGGGGTTGGGAGGGGCCTCACAAATGGAGTAGCCTAGGGCCTCTCTTCATCTAAATCCGGCCCTGCCCCCACCCCACAAATAGCTCTAAATGTTGCAAAGCGGCGTCCATTCCTGCGCCCAAATAATATCTAGCGAACGGACCAATTGGATTCTGAACAACTCTCCTCTCCTCGTATGGTACCAAAGGTGCTAAGGGACCTTGGCTTCGGAGTCACGTGCTCCGCGGTCACGTGAGGCGAGCCCAAAGCTGTTCCTTCGTCTCCGTCAGGACAACGTTGCTGCTGCTGTTGCTTCTCCTCTCCAAGCGCGCGCCAGGTAGGAGGGGCGTCTGGGAGGGCGAGGAGAGCGCGCGTGCGCGCGCATGAAAGGGACCCCTGGCGGCTGCCTCCGTTTTTGTTTTTGTTTTCACCCCTTTCTGTTTTCTGTCTCCTGCCGGAGAAGTAGGTCCGTTAAAGGAGACGGGCGCGTGGCTGGGGCTGCCTGGGCGTCGAGGCACAGAAGGAGGGGCAACCTTTGCCCTCGGGGCGCGAGAAGCGGCTAAGCCGCAGCAGCAGCAGCTGGCCGGGCTCGGCTGAGCCACGCCTTGGAAACCCGAGCGCTGCTTGCCTCCGCTTCCTCGCCGCCCAGGTCCTGAGGCTTCTCCTCAGCTACAGAAAGAAAACCCCAAAGCAGCACCTCAACATATCCAATTGAGTATATAGCCTGTCGGGGGAATGCTGCCTTCGCGCCCCCCCCCGCCCCTTCTGTGCCCGCAAGGCGATGGACAGCTGCTATTTAAGCCGGAGAAGCTGGACGTTTCAAAAACGAAAACGCTTCGCACAATTGCAGAGTTGGGAAGGACCACGAAGATCATCAACTCCCAACTTTCTGCAATGTATAGGATGTTTTTAAAATATATATATATATATTGCCCAACGTGGGGCTTCAACCCATGACCTTGAGATTAAGAGTACAATGGTACCTCAGGTTACATACGCTTCCGATTACATACGCTTCATGTTACAGACTCCACTAACCCAGAAATAGTATCTTGGGTTAAGAACTTTGCTTCAGGATGAGAACAGAAATCGTGCTCCAGCGGCACAGCGACAGCAGCGGGAGGCCCCATTAGCTAAAGAGGTGCTTCAGGTTAAGAATAGTTTCAGGTTAAGAACGGACCTCTGGAACAAATTAAATACGTAACAAGAGGTACCACTGTATTCATGTTGTACCGTCCAGCTGAGCTGCTTAATCCAGCATCTGTCATGCACAAAACTCCACTTCTGGCAAAAGTCCCCAGGCAGGACTGTCTAGTAGGGAGGCGGTACTGTTTCAGGGCAAGAGAAGCTTTGGTGCGGCAGATGCTGCCAGGCTACAACTCCCATGAGTCAAGGGTTAGGGATGATTAGAGTTGCTATTGAGCAACATCTGGAGGACCAAAGGTTCCCCACACCTGTGAGCGTAATCACTAGTGACTAATTTCTAAGAGTGGTGTGTAGACTCTGGACCATCTGGTACGCAGGCTGAGACCCTATCTGCCCATGGACTGCCTCGCCAGAGTGGTGCATGCTCTGGTTACCTCCTGCTTGGACTACTGCCATGCACTCTACGTGGGGCTACCTTTGAAGGTGACCCAGAAACTACAACTGAATGTGGCAGCTAGGCTAGTGACTGGAAGTGGCCGCCAAGACCACATAACACCGGTCTTGAAAGACCTACATTGGCTCCCAGTACGTTTCCGAGCACAATTCAAAGTGTTGGTGCTGACCTTGAAAGCCCTAAACGGCCTCGGCCCAGTATACCTGAAGGAGTGTCTCCACCCCCATCATTCAGTCCGGACACTGAGGTCCAGTTCCGAGGGCCTTCTGGCAGTTTCCTTATTGCTACAGGGAACCAGGCAGAGGGCCTTCTCAGTAGTGGTGCCTCCCCTGTGGAATGCCCTCCCATCAGATGTCAAGGAAATAAACAATTATCTTACTTTTAGAAGACATCTGAAGGCAGCCCTGTTTAGGGAAGTTTTTAATGTTTGAAGTTTTTTCTGTTTTTAGTGTTCTGTTGGGAGCCACCCAGAGTGGCTGGGGAAACCCAGCCAGATGGGTGGGGTATAAATAATAAATTATTAAATTAATTATTAAATTAATTAATTAATTATTACATTAATTATTAAATTGTTAAATTATTATTATTCTCTCTCCTCTTTAGGTAATAATGTGCATTATTTTTATATGTTTTATATGGGTCCAATTTCATGGATTTGATTTTGGGGTTCGCATTTATTTTTGTACATTAGTTCAGGTTTTCCTTTTAATACCCATTTCTTTTTGTGTGTGTTGTATATTCTTCCGAAAAGGATGCCACATCTTAATTTCTGTTCTCGGAGGTCCCCGGTGGTTTGCAGTAGTGCTTGCGTTGCGTCAAGCCAGCCTCTCGCAACAAATATAGGCATCGGTAATTAGTTCCGCTGTTATTTTAATGGGTGAAATGTTGGTTTTTCCTTTGTGGGTCGTATCTGACATTCAGTGGGTTGGCTCCAGACTTAAGTTGGTGCCTCTTTAGACCCCTGTGACTAATCTGGGGTGCAGCGCTATACTGAAGATCTCCTGGCTGAGGTTTCCACAGTTTAGGAAGTGTAACTCACTCGCGCTTCCTCTCTTCTGGCATACAAAACCATTCTCAAATCATTTCAATTACAGTTGAAAATCAGCATTCGCATGGCTTTCTTTAATTCTTAGGATCCTGTGATTCTAACACTTCCTAAAGTGACACACCCTGTTTTGGTTTGCAAGTCACTATTAGTTTAGAGTTGTTGTTGTTGGTTGTTATTCTTTTTAATGAGCGTATCTCTGTTGCAGATATCTTAAAGAATGGTGGCAATGCGGCAGATGCTGCTGTAGCAGTAGCCGCTGCTTTAAATGTTACTGAACCATGCAGTACCGGCATAGGTGGAGACTGCTTCTGCCTCTATTATGACGCAAGCACAAAACAGGTACATGGTCTCAATGGAAGGTAAGTACCAGAGAGAGAAAGAGAGAGCGAGAGAGCGCGCGCACATGAGCAGTTGTTGTATTCTGCTATGTACTAGGGCAGAGAGTTGTTGTATTCTGTTACGTATTAGAAAATATAGTTGTATTCAGTTACGTGCTGGGGTAAGCTGTGCATTTGGGATTTCTCTCTTTGTAATTTCTACTCCCCCACTCACCCTCCAAAAGCACCTTTTTGCTGCTGGTTTGAGAGTAGGGGCCAAGAAATGAGAGGACCAAGGCTGGATCTAGACGCATCAAAAAAACATTTCAGGAAAACGTGTTATAACCTCATAATTGCCAAAAGATGGGACTCCCCAGCACCATCTGGTGTCAACAGTGTTATGACATACAGTATTTGAAACGCTTAAAAAAAAAAACCTAATGTAGCTGAGTCCTAAGACAGTGGTGGCGAATCTATGGCATGTGTGCCAGAGAGGGCACTCAGAGCCCTCTCTCTGGGCATGCAGGGCCGTCGCTTCTGTGCTGGCGGGTAGGGGAGAAGGAGGAGAGGAGGGCTCATGCGCACTGTCCAAAGCCTGTGGCACCAGGGCCATAGCTTCTGTGCCGGGGGCGGGGGAGGAGAATGGGCTCGCACCATTCAAAGCCTGTGGCACCAGGTCCTGGAAAGTGAGTGAGGGGCTGAGCAGTTATTGACGTTTGATGTGCCCGGGCTTCCCGCCAGTCTGTTTTTCCTACTCAGGAGTAAGCCGCCTTGAGTTCAGCAGGGCTTAATTCCCTGGGTCAGTAAGCATATAAAGACTGCAGCCTAAGAAGGGGCTGCTGGGTTTATATGTTTGCTGGGCTTTCCCACAGAAGCCAGCAGAGAAATTCATTCTGTGGAGACTGCAATCAAACGGCAGCTGAAGAAAAGGCAAAATACAATTATTATTATTATTATTATTATTATTTATACCCTGCCCATCTGGCTGAGTTTATTTATTTATGTATTTATATTTATTTGTATGTGTGCACACGAACAACCATTATTTTCTCATATTAAAAATTGGGAGCGGGTGGCTCTTAGTATAGCCCTCAGTGTACACTAGTGGCCAAAATTGTGGAACCTTCTAGAAAAAATGTATTTCCCAGGTTTGATGGCTCATAACACCACTTTGTTTTGGAGTAATACCAGTCCTTTTTTTCCTGTGGGGACGCAGGAGGACATTTTGTGAATTTAATGGGAGAAGAAATTCACTGTATTTATTTTTCCCCTGGTGGTGATTTTCTTGAGTCAAAACGAGAGTATCCCTAAACATTTTTTTTTAGAAAAAAAGCACTGAGTTATACCATAAAATTATATCTCAATGGAAAGATAATTTAATGAAGACTGTAATGCAATAACATTTTTGAAGGATTATTTATTACAACATCAGTCATAAAGAAGAAGCGTGAAACACACAGAAAAAAAGAGATATACAGGTAAAATTGCTGTGTTGGCACTTTGTGATAAAGAAGTGGGGTTTGGGTTGCAGTTTGGGCACTCCGTCTCTAAAAGTTTCGCCATCACTGTCCTAAGAAAACTACTCTGTGAATGGCAGCCAGGTTGTTGAGTGGAGAGATGCCACTTCCTTTTCTGACATCATACATTTTATTGTAGGTGATATTACTACAGGAAACAGAATGCTAGACTAGGGCTGCAGTCCTGTGTACTCTTTCCTGGGGTTAAGTCCCACTGAAGTAGGACAGTTGGCCAGCCAAGATTATGTGACTTGCTTCATGACACACAATGAATTCAAAGCACAGGTCTGAATCCAGGTTTTCCGGACTGAAGCTCAACCTTCTATCTGCTGGATCACACTGGCAACGATGGGAAGCTTGGGAAGGGGAGTGGCTAGAAACTGTGGCAAATGGAGAGTCATTAAAGCACAGCAAACCAGCTTGTTGCCACTAGCTCGACTGCTGGAAAATAAGCAGATACAGATTACTTGGACAGAATTTCTCAATGGAATTCCACATATATAACGGAGCTCAGTTTAGTGGTTTTGTTCAGGCTTGCCACACTTATCACGAGCCTGTTTGCAATGTATACAAATGGTGTTTGTCCAGTTTTAGTGTGTGCCTTCAGGCTTGTGTGCATAATGTCACTTTGTTTTTAAGCTGAACTTGATAACGATTTTGTGCAAACATCCTGGTGGACAGAGTGTCTGCAGTTCTGGTTTCATATGGGGAAGACTTTCATTTTAACCAGCAGGTCAGAATCCAGCTTTGCACCTCATTTCCTTTTCGTTTTGTTCTGATTTTCCTACATTCATATGCTATTCTACTTTTCGCCACTGCAGAGGAATAGCTGCCCTTTAGGTCTAAGTTGAATATTAATAGGAAGATGCTATAAAAGGATAGTATCAGGTCCAGGTGCTCTTCAGTTCCTGTTGCTGTAGTCCAAGGGCAGAGAGCAGGACATGCTGAAATTCCTCTGATTATTTTTTTCCTCCCAGGAACCTTTCACAAAGAAACAGGAAACTCCTTAGAGCAACATTGCACTAAGTGGCGCATGCATGTGGGGAACAAGGTCAACTTGTGCAACAAGACTTTTCCACCCTTTTCTCCCCCACATGACCCCTAAACCTGTTCTGGTGGTTCCCTCAAACTCGCAGAGCAGATTTAGGCAGTGCAGGGAGAAGTCTTGTTGTGTGAGTGGACCTCATTTTGCAAATGCCCTTGGTTCGTGTGCTGTGACAGTTTCTGTATTAAGCCATGTTTCAAATATGAGTGTGCCTCCCTCCTGCTGCACAGGCCCTATGAAAATTCTCCCTCCTCCCACAGCACTCACGCACCTCAAACAAGCCATAGTATGGCTTGTCATGTTGTCCGAACCCAGACCAAGACTTGTTTGTTTCAACTGAACCTTCAACTGAAGGTTCGTTTCTTGGTTTATTTCTGGCTTATCACTCATGATTTGTTTGAAACAAACCACAATCTGGGTTTGGGTAGTGCAACAAGCTGTATTGTGGCTTTTTTAATGTATACAGGAGCTATAAAGTGGGGCAGTGAAGGGCAGAGAAGCCTTGTGGGGATCTGTGCATCAGGGACAGACACATTTTCTATTAAAAGCTCATACATTCTCTTCCTCTCTGCTAGCTGGAGTGTGTGTGTGTATGTGTATTGCCTTCTTCAAGCTTCTCATTCAAACACATGGGAGAGATTTCCCACTTATCAGTAAACCGCCTTTTATCAGCCATCGAAACTGGGCTATGTGCCTAACACAGGAATAGTCAGCCAATAGCCACAGTTGCCAGATCAAAGGACTACGGTGACAGAAGATACCACCCTTTTGAGTAGCTTTTAAAGCAGGTCAGCTAGAGGGCTGCATTCTATCGTGACCAACCTTCTGGGAGCCTCATGCAAGTGGTGGGCATACACAATGCACTTTAACTCACATGCATACATAAGTAAATACCATTTCTCCCCCAGCAATTAGGTTTTGGGGGAAAGTAGCTTCATTTCATCCCCAAGTCTTATTTCATGGTGAAGGGGTGATCTTCCTGGAGACTGTAGCTGCGGAAGGGAGACTTAACCACCCATAACCCACAACAATGAGGCATGGGAGGCAGCCGCCCATCGGAGCCAATAGATTTGTTTTCAGGCCAACAGGGCATTTGGGGACTTGGTGGGGCATTGTTGGCAGCGTGAGTAATAGGAAAACGATTACCTTTTCCCCCTTCCAGCTGTGAAACACACTCTGAAAATGCCTCCATGCTCTACTGTTAGGCTTGAAAATATCTATTGGCTCCAGCCAAAGACTTCTTTTTTCCAAGTCTAGAGGGGACACTGGGAGGTCCCAGGGGCAATGTCTGGCCCACAGGCTGGCAGTTCCTGACCCATATATTACTGGTACAGAAGCTCTTCGAGGGTTTGGACCTAACAATTCTAGTTCGTAGGGTTAAGAGCATTGTATGGGTTAAGAACATCTGTTTCTGTGTTGCTGAATTAATGTAATATCTTGAGAATAGTGGTGTGAAACAGACCATTTTAAGAAAAGCAATTGGTTGGTGTATCTAATAAGAGTTTCTGGAAATAAAGATGACAGAATTTCAGCCTTTGATGAATCATTTCTGTGAAAATGCCCTGGAAAATGTTCAACATTATTTCAGGTTGTTGCCATGAGGCTTCTAAGCACTGTTACAGTGCCGTGCCTAGAAACTGTAGCACCATCATCAAACTTTTTTAAATAAGGTCAAATGGATGCTCTTTTCCCCCCTTTTATCTTTTCAGTACGCTTGTAATTTGGTTTCCATGCGGATCTCTGTTTGCTTTGCAGCGGTCGGTCTCCACAGGCCCTGACCCTTGAGCTGCTAAAAGATCACGGCTTCAGCGAGGCAAACCGTCCCCCTCCACTACATGCACACAACGTCACCGTACCTGGTGCGGCAGCTGGCTGGTGCGATGCTGTTGCTCTGCATGGAAGCAAAAAGGTGAACCCCAAATGAACATGCAGATTCAGGAATACAGCATAACCAAAACTGTTTCTTTTTGGCAGATTTTTTGTTCTTTTAAAGCAACTATATTTTGCATTTTTAAAAAAACAATAATAATCTGAATTTGCTGATTTAGTTTATTATGCACAATTTCTTCCACTCCTTCCAGATATACGGAAATGCAAGGAGAAATGGAGGCCACGGAATCTCCTCCCCCATCACTAGAAATGTTACCCCACTTGACTTCTGAAATTTTGCCAGATTGTCAGCTTATTTTCAAGCGTATATTCACAGTCATAGAGACCTGGGAGTGTTTTGGTTGATTCATATTTTCTCCCACTTTACTATTTATCAATAGTCTATTGAACAGCTTTGTTTATAGGGTTAATTTTTGTAAAGAGGAGGGCCTTGGGAATGTTTTTAATCAGACACGCGTACATTTCAAATGTTACGTCTAGATGGAAAAATAATTGTGGCATATTTCCCGGTCCAGCTTTCCATGCGGCAAATTCTGCAGCCAGCTATAGACCTGGCTGAGAAGGGCTTTCCAGTCTCAGAAATTGCTTCCTACTGCTGGAAGAAAAATGCTCATGCTCTTCAGGCGCCTGGCAACCCACACGGGAAGGACCTGCTGATTGATGGCCAAGCACCTGATCACGGACAAGTCTTCTGCAATCCCTTTTTGGCAGACACTTTTAAGGTGAGCTGAACTCTCTTGAGCCCAGTGTCCTCAGCTCAGAACTATGGCTGCATTCAAACAGCAGGTTATTTAGTTTTCCCAACATTTTCCCAGCCGTTCATTTCTGCATTATATTTGAACTTTCGCACGGTGTAAAATCTGCTTATAGAAATACAGTGGAATGTAGCACAAATTCAGCGTTCGTTTTCATGTTATTTGCTTCCAGAACAAGATCTGTTCAGAAATAACATGGAAACGAGTTCCAAACCAGATCTATGTTCCACTATATTTCCAGAAGTGGTTTTTAACGTTGTGCAGAAACTCAGATATGATGCAGAAATTAACAGGTAGGGAAATGTCAGGAAAATTGAATAAACTGCCATGTACATGTAGCCTGAGTGCCATAATCACAGAAATCCTGGCAGCAACCAGGGCAATGGCAGCAGCCCATTTTTACTGCTGTTGCAATCTCAGGAATCGCTTTCAGGTGACTGCTTGTATCCATGGATGAGATGGGATGCGTATTGCTGTACTTCCTGCAAATGTGTTCTAAGAAGATATCAGGTGCCATGCAGTGTGGAAACTTCTGATGTCAATGCTGGCTGGCTGATACAGTGGTACCTCGGGTTACATATGCTTCAGGTTACATACGCTTCAGGTTACAGACTCCGCTAACCCAGAAATAGTACCTCGGGTTAAGAACTTTGCTTCAGGATGAGAACAGAAATTGTGCTCCGGCGGCATGGCAGCAGCAGGAGGCCCCATTAGCTAAAGTGGTGCTTCAGGTTAAGAACAGTTTCAGGTTAAGAACGGATCTCCAGAACGAATTAAGTACTTAACCCGAGGTACCACTGTATTATGATACTATACTGGCAACCCTTTGCAAGTGTGGAACTGCTGGTGGATGAACTCTTGGTGCCTGAAGTATTTCTTGGTCACTCACTTGAGAGATTTTCAGGGATCACGAAGAAGCTTTTCTTCCAAGCTCTTCTAGAACAGTGATTTCCAAACTGCCTCACCCCCCCGCCCCAGATCTTTTGAAAAGTGCCAAGAGCCTTGGCAGACTACTTAATTATTTTCTGCCTCTTGTAATGTGCTTTGCTAGATGCTGTATGAATTCTAACTGTATCTTTACTCCTTCTATTTCATATACACTGTGTTTTACTGTATGGCAATTTGAATTCCATATAATTCAGTGTGGTGTAGAGGGAATAAAACTGTTTGGTGCCATGGAACTTACCATACAAAAGCCTACAAGGTGTTCTGCCTCAAATCTCAGTATTTTAAGTACACGATTGGTTCAGAAAAGGAGGAGAAAATCAAGGGTCAAACTAGGTGTTATACCAAATGCATCTACTGATTGATTGTAAAAACAAAAACAAAACCTCAAAGTAGTTTAAAATTAGAAAACACTACATATATATATATATATATATAGGAGGGGCCAGTTTTATTGGGACTGCAACACACAAGGTGAGATTCAACCCTTTCTTCCCCAACCAAGATTTTAAGGGAAAAAACCACCCCACCCACGCTGCTATTAGCCTTAGAAAGAAAGCTGTAGCTGACACTGGCGGGACCTCCCCACTAGGAGGGGTAAGAGCAGTAAGGGGGTGAGGGAAGGACTAAATCTCCCCTCCGTACATTCTATGGTCTCAATTAAATTGATGTTTAATTCTTCCTTCCTCATACCTTGCATCCCCAATAAGAATCAGTCTCTTCTGGCACCTATTACTATTTTTCTTTTTAAATCCTAATCTGATAGCTCAGTTGGTAGAGCATGAGGCTCTTAATCTGAGGGTTGTGGGTTCGAGGACAAAAGGATTCCTGCATTGCAGGGGGTTGGACTAGATGACCCTCGTGGTCCCTTCCAACTGTACGTTTCTACGATTCTATACAATCTTTCCAATGATGCAGTTCATGTTGTGTCTTCTTTGACCCTTCGTTTCTGCCCTGGTGCAGGTAATTGACTCATATCCTTTTCCTGCTCTGATCTTGAAGGGATGTTGGGAGCATGCCATCTAGGAAGTAGTATTTTGCTGACATGTTGAACAGAGAAAGGATCAGATTAGGGCAGTACTCGTTGTGGAATTAGACCCCATACTCCTTCCTCTGCCCCCCGGCTCCATCTGTGGTTCCATACTCCTTCCCCTGCCCCCCGGCTCCATCTGTGGTTCCATCTTTTAGAGAGGAAGTGAGACGTGTTGTCCATGGGAATGATGAAGGCTGGTATTTATCCAAAGAGAAATGTTTCACGCTATGCAAGGAAGTTAGTGGGGAATGACAGTAATGTACATCAAATTTAATTTTATTTCCGCAGCAATTGAATTTGCTTCCAGGTTAACTTGGTTTTCACTAAGCATAAGAGATTTGGAGGCTGTATCTGAATATTCTTCAGCAGCATCTCCCTTTTTTCATTTTTTCTGATAGTTATAAATGTCAGTATGCTGCAGGCTAACAAATACTGCCTCTTAACCTTACTGAGGAGCTAATGTAAGGCTAAGAAGCTGTTCAGAGTCCAATCTCATAGAAATCAGTAAACAGAACACTATAGGCTGAGAAGATGGATTCAAACTAATCCCTTGTCATTCTTAATTCCCTTCCATTGTTCAACTTGGATTAATGTAACGCATTTAACCTATACTTCATAACCAATTTGGGTTGTTTCCTCCACCCACAATGTATTCATTTCCCTACACTCAAGAGTTGTGGATAACATTTATCCGCAGTTTTAAAACATGCAAATATAATTTAATATACGATTAACGTATGCACAGACCATGGGTTGCAGGTATATTTGGTCCTCTCCTCAAAACTGTTCACTCCTTCGAAAGACAGTTCCCTCTGTCTTTCTGTATCTCTTGATGCCACTGGCTGAGCTACTTTGATGTCGCCTTGGGCTTTCACTGGTGATAGCAAATGGCCCCAGTAGCTGTTATTGACTTAGCTGCTGTGATGGCATGGAGAACTGGGAGGGATCAGGGCCAGGTAGCTGAACGTAAAGGGGAAATGAAAAGATCTTAGCACATAAATTCTACGTTCAGCAAATTTAAACCGCATATGGGCCTTGAATTATATGTTCTTGGTATAAATATTCCACTTCATTGCAGAGCCTTGCAGTGAGCAGAGTCACCCAGCAGATAGATGAAATAATATGCTCAATAAAAACTCAAATCCCACAAATGCATGACCCTAAAACAGCGAATGTGTGAAGAGAATTGACATAGATCCAAAGAGCATGTCCAGTGAAATTTTTTTTTTTGGGGGGGGGGATTTTCTCTTTGAACAGAATTCCATGTTACAATCTCCTTTGGAAACTAAATGTGAAATAGAAGTTCAACATTGCTGTTGCCATGGCAAATGATTTGTGAGCTTCTTGTTTGCTGGCCATAGCCTTGGTCACATTTGCTTAGATCGATGTGTGCGGTGCTTGATACTGCTTGAATTCAGAATTGCTATTCACTCACAAAAGGATGAAAGCTGTGAACAGTGAGCAACCTGGTATACAACCCTGTTTTCATCTGAAAAAGTCAGCTGTCACCTAAGGGAGTCCAGGCCTCCATCCCTGTTTTTGAATATCTACGAGGCGGATTTTGGATCTCTTGCAGAGAACTGTATAGAAATGATGAAATTAGCCTCTGTTGGATACACTTCACATGAGATAATTTCCTCCAAATGAAGCTGGGAGTACACAAACTGTGCATTGTGATGTGTGTCGAACATATTGTCTATGCATGCTGAAATAGATAATTATACAAAGCAGTCTGCAGAGAACTCTTTGTTTCCAGCCAATAACTTCAGGTATTTCTGTTTCACTAGGGGGTGTTGTGTGTGTAAACAACAATGTCTTAGGCATCTACTTTCTGTTGCAGGAGGTGATGTTTCAAAAGTGCAGCAGGGAATACAGTGCATTTCTCTGCTACATAAGCAATGTTGTTGTTGTTGTTGTTGGGAATTTTGGAAACCACGGCTCTTGAGTACAACGAAAGACAAACATCTAACATGATAATAAGTGCACAAATGACACATAAACAACAAAGGATATATGACTTTCAAGAGTCAGTGCGTTAGATGAGAGAGATCCCTCTCCTACAGGGTTTATCTCACTTGAGGAATGAGCCTTTCTTGACCTGCCGATTTCATCTGTTAATATTTAACAAATTGGTGCCAGGTGGTAACCTGGTACGGTGAGGATGGTACACTATTTGCTTAAACACGGGGAATGACACATGCCCTTTTGTCTTGTTGGTGCCTGGTACCAACAACTTAATATCCCCTTTGAATGACTGGCGTTGAAGTTGCTCTTCTTTGAAATCGCATCAGGAGTGACAGGCAGTTTCCTTTTGTGTACATAAGTGCCTAATTGTGCTCTCTTTACTTCTGAAGCTACTCATTTACTGTGCTTGCTATAATTTTAAAGCGACAGCTCACCCTTGCTTTCTACATACACCCTTCAAACAAATATAAAAATGCTGTAATATTTAATAAAGTTACTACATTTTACCGCCACATGAAAGAACGGTTCTGGAATAGTTGGTCTTGCCAGCTATGGCTTGGGCCACCAAACGTTCAGAGCACAATGGGCAGCATTCATTTAATGCAGCCCATCAGCACAAAGACTTCGCCCTTCTCCTCTGCCATGTGCCCTGTGCCCCTCCAAATTGTGGGAGTGGGTGGGCAGGAACAGCTTGTGGGAGGGAGAATGGGGGTCAGGGTTGTTCTGTCTGGCAGACTGCAACGCTTGTGCAGATGGAACTTCCATAATAACGTGACATTGAATTCCACCCTGCGATACCACTTTTGTAGTTATGGCTTCCCCCAAAGAATTCTGGAAGCTGTTAAGCGTGCTGAGAGTTGTTTGGAGACCCCTATTCCCCTCACAGAGCTTCCGTTCTTGGTTCCCAGGGTTCCCTGGGAAGAGGGGTTGATTGGTAAACAACTCTGAGAATTGTAGCTCCATGGTGGGCAAATTGCTTAACCCTGAGGGCCCTCTAGTCCAGTCCCCTACAATGCAGGAATATACTTGCAGTCTGTGAGTGTAATGTGCAGCTGATGTGTGTATCAAGTGACCAAGGCTTTGCCGAGACAGTCATGGCACCCTTTTTGAACATCTCATCATTTTGGTATCCATAGTTATTTAAGCGCCTAACTGAAACAGCCGTACATGTGCGTGCACACACACACACACAGTGCACAAGGATCGAGAAAAATGATTTCTCCCTCCTTTCCACTATCAGAATTACTAATTCCCACTTCCATCTACATAGATTCTTGGTTAGTCATTGCCCTCTTTTAATGAAAGCCATTGATTTTTCAGAAAACACTCTTGAAATAATTATGATACCAATACCACCACCGTTAACTTGCTGTCTTTTGCCAAAAGACTACAAATAAGCAATTTTTTGAGGCTTATTTATTCCTCTGCTTATTTCTACATTGCTTTTTAAAAAAAACCTGGCTACTAACCATGATGGCTGTGCTCTAGCTCTACAACTAGATGCAGCGATGTTTCTGAATGACAGTGGCTGGAAGCCCTGGCAGGGGACAGGACTCTTGCGCTCATGTTCTGTTGTCCTGGTTTCCCTCAGGTATCTGGTTGACCACTGTGAGAACAGGATTCTGGACTAGATGGACCACTGGCCTGATCCAGCAGGCTACTCTTATGTTCTTAACTACCAAAGCTTTCCATTCAGTTACTTAAATAATGGCTCAAATTATTTGTGGATTTAAGCCTTGACTATTTTGTGTGGTTTTTTGTGGTTTTTTTAATATAATTTTTATTAGTTTTTCAACATATCATTTTCAACAGTAATTAAGCATACTTTCATATCTTATACCATTTTTTTGACTTCCATCAATCACATCTGAAAATTTTCCAATCTATTCACTAAATATACATATACTAAATATACATTTCTTCCACAGTTACATTTAACTCATAACTAATATCTCTATTCTTTCTCTACTTTGCAATGCTTCATACATTTCTCCTTACAAAACTTCTTGTAGTCCTACCAGCGTAATTTGTTGATTACAGTTGCTCTTCAAATAGTTCGTATATTTCTTCCAATCTTCTGTAAATCTCTGGTCCCGCAGGTTTCAAATCCTTCCTGTCATTTTATCTAATTCTGCACAGTCCATTAATTTTGTCTGCCATTCTTCTTTCGGCGGAATTTCTTCTAAGCCTCTACTATTTTGATTAACCTCCGCTACTGAACTGTGACCTAAGATGATGTTCAAGTCTGTAGTGCATTCCTTCGGCAAACCAGACACCTGAGAGCCAAATTACCCAGCTAATAAGCAGCAAATGGCACAGTGCAACTGTAAAGAGTATGGGTTGCTCGTGCGTAAGTTGCCGCCTCTCCTGGCTTTGTTGCCTTGTTAAACCTTTCAGTCTGGACAGCCCTTCACTTCGTGGCTGCCTCAGTCGCTAGCAGAATCCGTCAGTGGGCGTTTCTTAAACCTTTTCCAACATAAAAGTTGTTTGACACCCAGTCTCCTCCTACTCTCTCTGCGCGGAAGTCTTCTGCGCAGGGAGGGCGTGGGTAGCGGAGGACCCGTGCTCTCCCCGCTGGTGTCCGGTGAAGAGTCTGGGAGCCCTCTCGCCGATTCCCCCATCTGCCCCTCTTTATTCCTGGTGTTGCGCTGAATTGCTTCCCCATCTGCTGAGCTGCCTCTCTCCCTGCTGGGCCCTTCTCCAGCATCATTTGAGAGCCTTCCCTCCGCCTCTAGCTCTGATGTCAGTTCCCTGACAGCAACAAATGTAAATTTTATCTTTGTTCTTGTTTCCTGGTTTATATATACACTCATAGACACCCCCTCCCCGCTCTGCCCTCCACCCAGGCAAGCAAGCGTCACTGTCAGAATCCAAGGTCACATTGCATAGTATTTCTGCCCCCACCAAAAACACGCTTTTCTTTTTTTGCAGTTTCCAATCCAGATTATTTTCTTCTTCCAGGAGTTGGCAGAACTTGGCAAACGAGGCTTCTACGAAGGCCGTGTGGCCAAAGCTGTTGTGGATGTTATTCAGAGCAATGGTGGAGTGATGGATTTGGAGGACCTGAAAAGCCACGCCACTGAAGAAGTCAAACCTATTGTCACAAATTACAAGGTAAGGCGGCGATTGCAATGTTCCAAAATGAATGGAGTTTGTGGAATTAATCACGGGCAACTAGAGCACAGTCTCGTGAGTCCCTAACAGAGATATTGGTGAAACTTGGATACACGGTACCTAGATACAGAGAGCTCAGAGCCTCCGAGGTTTGTAATGCTCTCCTCAGTGTGATAATTAGGAACTCTGAATTCTTCTCTGAGTTTCAATCTGAACCATAGAAATATTCTTGCCTTGCTGTCCAACCTCACACTGGAAATGGCCATCTTAAAACACACACACACACACACCTTACTTGAGCCTAAGTCTCCTTATTTAAAAAAAGAATCAGGCTCCAGCAGCCTTCAAAACAAAGCATCCCATAACTAGGGAACAATGGCTGAGAAGCCTCTGTTCCATTTCCCAGTGCATCTGAAAGTACCTTTTAACAAGCTTTGGGCCTTTGATATCTAATGCTTATATTAAAAATTGGACACATGTCCAGCCGCACAGTTGAATTCTTCCAGTAATGGAAGAATTGGGAGTATCCACTACAGTGGTGGTCCAGCTTTTGCATTCTCTGTCCCTCCCACAGAATTTTCTGTGAACGGGAATGCCTTTTTACTCAATGTGTTTCTCTTTATACTTCAAAGCGGTACTTTCCAGTGGCACAGCCAAGGTTGGAAAGAAAATGGGGTTTCCTTGCCAGGTCATTCTTGGGATTTCCCCCCTCCCCTTTGTTTTGTAGCCTCTGTTTTTCATCCTGTAATTTTCATACGGTAATAAAATTGCCTGGCAGACTCTTACCTTCCTCCCAGACCCACCCATGCCATGAATACAGGCTCTCAAAACTGAACTTGGCTGTGGTTGTTTCCTTTGAAAATAATGGGAAATACATTGAGGGGTGTCCAGTTTTTTGAGGGAATGTGTGCAGAGAGCGAGAGAGAAGAGGTCAGTTGAAGTGTTCTTGAGAGGTCGACTTAAACACTAATTTGTATCTCTAACATATTGGGCTCATGACTGAAATATCTGATGAGGTGGTTACTTTCTTTATGTGTACCCTCAACAAATTCAATTTAAGTGCCGTATAATCTGGTGGCATACCATGTGAATTTTGCCCCTCTTTTTTCTAGTCAGTAGGTAATATGAAGGCACCTAGGGCTTGTTGACTGAATCACAGGTCTATTAAAATTCATGGTACTTCCCAGAGAGCTAGGCCTCTGAAATTTGGTTCATACAGACAACCTGTTTACTTCACTTCCCTCTTGATTTGCTTATGTGGAGGTTAGACTATGTCCTGTCCTTACTAAGCATTTGTTCTGATTTGTTTTCAGGGAGTTATATGATAAGAATGTTCATCTTGAATACATCTTGATTTGCTTGTGCAGTAGTTATACACACTCCCCGTTAATCATCTGTTCATCTCCTGCTTTTTAGCGCGTTTCCCCATCACTTTCCTAACTGCAAAGAGTTGGTTTTTTTAAAAGGGGATTTGCTGCTGTGCAAGGGCAACAGATCCACTTCAGTTGCACAAACCTAAATTTCCAGTACTTGTGTGAATCCTTGCCACAAAATACTGTCTGGGAGCGATCATGGTCCAAGGCACCCCAATTACAAAAAAGAAAGGTTTGGATTATTTTACATCTGTACATCCTAAAATGCAAAGGAAACAAGTTCACATTATACCGAAGCCCTTTCACTATTGCAAAACTCCATTGAAAGGGAGCCATTTGCACTGGAGAGGGTGGGAAGGAGAAGACAAGCTGAATTAGAATAGAGAAAGGAAACCAATGCTTAACTTTTCCTCTGGCAATTATCGCCCCCCCCCCAAAAAAACCCCTTGCTAGCTGCTTGATTTGGGAGATTGCCAAATTTCAGTAGCAGCTACCAATAGAAACATGTGCTTCCCCAATACAAGCTTAATTAGTTAGTTCTGTAGATACTCTGCACTAGGAGGGAGGGAGAATTTCAGTTCTGTTCACATTTAAAGTCAAACCCACACTTTCCAAAAGAAGAAGCAAAGCTATCCTTTGAAATTTTCACTTATTCAGATTTTGCGATGCAGTTCTCCAACCAAGCAGTGTTTACAAAAAAATCATATATTAAAGGGAAATGCACATAAAATGTGAATATTGGGGGAAATAATATACAAAAAAGCATTCTACAGTATTTGGAAAATTGCTTCCAAAAATGTGAAATTAGTTGTATATTAGTTAAAACTGCAGACAGATATACTAAATGTATATTAGTTAAAACTGCAGACAGAAATGTGTTTATTATGAGAAAAATGCACCAAAATGCCAATGATTTTTTTTTTAAAAAAACAAACACCAAATTGCTGCAGAAATGTGGAAAACTGGTTGATGCTTGCTGTTGAAATTGAAATACAGTGGTACCTCGGGTTACATACGCTTCAGGTTACATATGCTTCAGGTTACAGACTCCGCTAACCCAGAAATAGTACCTCGGGTTAAGAACTTTGCTTCAGGCTGAGAACAGAAATCATGCTCTGGCAGCGCGGCAGCAGCAGGAGGCCCCATTAGCTAAAGTGGTGCTTCAGGTTAAGAACAGTTTCAGGTTAATAACGGACCTCTGGAACTAATTAAGTACTTAACCCGAGGTACCACTGTAAATAGAGCTCTGCCACATGACCCAGGGCTCAGAAAATTGGTATAGTCCAAGGCAACCCACTTAAGTGAAATGTTGAGTTCAATGGGTCTTTACTCCCCGATAGGTTTGTATCAGATGATTGCAGTCTAAAACTCCTATAGTATTCAGAAGCTGGTGTTTAACCCTCATCAAGCCTCCACCTGGTTGTTAAGAAGTCCATCTCTTAACACACAGCACAGGTGAGTGGCGGTATGGAAAGAGAGCATGAATCAAACAAGAGATGTTTGCACATAGACATACAGTGGTGCCCCGCAAGACGAATGCCTCGCAAGACGGAAAACCCGCTAGACGAAAGGGTTTTCCGTTTTTGAGTTGCTTCGCAGGACGAATTTCCCTATGGGCTTGCTTCGCAAGACGAAAATGTCTTGCGAGTCTTGAGATTTTTTTCCCGCTCCCCCCCCTTTATCTAAGCCGCTAAGCCTTTAATAGCCTTTTAGCAGCTAATCCGCTAAGCCGATAAGCCTTTAATAGCCGCTAAACCGCTAATAGCGCTAATCCGTTAAGCTGCTAATAGGGTTGCTTCGCAAGACGAAAAAACCGCTAGACGAAGACACTCGCGGAACGGATTAATTTCGTCTTGCTAGGCACCACTGTACATCACTGAGTGGCAAAACCTCTGGAACCCCTTTCTGACTGGGTAGCGGGGAAAGGAGAGAGATTTCAATCCAGCATTTATATAGCCTGGTCAAAGCTCATCACACTGCAAGTAAAACATCATCAGGTATGGATACCTGTGTGACACTCATGAGTGTCAAATAATCTCAGGGCAGTTCTGAGAGTGTCTGTGCCTGAGGAACTTGTGATGCCAGAGTTCCCACACAAGAAAAGGAGAAGCTCAGATACCATATTATTAGTGAAGGTGTGTCATGTTTTGCACTCATGCCATTCCAGTACTGCCAATAATAGTACCTTTCTAAGCCCATACTTACTAATAAACCGATTAGTCATGTTGGATGTGTACACACACACACACACACACACACACAGAGAGAGAGAGAGAGAGAGAGAGAGAACAATGAGTAACAAAGAAGCAAAAGTTAAATATACATGCGTTATTTATGTATCTTCACTCAGACCCATAGTCCTTCGAAAATCTTGTGTCATTGCTTTCACTCTAGTTAAGTATTTCTGAAACGTTTTTTGAAAGATATATTAGGAATGTAGGAAACTGTCATATGCTGAGTCAGGCCATTGATCTGCCTTTGTCAGCCATGACTGGCAGCAGTAGATTTCAGTTCTGGGGCAGGATTTGAACCTGGGTCTCTTCTTTATGCAAAACAGATGCTGGATCACTGAACTATGACTTTTCCCTTATTGTTTCCCACCAGCAAATATACTATGCGTATGAAATGGTCTGGAATTGTTTTTTTAGCTTTAAGAATTGGATGTAGATGAGGGCAGTTGTTATAAGAAAGCATTTGTGTGGTGAAGATACGGCAGCAAATCAAACTTATTTAAAATAGTATATAGTCAAACCTCGGTTGCCGAACATAATCTGTTCTGGAAGGCCATTCAGCTTCTAAAATGTTCAACAACCGAGGCACGGCTTCTCATTGGTTGCAAGAGCTTCTTGCACTCAAGCGGAAGCCGTGTCAGATGTTCGGGTTCCGAAAAATGGTTGAAAACCGGAGCATTTACTTCCGGGTTTTCAGCATTCGGGAGCTGAAACATACAATAACGAAGGCATTCAGGAATCGAGGTTTGAACCACTGCATACTTAAGTGAAGTTGCTTGCCAAATTACAGAAGTCACCTCTGCTATATGCTACTGCATTTACATGCATTGAAATCATACCCCAAGGGACGCAGGTGGCACTGTGAGTTAAACCACAGAGCCTAGGACTTGCCGATCAGAAGGTAGGCAGTTTGAATCCCCGCAACGGGGTGAGCTCCTGTTGCTCGGTCCCTGCTCCTGCCAACCTAGCAGTTCGAAAGCACATCAAAGTGCAAGTAGATAAATAGGTACTACTCCAGCGGGAAGGTAAACGGCGTTTCCGTGCGCTCTTCTGGTTCGCCAGAAGCGGCTTTGTCATGCTGGCCACATGACCCGGAAGCTGTACGCCGGCTCCCTCGGCCAATAAAGCGAGATGAGCGCCGCAATCCCAGAGTCGGCCACAACTGGACCTAATGGTCAGGGGTCCCTTTAACTTTTAAATCATACCCCCCCAAAAAGAATTCTGAGAACAGTCACTGACCCCTCACAGAGCTACAACTCCCAGCACCCTTAACAAACTTTAAATGTACGGTGCTTTAAATGTTTTGTGTGTACACAGTCTTGGTCTTGATTCAGCAACGCAGGAAAGACTTTTATACTGAAAGTCATCGGTGTCTTGCGTGGAAAGTTTTCCTTTTCTTTATTGTTCCTTTTCTGGGGTACAGTGTGTGAGAAGTGACCACTATTTCTTCTCCAGGGTCTGAATGTATGGGAGATCCCTCCAAATGGGCAAGGAATAACAGCGCTATTAGCCCTGAACATTTTAGAAAATTTCAACTTGAAAGGTATGACCAGCATCTTAAAAAGTCCTATTACTTATTGGGGGGGGGGGGGAGAATAGGGAAGAAACATTCCAATTGTTTCAGCTTTAGATCAAGAAAAGCCTCCATTCGAAACCAAAACTACTGTTAGTCACTGCACTAATTGTTAATTGTTGTTGTTTTTTAAATTGCAGGTGACTTTACCTTTTTTATGTACCAAAATAAATAACAGGGTAGGAAGTGTGAATGTTTTCTGTTCACTCTGCATCACCATTTTCTCTCAAGACACTTTTAGCCGAGCAATCCAAACTCTGCAAACTTGTCACACAATAGCCCTCAAACAATTGTTTCCAGTGCATGCCCTCTAGCTTGAAGCACTGGTTGCTGGAAGAGTCCCAGGGGCCTTGGAGGTGGCATTGCTCAAGAGCACATGAGATGAAACATGTTTAGGGTGCAGAAAGGAGACTGGCTTGGGGAGGAAAAGGGGTGGGGGGCAGGGGGAGGGAGGGAGGGCAAGGCAGTGGTTGTGTACACACTCACATTTACTCTGCACATGACATTTGCCACATTCCACATCTATCCTGCAGTTTCTTGAGGAATACTGCGTTTTGATGTGTTGTATTAGATTTAAAAACCCGCGTGAACAGACAGTAGACTACTTGGAGGCACATGCAGCCAAACTAATATGCACAACAATGTGCAAAAGTGATTATAAACACCAGTGAAAAAGTGGCCTCACTGCGTTTTAAACCAATAATGTGTACATAGCCAAATGTGGATGGTGAAGGAGGAAGAGAATAAAGGCAGGAAAAAAAAGTTATATTTCTCCCTTTGGCGCACTCCACATACTGCAACGTCTCTTAGGCCCTTATATCTAGAACATAGTCTGTGAATGAATTCGGTGCAATTATTACTTGTGTAGTCAATTGTAGTTTCCATGGGTGAGTGATTCTTTTGACCTGATGCTTGTGCTGGTTTACTTTTCTAGAAATGGGCCACAATACTGCTCACTATTTGCACGTCCTCATCGAAGCTGTCAAAGTTAGCTTTGCCGATACTTTATGGTTCTGTGCAGATCCAGAAAAGGTAGCTGTGCCCACAACGAAGCTCCTTTCCAAACCTTATGCCAGAGACCGTTCGAAGCTGATAGATTTACAGAGGTAAGGGGTCATCTCTTGACTGCTTGTATTTATTTCTTATTGCATTGATCTTCCACCTCCCCTCCAAGGCTCTCAAGACGACTTAAATGGCTCTACCCTCACAACTACTCAGTGAGGTAACTTCAGCTGAGGGTTGGTGACTGGCCCTGTGTTATCCAGTGAGCTTCGTGACTGAGCGGGGATTTGAACGCTGGTCTCCACGGTCAGAATCCGAAGCTCTAATCTGTATACTTCTATAGTGTTCTGATCCTGAAATATGGAACAGTTGTTTTCTTTGGCCTTGGCTTTCTTTCAAAGTAGCTGCCTTCTTCTTGATGTTTACACATCAGATCATAGCCCTCTTTTATTTGCAATGGCCAGGATCCAGAGAGTTAGTTCAGGCATTTGGGCATGCCCAATGGGATTTTTGACATTTTTCTTTGAACAGCAGGCTGCAATACAGTATCAGAAGCTTGCTTTTGAAAACCCGTTCAGTTTGAAAGTGGCTTTTGTGGAATGGGGAACTCGAGCCCAAACTTTTGTAAGCATCCAGAAATAGTTGCACAGTTCTTTGGACCCCAGCCTATGAAGTCATGGCCATGGATTACCTAGTTCGGGTGAGGCATTCAGGCGAAAGATAAATTATTATAGGAGAGCCTGATGAAAGCTGCAGAATGCTTGTGGGCATTTGTTTATTTGTATGGAAGCAAGTGGAAGTGTGTATGTACGTGTGAGGGGAGAATTGCTTCTGATCGAGGTTCAAGCCTGCTATTTATTACCTCCCAACTGGTGCATTCCACTCTAAATACCACGATTTTCCCTTTCCAGCCAACACTCAACATTCTGTGGTTATTTCACAGTTATTGCACATGCACTATCTTCATTGGGCTATTTGGGGTTTTATGCCTCTTCTGCGTCATTTCTTTTCGTTTTCTTTACTTCTTCCATGAAGCATACAAAAACCTATTTCTTGCTTCTCAGCGACCCTGGCTACATAAATATTGGCACTCGCCACTTGAGTATGCTGTTGCAGGGAGGAATGCCTATTGAGAAATCCATGCAAAAAATGTTGCCAGGATGGTATCCTTTGCCCAACGCGGGGCTCGAACCCATGACCCTGAGATTAATGTTAGATAAACAAACTTCTCACGGTTGTAAATTGGTGAGCCTTCATGCCTACAACACCAAGGTGGGATCTACACACATATAAAAAAAATTCAGAAAATGCTTTAAATTTTCCATAAGGCTCACCATTGCCGTCTAATGTCACATTGTATATTGCACTTAAAACACACTTATTTGCAGCTGTATAGCTAAGTCCCGCCATGTCTTCAATCATATACTTAGAAAACAACAGGCCTTGAAAACCCAAGGGATTAAGTACCTATAGTAGGGCATACCTGATTATATGTATGTGGCATTTTTAAAGTACCCATGTGTGTTAGCCTCCTATTGTGTACTTTAGATAAAAATGTTTGTTTAAATTTGTTGGCAGCGTTGTGTTTGGGTTTCACCTCATAAAATAATGCGGTAACCCCTTATTTGATCTGGTATTACCTGACCATAAAAAGACTTACAGGCACTGTTCCTTTCCTGTGTCGCTTTTGCCTTATCTTTCTGTAACATGCTATTTGCTGTTTCCAGGGGGAGGGAGCAGGGAACTTCACTAGGAACTTGAGGCAAGGCTGCTTGTGAGTGAAGCTACAATCTCTATTCTACTAACGTAAAACTCGCACGGTCGCAGGCGTTACTGCATCTGGGCTCATTAAGAAAGGAAGACGAAGCATCCTCTGTTCTCACGAAGGCCAACCAGATGCTCAAAAGTGAAGCCCACAAACGCGACATGAGCACAATGGGATGTAATGTGGTGTGGTGTAGTGGTTAAGAGCGGTAGTCTCATAATCTGGTGAACCGGGTTCGCGTCCCTGCTCCTTCACATGCAGCTGCTTGGGCTAGTCACACTTTTCTGAAGTCTCTCAGCCTCACTCACCTCACAGAGTGTTTGTTGTGGGGGAGGAAGGGAAAGGAGATTGTTAGCCGCTTTGAGA